>NC_140417.1:125900486-126500486 GCF_965140295.1 Lepidochelys olivacea | reverse complement strand
CCACTGGGATTGATGGGCACAGCATCTCACGTCACGATGGGGAGGGCGGGGCATGGAGCCCCGCTCCTGGCTGGCAGATTCTTCTTGGCCTCCAATACTCTGGCTTTGGTGGGTTGGTTTGTCTGAGCCAGTGTTTTGGCTGCTCTGGTTACTAAGGAGGTGGCACAGGCGGTGGCTGGAGTTTGGGGAATGCTGGCTCTGGGCTCAGCTCTAGCCCCCATTTGCTGGCCGGTGTTTCCTCCCCATGAAATAGGGTACAGTGATACCAACCTGTCCTTGGTAAAGTGCGTTGGGACCCAGAGCTGAGAAGAGCTGGGTATCCTTGCTGGCAAGTGCTGTGAAGGCCAAGTCGCTGCTCCCCCCGATGTCCCGTTCCTCTGGTTTCTGAAGGGCTCCTCTTGCATTTGGTGTCCCTCTTCTGTTCTCTTTCTTGCTTTGCAAGCCAACAGATATGGCAGCTGTGGAGCCTCTGTGGCTCCCGAACCCCACAGCAGCCAGCTGTCCAGCCCTGCGCTTCTCCTGCGGTGACAGTCCGTGGCTTCAGGGCCCTGTTTACCATCCAGTTAATAAATGAACAGGAATCAGTGAAACTTTCCAAACACAGAGCTGGCTCTGTAGTGATTCTGGGGCGGGTGGGAGCCCTGATGCTAAAGCTCAGAGCTGGAAAGCATTCCAAGCTGTGCGGGGGCATTCGCAGCCCAGTTCCAGAGACTCTTTCCCCAACTCCAGCCCCCACCACCCTGCAGGTGCAGTGGGCTGGCACTTGGCTGTGAAACTGGAGAGAGCTGGTTTGAGTTTGCACTTTAGTTCCTGTCAGGAAGGGAGCTCTGAGATCTGAGTTAATCCCAGCGCTAAGGATGTCTCAGTTGCTCTGGCCTTTTGTGAGATTCCTGCTTCTGATTGAAGTGGCAGCCTCTGTGAACTTTTTCCACCACCGCTATGAGCAGCTGGTGGAGGCCCTGTTCAATGTGCACAACGAGTGTCCCGATATCACCAGGATTTACACTATTGGCCGCAGTGTCCAGGGGAGACATCTCTACGTCGTGGAATTCAGTGACAACCCTGGAATCCATGAACCCTGTAAGTACTGAATGAGAGGAGGTTCCTGGGGGGGCCCTGTACCTATACAGGCTGCAGTCTGTGCCATGCCAAACCACATCCCACAAATCGTCCTACATGGTACAGGTTATGGGGCCAGACTGCTTCCTCCAGGGAAGTCACTGTCAGACGGGGATCTGAAGCTTTCCTGACGGCCCTAGACTGTGCTATGCTCAGTAGCCTCCATGTTCAGTGGTCAAGATGGCCCATACCGTAATTGTAGGCACACAATGCCCACTTCAGCAAGTGAGTGAGTAGGCCCCATAACCAGGGAGACAGGGTGCAGCAGCCATGGGGGTTGACAGGGACCCAAAACCCTATGGCCACGGATAAAGCTAGAGGTTACCTCTGCACATGGCCCAGTGCACATGGGCAGGAGCCTTAGCCCAGTCAGGCACATTAAATGGGACTCTGAGTTTTAAATCCAAGTAAATTTAATGATGAAGGCACCAGCTAGAATTCCCATCGGGCCCCTCCATTTTACTGCCCCAGTTAGTAATTGGCAGTTTTTCACACCACCCTGACCCACCCAGGGCTCTGTGCTAGGCAGAGGTGATCTGTGATGGGAGGGAGGAAAGACAAGGTCGCCCCCCACCACCATGCTGGCTGGCAGAGTCTGTGATGGGATGGACTGGCCGAGCCCCTCCACAGGGCACTGGGCTAGGCTTGCGTTGCCTATGATGGGAGGGCGGGGACAGGCCATGGTGAGGGGCTGAAGTCCTACACTGAGTCTGATCAGCCTTGACATACAGAGGGCTGTGAATTGGTGCAGAGCTCTCTCCCATCTCCTTCACTGTGGCCCACCGGTGCTGAGCAGAGGGACTGTTGTGGGGAGAAGCCAGGGAAGCCAAACCAGCTACAACATTTCATGCTCAGGTCCTTATAACATCACAGCACTGAGATATATGTATAGTGAAAACAATCATCAGATTACCACCAAAAAGTTAAGAAATGGTGAGTAAGGCTAACAAGAAGAATAGGTTACATAAAAAACAACAAGTATTACCTGCTTCTTAGAGTTTAAACTTGACTTAAAAATCTTTGTCTAAAGCAGTTTCTCACCTAAAGCAATCTCCCGCCATTACTAACCAACATGGCTAGGGTCCAACTTTTGTGAATGCAGAAGCATTGTCCTTTTTTGCTTTCTCAGTGAAGGATGAAAAATATGTCTCTTTGCCTTTCTCTTCTATCCCAAAGTCCACTGTTTTTGTCCCCTGAGTCAGGATGACCCCCAATAACTCTTTCCTGGGCTGCTGATTCCAAGTTGTCTTTGTGTTCTCCTGTTGACTCCATATGCAAAAATGGGCTTCCATTGTATTGGCTTACAATGCTTAATTTACATAGCTGACCGTGAGACAGGTGAATCAGCTTCCTTTGTCTCAAAACCTGTTTGTCATCCCTGCCTTGATTTGGAGTTTAAAACGTGTGTTTAGTAAATATACCGAACTTCTTAAATAGCATCCATCTGCACATCCTGGCATGGTTCTGAGGATCAGCATGACATAAACTTTTATTAGATACCTCACACGACCCGTTTTGGATCAATACTGTGAAAGCAGCGTGTCGGGTGTAATATCTTTGTCAGGCTTGATAGGAATTGCTGTTACAGAACAGTGAGCCCTTTGCCACTGTTTGGCACTGAGGCGTTATTAGGGTCACAGGTGCTTTCTCTGCTTTGCAGACAAAACCCATCCAATTTAGATTGGATTGGCTGCCCCAAGTGAGCAGAACCTGCTGGAGTGGGGGGAAGGCAACCTCTCCTCTGGGTGAGAGGCTGTCCGTCTTCTGACTCAAGGAAGTCCAAGGTGTCGGGGAGAGGGCAATCACAGCCTGTGCTTCATGCCTACTTCTTTGCAGCTGGTGAAATCAAGCAGGGGATGCTGCATCCACCCTCAGGAGCCCAGCTGCACCTCCTCTGGGGCGTGGGCAGTGACAGTGAGGTACTTGCACTCTCAAGCAAACAACAGCTTGGCCCTTACCAGGAAACAGTCTTCTAACACTGATGGCCTCATAACTACTTACTACCCTGCTCTAACCTTTTAGACTGCTAGGGGTGAACTCTGCATATGCCCTAGTGCACATGCAGGGGAACCAGGCCTAAGCCTGAATGTCTACACCACAGTTAAACAGCCCCTTAGCCTGAGCCCTACAAGCCTGAGTCAGCTGGCACAGGTCAGCTGTGGGTTTTTAACTGAAGTGCAGAGATACCCGGGGGAGGGTGGGGGAACTATTGAGAAGTTTATGGTGACTCAGCTCTGCAATCACTAGAGCTCCGATTGCCCTGACAATCCAGCCTCAGCCTGGGAGTGGCAGGGAGATGGCCCTGGTCCTGAGAGTCAGTGAATTAAGCCTCCATGTCCACAGTGAGTCTTGTATTTCTAATGGCTGCACATTGGAAGACAGGATTAGAATTCAAAATGACTTTGACAAATTAGAGAATTGGTCTGAAATCAGCAGGCTGAAATTCAGTCAAGACAAGTGCAAAGTACTTCACTTAGGAAGGAAAAATCAAATGCACAACTACAAAATGTGGAATAATTGGCTGGGTGGCAGTGCTGGTGACAAGGATCTGGGGTCACAGTGGATCACAAATTGAATATGAGCCAACAATGTGAAGAAGTTATGAAAACGGCTAATAGGAGTGTCATATACAACACATGGGAGGTAATTGTCCCTCTCTACTTGGCACTGGTGAGGCTTCAGCTGGAGTTCTATGGCCAGTACTGGGCAGCACACTTCAGGAAAGATGTGGACAAACTGGTGAGAGTCCAGAGGGGAGCAACAAAAATTATCAGAGGTTTAGAAAACCTGATCTAGGGGGAAAGGTTAAAAAACCTGGACATGTTGAGTCTTGCAAAAAGCAGACTGAGGGGGACATGAGAACATCCTTCATGTATGTCAGGGGCTGTAATAAAGGAGACGGGGATTGAGTGTTCTTCAGGCCCACTGAAGGTAGGACAAGGACAAGTAATGGATTTAATCTGCAGCCAGGGAGATTTAGGTTAGATACACTAGAACCTCAGAGTTATGAACACCAGTTACGAACTGACCAGTCAACCTCTCGCTGCATTTGGAACCAGAAGCACCCAATCAGACAGCAGCAAAGACATGCCCTCCCCCCACATTCCCCCCAAAAACCATATACGGTACAGTACTATGTTAAAGATAAACTACTAAAAAAATAAAGGGAAAGTTTAAAAAAAAGATTTGACAAGGAAAGAAACTGTTTCTGTGCTTGTTTCATTTAAATTAAGATGGTTAAAAGCGGTATTTTTCTTCTGCACAGTAAAGTTTCAAAGCTTTATTAAGTCAATGTTCAGTTGTAAACTTTTAAAAGAACAACCAGTACATTTTGTTCAGAACTATGAATGTTTCAGAGTTACGAACAACCTCCATTCCCGAGGCATTTGTAACACTGAGGTTCTACTGTATTAGGAATATCCTTATAAGGCTTCCCTGTCGCTGGACGTTTTTAAGAACAGGTTGGACTAACACCTCTCTGGGATGGTCCAGCTATACTTGGTCCTTCCTTAGTGCAGGGGGCTGGGCTTGTGCTCCCAAGGTCCTGTCCAGCCCTACATTTCTATGCACAGGCACCGGCTTTCAGGTTTCCCTGGGGTACTCAACCCCTGCTCAGCTCCAGGCCCTGCCCTCACTCCACCCCTTCCCCCGAATCCCCACCCCGCCCAGCCTCTTCCTGCCCCCACTATGCCCCTACCCTGTCTCTTCTCACCCAGTTCTGCCCCCTCCCCCAAACACACCCTATCCCTCGCTCCTCTCCCTCCCTCCCTCCCTCCCAGCGCCTCCTGCAAGCCGGAACAGCTGATCCACAGAGGGTGGAAGGTGCTGAGAAGGAGGGGGAGGAGTTGATTGGCAGGGCGCCAGTGGGTGGGAAGTGATGAGTGGGGGGAGAGCTGGCTGCCAGTGGGTACTAAGCACCCTCTAACTTGTTTCTGTGGGTCCTCCAGCCCTGGAGCACCCACAGAGTCAGGGCCTGTGTTTCTATGATCATAGAATCATAGAATATCAGAGTTGCAAGGGACCTCAGGAGGTCATCTAGTCCAACCCCCTGCTCAAAGCAGGACCAATCCCCAACTAAATCATCCCAGCCAGGGCTTTGTCAAGCCTGACCTTAAAAACTTCTAAGGAAAGAGATTCCACCACCTCCCTAGGTAGCGCATTCCAGTGTTTCACCACCCTCCTAGTGAAAAAGTTTTTCCTAATATCCAACCTAAACCTCCCCCACTGCAACTTGAGACCATTACTCCTTGTTCTGTCATCTGCCACCACTGAGAACAGTCTAGAGCCATCCTCTTTGGAACCCTCTTTCAGGTAGTTGAAAGCAGCTATCAAATCCCCCCTCATTCTTCTCTTCCGCAGACTAAACACTCCCAGTTCCCTCAGCCTCTCCTCATAAGTCATGTGTTCCAGTCCCCTAATCATTTTTGTTGCCCTCCTTCTTGTAGTGTGGGGCCCAAAACTGGACACAGTACTCCAGATGAGGCCTCACTAGTGTCAAATAGAGGGGAACAATCACGTCCCTCGATCTGCTGGCAGTGCCCCTACATATACATCCCAAAATGCCATTGGCCTTCTTGGCAACAACGGCACACTGTTGACTCATATCCAGCTTCTCGTCCACTGTAACCCCTAGGTCCTTTTCTGCAGAACTGCTGCCTAGCCATTCGGTCCCTAGTCTGTAGCGGTGCATTGGATTCTTCCGTCCTAAGTGCAGGACTCTGCACTTGTCCTTGTTGAACCTCATCAGATTTCTTTTGGCCCAATCCTCCAATTTGTCTAGGGCCCTCTGTATCCTATCCCTACCCTCCAGCGTATCTACCTCTCCTCCCAGTTTAATGTCATCTGCAAACTTGCTGAGGGTGCAATCCATGCCATCCTCCAGATCATTTATGAAGATATTGAACAAAACTGGCCCCAGGGCTGACCCTTGGGGCACTCCACTTGATACCAGCTGCCAACTAGACATGGAACCATTGATCACTGCCCATTGAGCCTGACAATCTAGCCAACCCTCTATCCACCTTATATGATGTATTTAGCCATTAGATCCTAGGGTGTGGCTGCAGAGCCAGGCACAACTTGCTAGCGATTTGCTTGACCGCCAATGGAGAAGGGCTCGAGGTAGGTGCAGGGCACTTTGCTCTCTGGTGAGGGATGCTGCCCTGCCCCCTCCCCCCTACGCTGTGTTCTCTGCCTCTGGAGGAGATGAAGAAGGGGCTCGGGCCTAGACTCTTGGCCTGGTTCTCATCAGACCCTTTGCCTTCCCTGTCTGGCTGAGTTTAGGGTCTGGGTGGGAGCTGGCCCTGATGACTACTAGGAAATTCCAAAGAGTGTAGAGTTCAGTGTCCCATTTACTCATGTGGATGTACGGCACCGGTGCTCTGGTATCTCTCCAGCTATCTGGTGCAATTCAGGCCCTGTCCTTGGCTAATAAATCCACGTTCCCCCATGTGCTGTTCCCTCCCCCCACCCCACCCCCGGTGGAGCTCAGCTCCGACACTGTGTCACTCCCTAGAGCTGGACACTGGAGAGCTGAGGGCAGGCTGCTCTCAACAGGGGACTCATGCAATAAGCTTACTGTCATTACGCCGACAGAACGGCCTGTGGAGAGCTCCAGGGACGGAGTCCCACCCTCCTCAGGCCCACACCAGCCTGCCAGAGGGAGCTTAGAAGGTTTAATAGGGCAGCTCTTGCTTTCAATGCGTCTTTATAGGAAAGAATCTGGGGGTAGGCCAAGACTGAGAGAGTGAGTTTATCCTGCAGTTTAATTTAAAGCATCTTGAGGCTTGTGAAGTCAGGAATGTGACATGCCAGCAAGCAGCACTGAGAACAAACAGTGAAGGGGAGTTCTGGGCCAAGGGAGAGACCAGTGTAAATAGCTTGCCCTTCACGGAGTTTGAGCCAGTGACTCCCCTTCCCCCTCTGTAACAAAGTCGTGATGCCCCTGCACCCCCTCCAGCTTCAGAGCACCCCATGGTTGTGCCCCCCAGTTCTGGAGCCGTAACTCTCCTGCACCTGCCCTCCCCACCCCAGTGTCTGAACAGTGACAACCCCACCCACCTCCCCTCCTGTACTAGAGCAGTGACCCTCTGTTCAATGTGTTATGCTGCATTTCTTGTCCTAGTCTGATGCTGAGCAGCTGTTAAACAACCACTGTGTTCTACTGTGGCAGTGGCCGTGTCTCGGTGGTGGGCCACGCTTTCGGGTAGGTCCTAGGGAGGCCACTTCTGCTGCGCTTTGGCAGTGGAGGGGTTGGGCAGTGTAAGAATGCAGATACTATTCTGAAACCTGTTGTTATTGATTAGTGAGTTTACTTATTAAATGAGACAGAACATTACTACTTATCTGAGTGCCTAGGAGCCCCCGTCCTGGCCCAGGACCCCATTTGCTAGATGCGGTACAAACACAAATCATTTGGGTCATTCATTGGTTCTGCTCAGAGGTGTCACTGGGTTGCTCCATTGAATGTTGGCTCCCTGTTCATGGGGAATATCTGGCTCCAACCATATCTCAGCCCCCACCCTCCCTGTTTATGGTGTCACTGTTTATGGTGTCTCTTGTTTTTCCCAGTGGAGCCAGAGTTCAAGTATGTTGGGAACATGCATGGGAATGAGGTTCTGGGCAGGGAGCTGCTGCTCCAACTCTCTGAGTTCCTGTGTGAGGAGTATCGCCGGCGGAACGAACGGATCACACGGCTCATCTGGGACACACGCATCCACATCCTGCCCTCCATGAACCCAGACGGATATGAAGTGGCTGCAAACCAGGTACCAGGCAAGCATTCTCCTCATCTTACCTGGCAGGGGCATGACATGCCCTTGTGCTGTAGGACCCCAGTGCCTCTTCCACCAGTAATTGCTAAGGATGAATAGAAAAGAATAGCACAGGCATGAAGGGACAAAATCAGAAAGGTACAACATGAGTTACACCTAGCAAGGGACACAAAAGACAATAAGAAGAGGCTTTGTAAATCCATTCAGGGCAAGAGAAAGATTAAAGAACATGTAGATCCACTACTTAGTGGGTTGGAGAGCTAACAACAGACATCAAAAAGGCGGAGC
This sequence comes from Lepidochelys olivacea, assembly GCF_965140295.1. NCBI lineage: Eukaryota > Metazoa > Chordata > Testudines > Cheloniidae > Lepidochelys > Lepidochelys olivacea. The sequence continues at coordinate 126,492,306 of NC_140417.1, read as the reverse complement.
TGTTTAATGCCTATTTTGCTTCCATCTTCACCAAGCTGGAGGGGTTGCAAGCACTTTGGAGGAAAGGATTAGAACTCAAAATGACCTTGACAATTAGGAGAATTGGTCTGAATTCAGCAAGCTGAAATTCAATAAAGACAAGTGCAAAGTACTTCATTTAGGAGGGAAAAATCAAATGCACAGCTACAAAATGGGGAATAACTAGCTAGGCCAGGGGAGGGCAAACTTTTTGGCCTGAGGGCCACATCAGGTTTCCAAAATTGTATGGAGGGCCAGTTAGGGGAGGCTGTGCCTCCCCAAATGGCCAGGTGTGGCCTGGCCCCTGACCCCTATCTGACCCCCCTGCTTCTTGCCCCCTGACGGCCCTCCTAGGACTTCTATCACATCCAACCCCCCCTGTTCCCATCCCCTGATGGCCCCCCCGTGACTCCTGCCCCATCCACCACCCCCTGTCCCCTGACCACCCCCAGACTCCCCGCCCTTGACTGCTCCTCACCGTCCCATTCAACCCCTCCTGTCATTCCTGATGGTCCTTATGATGAGATTACTGGTTCTGTGGATGAAGGGAAAGCAGTGGATGTATTGTTTCTTGACTTTAGCAACGCTTTTGACACGGTCTCCCACAGTATTCTTGTCAGCAAGTTAAAGAAGTATGGGCTGGATGAATGCACTATAAGGTGGGTAGAAAGCTGGCTAGATTGTCGGGCTCAACGGGTAGTGATCAATGGCTCCATGTCTAGTTGGCAGCCGGTGTCAAGTGGAGTGCCCCAGGGGTCAGTCCTGGGGCCGGTTTTGTTCAATATCTTCATAAATGATCTGGAGGATGGTGTGGATTGCACTCTCAGCAAATTTGTGGATGATACTAAACTGGGAGGAGTGGTAGATACGCTGGAGGGCAGGGATAGGATACAGAGGGATCTAGACAAATTGGAGGATTGGGCCAAAAGAAATCTGATGAGGTTCAATAAGGATAAGTGCAGGGTCCTGCACTTAGGACAGAAGAACCCAATGCACAGCTACAGACTAGGGACCGAATGGCTAGGCAGCAGTTCTGCGGAAAAGGACCTAGGGGTGACAGTGGACGAGAAGCTGGATATGAGTCAGCAGTGTGCCCTTGTTGCCAAGAAGGCCAATGGCATTTTGGGATGTGTAAGTAGGGTCTTAGCGAGCAGATCGAGGGACGTGATCGTCCCCCTCTATTCGACATTGGTGAGGCCTCATCTGGAGTACTGTGTCCAGTTTTGGGCCCCACACTACAAGAAGGATGTGGATAAATTGGAGAGAGTCCAGCGAAGGGCAACAAAAATGATTAGGGGTCTGGAACACATGACTTATGAGGAGAGGTTGAGGGAACTGGGATTGTTTAGTCTGCAGAAGAGAAGAATGAGGGGGGATTTGATAGCTGCTTTCAACTACCTGAGAGGTGGTTCCAAAGAGGATGGTTCTAGACTATTCTCAGTGGTGGAAGAGGACAGAACAAGGAGTAATGGTCTCAAGTTGCAGTGGGGGAGGTTTAGGTTGGATATTAGGAAAAACTTTTTCACTAGGAGGGTGGTGAAACACTGGAATGCGTTACCTAGGGAGGTGGTAGAATCTCCTTCCTTAGAAGTTTTTAAGGTCAGGCTTGACAAAGCCCTGGCTGGGATGATTTAATTGGGGATTGGTCCTGCTTTGAGCAGGGGGTTGGACTAGATGACCTCCTGAGGTCCCTTCCAACCCTGATATTCTATGATTCTATGATTCCTCCCAGGACCCCTGCCCCATCCAATCACCCCTTCTCTCTGTCCCCTGACTGCCCCCAGAACCCTTGCCCCTGACTGCCCTCAGCCGCCCCATCCAACCTCCCTCTCTTCCTGACTGCCCCCCGGAACCCCTGCCCCCATTCATCCCCCCTGTTCCCCGTCCTCTGACCGCCCTGACCCCTGTCCACACCCCCGCCCCCTGAGCACCCTCTTGAACTCTCCTGTCCTCTATCCAACCCCCCCTACCCCCTTACCGTGCTGCCTGGAGCACCGGTGGCTGGCCAGGCTACAGCCATGCCGTTGTGCAGCACAGAGCACCGGGTCAGGTCGGGCTCTGCAGCCCCCCCTCATCCAGAGCGTTGTGCTGGCAGCGCAGTGAGCTGAGGCTGCAGGGGTGGAGGAACAGTGGGGGAGGGGCTGGGGGCTAGCCTCACGGGCCAGGAGCTCAGGGGCCGGGCAGGAGGGTCCCACGGGCCGTAGTTTGCCCACCTCTGAGCTAAGCGGTAGCATTGCTGAAAAGGATTTGTGGGGGGTACAATAGGTCACAAATTGAATGAGTCAACAATGTGATGCAGTTGCAAAAAAGGCTAATATTTTCAGCAGTATAGTAACAGGAAGATTGTATGTAAGATATGAGAGGTAGTTGTCCCACTATACTCAGCACTGGAGAGGCCTCAGCTGGAGTTCTGTGTCCAATTCTAGGCCCCACACTTTAGGAAAGATGTGGACAAATTTGGAGAGAGTCCAGAGGAAAGCAACAAAAATGATGAAAAGTTTAGAAAACCTGACCTATGAGGAAGGATTTTTTAAAAAGTGAATCTTTAGTCTTGAGAAAAGCAGACTGAGGGAAGAGGATTCAAAATTGTTACAGGCTGTTATAAAGAGGACTGTGATCAATTGTTCTCCATGTCCATTGAAGGTAGGACAAGAAGTAAGGGGCTTAATCCACAGTAGGGGAGATTCAAGTTAGATAACAAGAAAATCTTTATAATGCTCAGGGGAGTTAAGCTCTGGAACAGGCTTCCAATGGAAGTTGTGGAATCCCTGTCATTGGAAATTTTTAAGAACAGCCTGGACAAACACGGTTGTGCTTGGGCAGAACAAAGTAAACCTGGATCATCCCCAAGAGACTGAACTAGATGACCCTTCCTGTTCTACGTGTCTATGATTGTGGGGAGAAACCATCATTCTGCTGTCTCTTCCACCTCCACCCTCCAAATCCCTGATCTCTCAGCTTGTGTTTCATCCCATCCCCCTGCCCTTGCTCCCTCAATGTGTGTTTCACCCAACTTGGACCCCATCCTGGGAACATGGGTCCTTCAACACATCTCACCCCAGCCTGGACCTCCAAAACGCCCAGGTCCTCAGCCTGTGATTTAGCTCACTTGGGCCCCTCACCATTGTCTCTGTGGCTCTGTTGGTTTCATTATTGCTACAGATTGTGGACTTTACAAGTCCTCAGGGAGCTGACTCTGTTTTGTTTGTATTTCAGTCTCCCAGAGTTCAGCTAGCTCTGACCTGCATCTGCCCTCTCTGAGTGACAGTCTGGGAGCTGACCAGCAAACCTGCTGTCCTCCTTTATTCTTGCTCTGCATTGACTGGGGTGGGGGTCAGATAGTAAAGATGCCAAGAGCCATGGCACTGTCAATGGACTGTAGAGAATGGACTGTATCTGGACATCTGACTCTAACCCTGCAGAAGTTACAGGCACTGGGCCGATCTGCCCTTGCTAAATCCCACAGCAGTTGCAGGGTGGGAGGATAGAACATGGCCCCCAGGCTAAGTTGGTAAGTAATTCATTTAAGGGGACATCTCTCTGCTGCCCAAGAAGGCAAGTTGCTGAATCCGCACAGTGCTGGGGACATGTTCCCTACACAGCAGGGAAAACAGGCAGCTGAGAAATGTTGCTAAGAGCAGGATGGGAGGAAGACTGGTCCTGTGACTAAGGAGGCCTGTGGCCACCAGATTCTCTGGTCCAGCCAAGCAGTGCTCAGTGCTGAATCAAGAGTGTTGTGTGCGAGGGTAAAGTAGCTTTCCACCACCTTATGGGCCCCCCAGTGAAGCTGGTTCAGCCACCAACATGAATTGGAGTAGTCCTAATCTGATGGAAAATGGAATGCCGAGGAACATAGGAATTGCCAGACCGGATCATTGGCAAGGTCCATTGTCGCAGGGTCATGGGTCCCTTGAAGGCAGGATGGGACCAGCCCCTCGTGAAGTAGCTGCTTCCCGCCCTGAGGGAGGTGGGGCAAGGGGTCAGCCGATACGTTATTGGTCACCTGGTCCTTATAAAAGGGCTCCACGCGCGCAGTCTGGGAGCGGCACCACAGGGGCTGGTGGCCGGCGGGCGAGCGGGCGGGCTCTTGTGGAAGGCCCTGAGCCAGTGTCTGTAGGAGGCTGAGAACTCCAGCCAGGACCGGATTTACCATGGCGCCAACGCCTCCATCGGGCCGGGCCCAAGCTCAGGCCGGGGGGTCCATGACACTCGCTTCCTCCCCCTCGCAGCGCTCACGAGCGGAGGCTCTGAGAGCGAGCAGCGGGCATCCAGCCCGCCAAGAACCCACGGGGCCCTGGGAGCCGTGGTTCCTTGGCCAGCTCCCTGCCTAGAGAGCCGGCCCTGGAGCAGGGAAGGAACTACATTTCCCAGCATTCCCTTGGCCACTCTCCATGGGAAAGGGGGGGAAGGAGTGGGGAAGTTGAGACCCCATGCGCTGCAGCTTGCTGTGAATGGGGAGCTGGCTGCTTGGGGGTGGGGCGCTGTGAATGGGGAACAAGTCTGCCCAAGGAGTAGAAGGCTTTGGCCCAGCTATCACCCTCAAAGACTTCCCTGGGCTGGATGAGGGATGCTGGTGTGACCTCACCTGGCATCCCCCAAAGAAGGAACTGGGTGGACTGAACGGACAGTGCCCCTCTCTGTCTGAAGCCTAGCAACGGAGGTCTGTGGACCCCACCAGGAGAAGTTAAAATGAAAAGTAAGGGAGGGGAGGCTCTACTAGAGGACCTGGGCAGCTTTAGGTACAGTAACAGGCATGTAGGAGGATTTCCACGGCCAAGCCATAGAAACAGAAATTGGCTTTTCTTTTCCAGATTTATCTAATATTCAGAAAGGGAATCTAGCACCTGCCTTCCAGATTTGAACACCCTCAAAATTCAGGGGTGCTCAAGCTCAATTTAGGCTGCTATTTACTTCATTTTACTTTACTTCATTTCTCCCAAATCAAATATGCTGATCCACTGTAACTTGCTGTAGAAAAAGTAGGATAAAATTGAGCAACAAACGCTGGGGTCTTCCCAGTGCTAATTTGGACTGGAATTGCTATTTTCAACAGCCATGACCCTTTTTTTTTTTAGTTTTTGTTTAAAAGGAAGACAGTAATATTGCACTTGGAAATTCCCCACAGAAACAAAGAGTGGAAAAACGAATAACAAAGGCACCTCAACTTTTCCTCATTTATGTGGGACAGTCTTATCATATGGATCCAGATATCCTCCAATCACACAAGCTGAAAATTGTTCCACTTTACTGCAGTTCTGTAACTGTGCAGGGACCAGTCCTTTCTGTGTTCTGTGCACATCCAAAATTCCTCCTGAATTCAGAAGGGCCTTGCTTTTGTGACCACACTACCAGATATTTTCAGCCCTGGTAAGCGAAGCACGTTTACAGTTCGTAAGTGGGCAGGAGGCCTCTCAGAAAAAGTTAGGTGCTGTGGGAAGTGTTGCTTATTCACTAGGTAACGTGAGACCTTCCTGTTACCATAGTAAACCAGTGCAGCACAGAATGCGCTTTGTTCCCAGAGTCGAGAATGGGGTTTTTTGCTTCTATACGCAGCCCTTTAAAGACGATGAAAAGACTCCCACTCACTTCAACAGGCTTTGGACAGAACTGTTTATACACAGGATAACTCCACTGTCTTCACAGGGTCCTGGTCCCACAGCGGCGGGGGGCCAGGTGAGCTTGTTGCAGAGCTGCTGCTCAGGGATGGGAACCTCCTGCACCCCAGCCTCCAAAATCATTCAGGCTGCACTTTCTGCATGACTACGTGCTAGCTGAGGGGTGTATGGGAATTAGTGCCCCTGCTGCAGGTGATGGGCATCTCAGGTACTTAAAGCCATGGCCTAGAGGAGGGAAGTGCATAACTGCAGAGTATGCAGCTGCCTAGGGCTGGCACTGAGGATTTAGAGTCCCTAGTGCTGCTGTTGCAAGGTTCAAGCATGCTCAGTCTTGGAATTGCCACCCCTCCCTTGCTAGCAGCTGCAGCTATCTGAGGCTGGCCTCTGGCAATTGGCCCCATGGCTGTAGCCAGAGAAGCTGCAGGTGGCTCTGTGACTACTGGGGCCATTAAGCTAGAGCAGATAAAGAAACTGGAATTAACCTCAAGGAACAGAGGTCACCAGTAGGAAAGGAACGTCAAGGGGAGCCGGGAAAGAGGAAGCAGGTCAGGTTTGCATGGGGAGAATAGCCCCAGCTGGTTGGGGAGCACATCCAAAGTAGAAAGGAAACAAGCATGGGCAGAGGTGGTGGGGACCAGGCAGTAGACTAGCCTGTAGATGGGAGCAGAGGGAGAAAGGCTGGTGTCTTCAGATTCCCAAGGGCTAAGTCTCACTTTGGGGAAATGGTGTGTGCAAGGGGCTTGCTCAAATGGCAGGATGGGTGCTGAGGGAGGGATTTGTCAGAATTGATCAGGTATCTGCGGGCTGTGGAATTTTATTGAGCTGAGACCAGAACCACACACACTGACTGGTGACATGGGGTGGCACTGGAGATGTGGCTATAGAAGGTCTAAATGAGGAAGGAGATAAATCTGTGGGGAGTTTCCCTGATCACTTGTGAAAGTTCTGCTCACTGTGGACACTGGTAAACCCACATGGGTGTACAGCTCAATGAGAAGAACTGGGGGCTGAGGGAGCTGCGTATGGCAATGCAGCTAGTCATGTAGAGGTGTGGGATCAAAATGAAAAATGTCTCTGAGATTCAGGACCGGGGACACTAGGGCACCAATGGCCCTCCCACACCAGGCCCATGCTCAGAGCCCACAATGCCGACATAGGGGCCCACAAATGTGTTTGGTGCCAGTTCCCACAAAAGGTTAATCCGGTCCTGACTCCAAGGGACTGAGCCTGGGGGGTTAGTGCTCTGTATTGGAGCAGGGAAAGACTCAAAGGTAGCCCAGAAAAGGGTGTAAACAGGGCCCAAAGGGTGGAAAGCCCAATGCAATATTACTGTATTATTGCATTGGCAAAGGGTTAGCTGACGAGAAGCCCACAAAAGCCAGAAGAACTTGGTGTTGCTTGGGACTTTTTTTTTTTTTGCCCTCCTGGAAGCCTGGAAGGGGTTCAGTTTGTGGCTTGGCTGGAGGGCCAAGTCACAGCTCCAGCCCTGACCCATGTGCATGGAGTTTATTAAATGAGCCCTGAGGAAGAGGGAAACCTGCAGTAGCATGCTGCAGTGCCACCCCAGGCCATGGCGGGGGAGGCGGATGTGCTGTTAGCATCCAGCTAGTCGAGTCTCCTGTCTGACACTGGCAGCACCACATCCACCAGAAGGGGGACAAACTGCCCTGCAGTTGGCAGACATGGGATATGCTGGGCCCTGGAAGGGCTCATCTGGATCAGGCGGATTTGATCTCTGGGCCATGATTTTCATTGGCAGTAACCACACTAATGCTGGATGCAGAATGCAAACAATGATCCCATAAAATAAATGTAAATAGCATTAGTGAAGGTGCGATGCCCAGTACTCAGGTGCATGCCTGGGTCTGTGTATGATTTCCCTGATTCCTACTAGAATTCATCCCACTCTCCTGGTGCTGTTAAACATGGTCCATGGGCATGGAAATCAGGCTGATCTAGTCATGGCTCTGTGACTGACTGCTGCGTGACCTTGGACAAGTTGCTTACTCAGGCTGTGCCTCAGTTTCTCCTTCTGGGAAATGGAGATAATGATACTGACCCTCCACTGTACCATGCTCAGAGAGTGCTGTTTCTTCCTCTGGCCTGCAGTGACTCATATCTGGTGGTCTCAGACACTACCGAAGCCCAGTTACCTTCTGTAGCTTTTGGGACGTATCCAGGCTCTTCCCAGATGGTGTTTGGATTGAGCCTGTGCTCTCCCTGCTCTTACAGGAGTTATGTGCCTTCTCCCTCCAGGACCCGGATGCCATTGGGTACCTGACGGGCAGGAACAATGCCAACGGAGTTGACTTAAACCGTAACTTCCCCGATCTCAACACTTTCATGTACTACAATGAAAAAAATGGTGGCCCCAATCACCACATCCCTCTTCCAGCCAACTGGAAAAGCCAGGTATGGACCAGGAATTTCCAGCAGTATTATAGGATTGCACCAGCACTGCCCGCATGGAGAAACATCTACCCCTGCTCTGTACTTCCCAGCCCCCCTTTTCAAAGAAACAGCATCTCCTCTATGGGCCCCAGGTACAGAAGTGAAAGTAAGCCAGCTCAGTCTGGTCTGGCGTGCCAGCAAGAGCCAGTATGCCATGCCAGACCGGACCGGCTTCCCTAGTCTGGCACTTTAAAGGATTAGGGTTAGGGCCCGGCCACACCTCTTCCGGTCAAGGCCACGCCCCCTGCTCAGGACTCCCGGAGTACCAGTAAGTCCTTTAAGTTACTTTCACCCCTGCCCAGGTATTGGTTTTTGTCTGAAGAAATGACACAGTTTGCGTCACAGGGCTTTCAAGAGGAGCCTGACCCAGCAGTTGCCCATTTTAGTGCACACCCGGAGTTCCATCCCGTATAAGTCTGCATTGGAAAAGTGTTTTTGTCTGAAAAATCCTATGAATACTTTTACTTTGGGGGGGATTTGAAAGCAATTAGTCAAATGGGGTGTCTAAAATGAGATTTACCAAAAATCTCGACTTTCTAATAGTTTGCGTCGCTCTGCCTAAAAACACTGTGTGTAGCGTTTACAACCAGCCTAAGTATGTCAGGTACTTCAAACATATGAAAATGACTTCTTACTGCTCCCCAAACTCCATTAACTCTGGAGGCACGTCTGGCATAACAGCCCCAGCTTTAGAAATGTCTGAAATCTTTGAGCACAAGTGAAAATGTGACACCCCGCCCCGCTACACCATGCTCTCCTCAGTGGCGAGTAAGGTACTAGTCTGGCTTGGTGAGTGATTGCTGCCCTCTGGGTAGCGATGGATGCATGGATTCTGTAGACGACATGGCAGAAGTGAATTTTAACAAGAAGATTTGAATGAAGAGGGAAATGAGGCACATGGGCCAGGCACACAGGGCAGCATGGAAGGATGCCCAAAAAGGGGAGGCACAGAAGGAAATTAACAGGTTGTCAAAGTTGGTGTAGTTTGCCTAGTGGAAGGTTTCTGGGAATATGGTAGGTAATAAGGTCAGACATGCAGGTGGGAGTGGGCTAGGGAGGGCCTTGAGTCTGAGTTATGCAGAGCAATGGGGAGGCATCATGGCCTTCGGCGAGGGGCCAGGAGAACAATTCTGGCAGTAGTGTTTGGACAGACTGTAGGGGCAAGGCAGGTACCTTGGCAGCTGTGGAGGAGGCAGGTGCCATGGTCAGGGCAGCAAATGTTCAGGCCTGCATGAGCAATTCAGCCATCTGAAGAGAAGTGGAAGGCTTCCAGATGTGTGCTGGAAGAAGAGAGAGCAGGATGGAGTCACATCAGGATGTGAGAGGCTGGGAGAGAGGGGCTGGTAACGGCAGGTAGTGGAGGACAGCAGAGAAGGGAAGGGGAGGCATACGGAGCGCAGGCTAGGAGGTAGCACCCTATCATCCTCCTCGACCCCCCAGAGCACTGTCCACAAGCCAGGCTGTGCTGAGACTCCTCCCTGAGCTCTGTGCTGCAATGGTTCTGCTGCCTCCCATGCTGGCATCTCCTTTGCTTGCAGGTGGAGCCAGAAACACTGGCTGTGATTCACTGGATGAGCCGCTACAACTTTGTCCTCTCAGCCAATCTCCATGGTGGAGCTCTCGTGGCGAATTACCCCTACGACAAAGCCCAGGAGCAGCGGAGCCGGGGCTATCAGCGGAAAAGCAACACCCCATCCCCCACGCCTGATGACAAGCTGTTCCGGAAGGTGCACAGGGGGCATCATGAGAGCTCCTAATGGGGCTTGGGCCCCACATGTCAGAGATCTCACAAGATCAGCTCTTCTTCATTCAGTATCTGAACCAGACTGTAGGGGTCGAGGGTTTGGGTCTGGGATTTGAATCCAGACTACCTCCCCTTGATCGCCCAGCCCCCAAACAAACGTGATGGGGTTTGGATCGGAAGTTCCAGTTTTAGCCCAGGCTTTGTTTTTAATCATCTGCAACAATCTCTTTGAAACTGGCAATAATGGGATGTTGGTCTAAATACGTCTCTGGTATAAACACCACTGATGTCCAGGGTGTTTGCACCAGGAATGAATCTGGCCCATTTCCCATGCACAGGGAAGTCTAGGCACAAGCCCCTCCTTATCAGTGCAGCCATCCTTTCTATAGGTCTGAGAGCCGCCAGAGCTGGCCTGAGCGCCCTCAATTCCCAGGGGCTTCAATAGGAGCAGGATTGGGCCCTATGTGACACTAACAAGCTCCCAACTAATTAGTTTTACTCTTCCTCCTCCTTGCCCAACCCACCGCTCTGGAGAGGGTCTAACAGGCCTGCACTGTGGTAACCTGCAGTTTGGTGTGTGCTCTGAAGTCATGTCTGACTTTCCACCGTGTTTCCCAAGTCAGCCTGTGCGGATGGAGGGTTAGTTTTACTGCTGGGCAGTGATTGCTGAGCTGAGAGAATCCAGGCTTGACAGCTGGGATAAAAACGTATCCGGACGATAAATCTGCTGCTTCTGGGGTCAGATCCAACCTCTGCCTCCTGTGGCCTTGGAAGAAGCTGCCTGAGGGGCTGGCTATTCCATAACTGTCCATTATGGGCTTTCTTGCACCTTCCTCCGGGTCTGTCTGTTGGCAGAGGCAGGAGACTAGGCTCCGAGCTAGCCTGTTCCTCTCTGCTCCTATGGGCTCTTGTGTCTGGGTAGGGAGCAGCAGGGACTGTAAGGGGTAAACGGAGAGCTCGGGCTGACCTGCCTCATTCAAAAAGACCTGCATGACCTCGGCCTCCAAGGGTTACTTTCTGAAGAGGCGGGATCTTGTTGCTATGGCAATGAAAGCCAAAGCCAGGGCTCCAATCAGAAAGCGCTGTGGGCAGGTTTTGTCCTGGATTTCCCATTACAAGTTGGACTGAATTTATATTGCAACAGAGCCCTTCCCCCCACCCCTACTATCAGGGCTCCCACTGGGCAGTAAACCCCAGGAGGGGGACGGGCGACCCCACCCGACTGTGCAATGGCATCCCCCAACTCCAATTCTCTGTGGGCTTTGTGGGAAGGTTCCTGAGCCCATGGGGTCAGAGCTGGGGTCAGGTTCCCTTGCTGGGGGTGTGGCAGGGGGCAGGTTCCCCTGCGCGGGAGGGGCTGGGGGGGGCAGGTTCCTGAACTCAAGAGGGCAGGGGCAGGTTCCCACACTCATGTGAGCAGGGCTGGGGTATGGGTTCCTATGATGGCGGGCTGGGGGAGTATCTGTGTGAAGAACAGTGGTGGGGCTGTGCTGGGCCTGCTCTCTCTCACTTGGGTTTAGCTCTTAGTGTCCATGGGAGCAGACTCAGGCTGAGAGACATGGGCCGGAGGGGCAAAGCCAGTGCTGTGACCAGCCTCATGCTCTCTCTGCAGCTGGCCAAAGCCTATTCCTACGCCCATCACTCGATGCACCAGAGCCCAACCTGCGGAGACCAGTTTGCAGACGGCATCACCAATGGGGCCTCCTGGTATTCTCTCAGCAAGGGTAAGGGCTGGGGGAGGGGGTACCGGGAGCTGGAGAACAGTCCAGGGGGAACAGAAGAGGTGAGGATACAGGAGATCTGGGCTGCAGAGGGGGTAGTGTGACAGATAAGGGATGAGGAAGGGATGAGCAGGGTCGGGGGGGGGGAATGCGGAGGTGTAATGGCTATGGGGAGGGTATAGGGTTAAGGGCTGGTGAGACAGTATGTGGAGATAATGGCTAAGGAAGGGGTACTGGGATATGGGGGTGCACCCTCGGTGAGTGATGAGTACCCAGATTCTGGGGGATTGGTCAGGAGTACTCATTTCTGTCAAACCTTGAGTATGAAGCTGGGAGGGGCCACAATGTGGAAGTGACAAGACATAAAAGCAGCAATAAAATTTAAAAAATAATAATGGAAAAAGTTTATATCACTGGCTGTACACTGCCAGTCATGAGTGCTGACAACTGATAAGGGAGGTTAGATTTTCCACAGATATCTTTAAGTCCAGTAGGGTTAAAGACATCAAGAAAGATTTAAAAAGACTATATTAGGAGCAGGAGAAATCCTAGCAATGGTATAGGTCCATTACTAACTAGGGATGATAAAATTTCTATTCTGTGTTTGGGAAGAAGCTGGATGGCACAGTCACAGCTTGCGCTGATAATGAAAGTTTATTCTGACAGTAACGTGGGAGGATGTTAAACAGCAACCGCTAAAATTAAACATTTTCTGATTATAGAATACAAAAACTTGCGCTAAAGAATTGTCCGAGAATCTCTCTAAGCCAGTGGTGTTGATATTTAACAATCTGGGAACACTGGGAAAGACCCAGAGAACTAGAAAAAAGCTAACGTGCCAGTATTTAAAAAGGGTGAACAGGATTACCTGGGTAACTACTGTAAGCCAGTTTGCTTGACATTGATCCCAGGCAGAATCCTGGAAAGGCTGATACGGGGTGCAGTCAGTGACGAATTAAGGATGGCAGCATAATTAATGCTAATTTGTGTGGTTTTATGGAAAATAGATATTGTCAGACAAACCTGATACCACTATTTGATCAGATTACCGGTTGAGTTGGCAAAGCTAACTGCGCTGGTACAATATATATTTGTAGGGCATTTGGCTTAGTACTGCCTGACATGCTGATAAAAAATGGCACTACACAAAAATCAATCCCGTTTATATTAAATGGATTAAAACTGACTAAATGATTAATCTCAAAAATTAATTGTAAATGGTAAGTTGTCATGCTATGCAGTGTTTATTTCAGCAGATTTTTCAGGGATCTCTTCTTGGCTCAATGCCATTTAATATCTTTATCAACAATTTGGAAGAATATATAAAATCATGGCTGGTAAAGTTTGCAGATGACACCAAAATTAGTGCAGTGTTAAATAATGATAAGGAAAGGCTACTGATACAGTGTGATCTAGGTCACTTGGCAGTCTGGGCTCACTTGAATCACATGTTTTAATACAACTAAATGCAAGGTCATACATATATTAACTGAGACTACAGGTCACACTCACAGGATAGGGACTGTGTTTTAGAAAGCGGTGAATCATAAAAGGACTTTGGGGTCATGGTAGATGCAAACTGAACTCCCAGTGCAATGTGGTGACTAAGAGAGCAAATGCAATTTTTGAATGTCTATATAGGCCAGAGGTGGGCAAACTATGGCCTGCGGGCCACATCCGACCCACGGGACCATCCTGCCTGGCCCCTGAGCTCCTGGCCTGGGAGGCTAGCCCCTGGCCCCTCCCCCACTGTCCCCTCTCCCCCACAGCCACACCGCTGCATGGCAGCACATCAGCGTATCTGGCTCCAGCCTGGCAGCACTGCAGCCAGACATGCCGCTCTGAGCAGCATGGTAAGAGGGCTGGGGCCAGGGGCTTGGATAAGGGGCAGGGGATCCCAGGGGGCAGTCAGGTAACAGGGAGCAGGGGGCGGTTGGATGGGGCAGAAGTTCTAGGGGGATTGCAGTCAGGGGATGGGGAGCGGCGGGGGCTAGATAGGGGGTGGATTCCCAGGGGGCGGTTGGGATGGGGGTCCCAGGAGGGGGTGATCAGGGGACAAGAAGCGGGGGGATTGATGGGGGGATTCTGAGGGGGACAGTTGTGGGGGGGGCAGGCTGTTTTGGGCAGGCAGCCTTCCCGGCCCTCCATGCAGTTTCTCACCCCGATGTGGCCCCCAGGCCAAAAAGTTTGGCCACACCTGAAATAGGCAGTACAATGCTGAGCAAAAGCAGGCAGGTAGTGTTACCACAGCACATGGCATTAGTGAGACCATGGCAGGGTCCTATATCCAAGTCTAGTGTCCGCAATTCAAAGGGTCTGTGGAAAATTGGAAAGGGTTCAGTAAAGGGCTCCATTGATGCTCTGAGGTTTGGCAAACCTGCCTTACATTGCGTGTATCTAATCTCTCACTACATTTAGTTTATTAAAGAGACGGTTCAGAGGTTATTTGATCATGGTCTACAAGTCCCTCCACGGGGAAGAGATTTCTAACAGTAGACAGTTCTTTAATCTAGCAGAAAAAGCCTGAACAAGGTCCACTGGTTGGACGCTGAAGCGAGACAAATTCAGGCTAGACATAAGGTGCCAATGCTGTACAGTGAGAGTAATTATCCATTGAAACAACTTACTGAGGGACACAGTGGCTTCTCCATCTCCTGTAGACTTTAAATCCGGGCTGAATGTCTTGCTAAAAGACAAGCTCTAGCTCAGCCAGCAGTTATGGGCTTGAGGCAGGAACCATTTGGTGTAATTCTCTGGTCTGTGCCCTGCAGGAGGTCAGATGAGACAATCATAATGTCTCCATCTGGTCTGTGACTCCTGCACTTGGAGAGGCACATGCAGCAACTAAGCACAGAGCTCTGGAGAGCCGCACCTGGCAGGTGTTGTGGGAGAGGAGGGGACAATTGGGTTGCAAAGAGGATAGAGAGAGGCAGCACTGAGAGGGGCTGTGAGAAAGATTTGGGGTGAATGCTGGAGATATGAGGGGGTGTTTGGGGGACCGGATATGGGAAGGGCTGCTGGGGAGGACTGGAGAGGTGGGCCGTACATTTGGAGGGAAGACAGGGAGTGTCTTTGGGAAGGAGGCAGAGGGGAGTGCCATACTGGAGGAGGGGGCATGGTGTGTCTCTGGGCCTGGCCACAATCTCTCCTTGTCTCCTCTCAGGCATGCAGGACTTTAATTATCTTTACACCAACTGCTTTGAGATCACTCTGGAGCTGAGCTGCGATAAATTTCCACCTCAAAAGGACCTGGAGAAGGAGTGGCTGGCCAATCGTGAGGCGCTCATCACCTACTTAGAGGAGGTAAAGGGGCCACACGTAGACCCTGATACCAACCTCATGTAGGGGTGAGATCCCTGCCCCCCCCCGCTTTGCATCGCAGGGGGAAGAGATGCAATGGCGGGGGCACCAGCAGAGGCTGGGAACACGGAGGGAGGCCCTGGGGCTCCCTCGCTTGGTGCTTTGGAGACAGCACTGAGAAGCTCCAGCAAAGGTGATGCCTCCCGCCCTGGCTCGGCCAGAGAAAGGCCAGCCCAGCTATGGGTCTTTGGCGGGGAAGAGAATGGAGTATCACCAGGGCTCTGTTCTCCTGCTCCAGTAGGGTCTGGCAGGACCTTGACATGGAGAGAGACTCCAGCCCTCAGGAGTGAGTGACTCTGTCTGTCTATCTGCAGGTTCATCAGGGTATCAAAGGACTGGTGTCCGATGAGAACAACAATGGGATTGCAGGTGCTGTGATTTCTGTCCATGGGATCGGCCACTATGTCACTTCTGGTGGGTTGCCCATCCCTCAGCTTGCTGACCCTTTTGGTAACAGCCCGATTAGCCTGATTTGGGAGGAACACGGTGTGATAGGCCCCCCCAGGGTGCAACCTGGAACTGGGGTACCACTGAGCCCTCTGTCTCACCAGCCTGGGCTCCCTCTCACACTGTGCTGCGGTGACAAGTTGCAGACTGCTCTCAGTCCTGCACTCGCACAAACCTTTACACAGGCAGAGACACACCCAGCTGTAGTTACATGAAGGCTTCTCCGCAGCACGACAGCCTAGGACCCCAGAGCTGTACCATCTTGTCCTGGTCAAAAGCCTGCCCAGTATAAATTTACTACTCAGTCTGTACCTCCCTCAATGTGGAGAGGACATGTGCCAGCTCCTGTTCCCAAGCAGATTCCCCAAGCACTTCTGGCAAAACGCACTGTTTCAGGTTAAAAAAAAAAAAAAAGGACAACAATTGTATTAACTACAGAAGGATAGATTTTAAGTGATTCTAAGTAGTGAGTGTACAGATCATAGAATCATAGAATATCAGGGTTGGAAGGGACCTCAGGAGGTCATCTAGTCCAACCCCCTGCTCAGAAGCAGGACCCATCCCCAATTAAATCATCCCAGCCAGGGCTTTGTCAAGCCTGACCTTAAAAACTTCTAAGGAAGGAGATTCCACCACCTCCGTAGGCAACGCATTCCAGCGTTTCACCACCCTCCTAGTGAAAAAGATTTCCTAATATCCAACCTAAACCTCCCCCACTGCAACTTGAGACCATTACTCCTTGTCCTGTCCTCTTCCACCACTGAGAATATTCTAGAACCATCCTCTCTGGAACCACCTCTCAGGTAGTTGAAAGCAGCTATCAAATCCCCCCTCATTCTTCTCTTCCGCAGACTAAACAATCCCAGTTCCCTCAGCCTCTCCTCATAAGTCATGTGTTCCAGACCCCTAATCATTTTTGTTGCCCTTCACTGGACTCTTTCCAATTTATCCACATCCTTCTTGTAGTGTGGGGCCCAAAACTGGACACAGTACTCCAGATGAGGCCTCACCAATGTCAAATAGAGGGGGACGATCATGTCCCTCGATCTGCTCGCTACGCCCCTACTTATACATCCCAAAATGCCATTGGCCTTCTTGGCAACAAGGGCACACTGCTGACTCATATCCAGCTTCTCGTCCACTGTCACCCCTAGGTCCTTTTCCGCAGAACTGCTGCCTAGCCATTCGGTCCCTAGTCTGTAGCGGTGCATTGGGTTCTTCCGTCCTAAGTGCAGGACCCTGCACTTATCCTTATTGAACCTCATCAGATTTCTTTTGGCCCAATCCTCCAATTTGTCTAGGTCCCTCTGTATCCTATCCCTGCCCTCCAGCATATCTACCACTCCTCCCAGTTTAGTATCATCCGCAAATTTGCTGAGAGTGCAATCCACACCATCCTCCAGATCATTTATGAAGATATTGAACAAAACCGGCCCCAGGACCGACCCCTGGGGCACTCCACTTGATACCGGCTGCCAACTAGACATGGAGCCATTGATCACTACCCGTTGAGCCCGACAATCTAGCCAGCTTTCTACCCACCTTATAGTGCATTCATCCAGCCCATACTTCTTTAACTTGCTGACAAGAATACTGTGGGAGACCGTGTCAAAAGCTTTGCTAGAGTCAAGATACAATACATCCACTGCTTTCCCTTCATCCACAGAACCAGTAATCTCATCATAGAAGGTGATTAGATTAGTCAGGCATGACCTTCCCTTGGTGAATCCATGCTGACTGTTCCTGATCACTTTCCTCTCATGTAAGTGCTTCAGGATTGATTCTTTGAGGACCTGCTCCATGATTTTTCCGGGGACTGAAGTGAGGCTGACTGGCCTGTAGTTCCCAGTATCCTCCTCCTTCCCTTTTTTAAAGATTGGCACTACATTAGCCTTTTTCCAGTCATCCGGGACTTCTCCCGTTCGCCACGAATTTTCAAAGATAATGGCCAATGGCTCTGCAATCACAGCCGCCAATTCCTTTAGCACTCTCGGATGCAACTCGTCCGGCCCCATGGACTTGTGCACGTCCAGCTTTTCTAAATAGTCCCTAACCACCTCTTTCTCTACAGAGGGCTGGCCATCTATTCCCCATGTTGTGATGCCCAGCGCAGCAGTCTGGGAGCTGACCTTGTTCGTGAAGACAGAGGCAAAAAAAGCATTGAGTACATTAGCTTTTTCCACATCCTCTGTCACTAGGTTGCCTCCCTCATTCAGTAAGGGGCCCACACTTTCCTTGGCTTTCTTCTTGTTGCCAACATACCTGAAGAAACCCTTCTTGTTACTCTTAACATCTCTCGCTAGCTGCAGCTCCAGGTGCGATTTGGCCCTCCTAATTTCATTCCTACATGCCCGAGCAATATTTTTATACTCTTCCCTGGTCATATGTCCAACCTTCCACTTCTTGTAAGCTTCTTTTTTATGCTTAAGATCCGCTAGGATTTCACAGTTAAGCCAAGCTGGTCGCCTGCCATATTTACTATTCTTTCGACACATCGGGATGGTTTGTCCCTGTAACCTCAACAGGGATTCCTTGAAATACAGCCAGCTCTCCTGGACTCCTTTCCCCTTCATGTTAGTCCCCCAGGGGATCCTACCCATCAGTTCCCTGAGGGAGTCGAAGTCTGCTTTCCTGAAGTCCAGGGTCTGTATCCTGCTGCTTACCTTTCTTCCCTGTGTCAGGATCCTGAACTCAACCAACTCATGGTCACTGCCTCCCAGATTCCCATCCACTTTTGCTTCCCCTACTAATTCTTCCCGGTTTGTGAGCAGCAGGTCAAGAAAAGCTCCCCCCCAGTTGGCTCCTCTAGCACTTGCACCAGGAAATTGTCCCCTACGCTTTCCAAAAACTTCCTGGATTGTCTATGCACTGCTGTATTGCTCTCCCAGCAGATATCAGGAAAATTAAAGATCAAAGCAGATTACCTAGGAAATAAACAAAAATGCAATCTAAATCTTGTACACTAGGCCAGATTTGAATCAAGCAGTGTCTCATCCTGTAGATAGTACAAATAGTTAACCAAGCTTCCATTCACAGGCAGGCTTCCTTCTTTCCCCACCTGGGACCTCCTTCTCCAGTTCAGTCTTTGTTCCTTAGATGTTTTCAGGTGCTGTGTTGTAGAGGAAGTAAGGCCGCTTGGTGATGCCACTTCCTCCTTTTATAGCTTCTTCCATCTTGCTGGAAAGATATTTCGCTGTGACCTGAGTTAAACAGTCCCTATTAATTGGTTAGTCTCTAAGGTGCCACAAGTCCTCCTTTTCTTTTAGTCCCTATTGTGTAGTGTTATCTCTGAGAGATTTCTATTGTACCCAGTTCCTGGGGTAATCCTTGTGAGTATGTGTATTTTCCTCAATGGGCCATTAACGCTGTTTGGCCTTTGCATTGTTGTACCTGAACGGCTGGTTAGGGGTGTTTTTAACTTCACAACATACTTCAGTAACAGACACATGGCAAAACTTCATAACTCTAGATACAAAGATAGCACATACAATTTAACAGGATATTAATACTCAGCAGATTAAGACTTTTAAACTGATACCTTACAAGGCATACTTTGTGAAAAACACATCATAATCCTGTCACCATGGTAAATACGGGGTGCAGAGCGTCACACATGGTGAGCCAGGCAACGATGTATGTTGCCTGTCTCCTGCAAGCACTGCCCGCTATGGGAAATTAGCGACCCTCACAGTGGTGGAAGGTGAGAACCCTTTGGCAGGAAGGGCAAAACGAGCAAACCCCTCCAGCCACTCCTCCCCGTCTGACACACAGCAACCTCGAGAGCCGCAGATTATTAAAATGCTCCTTATGTGTATGTGTGTTGGATTGAACGGGTGGACACAGGTTAACTGGTGTAATGAGTGATATGGCATGTGGGCTCTGTGGATGCAGCTTCACATTTGGGATGGATCAAAAAGTGAAATGGATTTGTTGGTTCTGATTCTTCTCTGGAGAATTTTTGTTCAAATCACAAACAGACCTTCCAAACCTCATGTGTTGCACGACTTAGGGTCACAGTGGATAATCAGCTAATCGTGAGCTCCCAGTGGGATACTGTAGCTAAGAGGATGAACACCGTCCTTGGATGTATAAGCAGGAGAGTATCAAGTAGGAGTAGGTAGGTGGCATTCCCTCTGTATATAGCATTTGTGAGAACATTGCTGGATCCCGTGTCCTGTTCTTGTGTCCAAAATATGATCTGAAGGCTGGAAACAGGCCATATAGGAAAAGACTTACGAAGATCAGTCTATTTAGTTTACGCAAGAGAAGGTTAAGAGGTTTCTTGACTCTGGTCTACAAGCACCTACATGGGAAACAGATTTATATGTTATTTCATATTTTTATCAGTAACGTGGAAGAAACCATAAAATCATCACTGGTAAAATTTGCAGAGGGCACAGAGAGTGGGGGAGTGATAAATAACGCAGAGGACAGGTCACTAATACACAGAGATCTGGATTGATTGGTAAGCTGGGCACAAGCAAACAATGTCTGTTTCAATACAGCTAAATGTAAGGTCATAACCTGAAGAACAAAGGCTGCCAGCCATATTTACAGGCTGGGGGGCTCTTTCCTGGGAAGCAGTGACTCTGACAAAGACTTGGGGGTCATGATGGATATTATTAGCTGCGATGCTGTGGCCAAAAGGGCTAATGCAGTAGTTCTCAACCAAGGGTCTGGGGCTCCCTAGAGGGCCTCGAGCAGGTTTCAAGGGGGCCTTCCAGCAGGGCCAGCCTTAGATTTGCTGGGGCCCAGGGCTGAAAGCTGAAGTCCCACCACATGGGGCTGAAGCCCAGGTCCTTGTGCCCCGCAACCTGGGGCTGAAGCCTGAGCAATGTAGTTCGTGGGGGCCCCTGTGGCATGGGGCCCCAAGCAATTGCCCTGCTTGCTACCCCCTAACGCCAGCCCTGGCTTTTATATGCAGAAACCCAGTTGTTGTGGTACAGGGGGGCCATGGAGTTTTTATAGCATGTTGTTGGGGGGGCCTCAGAAAGAAAATGGTTGAGAACCCCTGGCCTAGTGCAATTTGTGGCTCTATAAACAGAGGAATAGCCAGCAGATATAGGTGTGCGGAGGTTGTATTACCCCTCCATTTGGAACTGGTGTGGCTGCCACTGTAATGTTGTGTCCAGCTCTGGTCTCCACACTTAAGGACAGATGGTGAGAAACTGGTGAGGGTTCAGAAAAGAGCCACAAGATGACCAAAGGGTTGGAAAACCTGCTAACAGTGAGGCACAAGGAGCTCAGTCTATTTACCTTACCAAAGAAAAGGCTAAGGGATGACTGGATCCCAGGCGATAGCTACCTACAGTGGGAACAGAAAGTTGTTAATAGAGGCTCTGCGATCTAGCAGGCAAAGGTATGACTAGATCCAGTAGTGGGAAGCTGAAGCTAGATAAATTCAGCCTTGAAATAAGGCACAACTTTTTAACAGTGAGGGTTATTAACCATTGGAACAACTGACTTAGGGCTGGGGTGGATTCTCCATCACCAGAAACTTTTTAAAATCGAGATGGTCTTCTAAACTATCTGTTCTGGTTCATCCAGGCTCGTAGACCTGAAACAGGAATTAATTCAGGGACATCCCATGTCCTGTGTTGTACAGGAGGTCAGACTACATGGCCACAGTAGTCCCTTCCGGCAGAGGCACCATAGTGATGAGTCGCACCCCATCACACATGGTGGAGAGTGTAGGCACAGGGTCACCCCGATATAAGGGGAGGATAGAGGACTGTGGGAATGATTGCCTGTCTCAGAGATTTGAGAGAGTGAGGGACACAGAAGGTGGAGAAAATGAAACCAGGGTATGCAGAGGCCTTGTTTGCAGAGGGTTCTTGTGCCTTCCAGGACTGGACTCCAGAGTCAGTGCCCCTGCAGAAAGGGGCTGACCAGCAGCATGGGTGGCTTCAGGCCCTGCTGTTAAAGGTACTTGAAACCCAAGAGAGTGGGAGGCACAAGGGTACCAGAGGGACTGTATGACCCGGGTAGCAGAGCAGCCGTTGTGCCTGTTCAAGTCGCTGGGGGGGGGGGGGGGTGAGTCCACAGAAACCACAGAGAGCAAGAGGGGAAGCAAGGCATCAGGACCAGGAGGATGTTACACCTGTGGGCGACAAGAACACTGGAAGGCAGTGTCCCTACTGGGATGGGTGACAGAAACCTCACCCAGAGAAGGGGAAGATAAGAGAGCCCCAGGGAGGGGATGGGTGTACTGGGCCTGTGGGCAACAAGGGCACCTGCAGAAGGAGTGCCTGGACCTGAGCGGTGGGGTTGAGACTGGCCCTGGGGAAGGGGCTAAGCAAGCGAAGGATCATGGAAGGCCCTTAGCCAAAGGGAGGCAAAGAGTTGGCTGTCAGTGCCATGAGGAGGGCCATATAAGAAGGTACTACCCCCCTGGGAGAAGGCAGGGTAGCAAAGGGGTGCCCGGGAATGAGGCTAGGTCAGAGACTGTCAAGAGGGATGTGGCAGTGATGACTGAGGACCTGGCAGAGAGCCATCTCCCACATCCAGCAGGGGGAGGTAGGGAGGTGATGGATAAGATGACTGGGATGGAGAGGACCCAGATGGACAAGGGAACTCACACTGGAGCAGGACAGGCTGTTGTAGGGACCCAGACCCTGGAGGAGGAAGGCAGATTATTCCTCCTGGTAGAGAACCTGAGGCAGGAGAGGGATGTCCTGTTGGCACAGCTGCGTGGGAATCAGGGGTGGTTATACACCCCCTGGGGCAGTCAGTCTTAAGGGAGAGGGTGTGTGATGGGGCATCTGCCCCACACTGGCCCATAGGGGGTTAAAAGCTGCCCAGGGGAGGTTGCACTGGAGGCAGCCAATTAGAAAGGGGCTGAGAGGAGCAGCCAATCATGGTGGCAGGCTCATATAAGAAGGGCTTCAGGGAAGAGCAGAGTTCAGTAGCTGACTGGAGCTTGAGGGGAGAAAACCAGGATCCTAGCAGAAGGAAGGCACACCAGCTCCTGGGACAAAGCAGAGCTGCAAGCAGGGACCAGGGGAGCTAGAGAGAGCTCCTGGCTGGCTGTTAGGGCCTGCAGGCTGAGGCCCTGAGGTAAGGGCAGAAGAGGGTGCTGGAGCTGCATGGTGTAACGATGCTGCCCGTGGGAGCCAGCTGAGGTCACTCAATCAGGGAGAACTGCAAACAAACGGGGCAGACAAACCCCACACGCTGGTGGATATTAGATTTAGCCTGTGGTGGACTTAGATTTACCCAGCCAGCCCAAAACAGCTTCTATAGCCCCTCCCTGGGTACTTAGACGTCCAAATAATGCAGTTCCCTTAAAGTGCCAGCCTCAGGCCTCTGTCCAGACACACATGTCAGATATGATGATGGTTACTGAAAATCTTATCATATAACAGAAAGGTTCTTCCAACCCCAAAGGATCAGCCACATGCCCAGGTCCAATTATAATTTAGATCTTGGCCAAAATACACGCTATAGTCAGTTCTTGTTAACTAAACTAAAATTTATTAAAAAAAGAAAAGAGAGAGCGTGCTGGTTAAAAGATCAATATACAAACAGACTTGAGTTCAATTCTTGAGGTTCAGATACACAGCAGAGATGAGCTTGTTGTTGCCAAAAGTCCTTTTAGAAATAATCCATAGGTTATAGTCCAATGTCCGTATTCAGGGTGACTCCAGTCAGTGACTGGGGATCTCAATCCTTATGGCTTAAGGTTTCCCCCTCTTGAAACCCAAAGCAGATCTGAGATGAGGAAGGATCGTGTCCCAGGGTTTTTATACATTTCCTGCAGCCTTTTGGCCTGAGAAAACAATAGGCTTAACTTTCCTTCTCCCAGACACCGTGGCAATTATCCAGGGTAATTTATCCATTAAACCAGTCAGATACAGGTTACCACAGCCTTCAAAGAGACATATAGACAGCAGTACGATTTCACTCAAGTGTCGTCCTAAATGTTAATATTCCTCTTTTGATCTTTGAATCAAAGTTACAGCCATAGACAAGACTTCTTTGCTGACATCACAAGACCTGAACAAACATCTACCTTTCTATCTCTAATAATGCAGGCTTGCATTTCAAAGCTCTATTCATTTACATCTCTTCCTAACCAGTCTTTAAAGTTCGGCCATGGGTCAGGTCAGTCTGTGAGTTAATTAACTCTGGCCTTGTCACCTTTCAATGAGATAGTATATTACACTCTTAACGTCACACATGGGAAGCAGCCCTGGGACAATAGACTGCAGTTGCCACTGAGGGAAGTGACTGGACAGAGATTGCAGGTCCCCCAGAAGGGGGGAACGCAGAGTGTGGCAGAGCTGGAGGGCAGTGTCACTGAAGAGGACCCCGCGGTCCTGGGAGTGGCACAAGTCTTGGAATGAAAGTGATGGCGCTGAGGCACCACCAGAGAAGGGTGCAATGGCGAAGAGAGCTAATGCCCAATGGCGAAGAGAGCTAATGCCCAAGGAGGTGCTAGAGTGGTGAGTGAACCCTATCACAATGAGGTTTTCTAAACTTTTTATCATTTTTGTCACTCTCCTCTGGACTCTCTTCAATTTGACCAAAACTTTCCTCAAGTGTGGTGCCCAGAATTGGATACAGTACTTCAACTGAGGCCTCACCAGTGCCAATTAGAGTGGGACAGTTACCTCCCATGACACTCCTGTTAATACACCCCAGAATGGTATTAGCCTTTTGTTTTCCAGCTGCATTACATTGTTGGCTCATATTCAATCTGTGATCCATTATAACCCCCAGATCCTTGTCAACAATATTGCCACCTAGCTAGTTATTTCCCATTTTTTGTTGTTGTACATTTGATGTTTCCTTCCTAGGTGAAGTACTTTGCACTTGTCTTTATTGAATTTCAGCCTGCTGAATTCAGACCAATTCTTCAACTTGTCAAGATCATTTTGAATTTTAATCCTGTCCTCCAAAGTGCTTGCAACCCCTTCCAGCTTGATGTCATCTGAAAATTTTAAAAGTATACTCTCCAAGTCATTAATTAAAATATTGAATAGTACCAGACCCAGGACTGACCCCTGCTGGTCCCCACTAGATACATCCTCCCAGCATGACTGTGAGCGATTGATAACTACTCCTTGAGTATGGTCTTTAAATCAATTGTACACCCACTTCACAGTAATTTAATCTAGATCACATTTCCTTAGTTTTCTTGTCAGAATGTCATGTGGGACTGTGCCAAGAGCCTGACTAAAATCAGATCTATCACGTCTACTGCTTCCCTCCTATCCACTAGCCCAGTAACCCTGCCAAAGAAGGATATTAGATTGCTGTGGCATGATTTGTTCTTGACAAAGCCATGCTGATTATTCCTTACAACTCTCATATCCTCCAGGTGCTTACATATTGATTATTTAATAATTTGTTCCAGTATCTTTCCATTGAAGTTAGGCTGACTGGTCAATAATATCCTGGGTCCTCTTTGTACCCCTTTTTAAAGATAGGTACTATGTTTGCCCTTCTCCAGTCTTCTGGGACCTCACCAATCCTCCAGGAATTCCCAAAGATAATTGCTAATGGTTCCAAGATTTCATCTGCTAGTTCCTTAAGTACCTTAGGATGAATTTCATCAAGATCTGCTGACTTGAAGATGTCTAAATTATCTAAATATTCTTTAACCTGATCATTCCTCACTTTGGCTTGCTTTCCTTTCCCCTTGTTGTTAATATTAGTTGTGTTGAATATCTGGTCACCATTAACCTTTTTAGTGAAGACTGAAGCAAAATAAGCATTAAACACCTCAGCTTCCTTGATGACATCAGTTATTAGCTCTCCTTCCCCGTTAAACAGCGGACCTACACTTTCCTTGACCTTTCTCTTGCTCCTAATATATTTAAGGAACATCGTCATATTGCCTTTTATGTCCCTTAGGTGTATCTCATTGTGTGCCTTAGCCTTTCTGATTTTGTTCCTACATGCTTGTGCAGTTCTTTTCTATTCGTCCTTAGTAATTTGTCTATGTTTCCACTTTTTGTAGGATTCCTTTTCAATTTTCAGGTCTTTAAAGAGCTACTGATGGAGACATATTGGCCTCTTACTATTCTTCCTCTCTTTCCTTTGCATCAGAATAGTTTTCAAATGTGCCTGTAATATTGTCTCCTTGAGAAACCACCAGCTCTCCTGAACTCCTTTTTCCCATTAGATTTTCTTCCCATGAAACCTTAGCTACCAGTTCTCTGAGTTTGTTAAAGGCTGCTTTTTTGAAGTCCAGTGTCCTAATTCTGCTGCTCTCATTCCTTCCTTTCTTTAGAATAATAAAATCTGTCATTTCATGATCACTTTCACCCAAATTTTTTTCTACCTTCAGATTTGCTACCAATTCCTCTGGGTTGGCCTGAGTCAGGTCTAAAATAGGTGTCCCCCGGGTTATGTCCTTCACTTTGCTGGGGACAACATTTTGTTCCAGATAGGTGCCAACTCTGTGGATGCTCCAGCCCTGAAGCACCCATGGAAAAAAATTATAGGGTGCTCAGCACCCACCGGCAGCCAGCTCTCCCCTTCCCCCCGTGCTTCCCATCCGCCGGTGGCCATGACGATCAATTCCTCCCCTTCCCTCCCAGAGCCTCCCGCCCACCGCAGATCAGTTGTTCTGTCGCATGCAGGCTGGAGGAGGGCGAGGAGTGGCAACAGGGCACTGTCAGGGGAGAGGGCAGAACTGGTGGGAAGGGGCAGGGGTGGGAGTGGGGTGTGGGATGGAGCGAAGGCAGGAAGAGGCGCGGTGGACTCGGGGCTTGGGGGAAGGGGTTTAGTGGGGCCTGGGGCAGAGCTGGGGGTTGAGCACCCCTGGGGCTTGGAGGAAACCGGCGCCTGTGGTCTCCAGTATGTTCCAAGAACTTACTGGAAATTTTGTGTTGCACCATATTACTCTTCCAACATGCAAAATGCTGTGCTGCGTGTATCCCCTGCCTTAACCACAAGACCACTCTCTTCTCACAGTCAGAACGCAACCCAAGCATCCTGATACCCTGTGTCTGGGAAATAGCTGTATAAAGCCAGTGGTAAAGCATGTGTCCTGTCCCCTCTAGGGACTGTCATGTTTGATTTTTCAGCTTGGGGGCCAGATGTATTATTTCAAACAGAACAAGGGGCCACAGTCAATACTTAGGGATGGAGTCTCTGCCTGGTCCACTCCCTTGGTGCTGGCCAGCTGCAGCAAAGGGAGTAGAAACTACCCATAAGTGCCCAACTAGGGAGTCTCCAGTGAACACAGAGCCAGCATAGCTGGCCTTACATCAAATTCCCTGCAACCCCTGGTGCGGAAGGTATAGAAGGGAAATGGCTGGAATGTGCTGTGACCATTGCCAGCTGGTGCACGTTAGAGTTGTTTAAGTCTGTGCCAGGCCCGACCCCAGGTTGTTCAGGTCTGTGCCAGGTCCGGAGCAGAGAATCAGAGCCATAACAGGGTGTCTCTTCTCAGCATCTCCCCTTTCCTCCTCTGCTGGGCTGCCCTGGTGCCTATGCGTAGGGCTAGGAGCTCGCTGAGATTCAGGCAGAGCCAGTAAAGCGCCTATCCTGTTCTTCCTGGGGTTCCCACAGGCCACCAGGGAAGCAGGCAATGGAGCAGCTAGAGCTACTCCCTGCCATATACTCTGATAGCTCCGGTGGAAGAGGTCAGTGCCGAAGGTCCTGGGTTTGTTTAACCAGAACAATTTGGCAACTTCAACATAAATTTCTGAAATGTTTTGGGGAACCTGAATTGGTATTTTTGTCGAACAAAAGTTCATCCAAAAATTGTACCCAGCCCTAATCAGGACTGAGCAGCACCAGCAGAGGGGTTTGTGTGGGCTGTGGAGGGGAAAGGGAGTGAGTCTTTCTCAAACCATGCCCATATTGTTCAGCTCTTACAAATGTAAACCAAAGCCCCCTATATTCGAGCTAGGTGAGTGCACTTACCCCCAGTGCTTTTTTCAAATCCACTCTCACTGGAAAGTCCCTGCACACTGTGGGGTCGTTCTGGGGTGATGGGAAGTCTGTCTGGATGCACGGGAGCAGAGTGCGGGGAAGGGGTGGGAGTGCTGTCATGTGACACATTTTAAACTGGCCAGGACAGAGCTCTAGGTGAGATATAACAGGGGCAAGTCTGGTGAGTGAGATTGGCCCAAATGGAACCTCTGTGCCTCTGACTCAGAGCACTCTGGCTGCTGCTCTTTCTCATTCCAGGTGATCAGGGGGATTATTTCCGGTTGCTGCTGCCTGGCACTTACACCATCACTGCCTCAGCGGATGGGTATCGACCACAAACGGTGACCATAACAGTTGGCCCAGCCGGGCCTTCGCTGGTGAGTTGTGCTGAATAATCAGCAAGGGCTGTGTCAGGACATCTCAGAGTGAGTGAGAGATGTGCCCCTGATGGGGCAGTGGGCGAATGACACACTCTGCTGGTTCGGGTCATGTGGTGCAGTGATGGGCAGAGGTGGGAGAGAGATGTGTGGTGCAGATAGTGTCTCTGGCCATCCGGCCTCGGCTGTGGTTCCCTGCTGCCAGCAGATGGAAACAGGGAGCAAAGAAACCACACGTGACCAAAGGTGCTGAGTGGGGCTGTTCTACTCACACGTATTTTTCTGGCTCTCGGCAGTGGAGAGAACTGGCTGGGCGAGACTCCTGCCAGGTGCCTTTCCCCACAGCCTTCCCCTTCTTGTCAGGGTGAATTAAGTTTAGACGGGGAGGGTGTGCTCCCTGGTGCATGACCAGAGCCTTGGCTTGGGACAGACAGAGGCAGTCCTGCTCCACGGGGCAGGCGAGACCCATGGTTTCACTGGCCTGGCATAGCTCATTTCCTGCTTTGTGACCAAAGATATTTTCAGCCCCACAGCAGGGCCCTCAGTCTTCTCTGAGACAAACTCTGTCAGGGTGAGGCAGGGACATGTGCTCACAGCCACTTGCCACACTGCTCTGGGCAGTGGTGTAACCAGGGAGTGTGAGATCTGCTGCTGGAATAGTGCACCCACAATTCAGGCTGGATGTTTATAAATTGGAGAGGGTTCAGAGAAGAACCATGAGAATGATTAAAGGATAGATAACCTGCCTTACAGTGATAGACTCAAAGAGCTCAATCTGTTTAGCTTCACAAAGAGAAGGCTAAAGGGTGACCTGATTAAAGTGTGTGTGTGTGTGTGTATATATACACACACACACACACATACACCCCTAGGGAGGTGGTGGACTCTCCTTCCTTAGAGGATTTTAAGGTCAGGCTTGACAAAGCCCTGGCTGGGATGATTTAGTTGGGGATTGGTCCTGTTTTGAGCAGGGGGTTGGACTAGATGACCTCCTGAGGTTCCTTCTAACCCTGATACTCTATGATTCTATGATAACATATATACTTACATGAGGAGCAAGAGAAAAGTATAACATGATCCAGTCGCTGGAAGTTGAAGCTAGACAAAGTTAGATGGGAAATAAGGCATACATTTTGTGAATAAATTAGCCATTGGAGCAGTTTACCAAGAGTCATGGTGGATTCTCCATCACTGATAATTTTGAAATCAAGATTGAATTTTTTTACAAAGCTCTGCTGTAGGTATTATTCAGAGGCCATTCTCTGGCCTGTGCCGCACAGGAGGTCAGGCTGGACGATCACGATGGTCCCTTCTGGCCTAGGAACCTGTGACTATAAAAGCAGAAATGCTTTGAAATCACCGGTGGCTTTGGGGATAGGTGATTTTTGTGGAATTTCCACAGTCTCAGCAGGTGTTTTGTCTCCTAGTGTCATAGGAGCTGTCATGGGGCTGTTCTGCTGCACCACAGGTTATAAGTGTTAGTCCCCACAGCACTCAGTGAAATCACTACCTTTCCCCCACCGTTAATACTGTTCACTGTTATATATTCTTCCTATCTCTCTGTCAACCGGCCAGCACCCTGCTCAGCTCGTCCGCCTCCTGGGGGAAGGAATTATAGCTACTGTTTTTCTAAAAATTGGGCTTTGGCCTTTTTTGTGCCTTTGTTATGAAGAAGCCTGGAAATTATTAAAAAATCCTGCTTATTTTGTGTGCTAGGAATAGCAGGTCTGGTCACATCTAGTTTCCCTGGAAGAGTTCTTGGGGTCTCATCAATGTGTATTTCAAAATCTCTTTCACCTGGACTGAAGGGGGGATGTACTGAGTCTTTAACAAAGGTTTCCTTGCTCCAAAATCTTCATTACTCTTGGAAGTTAAATGTGTATTTAAACTCTGCGCACGTGCGCACACACACACACACACAGAATTTTAAAGAGCTCAGCTGAAATCCTGTCCTCTCTCAGCTGTTCACATTTTACTTTCTCAACTCTAGTAGAGTCCTTATTTCACTAGGTCACCTGTTACCATAGAGTCTACTAGACTAGAGGAGACCTAAACTTCTAATGTGAAAAACAAGCTGGGGGGGGGGCTTTAAAATATATCTGTCTGGCCTTGTGTGTCCATCACAGAGAGGCAGAAAAAGGCACACATGAGTCGTTTCCCCTTTGCAGGTCTCCTTTCAAAAAAGCATGGGCCTTTGGTGCCCTGGGAGCATTCTACATTCGCAATGTAGGTGTTTGACAGCATAGGTGTGTCAATGGAAAATCAGGTTCTAGCTGGTTTGACCACTTTTGTTCCCGTCATGTCACAACATGCCCCTTATCAGCTTTGCTTGTCTCAGCCTTGAAAGCTAGAACTCTGTCCTGGCAACCAGGACTGACCTCTCTCCAGGCCTGAGCTTGCAAGGGATGAGCAGAAAGAGACATGCTTTTCTTCCTTTTCATGCCAGGTCCATTTCCAGCTCAAACAAGACACACTAAAAGGGCCCACGGAGAAAAAGGCCCCAGCCACCAGCTTGAGCAGCAAAGCGCTTCAGAAGAAGGTAGTGCCGAGAGCAGCCCATAAGAAGACACAGAGATGAAGATGGCCCAATCAGCCAAGAACTGGAGGAGTCCTATGAAGTAGCTGAGATCAAGAACTCCAACAAGTGAATGTCCTAACACGCAGCATAACAAGCCCAAATTGTCTAGTTTATTAAATGCAGAAATATTTAACTCCTGAGCAAATAGTGAACTCATTCAGAAAGAACTGCAGCAGTCTGAGTCTGAGAGCCCTTGGGCCAGTCAGGTTTCAGAGTAACAGCCGTGTTAGTCTGTATTGGCAAAAAGAAAAGGAGTACTTGTGGCACCTTAGAGACTAACCAATTTATTTGAGCATAAGCTTTCGTGAGCTACAGCTCACTTCATCGGATGCATGCCGTGGAAACTGCAGAAGACATTATATACACACAGAGACCATGAAACAATACTTCCTCCCACCCCACTGTCCTGCTGGTAATAGCTTATCTAAAGTGATCATCAAGTTGGGCCATTTCCAGCACAAATCCAGGTTTTCTCACCCTCCGCCCCCCCCCCCCCAAACTCACTCTCCTGCTGGTAATAGCCCATCCAAAGTGACCACTCTCTTCACAATGTGTATGATAATCAAGGTGGGCCATTTCCAGCACAAATCCAGGTTCTCTCACTCCCTCACCCCCCTCCAAAAACCACACACACAAACTCACTCTCCTGCTGGTAATAGCTTATCCAAAGTGACCACTCTCCCTACAATGTGCATGATAATCAAGGTGGGCCATTTCCAGCACAAATCCAGGTTTTCTCACCCCCCCACCCCGATACACACACAAACTCACTCTCCAGCTGGTAATAGCTTATCCAAAGTGATCCTCAAGTTGGGCCAGTCAGTCTCTCTGTCTCCTACATCTCTAGGTCTGTGTGTTGTCCGGGCACGTACCTGGGCCCTTTACCATTGGACTGGCCTCAACAGGCCATACTAGAGGTTCAAGCAGTAATGATTAGATCCGATTCTGTTCGGAAGCAGGGGTGCTGAAACCATGGATTTGGGTTGTTATTACTACTTCCAGCCAGGAGGTGCAGCAGCGCCCCAGCACTCCTCGTTTTAGCACCTCGGTTCAGATGCTGGGTTTGTGACACTTGTGGGTGAACACTATTGCATTTGCAGGCTGTGGGAATGAATCCTGGCTCTAGTGCTGTGGGTGTGACTATTAGTCTGCGCCCCAAGGAGGCGGGTGTGAGGTGTGGACCCTGAAGCTGAGGGAAGGTCAGGCTGGTGGCGCCGTGTGAAAGCAGTCAGTGATATGGCCAATGCTGAACATGGTTTGTGCCCATGAACAGTCTGGCTAACGCTGGTTAGTGACTCCAACAGCTAAGAGTTCATTGCCCCTGTAGCCAGATCTCATGTCATTGTTCTTTTGTTGTATGGATGGGACACTCTGTGTACCTGGCTTGGCTGGTTCCCTCCTTCCCAGCTCTCTACGTAGTAGGACATCCCAGAGTGCACTACCCCATGAGGATTACTGAGCCACCAATGGGATGTAGCCATCAAAAAGGCTAGTATGATCCTAGGATGTATCAGGCGAGGTGTTTCCAGTAGAAATAGGGAAGTATTCATGTCATTGTACAAAGCAGTGGGGAGATCTCATCTGGAATATTGGGCAATTCTGGTCACTCTTGTTAAGAGAGAGTAATTCAGACCGGAACAGGTGCAGAGAAGGGCTGCTAGGATGACCTAGGGAATGGAGAGTGTATCTTGTGAGAGGAGATTAAAAGAGCTGGGCCCGTTTAATCTAGTTACGTAAAATGAAGGCTGAGAGGGGAAAGGATAGCTTTCGATAAATACAGCAAGGGGGCAAACACCAGGTAGGGTGAGGAACTGTTTCAGCTAAAGGACGACGTTGGCACAAGAACCAAGGGCCATGAGTAAATTTATTCTGGAATATAAAAGAAGTTTATTAACTAATAGATGAGCAAGGTTCAAGGAACAGCCTTCCAATAGGAGACGTGGTGGCAAACAACTTAATGAGTTTTAGGGCAGAGCTTGGTCTAGCTATGAATAGCATTATATAATGGGGTTGTCCATGATAGCAGGGCCTGGACTCGATGCCCCAGGATGCCCCTTCCAATCTGATGTTCCATGAGCTGCTGATGCCACCCTGAGACTCAGTGTTGCAGGTTTCTTGTTCTTTTGGTTTTTGCAGTGTAGATGTACCCTCAGACGCTATGGACAGGCAGCCTGGGAGGCTTGGATTTACAATGTGCTCAACACATAGCTGTGGTGTGAAAAATAATGTTTGTCGTAACTGGGTCCAATAAGTCATGGCCCAGTCACAAAAACATGGTACTATTTGGTACTGCAGGCAGAGTTGTTACACCCTAGGGCACTGAGACACTGCTCCAGAATCCAAGGGGGTTCAGTTGGGATGCAAAAGCAGCAAAGACAAGACTTGATGTTTCTAGAGTAAAACACAAACAGGTAAAACATTTTTGGCATTCTTTAAATTAGGAAAAAAGGCACATACACAGCTTTCTCTTCCTTTTGTAGCTCAGTTTTATGGTCCTACTACAGGAGATCATACCTACATCCAGTTCTGGTGTCCCCTCGGAACTTGCCTTCTGTAGCATGCTGCGGAGCTGTGAGCCACTGTGTTACCTCTCTGCTTCAGCAACAGTGTTTTGCTGACGATCAGACTGTCAGCTCCCCGTCACATCAGCCCGTCTTCCCCACCAGCAAACTCCTCAAGGCTCTCCCGCCCCAGACCTCACCCAGCAAGTAACAGTCAGTGCGCTCCAGCCCTCAAGCTCCTCAGATGTTTCCCTGCAATGCACAGCCCCTACCATGGTACATTCACAGAAGATACTAAGTTCACTGCTCTGTTGGCGTCTCTACATCACAGCTTATTAATTTAACTGGGTAAATACCCTTGAAACCCAGCACTGAATTGGGATATAGGAAAATTAGAGAGTTTATTAATAAAAGCAAAGCTTTTGACACGGTCTCCCATAGTATTCTTGTCACCAAGTTAAGGAAGTATGGGCTGGATGAATGCACTATAAGGTGGGTAGAAAGCTGGCTAGATTGTCGGGCTCAACGGGTAGTGATCAATGGCTCCATGTCTAGTTGGCAGCCGGTATCAAGTGGAGTGCCCCAAGGGTCGGTCCTGGGGCCGGTTTTATTCAATATCTTCATAAATGATCTGGAGGATGGTGTGGATTGCACTCTCAGCAAATTTGCGGATGATACTAAACTGGGAGGAGTGGTAGATACGCTGGAGGGGAGGGATAGGATACAGAAGGACCTAGACCAATTGGAAGATTGGGCCAAAAGGAATCTGATGAGGTTCAATAAGGATAAGTGCAGGGTCCTGCACTTAGGACGGAAGAACCCAATGCACAGCTACAGACTAGGGACCGAATGGCTAGGCAGCAGTTCTGCGGAAAAGGACCTAGGGGTGACAGTGGACGAGAAGCTGGATATGAGTCAGCAGTGTGCCCTTGTTGCCAAGAAGGCCAATGGCATTTTGGGATGTATAAGTAGGGGCATAGCGAGCAGATCGAGGGACGTGATCGTTCCCCTCTATTCGACATTGGTGAGGCCTCATCTGGAGTACTGTGTCCAGTTTTGGGCCCCACACTTCAAGAAGGATGTGGATAAATTGGAGAGAGTCCAGCGAAGGGCAACAAAAATGATTAGGGGACTGGAACACATGAGTTATGAGGAGAGGCTGAGGGAGCTGGGATTGTTTAGCCTGCAGAAGAGAAGAATGAGGGGGGATTTGATAGCTGCTTTCAACTACCTGAAAGGGGTTCCAAAGAGGATGGCTCTAGACTGTTCTCAATGGTAGCAGATGACAGAACGAGGAGTAATGGTCTCAAGTTGTAGTGGGGGAGGTTTAGATTGGATATTAGGAAAAACTTTTTCACTAAGAGGGTGGTGAAACACTGGAATGCGTTACCTAGGGAGGTGGTAGAATCTCCTTCCTTAGAGGTTTTTAAGGTCAGGCTTGACAAAGCCCTGGCTGGGATTATTTAATTGGGGATTGGTCCTGCTTTGAGCAGGGGGTTGGACTAGATGACCTTCTGGGGTCCCTTCCAACCCTGATATTCTATGATTCTATGAAAAGAGCATGGCTTAAGTGATACAGTTAAAGAGATAAACGTAGAGATGGTTACAAGAAAATAAAGTGAAAAAACACATTTAAAACTTAATCTAGCAAGATACAGTCTGTTCAAGACGGCTTCTCTCAGCACAGTCTCCTTTTCCAGCTTATTGCTGGCCAGCCTGGCCAGGACTCATCACAGAGATAAAATCACTTGTTTTCTTCATCTCCTAAAGTGAAAGATAAAGATGGATTCTCGCTCTGCCCCTTATGTTCCCACAGGGATGTCTTTGTCTCATAAGTCAGGAAGGCTTCCTGAGCACTCAGTCTCTTGTGTCTCTCTGGAGTGCAGGAGGCATGTTTCTCTGTCTTTGAGTATGGGCTCAGGATAATCCCTGCTGGTTTAGCTTGATGGCTTTTGTGTACTGCTAATGTAACTGGAAGTAAACCCTTTGTCTAGGACAGACCTCCTTACCACCTTTATCTAGGCTAGGCTGTCTGGTCTTAAACCATGTTCTAATAACCTCATGCAGAGGGAAATGATAACTTCCCATATAACATTAACACAGGCACTTTACAATATTAATAACCAGCGTGTTACTAGTTTTCATACCATACCTCACAGGGTGTATTTTGTACAAAAATGCTTGCAGTAAGGTGTAGGGTGTGAATACAGGGGTGCCTACCGTCACACGTCCCATCTTCATCCTTTCCATTTCTCTCCTTACCTCAGACCTATCCAGAGACATTACCAAACTGTCTTGCAAACTCCTCCTCTTTCCCAGGTGTCTCTTGGTCTCATCTCCATCACTCCTGAGCCACCCAACAGCCCATCACATGAGCCCTATTCAGCATCAGTACTCTCAGGGACAAATCCCTCCTTGGCTCTGTCTTCTCCCACACAAATCACTGACTCTCTGTCTTACTGGGCTGCAGTGAGCAACTCCACCTCAAACCTCTATTTGCTTCCAGATGCTGCTTCCCTACAATGTCTCCTCCTGAGAAAGGACCATGGCTCAGGCCTAGAAAGAGGTGGTCACTTTTATATTGTCTCTGTTGCCGGGAGGACACTGGGTAGGAGCACATAACTACATCCATTTGTGAAAGTGATTTCACGCTGACTGCCCACACTGGGTGTGGGAGGCATACAGGTTAGTTTCCCACTTGTAGCCAAGGCTGGATTCAGATTCTCTATGCTCTCCTCCTTGAGGCTGAGAGAAAGCAAGGAAGAGGCTGAGCCATTCAACCGCTCTGTGATTTAACACCACCTTCCCCAGCCAAGTCTGGCTGCCTCTCCCCATGTTCTTGTCTCTTCTTATTTTCAGCCAGATTTTTTCATAAGAACCTGTCAGCCATTGATTGTAAACAAACATTCATGTATGAAAAGT
Source organism: Lepidochelys olivacea (assembly GCF_965140295.1). Taxonomy (NCBI): domain Eukaryota; kingdom Metazoa; phylum Chordata; order Testudines; family Cheloniidae; genus Lepidochelys; species Lepidochelys olivacea. The sequence goes on along the minus strand of NC_140417.1, from coordinate 126,456,683 downwards.
GTTTAAACTGAGTGCGCAGGGAGAGGTCCAGCTCTTGGCCTATCAGGCAGCCTGTGGCCCCTGTTGCATGTAGCATGACTGGGGTATATTTGTCTGTCTGTTGGTGTAATTCAGAATGCAGGCTATTTGGGGCAGGGCCTATGGCTTCCTCTGGTTGTCCAGAGCTGACACCACTCAGGGAGTAATAACCAGGCATCACACTGTTAGCTGGACATGTTACGGGTCCCCATTAGCTGCAGGACAAGAGCACACTCATCACCCTCTTGTGCCGCTGGAGAGTGTGACAGGAAAAAGTATGTGTCTGTCTTGCTTTTCAATTTCAGCAAGATCCAGGGACTCGGGATTCCTTTGCAGCTCTGCCTTTGGAACAGGGCTGCACGTCCCAGAGGAGTTGCTGGTTTCACCTGCCTATGGCCTGCCTTCACTCTAGGTAGAGATGCATGAAGTCCTATAGTCCTGGGTACAGAGGCCCTTTCATTATAAAACTGCTCCCATGAGCGTGTAACTTTCTGATGGAATCTGCCTCAGACCTGGAATTCGTCCTGTTTATTCTCAGTCCAGTGAGGAATACTTTGTGTGTGGACAGTTTGGCAGAGATCCATTTGGCTCTTTTTGAGTTTTCCATATGTAGGGAAAAAATGGTTACAAAATGTTTCCACTGTGTTTAGCCATTGCTCACTTAAACCTGCTCTCATATAGCCTCAATGTGCTGGAAGACGTGTGGGCTAGAAATGACATTGCTAAATGTATACAGCTAATGTGACCAGCTGTCCCGATTTTATAGGGACCGTCCTGATATTCGGGGCTTTGTTTTATATAGGCACCTATTGCCCCTCCACCCCCGTCGCAATTTTTCCACACTTGCTATCTGGCCACCCTATATACAGCACAAGGTTTTCCACTAATTTTGGGAGGCAGTTCCAGTTAAAAGAGTTGATAGTGTTGGATCGAACTGGGTCAGGGTCTTTTAATAATTAGTAATTAATTAATAAATAAATAATAGTAATAGCCCTGGTAGCACTTCACATCTTCCAAGTGCTGTAGCTAATTCACCCCACAACCCTTCTGAAAGGAGGATCAATATTTTAGGTTGGGAGCTTTTCAAGGCCGGAAGTCTGTCGTCCTCCCTGCATGAGAAATTGGGAGCTATATGAGAGAGGGGGAGAATTATTTCAGCTGAGACTGTGGATTTGCAGCTCTGTACATGTGACGCATGCTTCTTTTCTGTGGACTTGGTGGGCCATAGTGGAGGGAGTTTCAAGTAGCTGAGGTAAAAGGAAATGAAGGCTGCCTGGCTGGGGATTGCAGCAGAGATGGCCTCAGGGCAGTGGCTGAATCACAGAGATGGCCATGGAGGATGTGAAAGACATCAGGACAGTGGCATTCATGGGCAACACAGCGGGATAGGAAAAGTCAAATATAGAGTGTCACGGAGTCCCCGGGCGATGCTCTGGAACTGCTCCCCATGAAGCCAGGCAGGACTCTGGGGCAGTCTCCTTTCTGTGAGCAGCCTTGTCTTCAGGACACAAAGCTCACACAGCTTCCACCTTCCTGGGTCTGACCTCGGAGCATTCAGCATCCTCTACCCCTCCGTGCGCTTCCCACAGCGAGTCCGCTCAGGCGGGGCTCCTGGGGAAGCCAGAGGGTCCTGCCCCCCAACTCCGCAGTCAGACGTGACTCTCAGCCAGCCAGTAAAACAGAGGTTTATTAGATGACAGGAACATGGTCTAAAACAGAGCTTGTAGGTGCAGAGAACGGGACCCCTCAGCTGGGTCCATTTTGGGGGGCAGTGAGCCAGACAACCACTTCTGCCCTTCACTCCATGTCCCAGCCAGCCTCAAACTGAAACTCCCTCCAGCCCCTCCTCCTCTGGGCTTTGTTCCTTTCCCCGGGCCAGGAGGTCACCGGATTCCTTTGTTCTCCAACCCTTTAGCTCTCACCTTGCAGGGGGGAAAGGCCCAGGCCATCAGTTGCCAGGAAACAGGGTGTCGGCCATCCTCTGTGTCCAGACTCCTGCACACACATGCCCTCTAGGGCTCTGCAGTGATTATACACCCTTACCCCACCACCTAGATACTTAAGACCTGACTAGGGGAAACTGAGGCACCCCCACACTATTCAGAGGAAACATTAAGAACAGTCCCACTTCGTCACATCGAGACAAAAAGAACAGGAGGACTTGTGGCACCTTAGAGACTAACCAATTTATTTGAGCATAAGCTTTTGTGAGCTACAGCTCACTTCATCGGATACATGATAGATTTCCACTCCATACGGCTAAATGCAGTGCCTTGCATAATGAAATATAGAGATGTGCGTGAAAAGGAGAGAGTGAAATCTGCCTGGTGAGGGAGAAAGGAAGCAGCTGAGGATTTTTTAGGGCTAAAAATATAAAAGTATTCTTTAAACCTGCAACTCTTCTTCGAACACTGGAGGGGCTGGGACCAAAGTTAGGTAAGGAGTGAATTGGGAATAGACATGGCAAAGAGAAGAGGAGAGAAGCCAGAGCTATCGAGGTGAATAATATCGAATCGCAGTATGAGAAGCAGGATGTCTGCCTGTGTGACTGCACCCTTTCCTCACTCAGGGGCCAGGAGAGTGATTACAGAATGAGCAAGGAGCAGAGAAGCTGGAAGACGCTTCTCAATTGTGCATTGCTTGCTGATATAATTAGCTATAGGTAAGGCTAAGATTTTGTTATGGATATCTTTAGTAAAAGTCATGGACGGGTCATGGGCAATAAAGAAAAATTCACAGAAACCCGTGACTTTTACTGAAAATATCCCTGACAAAATGGGTCCCCACACCATCTGCAGAGGTTGGGCAGCTGTGGGTGCTGCTCCGAGCTCTGGGGGCCCCCATTGCCCATGGGGGCTTGGAGCTCCAGGTCCCCTGCTGCCCCGAGCTCTGGGGGGTCCCCGCAGCAGATGGGAGCTCTGTGTGTGTGGGGGGGGGAGGGGGGCTGCTGCCCGCGGCGGCCAGGAGCTGTGGCGGTGGGGTGACCTTGCAGCTCCTGGCCAGCATGGCTGAATTCATGGAGGTTGCTGGAAGTCACAGATTCCATGACTTCGGCGATTTCCATGAAGAAATCATAGCCTTAGCTATAGGCTGCAATCCAATAGGAGCCACGGCAGGATGGAAGGAAGCACTTGGAGCTGAGGAAATGTTATGAAGGTTAGTTCCCAGAAAGGACCCGTTTTTCCATGAGTGGATACAGAGTTTGGTGTTTGTGTATATGTTTATCCATTGGTACTGTTTGCTATGATGTGCTGTCTGCACATACAGCCCATCTTTATCTCCCTTATTCTTTGTATTTTCTGTATTGTTGTTATATAGTGTAACAAACTTGTGGCCACCTGCCACATAGCTGAACATTCCTGACTGTGGGTCAGATAATGTCTTTATTGGGCCAACTTCTATGGGTGAGAGCCCAGGCTCTGGCATCCTCCCTCCTCATGGCCTGTCAGAGGTGGGGCTCCAGCCGGAGCCTGAAAATCTACCTGGAATTGTACAGCCCTGCAAGCTTGTGTCAAATGACCCAGGCCAGCCCCGGGTGTTTAATGGTAGCATAGAAACTCCCAGGGGAAGGGAATATGTGGAGCGTTGGGTTCTGGGAGCTGTCTCAGCTCGCAGGGGCAGCACTCAGCCAGAGGGTGGGGATGTTACTGAACTGAAATAAAACAGCAGGGCTGGACAGCTGCTGCTCCTGAAGCCAAAGGTTCAATTTAAAAGGAGCCAAGATTGATCGCAGGAGTGAGAGACCTGGCAGGTCAACTCTGGGGAAGTGACTGAGTCTCACACTGGTCTGTGCCAGGCCATGACCTGTTGCTGCAATGGGTCACCTGTGCTAGGTCTGGGACCAGTTCCACTGCCCATGTAGATGGGACAAAGCCGAGTGCAGCCCACAACAAAGCATGTGAGTGAGATACATTCCCCCACAAGCTTGCAACACTGCGGGAGCTAGGGTGCACCCACCTTTCCCCTAAGAATCACCATGGATCAGCTCCCCCGTTTCAGGTGCATGGTAGGTGTTTGTGTCCATGTGCCTGTCTGGCATGGTGTCAGCTGTATGGTGACAGGGGCTCTGTGTCCCCCTATGTGGCGTGTGTCCCTGTGCTGTTGGGGGAGGGGGGATGTAAGTTTGTGCCCCATGCCATCCCCATGCAGGGGGCTGCATGTCATGCGCCTCTGTCCTGTGTAGGGCGTCACTGTGTCCCATGGCTATGTAATGGGCTGTGCATCCATGTCTGTGAGTGGTGTGACTCTGTGAGGTGTCCCTATGTCTGGGTCCATGTCCCTGTATCTGGGTATCCCTGTATCATGGACCCATATCCCTGGGTCCATGTCCCTGCAGAATGTCCTGTGTCCAGGCAGGCTGTCCTGTGTCCATGTCCATGAGGGGTGTCCCTGTATCCATGGGGGAGGGGAGAAGAAGGGGTTGTGTCCACTTCTTTGTGTCCGTGCAGGGTGTCCCCTTGTCAGCATCCCCGTGTCCATGTGGGGTGTCCCATGTCCATGTCCCCATGCTGGATGTCCTATGCCACGTGTCCCCATGTCCACGTGGGGTGTCCCATGCTGCATGTGGAGTGTCCCGTGTCTGTGTCTCCATGCCCATGGGGGGTACCCATGTCCCCATGACTATGCAGGGTGTCCCTGTGTAGGGGTGTTCCCATATCCGTGTCCCCGGGTCCATGTGGGATGTCCCTGTGTCCGTACAGGGCAGCCTATGTCCACGCACCGGGGGTTAGTCAGTGTCTGTGTCCCTGCAGGGTGTCCAGTGTCTCTGTGTCCTCATGTCGATGTGGGATGTCCTGCATCCATATCCCTGTGCCCATGCAGGGGGGCTGTGTCAATGTCCCTGTTTCCCCAGGGGGTGTCCTAGGTCCCCATGGGGTATCCTGTGTCCTTGCGTCTAAGCGGGCTGACCTGTATCCATGTCCCCATGTCTGTGTGATGCCCTGTGTCCCATGGGGTGTCACCATATCTGTGCAGGGGGTCTGTGTCTGTGTGGAATGTCCTGTGTCCACGTCCCCCGTGCTGTGCAGGGTGTCCTGTGCCCACAGATGGGATTGTCAGTGTCCCCACAGGGTGTCCCATGTCCCTCTGAGGGGTGTCCCCATATCCATGTGAGGTGTCCCATGTCTCTGTGTCTGTGCAGGTTGTCCTGTGTCCAAGCCTGGGGGATTTGTCAGTGTCCCTGTAGCGTGTCCCCATGTCCATGAGGGATGTCACCAGGTCTGTGCCATCTCCACAGAGGGGTTTGCGTCAGGGTCCCTTTGTCTCTGTGAGATGTCCCTGTGCTGTGTGCAGCATCTGTGTCCCTGTGTCTGTGTGGGATGTCCATTGTCCATGTCCCTGGGTCTGTGTGGGGGCTGTGTCTATGCAGGGTCTATGTCAGTGTGTGTTCCCCCCCCCCCGGTAGGGTGTCCCTGGGTCTGTGTCTGGGGTCCTATATCCGTGTCCCTGTGTCTGTGTGGGGTCCTATGTCAGTGTCCTGGTGGGGTATCCCCGTTTCTGGGGGGAGTGGGGAAGTTTCCTGTGTCTCTGGCTCTGGGTCTGTGCAGGGGTGTCCTACATCCATGCGGCGGGATGTCCCTGTCCCTGTGTGGGGTCCCTGTCCCGGCGGGTTTGTCTGTGTTCCTGTGGGGGGCCCTGTCTCCATGGGGTGTCCCTGTCCCCGTGGGGGGGCCCTGTCCCGGCGGGTTGGTCCCTGTCCCCGTGGGGGGGGTCCCTGTTCCCGTGGGGGGGGTCCCTGTCCCAGCGGCTTTGTCTGTGTTCCTGTGGGGGGCCCTGTCTCCATGGGGTGTCCCTGTCCCCGTGGGGGGGCCCTGTCCCGGCGGGTTGGTCCCTGTCCCCGTGGGGGGGCCCTGTTCCTGTGGGGGGGTCCCTGTCCCGGCGGGTTGGTCCCTGTCCCCGTGGGGGGCCCTGTCTCAGTGGGGGGGGCCCTGTCTCCATGGGGGGTCCCTGTCCCAGCGGCTTTGTCTGTGTTCCTGTGGGGGGCCCTGTCTCCATGGGGTGTCCCTGTCCCCGTGGGGGGGCCCTGTCCCGGCGGGTTGGTCCCTGTCCCCGTGGGGGGGCCCTGTTCCTGTGGGGGGGTCCCTGTCCCGGCGGGTTGGTCCCTGTCCCCGTGGGGGGCCCTGTCTCAGTGGGGGGGGCCCTGTCTCCATGGGGGGTCCCTGTCCCTGTGGCGGGTCCCTGTCCCCGTGGGGGGCCCTGTCTCAGTGGGGGGTCCCTGTCCCCGTGGGGGGCCCTGTCCCGGCGGGTTGGGCCCTATCCCAGTGGGGGGCCCTGTCTCAGTGGGGGGGTCCCTGTCCCCGTGGGGGGCCCTGTCCCGGCGGGTTGGGCCCTATCCCAGTGGGGGGCCCTGTCTCAGTGGCGGGTCCCTGTCCCCGTGGGGGGCCCTGTCTCAGTGGGGGGTCCCTGTCCCCGTGGAGGGCCCTGTCTCAGTGGGGGGGGGCCCTGTCCCCGTGGGGGGCCCTGTCTCAGTGGGGGGGGGCCCTGTCCCCGTGGGGGGCCCTGTCCCGGCGGGTTGGGCCCTATCCCAGTGGGGGGCCCTGTCTCAGTGGCGGGTCCCTGTCCCCGTGGGGGGCCCTGTCTCAGTGGGGGGTCCCTGTCCCCGTGGAGGGCCCTGTCCCGGCGGGTTGGTCCCTGTCCCCGTGGGGGGCCCTGTCTCAGTGGGGGGGGGCCCTGTCCCCGTGGGGGGCCCTGTCTCAGTGGGGGGGGCCCTGTCCCCGTGGAGGGCCCTGTCTCAGTGGGGGGGGGGCCCTGTCCCCGTGGGGGGCCCTGTCCCGGCGGGTTGGTCCCTGTCCCCGTGGGGGCCCCTGTCCCTGTGGCGGGTCCCTGTCCCCGTGGGGGGCCCTGTCCCGGCGGGTTGGGCCCTGTCCCCGTGGGGGGCCCTGTCTCAGTGGGGGGGGCCCTGTCCCCGTGGGGGGCCCTGTCCCGGCGGGTTGGTCCCTGTCCCCGTGGGGGGCCCTGTCTTAGTGTGGGGGGGGCCCTGTCCCCGTGGGGGGCCCTGTCTCAGTGTGGGGGGGGCCCTGTCCCCGTGGGGGGCCCTGTCCCGGCGGGTTGGGCCCTGTCCCCGTGGGGGGCCCTGTCCCGGCGGGTTGGTCCCTGTCCCCGTGGGGGGCCCTGTCTTAGTGTGGGGGGGGGCCCTGTCCCCGTGGGGGGCCCTGTCTCAGTGTGGGGGGGGCCCTGTCCCCGTGGGGGGCCCTGTCTTAGTGTGGGGGGGGCCCTGTCCCCGTGGGGGGCCCTGTCTCAGTGTGGGGGGGGGCCTGTCCCCGTGGGGGGCCCTGTCTTAGTGTGGGGGGGGCCCTGTCCCCGTGGGGGGCCCTGTCTTAGTGTGGGGGGGGCCCTGTCCCCGTGGGGGGCCCTGTCTCAGTGTGGGGGGGGGCCTGTCCCCGTGGGGGGCCCTGTCTTAGTGTGGGGGGGGCCCTGTCCCCGTGGGGGGCCCTGTCTCAGTGTGGGGGGGGGCCTGTCCCCGTGGGGGGCCCTGTCTTAGTGTGGGGGGGGCCCTGTCCCCGTGGGGGGCCCTGTCTCAGTGTGGGGGGGGGCCTGTCCCCGTGGGGGGCCCTGTCTTAGTGTGGGGGGGGCCCTGTCCCCGTGTCCTTCCCCGGTCGGGCCCGGAGTCGCGGGGGCCGCCGGGCCGGGCGTGGGCGGCTAGAAGGGCCCGGCCCGGCCCGGCCCGACCCCCCCGGCTCCGAGCGGCGCCGCCCCGAGTCTCGGTGCCCGGGCGGGGCGGGGACTCGGCCGGGCGGGGCCGGGGCTCCGGGCCGGGCCGGGCCGCGGCGGCGGGACGCGCAGGGGCTGGAGCGGCCGCGCGGGAGCAGGTAGGAGCCGGAGCCGGGGCCGGGAGCCGCTTCCCGCGGGGCGAGCGCCCAGAGACCCCCCTGGCGCCCCCCGAGACCCCCCTGGCCCCCCACCCCCGCCGACCCCTCCCTGCCCCGACCCCCTGAACCCCCCCGGCGCCCCACCCCCGCCGACCCCTCCGTGCCCCGACCCCCTGAACCCCCCCGGCCCCCCACCCCCGCCGACCCCTCCCTGCCCCGACCCCCTGAACCCCCCCGGCCCCCCACTCCCGCCGACCCCTCCCTGCCCCAACCCCCTGAACCCCCCCGGCCCCCCACCCCCGCCGACCCCTCCCTGCCCCGACCCCCTGAACCCCCCCCGGCGCCCCACCCCCGCCGACCCCTCCGTGCCCCGACCCCCTGAACCCCCCCGGCCCCCCACCCCCGCCGACCCCTCCCTGCCCCGACCCCCTGAACCCCCCCGGCCCCCCACCCCCGCCGACCCCTCCGTGCCCCGACCCCCTGAACCCCCCCGGCCCCCCACCCCCGCCGACCCCTCCCTGCCCCGACCCCCTGAACCCCCCCGGCGCCCCACCCCCGCCGACCCCTCCCTGCCCCGACCCCCTGAACCCCCCCTGGCCCCCCACCCCCGCCGACCCCTCCCTGCCCCGACCCCCTGAACCCCCCCCGGCGCCCCACCCCCGCCGACCCCTCCGTGCCCCGACCCCCTGAACCCCCCCGGCCCCCCACCCCCGCCGACCCCTCCCTGCCCCGACCCCCTGAACCCCCCCTGGCCCCCCACCCCCGCCGACCCCTCCCTGCCCCGACCCCCTGAACCCCCCGGCCCCCCACCCCCGCCGACCCCTCCCTGCCCCGACCCCCTGAACCCCCCCTGGCCCCCACCCCCGCCGACCCCTCCCTGCCCCGACCCCCTGAACCCCCCCTGGCCCCCCACCCCCGCCGACCCCTCCCTGCCCCGACCCCCTGAACCCCCCCGGCCCCCCACCCCCGCCGACCCCTCCCTGCCCCGACCCCCTGAACCCCCCTGGCCCCCCACCCCCGCCGACCCCTCCCTGCCCCGACCCCCTGAACCCCCCGGCCCCCCACCCCCGCCGACCCCTCCCTGCCCCGACCCCCTGAACCCCCCTGGCCCCCACCCCCGCCGACCCCTCCCTGCCCCGACCCCCCCTGGCCCCCCACCCCCGCCGACCCCTCCCTGCCCCGACCCCCCACCCCCGCCGACCCCTCCCTGCCCCGACCCCCTGAACCCCCCCGGCCCCCCACCCCCGCCGACCCCTCCCTGCCCCAACCCCCTGAACCCCCCCGGCCCCCCACCCCCGCCGACCCCTCCCTGCCCCGACCCCCCACCCCCGCCGACCCCTCCCTGCCCCGACCCCCTGAACCCCCCCGGCCCCCCACTCCCGCCGACCCCTCCCTGCCCCAACCCCCTGAACCCCCCCGGCCCCCCACCCCCGCCGACCCCTCCCTGCCCCGACCCCCTGAACCCCCCCTGGCCCCCACCCCCGCCGACCCCTCCCTGCCCCGACCCCCTGAACCCCCCCTGGCCCCCCACCCCCGCCGACCCCTCCCTGCCCCGACCCCCTGAACCCCCCCGGCCCCCCACCCCCGCCGACCCCTCCCTGCCCCGACCCCCTGAACCCCCCCTGGCCCCCCACCCCCGCCGACCCCTCCCTGCCCCGACCCCCTGAACCCCCCCTGGCCCCCACCCCCGCCGACCCCTCCCTGCCCCGACCCCCTGAACCCCCCTGGCCCCCACCCCCGCCGACCCCTCCCTGCCCCGACCCCCTGAACCCCCCCTGGCCCCCCACCCCCGCCGACCCCTCCCTGCCCCGACCCCCTGAACCCCCCCTGGCCCCCCACCCCCGCCGACCCCTCCCTGCCCCGACCCCCTGAACCCCCCCGGCCCCCCACCCCCGCCGACCCCTCCCTGCCCCGACCCCCTGAACCCCCCCTGGCCCCCCACCCCCGCCGACCCCTCCCTGCCCCGACCCCCTGAACCGCCGCTCCGGCCCCCTGAACCGCCCCAGCCCCCCCATTGCGCCCCACTCCCGCCGACCCCTCCCTGCCCCGACCCCCTGAACCCCCCCTGGCCCCCCACCCCCGCCGACTCCTCCGGCCCCCTGAACCCCCCCGCTGCGCCCCACTCCCGCCGACCCCTCCCTGCCCCAACCCCCTGAACCCCCCCGGCCCCCCACCCCCGCCGACCCCTCCCTGCCCCGACCCCCTGAACCCCCCCCGGCGCCCCACCCCCGCCGACCCCTCCCTGCCCCGACCCCCTGAACCCCCCCGGCCCCCCACCCCCGCCGACCCCTCCCTGCCCCGACCCCCTGAACCCCCCCGGCGCCCCACCCCCGCCGACCCCTCCCTGCCCCGACCCCCTGAACCCCCCCCGGCCCCCCACCCCCGCCGACCCCTCCCTGCCCCGACCCCCTGAACCCCCCCCGGCCCCCCACCCCCGCCGACCCCTCCCTGCCCCGACCCCCTGAACCCCCCCGGCGCCCCACCCCCGCCGACCCCTCCCTGCCCCGACCCCCTGAACCCCCCCTGGCCCCCCACCCCCGCCGACCCCTCCCTGCCCCGACCCCCTGAACCCCCCCGGCCCCCCACCCCCGCCGACCCCTCCCTGCCCCGACCCCCTGAACCCCCCCTGGCCCCCCACCCCCGCCGACCCCTCCCTGCCCCGACCCCCCACCCCCGCCGACCCCTCCCTGCCCCGACCCCCTGAACCCCCCCCGGCGCCCCACCCCCGCCGACCCCTCCCTGCCCCGACCCCCTGAACCCCCCCCGGCGCCCCACCCCCGCCGACCCCTCCCTGCCCCGACCCCCTGAACCCCCCCTGGCCCCCCACCCCCGCCGACCCCTCCCTGCCCCGACCCCCTGAACCCCCCCTGGCCCCCCACCCCCGCTGACCCCTCCCTGCCCCGACCCCCTGAACCCCCCGGCCCCCCACCCCCGCCGACCCCTCCCTGCCCCGACCCCCTGAACCCCCCCTGGCCCCCACCCCCGCCGACCCCTCCCTGCCCCGACCCCCTGAACCCCCCCTGGCCCCCCACCCCCGCCGACCCCTCCCTGCCCCGACCCCCTGAACCCCCCCGGCCCCCCACCCCCGCCGACCCCTCCCTGCCCCGACCCCCTGAACCCCCCCTGGCCCCCCACCCCCGCCGACCCCTCCCTGCCCCGACCCCCTGAACCGCTGCTCCGGCCCCCTGAACCGCCCCAGCCCCCCCATTGCGCCCCACTCCCGCCGACCCCTCCCTGCCCCGACCCCCTGAACCCCCCCTGGCCCCCCACCCCCGCCGACTCCTCCGGCCCCCTGAACCCCCCCGCTGCGCCCCACTCCCGCCGACCCCTCCCTGCCCCAACCCCCTGAACCCCCCCGGCCCCCCACCCCCGCCGACCCCTCCCTGCCCCGACCCCCTGAACCCCCCCGGCCCCCCACCCCCGCCGACCCCTCCCTGCCCCGACCCCCTGAACCCCCCCGGCGCCCCACCCCCGCCGACCCCTCCCTGCCCTGACCCCCTGAACCCCCCCGGCCCCCCACCCCCGCCGACCCCTCCCTGCCCCGACCCCCTGAACCCCCCCTGGCCCCCCACCCCCGCCGACCCCTCCCTGCCCCGACCCCCTGAACCGCCGCTCCGGCCCCCTGAACCGCCCCAGCCCCCCCATTGCGCCCCACTCCCGCCGACCCCTCCCTGCCCCGACCCCCTGAACCCCCCCTGGCCCCCCACCCCCGCCGACCCCTCCGGCCCCCTGAACCCCCCCACTGCGCCCCACTCCCGCCGACCCCTCCCTGCCCCGACCCCCTGAACCCCCCCTGGCCCCCCACCCCCGCCAACCCCTCCCTGCCCCGACCCCCTGAACCCCCCCTGGCCCCCCACCCCCGCCGACCCCTCCCTGCCCCGACCCCCTGAACCCCCCGTGGCGCCCCACCCCCGCCGACCCCTCCCTGCCCCGACCCCCTGAACCCCCCTGGCCCCCCACCCCCGCCGACCCCTCCGGCCCCCTGAACCCCCCCACTGGGCCCCACTCCCGCCGACCCCTCCCTGCCCCGACCCCCTGAACCCCCCCTGGCCCCCCACCCCCGCCGATCCCTCCAGCCCCCTGAACCCCCCCATGGCGCCCCACTCCAGCCGAACCCTCCCTGCCCCGACCCCCTGAACCGCCGCTCCGGCCCCCTGAACCCCCCCAGCCCCCCCATTGTGCCCCACTCCCGCCGACCCCTCCCTGCCCCGACCCCCTGAACCCCCCCTGGCCCCCCACCCCCGCTGACCCCTCCAGCCCCCTGAACCCCACCATTGTGCCCCACTCCCGCCGACCCCTCCCTGCCCCGACCCCCTGAACCGCCCCTGGCCCCCCACCCCCGCCGACCCCTCCAGCCCCCTGAACCCCCCGCAGCCCCTCATTGCCCCCCACTCCCGCCGACCCCTCCCTGCACTGACCCCCTGAACCCCCCTTGGTCCCCTATTGCCCCCCACTCCCTCCTACCCCTCCCTGCCCCAACCCCCGAACCCCCCTTGGCCCCCTATTGCCCCCCACTCCCGCCGACCCCTCCCTGCCCTGACCTCTTGAACCCCCCCTGGCCCCTCCATTGTGCCCCACTCCTGCCGACCCCTCCCTGCCCCGACCCCCTGAACCCCCCATGGCCCCCCATTGCACCCCATTCCCGCCGACCCCCTTATCCCTCCCACCACCCCCTGCCCCGACCCCCTGGCCTCCTGAATCCCCCTCATCCCTCCCACCACCTCCTGCCCTCCTGAATCCCCCTCATCCCTCCCACCACCTCCTGCCCAGACCCCCTTGCCCCCTGAACCCCAAAACAGAGGCTTTTCCAATTCTTTTTTTTGAGATCGGTGTGACCAGATCTTCATGCAGTATTCAAGGTGTGGGCATACCATGGATTTATATAGAGGCAACATGATATTTTCTGTCTCATTATCTATCCCTTTCTTAATGATTCCCTGCATTCTGTTCCCTTTTTTGGCGGCTGCTGCACAGTGAGTGGATGTTTTCAGAGAACTATCCACAGTGACTCCAACATCTCTTTCTTGAGTGGTAACAGCTAATTTAGACCCCATCATTTTATTTGTATACTTGGGATTATGTTTTCCCACATGCATTACTTTGCATTTATCAACACTGAATTTCATTTGCCATTTTGTTGCCAGGTCACCCAGTTTTTGAGATCCCTTTGTAACTCTTCCCAGTCTGCTTTGGACTTAACTATCTTGAGTAGTTTTGTATCATCTGCAAATTATACTATCTCACTGTTTATCCCTTTTTCCAGGTCATTTATGAATATGTTGAACAGTACTGGTCCCAGTACAGACCCCTGGGGGTCACCACTATTTACCTCTCTCCTTTCTGAAAACTGACCATTTATTCTTACCCTTTGTTTCCTATCTTTTAACCAGTCAGTGATCCCTCAGAGGACCTTCCTTCTTATCCCATGTTTGCTTACTTTGCTTAAGAGCCTTTGGTGAGGGACCTTGTCAAAGTCTTTCTAAAAATCTAAGTACACTATATCCACTGGATTCCCCTTGTCCACATGCTTGTTGACCCCCTCAAAGAATTCTAATAGATTGGTGAGGCATGATTTCCCTTTACAAAACCCATGTTGACTCTTCCCCAACATATGGTGTTCATGTATGTGTCAAACAATTCTTTTCTTTACTACAGTTTCAACCAGTTTGCTCAGTACTGAAGTTAGGCTTACCGGCCTGTAATTGCCAGGATTATCACTGGAGCCCTTTTTAAATATTGGCGTCACATTAGCTATCCGCCAGTCATCTGGCACAGAAGCAGATTTAAATGATAGGTTACATACCACAGTTATCAGAGTAGCAGCCGTGTTAGTCTGTATCCGCAAAAAGAACAGGAGGACTTGTGGCACCTTAGAGACTAACCAATTTCTTTGAGCATAAGCTTTCGTGAGCTACAGCTCACTTCATCGGAATGCATCCGATGAAGTGAGCTGTAGCTCACGAAAGCTTATGCTCAAATAAATTGGTTAGTCTCTAAGGTGCCACAAGTATTCCGTTTCTTTATACCACAGTTAGTAGTTCTGCAATTTCACATCTGAGTTCCTTCAGAATTCTCTGGTGAATGCCATCTGGTCCTGATGACTTATTACTGTTTATCAGTTTGTTCAAAAACCTCCTCTAAAGGCACCTGAATCTGGGACAGTTGCTCAGATTTGTCACCTAAAAAGAAAGGCTCAGGTTTGGGAATCTCCCTCACATTCTCAGCCATGAAGACCGATGCAAAGAATTCATTTAGTTTCTCCACTATCGCCTTTTTGTCCTTGAGTGTTCCTTTAGCATCTCGATCGTCCAGTGGCCCTCATGGTTGTTTAGCAGGCTTCCTGTTTCTGATGTGCTTAAATGTTTTTTTGCTATTATTTTCTGAGTCTTTGGCTACCTGTTCTTCACGTTCTTTTTTGGCCTTCCTAATTAAATTTTTATATTTCATTTGCTAGAGTTTATGCTCCTTTCTATTTTCCTCACTAGGATTTAACTTCCACTTTTTAAAGGATGCCTTTTTTGCCTTTCATTGCTTCTTTTACTTTGTTGTTTAGCCATGGTGGCACTTTTTTGGTTCTCTTACTATGTTTTTTAATTTGGGGTATACATTTAAATCGAGCCTTTATTATGGTGTCTTTAAAAAGTTCCCATGCAGCTTGCAGAGATTTCGCTTTTGGCGCTGTACCTTTCAATTTCTGTTTTACTAATATTCTCATTTTTCTGTAGTTCTCCTTTCTGAAATTAAATGCTACTGTGGTGGGCTGCTACGGTGTTTTTCCCACCACTGGGATGTTAAATTTAATTATATTATGGTCACTATTACCAAGCAGTTCAGCTCTATTCACCTCTTGGACCAGATCCTGTGCTCCGTTTAGGATTAAATCAAGAATTGCCTCTCCTCTTATGGATTCCAGGACTAGCTGCCTGCCTCCAAGAAGCAATCATTTATCTCTGCATCCCTACCTGAGGTGACATGTACCCAGTCAATATGGGGATAGTTGAAATCCCCCATTATTACTGAGTTTTTTATTTTTATAGCCTCTCTAATCTCCCTGAACACCATCCTGGCCAGGTGGTCGGTAGTATATCCTTACTTGTTTGTTCTTATTATTCAAGCCTGGAATTACTATCCATAGAGACTGGTTTCAGAGTAGCAGCCGTGTTAGTCTGTATTCGCAAAAAGAAAAAGAGAACTTGTGGCACCTTAGAGACTAACCAGTTTATTTGAGCATAAGCTTTTGTGAGCTACAGCTCACTTCGTCCGATGCATAAAGTGGAAAATACAGTGAGGAGATTTATATACACACAGACCATGAAAAAATACACATTGTAAGGAGAGTGATCACTTAAGATGAGCTATTACCAGCAGGAGAGTGGGGTGGGGGGAGAGAAAACCTTTTGAAGTGATAATCAAGGTGGGCCATTTCCAGCACATTTCCAGGAGTTAACAATAGAGATTCTGTGGTACAGTTTCGTTCATTTAAGGTTTTTACTTCATTTGACTTTACGTTTTCTTCCACATATACCTTTCTTAATAGTTCCCAACCTTCTGTTAACCTTTTTGACTGCTGCTGCTCATTGAGCTGAAGTTTTCAGAGAACTATCCACAGTGACTCCAAGACTCTTACTTGAGTGGTAACAGCTAATTTAGACCCCATCATTATATATGTGTAGTAGGTATTCATTTTTCCAATGTGCATTACTTTGCACTTATCAATGTGGTATTTCATCTATCATTTTGTTGCTCAGTCACCCAGTTTTGTGAGATCCCTTTGTAATTCTTTAATTTGTAATTTGTAATTCGCGGGTTGGATTGAAAGCCCTGACAGGCTGCATCTGTAGTTTGCCCTCCCCGATCTATATGTTGATAATTCTGTACTGTACTGTAGTTTCTACCAATTTGCCTGGTACTAAAGTTAGGTTTGCATCCTGTAATTGCCAGGGTCGCCTCTGGAGCCCTTTTAAAAAAAAATCAGTGTTACGTTAGTTACCTTCCAGTTATCTGGTACAACGACTTGTTTCAGTGATAGGTTACATACTAGAGATAATAGATCTGCAATTTCATATTTGAGTTCCTTCAGAACTCTTGGGTGACTACCATCTGGTCCTGGTGATATATTAGTGTTTAATTTATCAATTTGTTCTAAAACATCTTCTGTTGATGTATCAGTTTGGAACAGTACTTCAGATCTGTCACCCAAAAAGAATAGCTCTGATGTATGTATCTTCTCCACATCCTCTGCCGTGAAGACCAATGCAAAGAATTCATTTGGCTTCTCTGCAATGACCTTGTCTTCCTTGAGTGATCCTTTAGCATCTTGGTCTAGTTGCCCTAATGTCTGTTTGACAGATTTCCTGCTTCTCATGTACTTAAAAAATTCTTACTGTTAATTTTTGCAACTTTACCATGTTGCTTCTCAACTTCTTTCTTTGCCTGCCTTATTACACTTTTACACTTAACCCGCCAGAGTTTGTGCACCTTCCTATTATACTCACTAGGATTTGACTTCCAAATTTTAAAGGATGCCTTTTTGCTGTTGACAGCCTCCATTGTTCTGCTTTCTAGCCATGGTGGTGTTCTTTTGGTCCTCTCATTGTTTTTCTGATTTGGGGTATACATTTAGTCTGAGCCTCTGTTATGATGTTTTTAAATAGTCCCCATGCTTGCTGGCATTTAACCCATGTCACAACTCTTTTTAATTTCCATCTAACAAGCCTCCTCAGTTTTGTGTAGTTCCCCTTTTTAAGTGAAATTTTACCGTGGTGTGGGTTTTGGTGTTATCCCTCCATACAAGGATGTTACATTTAATTACACTGTGATCGCTATTACTGAGCTCTTATGTAATCACTATTACATCTGTGATATGGGTCCAGCAGCAAAGGTGGGTGAAGCTGAGGCATGCAGAGATTATGCTTGGGGGTTTAGTATGACGGTGTGAGTCACACAGCTGCAGTTTGTGGGTGAAATCCTGGCTCTGTTGAAATTAATGGCAAAATTCCCATTGATTTTAGTGGGGCCAGGATGTCACCCTCCAAGTGTCTCATGGCTACTGCTCCCAGAGGGCCTGGCATGCTAACTGCACAGTTAATACCCACCTTAGTTTGTTAGGAAGACTGGAATTGGGATTACAGGTACATGGAAGCTCTGATTTAATGATGCACTGTGCCAGATCTGCCCGTGCTACTGGTAGGTCTGGCAGAGTAAATTCTGATGGTCTGGGGAACATCGTCGATGTGGTGATGGTGTCAGAAGTAGTAAAGCTGTCGAACAGGCAGGACACCGAGAGGAACACTCCATTTGTAGGGCTAACGATATAGGCCTGATTTTAAAACCTGGCCTCTCTGTGCCCACAATTTGCTGCCCAGAGACATACATGTATAAATGACCTCAGTTGTGCCCACATTTAAGGAGACTGGGTTGAGCAATGTCCAAGCCTGGGACTGCTGCTTTAGGCAGTATTGTCACTGTTACTCCATCTGCAGCATAAACGCTGCCTTGTAAACACTATGGGCATGTGGCCCAGCTGTCAGGTAAAGCCATTAATGCTGCAGAGCACTGCCTTTATAATTCCTGTATAGAGCACTCTTGACAGAGGGCCATCTGGCCTAGGGATTTCGATCCTCTGGGGACATGTCCACACAGCGAGTGGCAGCAAGCGTGGAGCCAGGCTCAGGCTAGCTGTGCAAATGTAGCCTAAGAAAGGGGGTGGGCTCAGTCTGTACAGCTGTTTTTAGTGCCCTAAGAAAAGGAGGACTTGTGGCACCTTAGAGACTAACCAATTTATTTGAGCATGAGCTTTCATGAGCTACAGGGCTGTGTGGACATACCCATGTGATCTGAGTTCCAATGGCCAGGGGGCTGTTCTGGGGTAAACCAGCAGGAGGGACCTGTATTTTGTGGCACTTGGTATTGACCTAATAGCTTATGAGAGAAAATAACTCCAGGGAGAGACAGGAGGGCAGCACAGCGGCTCCTAACTGTATAAACCCAGGGGCAGATGTTGGGGCCTCTGGGTGCTGCTGTGATACAAACATTGAACAATGTTATTTTGCTTGTCAGTAATTTGGGCCTGCCCTCTCTACCAAGCAGAAACACTAAGCCTGAGGCCTCAGAGTTCAAAGGTAGGGTTGGTGCTGTGTGCATACTACTGGGGCGCTGAGGCCTTGTTGGTGTTGAGGAGTGGGGTACAGATGGGCAGACCCCCTCCAGTTGAGAGACCAGGTGCAGGCTTCACCCCATGGGTGTATCTTGGCTAATGTTCTCATTCTACTAAATCTCCTTTGTTTTTTAGAAAAGCCTGGGTTCAGGCATAGTGAGGGACAGAGGCAGCTTACTTTATAGATGATATGAGCTGAGCGGCAAAAGGTGCCACCTTGATCAGCTCCTGAGGGGGGTGCCTTATGACATCTGCAATCAGAGCAATGGAAGCAGGCACCTCCTGCACCTCCTCTCCCTGCTACAGGATGTCTGACAGAGTGATGCCAAAGCTGATGTGTTATCCTTCACATGGTCTAGCCTCTCCTTGTGCAAGCACCTTCTCCTCTGCAGCTCCTGACAGGTAGAGCTGCCTCGCTCTACTCTTTTCTAGTTCTAGTTCCTATCCTGTCCTCATCTCTGTAGCATCTTTGTGCCTTCCAGTCATTCATTAAGCAAAGTGACTTATGTCTGTCATGTGAGGTTTGCCATGTTTCCATGGCTTTCAAATTTCTGCTGAAAAGAACCACTCTCCTGCCCCCCACTTGCCACTGCCTCTCTCTACTTGGCTTCTGTTACAGTCTCTGTCTTTACCTCTGACAAAGATAGGAGAGAGAGTGTCTGCCATACACAACTCTCCCAAATACAGTCACTTTGTACCATACGGCACAATCTCACCCCATCTACTCCTCCTTACTCACTTCCCTGCTTCCCATTGTGCTGTGTGTCACATTTCAACTTCTCGTCTGCACTTTGAGTGCAGAAACTGCCTACATCTCTGAGCTGGCTGGTGTCTGCTTCCCACACCCCCTGTTCTGCCAATGACAGCAGCTGCAGTTGTCTCAGTTTTTGTCTCCAGTGCGCCTTGTAACCTTCCAAGATCTTTTTGTCACCAAATTCAAATCTCTTTTATAAACCTGCTTCTGAAATAGTTTACAAAAGGAGCCTGTTTGCAGTTTAATTACAGGTGGCCTGCAAAGGGATTTGAAAGGATTGGGCTTGGACTCTTGTGTGACGGAGAGGGCAGCCCAAAGGCGTTTTATTCTCATTTATTCGTTTCCAGCTTTTTTTAACCTGAAAAATATTATGACTATAAAGAAATATGGCTTTGTTGGAGGATCAGTGGGAGGCCTCAGAGGTATTTTGTTGAGCTCTTTGTGCTAATAAAACTAACAAAAACAACAAAAAACCCCTAGACTAGAAATCTTCTCTTTCAGCACAGGTTTTCTGTGTTGTTTTGTGAGGTCATCATGTATGCAAGCTACCCTGTCACCACAGAATCCTCCAGCCTTGACAGTACTTAAGTACTGGAAAAACAAGCAGAATTTTATTGTATTTATTTTTACAGAACCTTTTCGGGATCCTACGTCTATCATAAAAGGGAAGAAATGGCACAAGCTCAGTTTTTTTCCTTTGCAGGTTCCTGTTGAAACAAGTAGTATTAACCATCCAAGGGCAGCTGGGGGTAGTTTATTTTGTGGAAGTGTCGGTCACAGCTCTGTAGCAAAGGGTGGGTGAAGATTTCTCTCTGAAGTTTGGCTGAGATCCCTCTGTATCTCTCACATGTTAATGATTGAATTGAGTCTACAGATCTAGCACATGCTCTTCAGGGATAGTTGGACTTTCTATAATATTGTTATGGTAAAATATTTGCTCACTCTTGCAGAGGAAGCACTTAGAACTACCTTTCTCTAAGATTTTTCCCCAACAGCCTCAATTCACCACCCCCAATTAAAATACCAGGGTCCCCACAAATTGCAAATTTTCATGTATGTGTCTTTCTCCCTCACATGTCTCTGAGAGAGGCCACTGTTTAAACTGTGCAATTATGTTTAACCTACAAGGTGTTATTCCCTGTTAGGTACAGGTATTTTTTTGTGAGAGCACCCCGATGTGCCATGTGCTTTCCAGATATTCAAGAAGGAAGGAGAGTCCCTGCCCTGAGAAGCTCAAAGTTTAGAGATAGACCAAAGCCAGGGGAGGGAAGTAACAGAAAGTGATTGTTATACAAACCATCAAGATTTGCTGTGGGCAGCACAGTTCTGTTTGTTATAACTGAATGAATATCACCAAAGAAAAGCCAGAGGAACTGCCCAGGCCTGTTAGCTACTTAGAATCATAGAATCATAGAATATCAGGGTTGGAAGGGACCCCAGAAGGTCATCTAGTCCAACCCCCTGCTCAAAGCAGGACCAATTCCCAGTTAAATCATCCCAGCCAGGGCTTTGTCAAGCCTGACCTTAAAAACCTCTAAGGAAGGAGATTCTACCACCTCCCTAGGTAACGCATTCCAGTGTTTCACCACCCTCTTAGTGAAAAAGTTTTTCCTAATATCCAATCTAAACCTCCCCCACTGCAACTTCTGTGCGTGGACATGACTTCCCTAGTTCCTGGCTACAGCTGCTCTCCCCACATGCCTCTGTGATCCTCCATTCACTGGACTTAACGTTTATTTTTAATAGTTAAATATTAATAAAAATGGACATTGGTAAAACGAAGTTGTTTAAAACTTTTTGGCAGGGGTTAAGGGAGTGGGGAGATGTGGCGGGGCATGAAACTAGTGAGTCTGGCTGAGCAAGAGGGGTGGAGAACTGGTGTGGGCAGCATGGCTGTGTGACCTCATTATGTGGAGCTCAGAGTTCAGCGTGTGAGTGGGATGTGTACACTGTGGGTGGCTCTGTGAAGGGACTTTGTAATGAAGATGATGTGTGTGAGTACACTTGCTGCCTTATGCTTGGCTTGGAAGTTAATGTTGCCTTAACTAGTTGTTTCCTACATTTCCAGTGATTGTGTCACTTGAAAATGTATTTGGGCAAAATTATAAAAGCTTTTTGCTATAATTACTTGTATTCCAGTACCACCTAGCAGCCCAGCCAAAAGCAGGCCCCCAGTGAGCTAGGAGCTTACAAACTGAGTAAGAGACAATCCTTGCCCCAAAGAGATGACAGTCTCAATAGACAACGCTGACAGAAGGATTGGAAATGTCCCAGATCACATAGCAGAGCTAGAAATAGAAGCCAATTCTCTTGACTCTCATTCCAGTGCCCCATCCACTGGACCATGCTGCTTCCCAATGGACTCCATCCAAAATCTAAATGAAAAGTCAAGCAATTAGAATTCGAAATGCTCTTGCAACTGTAATTCATATTGCAGGGGCTCTAATACCCTATCAACCTCCAGTGATCCCTTTACATAGCTGCCTTGTCTCTTAAGTACTGGGGCCCCATGTGTCTGTGAGTGTGTTAGTCTTCCAGCAAAAACAGGGTAAACAAAATCCATATTTCCAATGTACAAAAAACTCCATTAATTTTATCTACATCCATCCTAAAGAGGCTAAAAAGGGCACAAACTCATTTCATCATCCTCTTTCAGGTCACCCTCCCTCTGAGTGGTGGCTTCTTTGAGTAAGGGTCTAACACTCATCTGCTCCCTTGCCTTTCCCCAAAAATGGTGAATCCATTAATGAAAATTTCTTGTCTGGCCTCATTTCAGATGCAAAGAGAGAGGCTGAGGGATGTGGGAAATGGATCTGAAATCTATGAGTCGCTGTGCGGCAGAAACGTGACAAAGTCTCCACTACCCCTTTCCGCTGTATAACCTGGTTTGGTCCAGTCTGGACAGATGGCACCAAACAACATTGTAACCAGGTTAAAAGCTGCTGTGCTTTGCTTCAAGTCTCTACTTTCTTATCCTGCACTGGCTGGTCTCGCTGAAAGGACAGACGGATTTGTTGTAGGATACCGGTCTGGCTCTGCCAGGCTGCAGATTCCTCAGCGTGCTGCAGCATGGAGCTGGGATTTCTTCAGTAGGGCTCTGGGGAAGTTGCTAATCTAGGAACTGAGATGCAGTTAGGTATTGACATGTGTCACCTGCTCCGGTTCCGGGAGTGGGGGTGAGGAGTGCCTTGACAGGGTCAGGTAATTGCCTAGCTTTCTCCTCATATTCGTACAGGGGGCCCCAAGCCTGCCTGGGAGGGGTATCTTGCTGCTGCTGAGCTGAGTCAGGAATTCTGTGCTCTGTTTCAGCCCTGACCTCTGCTAGGGTGAAGTCTCCATGTTTGTTCAGTCCTGGGCCTTCCCTTCCTCTCCTGCACTGCCTTGAAGGGATTACCCAGTTCTGAGGTGAGAGGGAAATAGTGCTTGGCCAGAAGTCAGGGATAGTGACTCATTGCAGATATCAGGCGGAGTGCAGCTCTCCCTAGAATTTGCTTTTCGTGCTGCTGTGTCGGGCACAAAGAGGAGGCTCTTGGGCGGAAGCTTGGGGGAGTTTTGTTTTCACCTTTAAATCCAGAGGTTTAGATTCTGTAACATCTTCATTAATGATCTGGATGATGGGATGGATTGCACTCTCACCAAGTTCGCGGATGACACTAAGCTGGGGGGAGAGGTAGATATGCTGGAGGGTAGGGATAGGGTCCAGAGTGACCTAGATAAATTGGAGGATTGGGCCAAAAGAAATCTGATGAGGTTCAACAAGGACAAGTGCAGAGCCCTGCACTTAGGACGAAAGAATCCCATGCCCTGCTACGGACTGGGGACTGACTGGCTAAGTGGAAATGGTAGGAGGGAGAACAGCACAATAAAGACAATGGATTTCAAGAAGGCAGACTTTAGCAAACTCAGGGACTTGGTAGGTAAAATCCCATGGGAATCAAGACTAAGGGGAAAAACAAGTGAGCACAGTTGGCAGTTTTCCAAAGAGACATTATAAAGGACACAAGAGCAAACTATCCCACTGTGTAGGAAAGACAGGAAGTATGGCAAGAGACCACCCTGGCTTAACCAGGAGATCTTGAATGGTCTAAAACTCAAAAAAGAGTCTTACAAAAAGTGGAAACTTGGTCAAATTACAAAGGATGAATATAAACAAATAACACAAGTATGTAGGGACAAAATTAGAAAAGCCAAGGCACAAAACAAGATCAAACTAGCTAGGGACATAAAAGGAAACAAGAAAACATTCTACAAATACATTAGAAGCAAGAGGAAGACCAAGGACAGAGGAGGCCTGTTACTCAACGAGGGAGGAAAGACAATAACAGGAAATGTGGAAATGGCAGAGGTGTTTAATGACTTATTTGTTTTGGTTTTGACCAAGAAGGTTGGTGGCAATTGGATGTCTAAAATAATGAGTGCCAGTGAAAATGAGGTAGGATCAGAGTCTAAAATAGGGAAAGAACAAGTCAAAAATTACTGAGATAAGTTAGATGTCTTTAAATCACTAGGGCCTGATGAAATGCATCCTAGAATACTCAAGGAGCTGACTGAGGAGATATCTGAGCCCTTAGCAATTATCTTTGAAAAGTCATGGAAGATGGGAGAGGTTCCAGAAGACTGGAAAAGGGCAAATGTAGTGCCCATCTATAAAAGGGGAAATAAGGCAAACGGGGGAATTACAGACCAGTCAGCTTAACTTTTGTACCCGGAAAGATAATGGAGCAAATAATTAAGCAATCAATTTGGAAATGTCTAGAAGATAATAAGGTGATAAATAATAGTGAGCATGGATTTGTCAAGAACAAATCATGTCAAACTAACCTGATAGCTTTCTTTGACAGGGTAACAAGCCCTGTGGATGGGGGGAAGCAGTAGATGTGGTATACCTTGACTTTAGTAAAGCTTCTGATACTGTCTCGCATGACCTTCTCATAAACAAACTACGAAAATGCAACCTAGATGGAGCTACTATAAGGTGTGTGCATGACTGGTTGGAAAATCGTTCCCAGAGAGTAGTTATCAGTGGTTCACAGTGATGCTGGAAGGGCATAACTAGTGGGGTCCCGCAGGGATTGGTTCTGGGTCTGGTTCTGTTCAGTATCTTCATCAGTGATTTAGATAATGGCATAGAGAGTACATTTATAAAGCTTGTGGATGATACCAAGCTGGGAGGGGTTGCAAGTGCATTGGAGGATATGATTAAAATTCAAAATGATCTGGACAAACTGGAGAAATGGTCTGAGGTAAATAGGATGAAATTCAATAAGGACAAATGCCAAGTATTCCACTTAGGAAGGAACAATCAGTTGCACACACACAAAATGGGAAATAACTGCCTAGGAAGGAGTACTGCGGAAAGAGATCTGGGGGTCATAGTGGATCACAAGCTAAATATGAGTCAACAGTATAATGCTGTTGCAAAAAAAGCAAGCATCATTTTGAGATGTATTAGCCGAAGTCTTGTAAGCAAGACACAAAAAGTAATTCTTCTCCTCTACACCGTGCTGATTAGGCCTCAGTTTGAGTATTGTGTCCAGTTCTGGGCGCCATGTTTTAGGAAAGATGTGGACAGATTGGAGAAAGTCCAGAGAAGAGCAACAAAAATTATTAAAGGTCTAGAAAACATGACCTATGAGGGAAGATTGAAAAAAATGGGTTTGTTTAGTCTGGAGAGGAGAACACTGAGGGGGGACATGGTAACAGTTTTCAAGTACATAAAAGGTTATAAGGAGGAGGGAGAAAAATTGTTCTTGTTAACCTCCTTAAATTGCAGCAAGGACGATTTAGGTTGGACATTAGGAAAAACTTCCTAACTGTCAAGGTGGTTAAGCACTGGAATAAATTGCCTAGGGAGGTGGTGGAATCTCCATCATTGGGGATATTTAAGAGCAGGTTAGACAAACACCTGTCAGGGATGGTCTAGATAATACTTAGTCCTGCCTTGAGTGCAGGGGACTGTACTAGATGACCTCTTGAGGTCCAGTTCTTCTAGATGTGAGTTTGCAGCAGGTGGTCAGCAAGCAGGCACTCCTGGGGCGAGACAAGGCCAAGGTCCTGGAAAAATTAATAATACATCTGAGTCTTGTTATGGAAGAAACAGAGGTGAAAGTAAGCCGGGTTGCTCCGGTGCGGCCTACTGGCAAGAGCCTGTGCGCCACAGCAGGGCAGATCGGCTTCCCCAGGTGGCAATTTAAAGGGCCTGGGGATCCCAGCAGTGGCTGGAGCCCCAAGCCCTTTAAATTGTCGCCAGAGCCCTGCTGCCAGAGCCCTGGGGAAGCGGCCTGGGTGGCTCCTGCCGCAGCTACTGCCACGTGTCTTTTAAATTGTCCCTGGAGCCTGCCGGAGCCCTGGGGTAGCTGGTGTCAGGGCTCTGGTGGCTATTTAAAGGTCCCAGGGCAGTAATGGCGGCCAGAGCCCTGGGCCCTTTAAATCGCTGTCCGAGCCCCCCAGCTGCCACTGCTACCCCGGGGCTCCAGCAGGGGGCTTGGGTGGCGATTTAAAGGGCCCGGGGCTCCCACTGCTGCTACCCTCCGGAGCCCTTGAAATCGACAGCCGAGCCCTGCTGCTGGAGCCCCAGGGTAGTGGCAGCCGGGGGCTCCAGCAGTGATTTAAAGGGCCAAGGGCTCCCAGCTGCCACTACTGCAGCAGAGCCCTGGGCCCTTTAAAGCTCCGCCAGAGCGTGGAGCCCCGGGGTAGCAGAGGCAGCCGGGAGTCCCTGGGGCTCTGATGGTTATTCAAAGGGCCTGGGGCTCCGCTGCGGTAGTGGCAGCTGGAGCCCCGGGCCCTTTAAATTGCCTCTGAGCCCTGGGGCTCCCAGCCGCTTCTGCAGCTGGCAGCTCCAGGGTGATTTAAAGGGCCTGGGGCTCCCAGCTGCTGCTACCATAGTCCCAGCCCCGGGCCCTTTAAATCTTGATTTAAAGGCCCTGGGGATGTAAAGGCCCCGCCTCTTCCGGTAGAACCCTAAGTCCTTTAAGTTACTTTCACCCCGGGAACAAGTAAACTTCACAGGTTGGTTTGCTCCCTTCAAACAGATTAGCACATTGACTGAGCCCACAGAGAAAGACACAACAAACACTCCTGTGTTCAGGGAAGAGTCCCAGCGCATTCCAGAAAAGGGACAGCTTTTCTCAAATGCTGAGACCTGAAGTTTCATGGTGCTTGCAAGGGTGTAGTTTGCAATGCTGCAAACCTTTGTGTGCAAAGAAATAGCATTACTTCTGGAAGCCCCAGTGAGATATCTGATGTAAATGGGAATAAGAGCAGGAAGGGCTTGGTGCTGCCTAGTGATGTGCACAATCTTTGCTCAGATTCTCCAGAAATCCTGGGAGCAGTTTTTGGGCTCACAACTCCCCCATTCAATGGCTCCTGTAACCCAAAAGAAAATTGTTAGCAGATGAGAGTTTGAACTGTGGTGAGACCAAATTGTCACTTAATTGAAAATATGGACTTCCCCCCAGCTCCCTTAGACTTCTCACATTATTAGTTTGTCACATTTTACCATTCCCCTGAAATTCTGGCCTTGCTCTTCCCAAGGAGCTGTTACTTTAACCATTTTTTTGGGTTCCTTAGCAGCTGGGTGAGAACACCCCTCTTTCCTCACACAGCTGAGAGAGACATGAGATGGCTGGGATTTTATTGGCAGCTTTGGCAGTTGTTTCATGCTTCCTTCAATTGTGGGTGCTCTCTTTAAAGATCTTGTTTGGATAAATACATGTTAGTGGATCAGACATGATGTGCAGAGCAACACTCGCCCCCAGTGCCACTTGGAGGTTGAGCAGAGGAGTGCAAGTTGACTTTCTTCCAGGCATTCCCCTTTCATAGCACAGCTCTGCTGCGTGGTGGTTGTCCTTTCAGTGACTCAGCCCTCCAGACAGGTCACATTTTCAAGTCCACTCCTTTTGGGGTAGCAGAGTCCAGTAGTGGGGAGGTCTTTAGGATTAAGCAAGGTATTCAGGGCTTCCCCCTTGGGTTGGGGGTCTCATGGTCCTGGACCCTTGTATCTTCATAGTCTTTCCCCATCTAGGTTCCCCCAAGGGATAAACTTCCATAGTTATCCCTCTTGAGGGGTTGGTAGGGGAGCCCGGACCATCCTCTACACTAAGCTCCAATCCAGAGCCCAGCTGAGTCCTGCACCCTAGGTGGCTATGTGGCTGCCTTCTTGGATCACTTCCTACCACTCCCCTCTCTTTCCACAGGGTAAAATAAATATCTAAACACACAAATCAAGTCTCTGACCTTCAAAGAGTCACAGGTCCCTTCTTTGTAGGCTTGGTCAGGTCACTATCATAGAAATGTGGGACTGGAAGGAACCTCAGTAGATCATATGATCCAGTCCCCTGGATCAATATTATCTAGAGACCATTAGTGACAGGTGCTTGTCTAACCTGTTCTTAAAAGCTTCCAATGACAGAGATTCCACAACCTCCCTAGGTAATTTGTTCCAGTGCTTAACTACCCTGACAGGAAGTTTTTTCAAATGTTCAACCTAAATCTCCCTTACTGCAAATTAAGTCCCATTACTTTTTCTCCTATCCTCAGTGGTTAAGGAGAATAATTTATCACACTCCTCGTTGTATGGACATTGTATATTCTTGGAGACACTTACCATGTTCCCCATTCAGTCTTCTCTTCTCCAAACTAAACAAACGCTGTTTTTTCAATTTTTCCTTGTAGGACATGATTCCTAGAACTGTAATAATTTTTATTCTCCCCTCCGGACTTTTTTCAATTTGTCCACATCTTTCCTGAGGTGTGGCGCTCAGCACTGGGCGCACTGCTCCAGGTGAAACCTTATCAGTGCTGAGCAGAGCAAAAAAATTACTTGTGGTATCTAGTGTACTACACTCCTGATAGTACATCCCACAATGCTGGTTTCTTACATTGTTGAATCATATTCAGTTTGCAATCTGCTATAACTCCCAGATCCTTTTCTGCAGTACTCCTTCCTAGGCAGTCATTTCCCATTTTGTATTTGTAATTCTAATTCTGTCCTCCAAAGTACTTGTAACCCCTCCCAGCTTGGTATTGTCCACAAACTATATAAGTGTACTCTCTATTCCATTATACAAAATATTTATGAAGATATTGAATAGAACCGGCCTGAGGATAGGTCCTTGCCGGACCCCACTTGATATTCTCTTCTAGCTTGACTGTGAACTATTGATAACATTCCACACAAAGATGGACTACAGGCCGTCAGGAACAGTATCCCCGATAATGTCACAGCAAACCTGATGGCTGAACTTTGTGACTTTGTCCTCACCCATAACTGTTTCACATTGGTGGACAATATATACCTTCAAATCAGCGGCACTGCTATGGGTACCCGCATGGCCCTACAGGATGCCAACATTTTTATGGCTGACTTAGAACAACGCTTCCTCAGCTCTTGTCCCCTAATGCCCCTACTCTACTTAGCACTATATTTATGACATCTTCATCATCTGGACCCATGGAAAAGAAGCCCTTGAGGAATTCCACCATGATTTCAACAATTTCCATCCCATCATCAACCTCAGCCTGGACCAGTCCACACAAGAGATCCACTTCCTGGACACTATGGCGCTAATAAGCGATGGTCATATAACCATCACCCTATACTGGAAACCTACTGATAGCTATTCCTACCTACATGCCTCCAGCTTTCACCCAGACCACACCACATGATCCATTGTCTACAGCCAAGCTCTATGATACAACCTCTCCAACCCCTCAGACAGAGACAAACACCTACAAAATCTCTATCAAGCATTCTTACAACTACAATACCCACCTGGTGAAGTGAAGAAACAGATTGACAGAGCCAGAAGAGTAGCCAGAAGTCACCTACTACAGGACAGGCCCAACAAAGAAAATAACAGAACGCCTCTAGCCATCACCTTCAGCCCCCGACTAAAACCTCTCCAACGCATCATCAAGGATCTACAACCTATCCTGAAGGACGACCCATCACTCTCACAGATCTTGGGAGACAGGCCAGTCCTTGCCTACAGACAGCCCCTCAACCAATTTGCAAACTAGGTACAATTAACTTAGGCTTGAATAGAGTCTGGGAGTGGATGGGTCATTACACAAAGTAAAACTATTTCCCCATGTTTATTTTCCCTCTCCACCCCCCACTGTTCCTCAGATGTTCTTGTCAACTGCTGGAAATGGCCCACCTTGATTATCACTACAAAAGGTCGTCGTTGCGCCCCCCCCTCCTCCCCCCCCGCTCTCCTGCTGGTAATAACACACCTTAAGTGATCACTCTCGTTACAGTTTGTATTTTACACTGAATGCATCTGATGAAGTGAGCTGTAGCTCACGAAAGCTTATGCTCAAATAGATTGGTTAGTCTCTAAGGTGCCACAACTACTCCTTTTCTTTTTGCGAATACAGACTAACACAGCTGCTACTCTGAAACCTGTTGATAACTAGTTACTCTCTGAGTGTGTTTTTCCAACCACTTGTGCACCCACCTTATAGGAAGTTCTTCTATGCTATATCTACCCAGTTTGCTTATGAGAAGATCATTTGAGACCGTATCAAAAGCCCTACTAAAGTCGAGATATATCACATCTGTTGCGTCCCCCCATCCACAAGACTTCTAGGTCCTTACAAATTGATTGTTTGATTATTTGCTCCATTATCTTTCCGTGTACTGAAGTTGAGCTAACTGGATCGTAATTCCCTGGGTTGTCCTTACTCCCCCTTTTACAGATAGGCACTATGTTTTCCCTTTTCCAGACCTCTGAGATCTCTCCCGTCCTCCATGAATTTCTCTGAGATAATCACTAATGGCTGAGAGATCTCTTCAGCCGGTTCCTTAAATATTGTAGGATGCGTTTCATCAGGCCCTGCTGACTTGAAGACATCTAACCTGTCTAAGCAATTCTTAACTTGTTCTTTCCCTATTTTAGACTCCGATCCTGCCCCATTGGCACTGATGTTCACTGTGTTAGTCATCCAGTCTCTGCTGACCTTTTTGGTGAAAGCTGAAACAAAAAAGACATTTAACACTTCAGCCATTGCTGCGTTTTCTGTTGTTCTGCTATTGCCAGGCCTCAGACAGCAAGAGCTCCTGTGGAATTTCTTCCCAGGAGTTCAGAGTGTAGGTCAGCTCACCTGCACTGTCTGCCTGCCACTGAGCTCCTCAGCCAATCCAAGCTTTGCAGGTGCATTGAAACACAGTTCCCAAACCCCTTCCTCTCCAGGGTACACCCCATCACACATGGATACTGTGTTCTATTATTACTGACATTGTTTGATACATAGCAACAGAGGAATTGCCATACTGTATCAGAGCAGTGGTCCATCTATCTGGGCATTTATATGGCTCACATCTGTGCCTCTTCCCCCTGCTGAGGTAGGGAGAGGAGTTGTTATCTGCATTTTACAGATGGGGACCTGAGGCACAGCGAGTGGAAGGGACCTACCCAAAGCCTGACAGAGAGTTGGTGGCAGAGCCAGGAACTAGAGTCAGAGAATTTAAGGCCAGAAGGGACCACTAGATCATCTAGTCCAGTGTTTCTCAATGACCGGTCTGTGGACTGGCGCCGGTCCCGGAGATCTCCCTGACACAGGTTAGGAAGGCAGCAAGCCGGTCACTGGTATCAAAAAGATTGAGAAACACTGGACCTAGCCTGACCTCTTGTATGTTGCAGGAACGGAACCTATAACCTCCAGCCCAGTGCACTCCAGATACTTCCTGTCATAGCTTCTGACCACAACCAGCGCCAGCTGCTTCAGAGGAAAGTGCAAGAAACCCCATACGGGCCTGTTATGGAATCATATGCCCATGGGGGAAGTTTCTCTCTAGTGCCCATCTTTTAACTGGCTGGCTTATGTTCTGAAGCAGGAAAGTTTAGTATACCCTCTTCTAATTTTAGCCTTTCTAATGTACCCGTGTACATTCATATTCTTGTTATAAATGTCTCATCTTTTTCTGACTCTCACTAAGATCCTGACCTCAGTGGTTGGTATCTTGTGGCAAGGAGTTTCACCGGCTAATTATAAGTTGTAGAAAAATATTTCCTTCTACCAGTTTTAAATGTATTGTCTTTCAGTATTCAGAATGTCCGGTGTTCTGCATTGGTTTGTATTTTTATGGTGCTGTTCCATTCTCTTTGTGGATTATATTGCTATACATTGTATCACATTTGCTGTGAGTTTGTCTCACTGACTTTTTACTTTGCTACATGTTAGTACAGAAATGTTTGATAAATGTGTTATAGAGCTGTGGGAGCAGTGTGGTCACATGAGGTACAAAAGCACTATCCTGTTGGGACATCTCTGGTCCCGTCCCCTTCCTGTAGGCTATAGAGGGACTGTTCTCTTCAGTATTTTTCCCATTGCTTTCTAGCTCAATTTTAAAGGCCACCTGCAAAGGAAAGGACGATTTGGTTAGTGCCCCTTTTTAGCTGCTTTATGGTGAATGCAGGGGCCTGGAATGTTGTAGAGGTTACATTTTTTCCTCTGATACAGAAATTTTAGTAAATGAGGGTTGGGCATTTGACTAGTCCAAAAATTAGTGGTCAGTTGACCAGTCAAATATTGGTCAAATAATGTCAAAAACAGTCAAATATTTTAAAGATTAATTTATTGGAACAGTAACAACAGTAACAAAAAAGAGAGAGGCCAAAGAGGAAAAGAAAAAACAGCCCTCTGAGCGACATAAGTTACACGAATATAAGTGCTGTGCTGTCAGGAGAGCTTTTCCCACTGACATCGCTCCCGCTGCTCGTTGGGAGTGATTTAATTACATCGACAGGAGAACTCTCTCCTGTCAGCACAGAGCGTCTCCTGCTGACATAGCGCTGTCCACACTGGCCCTTCTGACGGCGTAACTTAGGTCGCTCTGGGGTGTTTTTTCACACCCATGAGCGTCATAAGTTTTACTGACAAAAGTGCTGGTGCAGACACAGCCTGAGTTATTTTAACTCAGAAAAATGCAAAACAAAGTGAAGTGAAGCCCTAAAAAAGGGGTGGCACCATCATGCAATCAAACAAGTAGGCTGCCGCCAACATCAGGACATTCTTGCTGGAATATTTGACGGTATTTGACCCTGGTCAAGTAATAGGTCGTCAATTGACATTATTTGATTGGTCAAATTATTTGACTTGCCACTCCTAGTAATGACAAATCCAGACTTCCACAACCTATGTTGCAGGATGCTTTGGATGACCCAGAGATGTGCCTTGGGAACCTTCTTAGCCCTTAGTTGAAGGGATGGGGGTGTTGAATCCTTAACAAAGACCTCTTGTCTCCTAAGTAATTGAGTTTGGAAGGTTTCAGAGTAACAGCCCTGTTAGTCTGTATTCGCAAAAAGAAAAGGAGGACTTGTGGCACCTTAGAGACTAACCAATTTATTTGAGCATAAGGGCTTTCGTGAGCTACAGCTCACTTCATCGGATGCATTCAGTGGAGATGCATTCAGTGGATGTTCAGGATTGAAAGCCCTGACAGGCTGGATCCAGCCCGCGGGCTATAGTTTGGTCCCCCCGCTTTAAGGTAAAGATTCTGTCACAGGTATTTTTACTAAAAGTCAGGGAGAGGTCACAGGCAATAAACACACATTCATGGAAGCCCATGGCCTGTCCCTGACTTTCACTAAAAATACCCTGGGGTGGGAGGAGACTAACAGTCAGAGCGCTGCAAGGGGTTGACCTCCTGCAGCTGCTCCAGCCCCAGGAGGGCTGACCCAACCACTTCAGCGCTTTGGCCGCTGCTTCAGCAGCCCCGGGGCTGACTGCTGCTCCAGCCCTGCCCCGGAAGACGTCACGGAATCCATTACCTCCATGACAGAATCATGTCCTTAGTAATACCCTTTAGCTGCATCCATGTGACACATCTGTTGAACACATTTACACATTCTTCTATTTAAACGGGCTCCAGTTATCCCATCATGAACCACCCTAAATAATTCTTCATCCTCCTTCATGCTTACAGATAGTTATCATGTCTCTCCTCCCTCCCCCAATCAGGATTTAGATGAGTAGCACATAGCTTTGTTGTTCGTTCTGCATCAGTCTGTCCCTGCAGCCCCGAACTTGTGTCTGGTACATGTCCCTGCATTCCCTCAGGTCCCCTGATTTCTTTCTGGTACAAAATTGCCTTCCATTTTATGTGTTGTATATTATTTGTATTGAAGCGTGCCTACTAGACCTTGTTCCACTGTGCTGTGAGCGCTGTACAAACATATAATGAAGAGAGAGCCTCTGCCCCAAAGAGTGTATATGGGAAGGATAAGATGAGACGGCAGGTCGGTACAACAGCCAGACAAGCCATCAAAGGTGACTGATTCTGGTTAGTGAGATAAGGAGCCATCACAGCACACTTGCTCATTGTTGAGTGTTATGCAGGCGCTGTGGCAGAGCTGAATGTTAAGAGGCAATTTGGAGGACGCGATGTGGCTTTGTGGATGTCTGCAGGGAGCTTGTCCTCTGTTTGAGGAGCAGCATGGGAGAAAGCAGGATGATGCATGCTGGAAACTGTAGTCACCCTGTATGCTCTTACTGCCCTCTAGACAGAGGCTGGCGTTACTCTCTGTTGTTGTCGATGCTGCTGTATGACGTTCCTGGAAGCATCTGTTTAATTTCCTGCCCGCTCTCACTCTTGGGTTTCCCCTGCAGCCCACCCACGTAGTTTGATTCTCGTTCGGATGCACATTAGGGTTTGTGCTCCTCGGGGCCACGTGTTGGGCGTGTCTCCTGGGCACACTTGGCCTTTTGGACGCACTAAGCAGGCTCCTTTTTTGAAAATTCTCTTTGAAGGGAGAGACCGAGAACTCTCCAGTGCTCAGGTTTCCTGCATTCTGGCTCGGTGTGTCTATGAACCTGTCCCCGTTCTGTGCGGCCCCTGCCAGCTGTGAGAGCTGCCAAGGCCCTTTGCTGGGTGGTGCGTGTCTTTTCCTGTGTGCTGGCTGTATGGGAGAGCCTGGGATGAGGAGAGACATGCCAAGGCAGTGTTCTGGCAGAACACAAACTCTGCATTGTTCCTGTGAGGTAATTTGCACTTGATAAATAAAGCAGCCCCGTCAGCAGAAAGTGTTGCCATGGCTGGGTTCTCCTCTGCATCCAAAGGCACTGCTGCAGACCTGGGGCGGTTGGGGGAGCCTCTGGCTCGTCTGGGCCCGCTGTTTTCTGAGGTACAGACCCGGGGCTGGGGGTAGCTGCTGGCTGGTCCAAGGCCCGCTGCTCTCTGAGGTGCAGACCTGGGGCTCTGGGGGGAGCCTCTGGCTGGTCTGGGCCCTCCTGCTCTCTGAGGTGCAACCCTAGGGTATGTGTGGGGAACTGCTGGCTGATCCGGGCCCAGCTGCTCTCTGAGGTGCAGCCTTGGGGCGGTGGGGGAAGCTGCTGGCTCGGGGTTGGGGCCCTGTTGCTCTCTGAGGTGCAGCCCCGGTGTGGTGTGAGGGAGCTGCTGGCTGGTCCGTGGCCCACTGCTCTCTGAGTTGCAGACCTGGGGCAATGTGGGGAGCCGAGGCTGATCTCGGCCCCACTGCTCTCTGAGGCATAGTCACTGAGAGGTCCTTTCTGGTCCCCAAGTCAGAGGATCCCTTCCAGTTCCTCTCCTGAGGGCTCAACGGCCGTAGGTTGGGATGAGAGGAATGCTCTGCTCAAGCTGCAGGTTCATCCCTTGGGCTTGGGCGCGTTACAGATGCCTTTAGAGAAGACCTGTTGGATGCAAAATGGAGCTGAGTCAGACGGGGGGGTCTCAGCTTGCAGAGTCATTTCCAGCAGCACCCCTGAGTTGTGCGGCCCGTTGCAAGCAAGGGGAACTGGTGCAGTGTGTGCATGTGCCCACCTCGCTGGGTGTGTTCCCAGGCATGTTTCTGCAAGGAGGGCTCGGGGCCTGGCCCATGTTTGCATTGTGTATGTGGCCGTTTCAGCACCAGTCTCCAGAACGCAAGCTGGGGTCTCGCTGCTCCCTCCCCGGTGCCAACCCCAGCCGCTGGGAGCAGGCAGTTTGGGGGCTATCTCAGACTGTTTTGTGCTGGCACCCTTCCTACAAGGGGCACTGTGGAGCCGCATGGAGAATAACTGACGCTACAGGCCGTGGGAGCTTTCATCGTTACTGGCGTGTTCCACTCTGTACAGGACCCAGTCTCAGCCACCTCTGCCCAGAGATCACAGTGTATAGTACGTGTCAGGGGACTATGCCAGGCCAGGCCACGAAGGGCACACAGGGGGAACGACAGGGCGACATTTTCCTGTTGGTTCCTTGAAGGTATTGTGAGTGGGGAGAGTGATTGGGTGGACTGGAATGGGGAGGGAAATCCATGCCCACAGCTCTTACTGGGGAAATGAGTGGCAGTGCCCTCTGCCCCCCTCTGTAACTCTGATAGGGGGTTGGTGGTGCCCCGTGGCTCTGGCAGTGTGCGGGCGGGTGTTGCAGTGACCCCCCCCCTTGCTCTGGCAGTGCACACAGGTGGGTGTTGCAGTGACCTTCCTCTCCCCCGTGGCTCTGGCAGTGTGCGGGCGGGTGTTGCAGTGACCCCCCCCTTGCTCTGGCAGTGCACACAGGTGGGTGTTGCAGTGACCTTCCTCTCCCCCGTGGCTCTGGCAGTGTGCGGGCGGGTGTTGCAGTGACCCCCCCCCCTTGCTCTGGCAGTGCACACAGGTGGGTGTTGCAGCGACCTTCCTCTCCCCCGTGGCTCTGGCACTGCGCGGGCGGGTGTTGCAATGACCCCCCCCCATGGCTCTGCAGTGGGTGGGTGGGTGTTGCGGCGCCCTGTACCTCTTCTGTATGACTGTCAGAGGCAACGCCATGTTGCTGCTACTGTTTATCTGCCTGCAGGTCCCGCAGGCAGCGTGCCCAGTCCGGTGTGTCAGGGAAGCGGTGAGCTTCCTCTCCCGCCTCTTATTTCCTTTCTGACGGGAATTAATTTCCAGCATCTCTCGCTGCTTCTTCCCCATTATCTCCCCCTGAGTTCAGCCCAAGTGCGCTCTCTGGCACCAGGGTCCAGAGATACGGGACAGGACAGCTAAAGCACTGCGAGCCATCCTTGCTGCAGGGTTTCAGCTCCCCCTTGCAGTGAGCTCTGATCCCTGTGGGATGAGTGAGTGCAGGCATGGGGACCCCTATGCGGTCATTAGCCCGTTTTCCTCGGGGAGGGTTTACACCACCCTCATTGCTCTGTCTGTCTCTCTGGTGACTCTGTGCTCATTGCCATGTATTTCAGCCTGAGGGACTGAGTCTGTCTGTGTCCTGTCCTGCAGATCCTGAGCAATGGAGGCTGGATCCGTGGTGCGAGCTGTCTTTGATTTCTGCCCCAGCGTCTCTGAAGAGCTGCCCCTGTTTGTGGGGGACATCATAGAGGTGCTGCGGGTGGTGGACGAGTTCTGGCTCCTTGGGAAGAAGGAGGGGATCAGAGGTAAGAGCTAAAAGGTGCTGAGCAGGATCCACAGAGATGGAGGTTTCCTAGGATCAGTGGTTCTCACCCTGTGGTCTGTGGACTATGTCTAAGGCTGTGGTCCCCAAACTATGGGGAACACCTCCTAGGGGGCACGGAGGAACATTTTGTGGGGGGAGCGGCAGGGCCCAGGCCAGCCCCAATGGGGAAAGGGAAGGGCGCACCACCCAGCCCCGCTCTCCTCCCAGCCACAGCTGCAAGTCCAGCTGTGGTCCCTGGCTCCTGGCCCCAACCATGGGCCCACTTCTGGCTGCAATTCCCGACCCCGGGCCTGCTTCCGGGCTCCTGGCCACAGCCACAGCCCTGCTCCTGGCCCCAGCTCCTGATCGTGGTTCTGGGGAGGGTGCGGAACAGGTAAGGGGGGACATGGACAAAAACATTTGGGGACTGCTGGTCTGAAGGGGTCCATGAAAGCCAGACTGAAAACTGAACAGAATTCAACTGTAGGTAAAGACCATAGATTTCCAAAGGGGTCCACGCCTCCATTCAAAATTTTTGGGAGTCCGCAGGTGAAAAACAGTTGAGACCCACTGTCCTAGGTAACTTTGGGTAGGTCAGTTACCCCATCTGGGTGCATTCCCCCTCGGCCAAGGGCCATTCTGATGGCGAATGCGGGGGCCAGAGCTGTTTGACCAGATCCTGGAGTCTTCTCTCACTTGGGCTGTATCTGATGCTCAAAATGTTTTCCCGTCAGCTTCATGTTGAGTCTTAAACAGTCCTTGTTCTTGTTTGTTTTTCAGTAGCGCTGAGTGCAGATAAATCCTCAGCAGGTGGGAGCTAGGTGCTGTACAACACATAGTGAGAGAGACAGTCCCTGCCCTTACAGGCCTACTGGACGAGGCCATGAAAGGGTGGGAGGGAAACAAAGGCACAGAGAGGGGAAGTGACCTGTGGGTCAGTGGCAGAACTAGAAACAGACCCCGAGTCTCCAGAGCTCTGGTCCAGTGCCCTGCCCGCTGGGCCCTTCTGCCTCTCCATGACAGTCTCTTCAACATCCACCTATTTCTGCTCCTGAAAACTCCCTCTCCCACGGGCCAGTATCCGGACCTGTCTGGATCAGGATAGAATGTGATTTCATTGGGCTCCTGAAAAGACATAAAGAAAAATTGGAAGCTCCAAAATTCCCATAAAGGGCCATTTTAAACTTTTGTAATCTCAACGGCTCTTTCTCGGTGTAATAACAATATTGAGAGAGCATTCAAGCTCTCAGTCAGATGGGAACCAGATCACCTCAAAATGTGATGATTGTTCTCGTCTAGTTACAAAGTGGGCTCAAAACAACCTTAGAATAGGACTGGGATTGCAGCCTTCGGAGAGGCTACTTCGCCTCCTTTGTAACAGAGCAGAGACCCAGAGTCCTGGTCCTGTAGCTCCAAACATGCAGACCTCTGCCACTTGGGCTAAAAAACAAAGGTCGACATTAACTCGAATCTGCAGAAGAGCCCTTTTCTTCTCTCTAGGCCTCAGGTGGCCAACAGAGGGCAATATGTGTGCACATGCATGCACACACAGTCAGCCTGCTCCTGCTTCTACTGACATCACTGGCCCCAAACCAGCTACAAGGAAAGTCACCACAGCTACTTAATCACAATATTTTTTCCCCTGGGCCCGCATTCTTAAGGAGATATGGCTGTGGAGAGTGTGAAGGGGCAGTAACCAGGTGTGTCCTGCGAGCTCAAAGATGAAGAAACAGACAAAAGTCAATCAGGCTAATTCTTAATGACTTGTAACTGAAAAACCATTTGAATTTCCTGCTTTCTCTCTGAGGATATCTGGCTATTTTCAAACTAATTTTCCAAACCAAAAGTTATAGGGGGCCTAAAATAGACCTTTAGAATGGAGAGGCTGCAACCTACCCATAATAATACTTAACACGGTATGGAAATTAATTAATGAAGCCTCACAATTTGGTGTAAGACACAGCAGGATTATTATTTCCATCAATGGGGAGGGAGACCCAGGCAGAGAGCAGGGAACAGACTTGGTCTAGGAAGTCAGCAGCAGAGCCTGGACTAGAACTCGGGTGCATATTAGGCCACTGGCACTGCAGATTAAGGATAGTGACACACTGAATTACACTGAATTGGGAAGAACCATGTCAGGGCGTCAAGAGAGCATCCAGCTCATTATCCCTGTGATTCTTCCAGAAAAAAATATGTAAGCCCTACTTTACTGGTTACCAGAACATCTGCACAGGGCAGTTTCCCTCATCATGGTAATCAGCCTGTCGCTATCTGAGCCATATCTCACCGTAGTATCTGAGTACCTGGCTCAACACTGGGGAGATGCTGCGAACCTGTCCTACGGAATTGCAAACTATCGGTCCAATATATGTAGGGCCCTACCAAATTCACCGGCCACTTTGGTCAATTGCTTGTTCATAGGGTTTTTAAAATTGTAAATTTCATAATTTCAGCTGTTTAAATCTGAAATTTCACGGTGTTGTAATTGTGGGGGTTCTGACCCAAAAAGGAGTTGTGAGGGGGTTGCAGTATTGCCACCCTTTCTTCTGCGCTGCCTCGGAGCCGGGCAGCTGGAGAGTGGCAGCTGCTGGTCGGGAACCCAGCTCTGAGGGCAGGGCCGCCACCAGCAGCAGCGCAGAAGTCAGGGTGGCCGGGTATCGTATTCTGCGCTGCTGCCTGCAGAGCTGGGCCTCGGTCAGCAGCCGCCGCTTCCTGGCTGCCCAGCTCTGAAGGCAGCAGCGCAGCGTGAGGGTGACATGGTGTGGTGTTGCCATGCTTCTGTGCTGCTGCGGGCGGGGCACTGAAGGCAGCACAGAAGTAAGGGTGGCAATCCCTTGATCCCCTAAAATAACCTGGCAACCCCCTGCAACCCCCGTTTGGGTCAGGATCCCCAGTTTGAGAAACGCTGGCCTACCCCATGAAATCTGTACGGTATCGGGTGAAAGCACACGAACGACCAGATTTCACTGTCCGTGACGCGTTTTTCATGACCATAGCGCTTTGTAGCTTCCAGCCTGAGTCTTGCCATCTGATCTGTGTGTGCAGCACCCCAGGGGGCAGGTCCGATTGCAGGATTGGGGCCTCTTTTTATAACCAGTGCATCCTGATCCTGACATGGGGCTTCCCTGTCATAAGACAGAAGATGGAGGCTAAAGGTTATATGTTTGCTTTCCCTGTCTGGGTGTTGGTGACAGTGAGATCACAGTACGCATCCGATGAAGTGAGCTGTAGCTCACGAAAGCTCATGCTCAAATAAATTGGTTAGTCTCTAAGGTGCCACAAGTCCTCCTTTTCTTTTTGCGAATACAGGCTAACACGGCTGTTACTCTGAAACCAGTGAGATCACAGTAATTCAGATGGGCTGCTCATTGCCCTGGGGTATTGGTTGGTCTGTTGGGCATGCAGGGTGGAGGGTACTGTATTTTTCTTTAAAAACTAATAAAGAACAACATTTTCAGAAATCCTCAAGAGCGCCTGACTTCCAAACCCATGGTCATTCCTGTGGTCCATGGGGCCAGCCAGAGGGGATCCTGGGGAGGGGTGGGACTCTTTCCCACACAGAGGAGGGAAGAGTCTGAGTGATGGTGGGGCCGGAGGCGAGGTAGATCCCGGGGGAGGCTGGGTGGTGATGGGGGCGGGGTGGATCTTAGAGGAGTTGGGAATGGGGGACACAGTCTGGGCCCCTGAGAAAGGGGTGACCATGTGCTGACAACTGCTTCTCGTTCTAGGGCAATTTCCCAGCAGTTTTGTGGAGGCAGTGGATATTCCCAGTTTGAAGCAGGGGGAGAAGCTGTTTGTCTGCACCAATGACTTCACGTCCCAGGAGCCAGGGAGCCTGTCACTGCAGAGAGGTAACCTCTGCTCCCTCCCTTTGGCTCCTGCCCTCCCGCTCCCCTGTCCTGTCACTCATGTGCCTTGGGAAACAGAGGGAACCTAGAGCAGCTGAGAAGGGGTTTCCTAACAGCTGTGGATTCTAGGTCCATAGGCTGCTTTGTGCTCCTGCCCCTGTGCACCTGCGGGGCTCAGGCCAACTTTGTACCCTGTGTCCTGAGTTCTGCATGTCCTGCCCCTGCCCCCCAATACACATGCGCTGCACTGGGGTGGCCCCCCAACCCTGGTGTCTCTGTGGGGCTGGGCCAGTACCATATACATGTGCCGCAGGTGCCCCACCACTGCACTCTGCATGGCTGGGCTGGCGAAGGAGGTGACCAGGCCTGGAAGGGGAGTGGGGAAGGACTCAGAAATTGCCATCGGGGTGAGTCCTTGACCCTGTGTTTCTCATTCTCCCCCCAGGAGACATGGTGATCCTGAGTGGCTCCCCAGCCTCCAGTTGGCTCCAGGGTAGAAGCTGCTGGGGCTCCAGGGGCTTCTTCCCATCCTCATGCGTGCGGGAGCTTTGCCTCTCGCCCTGGGGCCGCCGGCTCTCTCAGAGCACTGTCCTGAAGGTGCCTGCTGACTCACTGGGCCAAGCCCGAGCCTTGATGAGCCTCTCTGCTCAGCTGGAGGAGGAGCTGGACTTTAGGGAAGGGGATGTGATCACCATTGTCGATATCCCTGAGCCTGGCTGGTTCACAGGGGAACTGGGAGGTCGAAGCGGGATTTTCCCAGAGGGTTTCGTGGAGCTGCTGGGTCCCTTGAGAGTGACAGGTGGCCCAGAGGAGCTGGGGCCCTACGAGCATTACAGTGTTAATGGCGTTGCAGACATGCCCCCCCAGGAGGAGGGCGGGCAGGAAGGGAGTGAGAAGCCACTGGGCACGTATGGCATTGCACTCTATCAGTTCCAAGCGCTGGAGCCCCAGGAGCTGGATTTTGATGTGGGAGACAGAATCCAGATTGTGGGGGCACTGGAAGATGGCTGGTTGGAGGGCTTGCTGAGGGGGAGACGTGGCATTTTTCCTCACCGGTTTGTGAGGTTGGAGGGCTCTGCTCCCTGCAGGGAAAAGAGGGGCACTGGGATGTTGCAGGAAGAGGGCAGCTGTGGAATGGCCATCCATCAGGACCCAGCAAGTGCCTGCGTTGGGGCCCTTCCCCTGCAAGGGGAAGAAGGGGAAGACGTGAGTGCCTGGGGCTCACACCATGTTGAAGGGAAGTCCAGTACAACTTTGTCCCAAACACCAGTGAGGTCAGAGGATCCTTCTGATGTTGGGGTTGGACAGTGCAAGTCTGCATCCTTGGAAGGGCACCCTCCCAGCACAGAGCTCCAGGGACCCCTTCCCAAGGACACAGTGGGCTCCCTCCCCATTGACTCTGCAAAGGCTATCAATGGCATTTTCCCTACCCCGCAGCTCCCTCCCCAGCCAAAGAGCAGACCCCGTTGCCAAGCAGTTGAATTGGAGCCCAGCCAGAGCCCTGGGGCCTTGCAACGGCCCTTGGACATCCCTGCTTCACCAGAGAGGGAGGGAGAGAGTCCCAGTGTGCCCCCATGGGCACCATGCTCCCCCCTGCACAGTAGCAGGAGCCAAGTCTTCCCTCCTCCCAGTAGCTGGGCTGCAGCAGAGCCCGGAGAAGGTCGGAGGAGCACCCTTTTCCAGGACCTGGCCAGCTGGGTGGAAGATCAAAGGCAGAAATCTAAATCCCGTTCTTCCAGCTTCAGTGGTGCCCATGAGGGCCTGGATACATGGCCTGGTGCCCGAACAGACCGGCCCTCGCCCATGCTGCATGGAGACAGCTGCACTGACCTCGACTCCAAGCTGACAGAGCAGCTGGCACAATTTGAGAAGAGCGTGACTAGCTCTGGAGCTGAGTCAGACAAGAAGGTCTCCCGCCACTTCTCCATCCTGGACTACAGTTCAGAGAAGGACATTGTGTGTGGCTCCCCAGAATGTGCCCCCCATTGGAGGCTGCCAGAGAGGAGGAAAGGCCTAAGGCCTCCACCTCCCCGCCCCAATGCCCCAGCCCGAGCCGTTTCTCCCTCCTTCTCAGTGCGGCCCTCCCGGCCAGCCCCTCTCCCTCCTCCAAGTAGGCAGAGGAGGAACATGGCCTCTCCACAGCTTCAGCACAGGAGCCAGCCCAGGCAGGAGCCACAGGCAGAGGCGGGCCAGGGGGATTCAGCTGGGGCAGCTGCACGTCAGTGCCCCTTTCTGCTGACAAGGATCCGGGAGGTGGAACAAGACCTGGAGGCTTATGGCAAGACTCGAGCTGAGCTGAACTCGATGCTAGAGCAGCAGCAGGATGAGCTGGTGAGATCAGAGACCCTGGAGAACCTGGATTTCTGTGACTCCAACATCAAAAGCCTCAACGCAGAGTTGCAGGAGCTGAGAGGTGAGACTGCAGCAGCCCTGGAAATCAGGGTGTGGGAGGTACTGGCCCTTTCTCTGTGTCACAGGGGTCCTGGCCGCTGTGGCAACTGGTTCCTTCTCTTTCCTTCTGAGTTCTGAAGTTTGTCTATTTTTGTCAGAGTTGTTCTTATACTAATTTTCATTAATTAAGTTCTCCCAATGCCCCCTCCCTGTTCCCCCATCTCCTCCCCCTCTTTTGACACCCCCTTCGGTCATCCTTCCCTGTGTCCCTCAGACTCACCTTCTCCACTGTCCACTCCTCCCCTTGTACTGCTCCCCCTTCACACTCCTCATCCCTGTTTCCCTCCTGTCCTTCTCCCCCTCCATTGCCCGTCCCCATCACCAGTCAGGGCTGTTGCTGGTGCTACCCTGCCGTGCCCCCTCTCTCAGGAATAATATGGTCCCTGTATCCCACCCTCTGTCCCCTTGTCTGCTGTGGGGGAAGCAGCAGGCCCAGAGTTGCCTTAGAGGCTGGTGATCTCTCCCTGGAAACAGCAGATCAGACAGTGCCTGTGGAGAGAGAGGTGGCAGCTTTTGGCCAGCTCTGGCACTAGGCTTGCTGAAGGACTCCTGCCTGAGATGGAGCTCCAGAGCCATGGGAAGTTGTGTTCCGCTCTGGACCTCTCCGTGCCAGACAAATCAGAGTATGTAGAGAAGAACAGTGAAGCTGAGCTGAGTTAGTGGGAAAGACTAAAGCAGGGTCCCATGCACCTGCCATTCTGTGGAGTCCAGAATTTCAGCTTCCATTGGAAAAAATAACTCTCCGATGCTTACGATGGTCAAGAAAAGCTTAAACATGTGACCTGAGAGTAACTGGTGCAATGATATCTGCCTGAGTTTGCAAAGAACCTGTAACAGTTGCTCTAAGAGGGGAGACCTTCCCAATTTCTCTCAGTGGAGTGTTGTCTCTGAAACATAAAGATGGTGAGTTAAATATCAACATTGTTTCACTACTGACCATTTTAACAGAAACATCTGACCCGTGTGGTACTCCCACACAGCACCTCTCTTTCCTTCCAGGTGCCCCATCACCCCCATTAGTGTTTCTACAAT
Organism: Lepidochelys olivacea; assembly: GCF_965140295.1. Taxonomy (NCBI): domain Eukaryota; kingdom Metazoa; phylum Chordata; order Testudines; family Cheloniidae; genus Lepidochelys; species Lepidochelys olivacea. Next base: position 126,413,260 of record NC_140417.1, on the reverse strand, counting down.
CCAGCTCTCTTAGCAGCACAAACCATGGGCCCAGCATACGTTAGTTTGGATCCACTATCAGAACAAATAGCACGAGAGCTGCTGCTGGGGGGGGTCTGCATTCTTTACTAAATTAATTACAGATCTCTATTCTATCTTTTAAACGAAGCTGCCACAAACCTCCTGTTGCCGGGCTGCAGAATGCAGGGTTCTAGTTGCAGAATTTAGGTTTGTCTGGTTCAGAGCACATGGGGCCTTGATTCAAAGCAAATAAATCCATGTAACTCAGTTGGGGGAGAGAGGATAACAGACTGCAAAGCACTGGAGAGGGAGAGATGATTTGGTGTGATGCTGAACCCGAGGGAATATTCCCTGTTGGGGGATGCATCTGGCCAGGGCACTGTTTCCCCAAGGACGAGGTGAGAGCCCCACTGCCCTGGAGAGGGGAGGGATCTGGTTGAACCTGTGCCATGGCAGTGACTGAGACTGGAAGATCCTTCTCCAGAAGTACAGTGTTAGCCCCCTCCTGATGAGGGACATTGCTCAAGCTCAAATGAACCTGGAAGAGCCTGTCTGGACCCATGACCAGCACCTGCCGTGTCAGAACTGGGTCTGTCCTGCAGAGGGAGGCATAGAAGGGAGCCCCTGCAGCCTGGACCCAGGCCTCTCCCAGGTGCTCAAGGTCAGCAAGGGAACACCTGGCCCTTCTGATCACAGAAATTACCGAAATCCTCTGGCAGGTGCCCTGGCCCGTGGTCCTTGGATTCTAGCCCTTCTTGCCAATGTCCTTACAAACACCTGCCCCAGCACTGACCACCCCATCCTGGCACAACTGTCAAGGTGGTGGCAGGGAACTGATTCCAACAGCTCCTGCCTCTGCTGAAGCCCTATATCCCTCCCAGCTGGGTCTAGGCCAGGCCATGGAACCAGAGCCATGCTGGCCACACTGAGGACCGATGACCTCCTGACAGTGGACACACATGATATGCCGAAGCAGCTGCTACTCAACCTATTGTCCGCCTTGGCAGTATTGCTCCTGAAGTACTGTTGACCGGCCTACCTGTCCTGCCTGGGCAACAGAACTGCGCTGCGTGGGCCTTGTTCATTCCTTCCCAGCCGGTCCCACACGGTGCTGATGTGCAGCTGTCGTGCTCCTCCTCTCTCTGGGTATTTGGCTGCGTTGTGTCCCTCCGGGCTTCTGGAAACCACTCCCAAAGGTGGTGGTGTCAGCAATATGCCAGTAGAACCGCCGTATGGATCCTTGTGTCCAGAGCAGACCCCAACATCTCCCCGGTAATGCAGGGCCAGAGGAAGACTGTAGTGTGCCTGAGGAGCGGCTGGGCTAAACCAAGTCTAGGAAAGACCTAAGTTATTCCAGTCAGAATAAGCAATTGCTCTGAGGAGCTGTTAACCACCTCCACCTCTCCTCCGTAGTTACTGTAGTACCCAGACTGACCCTGTCTCAGTAGTCATTAAAACCATCTCCACCTGGCAGGCTGATTCTGTCCATTCTTCTTGAATGAAGACCAGGCCCTGGCAGCTGACATGTTCATCACCTCCAGGCTGGTGGCTGCAGCTCCTCTGCCTTGACAAGAGCAGCCCAACCCCTAAGTAGAACGGGCCGGAGAAAGTGTATCACACTGGGGCTTTCGTTAACGTGAACACCCCCTTTTACCCCAAACACCCTGCCATCCTCGAACAAACAAAAACCTTGAAACAAATCAACCTTAAAAAATAAAAGTAAATTAATATATTTACAATACAATACAATAAAACAACCCAAACCCCTCTCTGAGGCAGAGTTTTCACCCTATAAAGAGAGAAGAGCCAGAGACTCCGTGGAGTCCACTGGAGTCTCTTCTTTTGCTGTCAATTCGATGTGGAAGGCACTCAGATACTACAGTGCTGGGCAGCAGATACCACTCTCAGGTGGAAGATGATAGCTTTGCAGCCCACTCTGCCAGATCCAATGCAGGACTGAAGATTGCAGATGAATCTGAAGCAGCCTGTCTGGCCCCATGACCAGCACCTGCCATGTCAGAACTGGGTCTATCCTGCAGTGGGAGGCACAGAAGGAAGTCCCTACATCCTGGACCCAGGGCTCTCCCAGCTGCTCAAGGCCAGTAAGGGAACATCTGAACCCTATGGCTATGTCTACAGCAGCACTTTTGTTGGTCAGGGGGGTGAAAAACCCACCCCCCGAGTGACATAAGTTTTACTGACAGAAGCGCCGGTGCAGACAGCGCTATGTCGGCGGGAGAGCACTCCTGCTGGTCTTTGGGGGTGGTTTAATTATGCCAGCAGGAGAGCTCTCTCCCATCGGCATAGGGAGACCTTACCGCAGTGCAGCCGGTACAGGTCTCTAGTATAGGCATAGCCTTAGTGGGACCTGTTGAGAAGGAATGAACATGGCCCACCTAGCACAGCCCTGTTGTCCCCCGGCAGGCCAGTAGTCCTTCAGGAGCAATAATTCAAGATGGATGACATGTCAAGCAGTAGCTACCTCTGTTCAGTTGGAGAGGCTCCCATTGCCTCATAGACCAGCCTGTAGGTGAAGGGCCACCCACCATGGCAGGAATGACCCCCTGCGATGCTGCATTAGTTGGAGCTAGATGCAGACCAGAGTGAGCAGGGCAGAGCTTACTCCAAGCCGCCCAAGGCTTTGGCCACCTCCCAGGGTAGGGCAGGAGGAATCCTGGAGAAGGGCCCAGCCTCGTTCAAAACGTTCCCTTTGGGAAGCCAGAGCAGGAGAAAATATGTCAGTCTTTAACGTGGAGGAGGGCAGAGACTGTGCCTAGAACGGGGCAGCTCTCACTGTGTGTGACTGACGGCCTGTGTTGGTATAGCTTACGTCACTCAGCAGTGTGAAAAAACACCCTCCCGAGTGACCTAAGTTACGCTGACAGAAGCGCTGGTGTGGACCGTGGTATTTTGGTGGGAGACGCTCTCCTGCGAACATAGCTGCCGCCATAGCTATCATGAGGGGTGGTTTAATTATGTTGACGGGAGAGCTCTCCGCCGTTGGTACAGGGTGGCTACAGGGGAGGCCTTACGGGGTGCAGCTGTGCTACTCTAAGGTCTATAGTGTAGATGTTGCCTTAGATGCTGCCCAGTTCAGTGCTATAACGACTGGGGGCGACATGTTACAGCAGAAATCCCGGTCAGCCCTGCAGGAAGAGCTTTGTGCTGCCTGGTTGCTCCTCCTCTCTGTCCTGGCAGCTGATGACTCTGCTCTGTGGGTGAGGTAGTTAAGGAGGAGCCTCGGGCAACCCCCTGGAGTTTGGCAGGGGAGAACTAGGGAGAGCCCTGGGGAATATGTGGGAGAGGGTTGCTACCCTCATTTGTGGAGGGCTCCACAGGAGCTAACTGGTCTTTGATTTCCTCTGGCCCTGCTTGTTTCTCTTTTTCGGCAGGGGGGCAGGGTGGGGTGCGGGTGTGTGCTGTTCTCAGCATGAGGCTACCTCACACCCCAGTGCCAGCTCCTCCCTGCCTCTGAGCAGCCTGCAGGGCCCTGCGGAGAGGTCGCTGGCTGCCGCCTTCAACATAACAAAGCAGAGAAGCCGGTTTGGGCAGGGCAGGCCCATCCAATCCGCAGCCCCAGCTCACAGAAGGCTGGTTACTAATTACCTCGGGCAGCAGGTGGGAGAGGCTGGAGCTGGCTGCTGATTGGGTATGAAGGTTAAAGTCTCACAAGTGAATTTCAGGCAGAGAGTTTCAGAAGGGAGCGTCAGGAGTTACTCAGGAAGAGTCCTGGAGCGCTGGAGAGAGGTGGTTGCAGGCCGGGCCCTAAGGCTGGGCCTGGGCTCTTGGAGCTGACCAGGGCTGGGCACTCTGCACGCCAAGAGAAACATGTGCACTTACCCCAGGGCAAGAAACGGGGCCGAAGTTCCAAAGCAGGAGCCCAGGCTCCTCAACTGGGAATATGAGGACTGCAGCATTCTGAAGAGAGGGAACATCACTGAGCTGGACAAGCTCTGCAGAGACCATGGCTGGAATGACAAATACAGAGGAGAAGGGCAGTATGTGGACTCCTGGTCACTGGACAGAGAATGTGGGCCTTATAGGAAGGGAGAAAGCCAGTATATGGAACATGGGAGAGTAGATGGGGACTACAGGGATTATAGGAAGGGAGAAAGCCAGTATATGGAACATGGGAGAGTGGAGCATGACTGCAGGGATTCCAGAAAGGTAATAAACCAGTATAGGGATGATGAAGACTATGGGGATTATAAGAAGGGAGTTACTCGGTATATGGATCACAGGAGAGCAGATGGGGACTATGAGGATTACAGGAAAGATTATACCAAGTATATGGACCGTAGGAGAGCAGATAGCCAATATAAAGAGGATGAAGACTATGAGAGTAATAGAAAGGGAGAGATTCCGTATATGGACCACAGGAGAGCAGATGGGGACAGAGATTCTAGGAAGACAGAAAGACAGTATAGAGAGGATGTAGACTATGGAGATCATAAGAAGGGAGTTATTCTGTATATGGATCACAGAAGAGCAGATGGGGACTATGAGGATTACAGGAAAGATGATTCTAAGTATACGGACGGTAGGAGAGCAAATAGTTGCTATAAAGAGGATGAAGACTATGGGGGTTATAGAAAGGGAGGTGTTCAGTATATGGACCACAGGAGAGCAGATGGGGACAGAGATTCTAGGAAGGCAGAAAGACAGTATAGAGAGGATGTAGACTATGGAGATCATAAGAAGGGAGTTATTCGGTATATGGATCACAGGAGAGCAGATGGGGACTATGAGGATTCCAGGAAAGATGATACTAAGTATATGGACCATAGGAGAGCAGATAGTTGCTATAAAGAGGATGAAGACTATGGGGGTTATAGAAAGGGAGGTGTTCAGTATACGGACCACAGGAGAGCAGATGGGTATAGAGATTCTAGGAAGACAGAAAGACAGTATATCAGGGATGTAGACTCTGGGGGCTACAGGAAGTGGGAAGGCCCGAATATGGGCCTCAGGAATTTAAATGAGGACTTTGAGCCCTGTAGGAAACCCAAGAGCTGTGTTATGGATTGTAGGAATCTGGCTGGAATCAGTGAAAATTGTGAGGTGTCTAATCTGGGGCCAGAAATCTGGAGCAGAGAGCCCAGGACTTGGGATGTGGAATACAGTGGCTTTGGGGAGCCAGAGGAAGTGGCCACAAAGCATAGGCAGCTGGATTTGGAGAGTTTGGGAAATGGATACTTAAGGAAACATATGGAGCATTCAGACTGGAGCCGGACCTGGGAGCGTGAGGCCGAGCGAGCAAGTGGTGCAGAGTCCTGGCAGCGGAACAGCTGTTACAGGCGGACAGCCCCGAGTGCCCTGAGGCACTGCGAGTTTGTACGGACCAGGAAGGAAAAGCAAGGTACAAAACAGAATTGGTTGGGAATTAGCTTGGGACACTGTGCGTGTAAGGGATTTTTGTGCTCCTCCTCATCCCAACACCAGAGCTCCCAGTGAGACTAGCCCCCTGCCATGAGCTGTAGTAATACATTGCACAGTGAGAACAGCCTATGAGTGAATTACATTTTCAGTAGCACATTACAAATGTTAAATAACCATCACTGAGAGTCAGAATCATTGCCGGAGGCAGGGGGAGGAAGGGACTTTTCCCAGAGTTACTGGGTCAGATTCAGAACTAGGATTCAGAGTAGCAGCCATGTTAGTCTGTATTCGCAAAAAGAACAGGAGGACTCGTGGCACCTTAGAGACTAACAAATTTATTTGAGCATAAACTTTCATGAGCTACAGCTCACTTCATCGGCTGCATCTAGGATTAGAACTAGGATTAGAACTCAGGAGTCCTGGCTTCCAGCCCCCTGCACAGATTGCTAGACCACGTTTCTGCTTTTCATTTTTTTGGTAGGTCGCAAGCTATGAGCCTGCTTTGTCCATCCCTTCTAACCTTTGACTGACTCCTGGCTGCATTCAGCTGGTAGTGACTTGTGACTCGCTGAGTATTTAATCTGATAATCTTCCATTTCTATAGTGCTTCACCCTACTGGTTTCCAGCCTGCTTCAGTAACTGTATCTAGGAACCACGCCCCAACTCTGCCATGCAGCCCTCCCTGGGTGGAACCTGAGAGCTATTTAGCAGCAGTTCACAGCAATCATGCTATGCAGCAGTTTGAGATAGGAAGGGAAGAAAGATTTTGTATCCATTTGGAAATGTAGGGAGGGCAAATACCACCTTTCAGAATTCCACTGTTCAAAGACACCAGGGCTGATCCTCTGACACTTCCCCAAGAGGAGGGATTTTTAATGAACATGAGAGATCAGGGATGTGGTCTTGAATTTCAAAAGATGACACCTATCAGCCTAGCTGTCCCTGGTAGTGAGCTGGTCACTGATATCAGAGGGAGGAATGCCCCTTGCTTATGGCAGCCACCAACTCCATATTCTGCAGCGCCTAAACTTTCCCCTAGACTATCCCATCCAAGTAAAAAGAAAAGGAGTACTTGTGGCACCTTAGAGACTGTACTGACATCCAAGTACTGACTGCATAGTTTGTGAGGTTTAAATGCACAGCTGGAGGGTGCAGGCTGCATAGCTGCTGAATGGATTATCCTGCTGTTCTTTGATATCTGTTGTTGATTTGGGCACAACAGCTTCGCTGGGGTTTAGTTTCCTGCTTGAGAGCAGGTTAGTGTGTGTGTGTGTGTGCACGCGCGCGTGGGCGGGGGGGGGGGATGGGAGGGAGGACATAAGAGGGGCACATCTGCTGGGGCTAGAGCTGCCCTCTTGGGGGATGCAGGGAACTGTGCTTGATTAGTGAAGCACCCTGTTGGAACTGCAGGGGTGTTTGAGAATCAGTGTTCATATGGTTACATCTTCTGTCAGGATCTCCTTTCCAGCCATCAGAAAGAGTAGGAACTTGGTCGGAGCTGTCAGGGCTGCAGGCTGCAGCAAGCTACCGGCTTGTGTCCTGTGGAGTCTGTTCTCTGGAGGCAGCTGGGAGAGCAGGCTCTGTTGTTTGCATTCCTGAGCTCACAGTTGCCTGGAGCTCTGTCGTTTGCATGGAACCTTCTTGTGCCTGCAGCTTCTCCAGGGCAGGGAAGGCAGGGAGATTACAATGGAGGAGTGTTCAAAGGGCAGCAACACAACTGATGCTAAATGGGGAGGAGCCGAGGAAAGAACTAACCCAGAGCCTGGGGAGAGCAAGAGCATGGCTAAGCTCTGGAGAATGAAAAGGAGTACTTGTGGCACCTTAGAGACTAACCAATTTATTTGAGCATGAGCTTTCGTGAGCTACAGCTCACTTCATCGGATGCATGCCGTGGATACTGCAGCAGACTTTATATACACACAGAGATCATGAAACAATACCTCCTCCCACCCCACTGTCCTGCTGGTAATAGCTTATCTAATGTGGCTACTGCTCTTGGGGAAACTATCGGAGCCCTGCTTCTCCCTTGGAGGTAGCAGCCCTGCTGCGGCTCTGCTGGGAAAGTGCTGACCTGTGGGAGTTACGGCTGAGGCTGAGGTGCAGAGAGGGCCTGTGTGCATGTACTCCCAGCAGGGTTAGAAAGAGAGCAGGCACTCCCCTAGGAGAAGGAAAACTCTGATTTCAAACGGAGGTGTCAGGCTTGGACAGCCAGGCTGTAAGGCTCATGTGAGCTGAGTGTTAGACAAGAGAGTGGTAAAAATGCCCAAACCCCGTCTACACTAATACCTGCACTGCGGGTGAATTAGGCCTTTGATTGTTTTCCTAGAGTAAACAAAGTCCAGGGAAGCAGGAACAGCTGAGAGATACCAAGGCATGAGATGTATTTTAGAGTACTGGTAGCAAACTGGGACTTAGTTTGCAAGATAGTGTGTGATGCTGTTCATCCCGGGGAGGAGGAATGTGGCTGGAGCCTGGCTTAGGTCTTTGTAGCAGTGTTCACTCTGTTGCCCTCTTCTGGCTGAAATTCCATTACCTTGTCACCCCATCCTGCCCCTGTGGGGACAGTTTTACTTACTGCTGGACTTCTCCCTACTACAGGACCTACTACAGGACATGCAGCTTTGCTAGTGCCTCTCCAGCCCCATCAGATTCCAACAACCCTTCCCCGCCCCCCCAGCTCCTCAGAGCCTACCCACTTTCCCCAAATCCTCCCAAAGTACCTTGCTTCTCATCCGCAGCTGCCTGGCTTGCTTGGTTGGAGGTTGGTGCCTTGAACTCCTTCCTCTCTGTTCTTTTCTCTTAGCTTACACCATGCCCCTCGCTGTGTTGTCTGGGCTTCTTACAATGGGCTACAGTTCCCTACAAACTTCCCCCTTTTCAGGATCAGCAGGTGAGGGTCCCACTCTCCTCTTTTTGGGGTGATTTTTCTGCTCCCCTGTTCTCAAAAGGGTGGGTCATGAATTATTCTAGTAGACCATCTGTAGCTCATGACAGCCTCTCAGTCTTTACGCTCCCTGCTGCCTGGGCCCCTGACTACAGAACCCTGTACACTACAGCCTGTCTGTCCTGCCCAGCTGTGGGTCCTCTCCCAGGGCTCTCTCCCTCTGTTGGAAGGGGAGTCGCTTCTAAGAGAATTTGTCCCTCAGTCCCTGTCTCTCTTGAATTGAATCTGCTCCAAGTCAACACTGGTCCTTTTTTCTGAGGATGCCATCTTATGTTCCAGAATCTTGGCTTTCATTAAAAAGTCTGTAGCCCTTATGGTTGTGAAGCAAACATTCAGAACATGGCCTGAATATAGCTGATTCAGTTCTGCCTCCCTGAGTTTACAGACAGCTTGAAGCAGTAGCAACTGCCCCATTTAGGGAGAGGTCACCAGTCTGGTTGGGCTCCCTCTGCCTGCCACCAACCAGACTGCTAGGAGGAGAATCCAAGCTTCTGGATCCTCCAGTGTATTTAAGCTTCCCTGGGTCTCAGCAGGCTGCAGCCCTCTTTCCTCCCTTGACCTCTCTGGCATATGTCCTAGTCCCTGACTCTGTCTGCGACCCCTTCGTGGAAATGGAGCCCCTCAGCTCAACTGCCTTAATCTCCCAATATCAGTGCTGACCCACAAGGTACCCCAAGTAGTTTAACACGCCCTTTTCCAGAATCCCATTGAAAGAGTGAGCCTTTTGGGTTGCATTTTAACTCCCTCTGTGGCCCATTGTAGTTGAGTAGCATAGCACACAGACACTTTACTCAGAACTCTTAACAAGTTATTGCTCTTTAATAGTGTGATAAATACACAGAATCATACACAATAATAAGTGCCACACACATTTCCCTGCCTCAGTTTCCTCACCATTCAAGACCATTCTTTGGGCTTGGGTCATCCAGGTTCTTCTGCTGCAGTGCATGGCTTGGGTTCTGTTTGGTAACTTTCCACTCCCCCCCTTTCCTTCTTCCCTTTGAGAGGTCAGGTAAAACAGGGTTTCCCCTAGAATGTAGTTACTCTTTAGTATAACTATTGACTGGATGTTAAAAGTAAAGTACTGGGGAAGACTGAAACCACCTTGCTAGGCCACAGTGGAGAGACATATAGGGGCATTCGTGGTATGGTAATTTCCATAGCAACAGCTTCACAATATCATCCAAAATTGATTTTTTGTTGTTGTTGCAGAAAAAGCAACATCATTCTGGGATGTATTAGCAGGAGTGTTGTAAGCAAGACACAAGAAGTCATTCTTCTGCTCTACACGTGGTGCTGATTAGGCCCCAACTGGAGTATTGCGTCCAGTTCTGGGCGCCACATTTCAGGAAAGATGTGGACAGATTGGAGAAAGTCCAGAGAAGAGCAACAAAAATGATTAAAGGTCTAGAAAAAATGACCTATGAGGGAAGATTGAAAAAATTGGGTTTGTTTAGTCTGGAGAAGAGAAGACTGATAGGGGACGTGATAACAATTTTCAAGTACATAAAAGGTTGTTACAAGGAGAAGGGAGATAAATTGTTCTGGTTAACCTCTGAGGATGGGAGAAGAAGTAATGAGCTTAAATTGAAGCAAGCGTTGTTTAGTTTGGACATTAGGAAAAACTTCGTAACTGTCAGGGTGATTAAGCACTGGAATAAATTGCCTAGGGAAGTTGTGGAATCTCCATCATTGGAGATTTTTAAGAGCAGGTTAGACAAACATCTGTCAGGGATGGTCTAGATAATACTGAGTCCTGCCATGAGTGCAGGGGACTGGACTAGATGACCTCTTGAGGTCCCTTCCAGTCCTACACTTCTGCAGATTAAGCCCATTACTTCTCATCCTACCTTCAGTGGGCCTGGAGAATAATTTATCACAGTCCTCTTTATAACTGCCCTTAACATATTTGAAGACTGTTATCACATTCCCTCTCAGTCTTCTTTCATCAAAACTAAACATGCCCAGTTTTTTTTTTACCCTTTCCTCATAGGTCAGGTTTTCTAAATCTTTTATCATTTTTGTTGCTCCTCTCTGGATTCTGTCCGGTTTGTCCACACCAATTTTTGATCCATTCTAACCCCCAGATCCTTTTCAATAGTACTGCCACCTGCCCAGTTATTCCCCATTTTGTGGTTGTGCATTTGATTTTTCCTTCTTCAGTGAAGTGCTTTACGCTTGTCCTTATTGAATTTCATCTTGTTGATTTCAGACCAGTTCTCCAATTTGTCAAACCCTCCAATTTTAATCCTGTCCTCCAGAGTGCTTGCAACCCTGCCCAGTTTGGTGTCACCTTCAGATTTTATAAGCAAACTCTCCATTCTGTTGTCTATATCATTAATGAAAATGTTGAATAGTACATGACCCAAGACTGACCCCTGTGGCACCTCACTAAATACACCCTCCCAGTTGAACAGTGAACCATTGATAACTACTCTGGGTATGGTCTTTTAACCAAATGTTCACTCACTTCATAGTAATTCAATGTAGACCATGTTTCCCTAGTTTGCTTATGAGCATGTCATGTGGGACTGTCAAATCAAGAAATATCACATCTACTGCTTCCCCCTAGCCCAGTAACTCTGTCAAAAAAGGAAATTAGGTTGGTTTGGCATGATTTGTTCTTGACAAATCCATGCTGGCTATTCCTTATCACCTTATTGTCTTTAAGGGCTTACAAAGTGATTGTTTAATAACAATCATTATAAGCTATAATAATGACCATAATGATAATTATTATAAACTATATTAAAATCCCATGCTTCATGTCATTAACTGGTTAACTGCAGGGATCAGGAAGAAGTTTTTTTCCCTGATGCACTCTGTTCTCTCCACCTCTGAAGCTCCAGAGGTTGGCCACAGCCAGAGGCAGGACCCAAATAGGGTGGATCAGTGGTGTGACTTGGTACAGAGAATCTTTTGTCTTAGGAGGTTGGCTGGTGTTATCTTGGTTACCTGCTCAGTGTCAATCTGATCACCAGATTTGGGGCTGGGAAAGAATTTTTACCCCTGTCAGACTGGCAGTGTTCTTGGGGGTTTTCACCTTCCTCCGCAGCATGTGCATGGATTGTCTGCTAGGATCATCTGGGCATACTTCACCTAATCAGTTCCCTGCCTTCTCAAGTGTCTTGGGCATTGGTATTACCTTGGTCTCTCCTGGTCTCCGCCTGTGGCCACATAACAGTTTAGTCTCCTGAGGACTGAAATGCTTTAATCTAATTAAAGTATTTGGGCTGAATATAAGGGTATCTGCGTGAACATGAATTGCCAGTGATATATAGGAAATCAGACTAGATGATCTAATGGTTCCTTCTGCCCTTAGACTCCATAAATCTATGAAACCCCACTGCAGGGCAGCCAAGCCCACAGATTCTAGTAAAGCATCCCTGCCCCTGGAGCACATCTTCACTGTCCACTGAGTGGTGTCTCGTTCTAGCATCTTGAGTGGATGGAGCCTGGAAGAATCATAGAATCGTAGGACTGGAAGGGATCTCGAGAGGTCGTCTAGTCCAGTCCCTGCACTCAAGGCAGACTACCCTGCTGTTTTGTTCTAGTTTGACCCCTGCCTCCTTCCATCAGGACACTGGCTTTCTTGAATGGGGAATTTAGCTATCCAACGTGACAATGTCCCAATACACTATATCTCTTATCTGACTGGCTCTGGCTCTCCCACTCATCCATGCACACTCACACAAGGAGTGTTTCTTGGTTGGCAGACCCTAGAGTTTCTGGCACCATTACATAAAATAGATTAGCCCATTGGCCACATGTCAAGTTGTCACACATTCTACAGTAAATTGTGTACCACTCCCTGAGCAAATGGCTTGATGCCTTCTCCCCATACCTGGCTGCTGACTCAAGGGCTGCACCTCTCCAAGAACTGAGCTGACGCTTCTGGTTTATGTCCCGTCCTTTAGTCACTGGACTCTGGTTTGTGTGGTTGAATTTACTGCCTCAGACCAAAGCTCCCTTTAACAGAGCCCTTCTCTGCCATGTACCTCACCAGTTAGTCCTTGGGACATGACATTTTTTAAATTCCAGAGCTGGAAGGCACCTCTTGGGTCCCACCCAGTCCCTCTCTCAAGAGCCGCTGGAGTACAGTTCTGTACTGTGCTGTTTACTGATGTTTCGTCCCTAGCGGTGGGGTTTCCACCCCATCCTGTGGGACCCTGTGCCCCAACCAGCTCCATCCCCTGGCAGAGAGTTTAGCCTGACACTTGGCCTAAGTTTTCTCTCTTTTCTTTCACCACCTCCTTCTTAGTCGATACCCTTAGTATCTATCACCTGAAATAACTCCTCCCTTCTTGGTGTTTAAACAACAGATATTTTCAGCCTATTATTTGCCTCCATGCTCATCAATTGCCTGGGCCTTATTGAAATATGGGGCTGGATTCACCCCACAAATTATGGGTATAACTCCCATTGCCTTCAGAGGGAGTTGGGGATTTGTACCTGCTGAGCCAGGACTGAACGTGGCTTACAGTACTGAGCTGTTCTCATCTTTCTTCTGCCCCCAATCATCGTTGCTGCTCTTCTTGGGTCTCCCTCCAGTTTGTCTCTCTCTGTCCATCTACCTCTCTAACCTATCTCAGCATCGTGATGGTATCCAACTGACTCTCTTTGTCTGGGGAGCTGAGTTTCTCAGCATCTTTCTGGTAACGAGGTGCCCAGAAATAAAAGCAGGTTCCCATGTGCAGTTATGCTGGAGCTGAAGCAAGAGGAACTGCCCCCGCCCAATTGCTTCATATGATGCCCTTATGCTGAGGGGAGCCTAGATTAAAAGATTCATAGATTGAATGCCATATGGGATAACTAGAACATCTAGTCTAACCTCCTATATAACAAATACCAAAAAATTTCATCCAGTGACCCCAATGTTGAGCCCAATAATTTGTGTTTGACTACAATATCTTCCAGAAAGGCATCCGGTCTGGATCTGAAACATCAGGAGATGGAGAATCCACCACTTCCCTTGGTGGTTGGTTCCAATGGTTAATTACCCTAAATTGCTAAAAATGTGTGCCTCAGTTGAGACTCATTCTGGGGGCCCCAAAGCAGCTGGCTGAAACTAAGTCTGGGGAATCGGAGAGATCGCTTCTAGGAGACAGAAAACTTTTGGAGTATCCTGCTTGTTTGCTTCCAGCCCTCTGCAATGAGATCTGCCACAATCAGGTTGATAAGGTTCACTGCTTGAGAGCTCATCTGGGAGTGGCTTCTTGACTCCTAGCCTGCATGAGTAATGCACTTTATTTGGGGCACCCTGAAACCACTCATGAGGTGCAGCTATTGCAGAATGTGGCCACATGACCGCTTAAGGGCCTTTGCACATAAGAGTTAGTGACACCGACTCTTTCTCAGTTGCTTTGACTGTGCTCCAAGGCACGAGGCACTGAACAGCATAGGGCGAGCCTATCGTGCTCTGTCCTTCTGCAACCACTGAACTCAGCAGAGCTGGGTCTGCTCACCCGCTGTAGGTGGAGTGGCTGATAGGCAGGAATCCATTCATTGGCTGAGGACGCTCTCCTCCTTCCTATAGCTGGGCATTGTGTAAGGGAGAATCCAGACTCTTCTCTTCCCTTTTCCTGTTTGCTGAGGGGCAGCTGTTGGTTCTGTAAAGTTATTCGGCTCCTGCTTTTTCTTCAATTCAGGAGGTGCCCTTCTATGCTGAGATGTTTAGTTACCATTTGGTGAGCTGCCCCTGGGCTGAGCTGTCTAAGGCTACACTACAGCTTATGTTGGCAGAACTTATATCGCTCAGGGGTGTGAATATCCCACCCCCCCAAGTGACGTAAGGGCTGGTCTATGCTAATGCTGTAAGTTCGTTTAAATTAAGCTACTTCAGTTACGTAACTGAAGTCGATGTAACTTAGGTCAACTTACAGCGGTGTCTACACCATGCTATGTCAATGGGAGACGCTCTCTGTTGACATAGCTGTACAGACATCTATGGAAGATGCTGTCCCATCAACTTAGCGTGTCTTCACCAGACCCGCTAAATCAACACTGCTACATCGATTGCAGCAGTGCCGATTTAGCTGGTAGTGTAGACATGGCCTAAGTTACACTGACCTAAGCGCTGGCCTGGACAGTGCTGTGTTAGCAGAGTTCTCACCAACATAGCTACCGCCGCTCACGGGGGCTGGAGTCGTTAAGCCGGCAGGAGAGCTGTCACCCGTCAGCTTAGAGTGGCTACACAAGAGAGCTTACAGAGGCACAGCTGCATCAGTGCAACTGTGCTGCGGTAAGCTCTCAAGTGTAGCCATGTCCCAAAAGCAGTAACATGGCTTAAAGCATAAATACAGGCAAATTCTCTGCCTCATCCCAACAGAATTTCTTCCCTTATCTGGGGCATCAGTTCCATGGGAGAACACCGCTCATTAGAGGGCTGGGCAGGGTCCTGGAGAATTCTTTTAGGCTATGACAGCAATTACCCTGAATGTCTGTCACATTGTTGCTGGTTATTCATGTGTTATTCATGTTATTCATTCTCTCTGCACGTTCCTGAGCAGGACACCTGCTCCTCCTGGATCCCAGAGCAATGCACCTGTTATTGGATCCTGGGAAGAGGGGCGGGCTGGGGGGAACAACCGTGGAGCAGCTTCAATGGGATCTATATAGATGTATGTTAGTGAAATGGGGGGAGCATGGAGCAGCGGTTACTGGGCCCTGGGGAGCTTCTGTTCAGGCCCTGGGGAGCTTCTGTTCAGCCCCAAGGGAGCTTTGCAGTAGGGGAATATGTTCCCTAAACAGCCTAATGCCAGCTCTCCTTTGTACTTGGTTGCACAGTCTAGTTAGGATTTGTAGATTCTGCCCCAGGGAGTTGCATTCTGGGTGCCTCTGGACTTGGACTTCCCCTCTGTACAGTGGAGACTTTTGCCACTAAGTGCAGAGTCCTGGTGCTAAAGGGAGTCTCTGGGCATTGTGCTCTCAGCTTTGCAGTGGGTCTGAGGAACAGACATGAGCTGGGAACATCCCAGCTGCACCACCAGGAATGCAAGTCCTGGAGGCATCTATTCCTGAATGACAGGGCATGGTCAGAGATTGGCCTCAAGTGGAGATGTTGTGAACTCCAGCTCTGCAAGGGGCTGGCAAGATGCTGTGTGGGATGTACTTGGGCTGCTTAGGTTTCAGAGTAGTAGTCATGTTAGTCTGTATCTGCAAAAAGAAAAGGAGGACTTGTGGCACCTTAGAGACTAACAAATTTATTTGAGCATAAGCTTTTGTGAGCTACAGCTCACTTAATCGGATGTATGCAAAAAGCTTTTGCTCAAATAAATTTGTTAGTCTCTAAGGTGCCACAAGTCCTCCTTTTCTTTTTGGGCTGCTTAATGATTCACTGGGCATGGACCCCTCCCCCCGGAGCTGGCTGCTGCAGCTTGCCACCGTTGTTAGCACTGATTCAGCCCCACTGATGTGAGCACTGAGTGCAAACAGGGCTGCAGGCAGCTGCTAGCATTTTTACCACCATATCATCTAACCCTGCCAGAGCACAGCTTGACGTCAAGGGGGAGCTGATCCTGCCTTAGCAGTGGTGGGAAAGTTGGGGAAGGAAGATGAGCCGAGATAAAACCTTTGATACCATCCAAAATGAACATACCGCAGGGTGCGGGCCTGCTTACCAGGGGTTGTCAGGGTGTCTAGTCACCGGAGCAGAGATCCAGCCCAGTGGCATGAGGCTGGAGTGAGTGCGTAGTGCATGCGGACAGAGTGCATTGGAACATTTTTGTCATCGTAGTTTTCTGTTGGAAAATTTTTCATGAAATCATATTGATTTCTATGAAACTTCTTGCTAAATGAAAATTCTGAGTTGTGACTAGTTCTAGTATAGAATCACCTTGTGTTGCAATGTGGGGCTTGGCCTGGGCGGGTGGTGGCTCCAGCATTTGGGGAGGCTGGCACGAGCAGCAGAAGTTCCTCTGGTGCCTGGGCCATGGCTCTGCCCTGAGGCCCACCTCAGTTTGGCCTCTTCCCCCCGAGGCCCTGCCCATGCTCTGCCCACATTCTGCCCCAAACCCCGCTCCCACTCGGCCTCCCCACCAGCCTCTCGCCATTGCTCCTCTTCTCCACTGTGGGAGTGAAGGAGAGGAGTGACTTGGCAGGTGGTGGGGTCTTCAGGGGAAGGGGCGGAGCAGGGATGGGAACGGGGGAAGAGTGGGAGTGGGACCTCGGGGCAGGCAGGGCAACAGCCCAGGCATCTGTACTGTCAAAGGCAGCAGGTTGGCAGTTGTTTGGGGAGGCCTAGCCTCCCCTGGTCTTTAATACCTGCCGCCCATGGGGCTTGGCTTGTTAGAAGGGCCGTAAGCAGCTACAGATGAGGATCATTTCCCTGGTTTTGTTACATGTTCAAGCACCTTCTCCCATTCCAAGTGCAAATCCTGCTCCATTCCTGCACTGGTTATTATTATTCCAGAGAAGCTGGATATGAGTCAGCAGTGTGCCCTTGTTGCCAAGAAGGCCAATGGCATTTTGGGATGTATAAGTAGGGGCATAGCGAGCAGATCGAGGGACGTGATCGTTCCCCTCTATTCGACATTGGTGAGGCCTCATCTGGAGTACTGTGTCCAGTTTTGGGCCCCACACTTCAAGAAGGATGTGGATAAATTGGAGAGAGTCCAGCGAAGGGTAACAAAAATGATTAGGGGACTGGAACACATGAGTTATGAGGAGAGGCTGAGGGAGCTGGGATTGTTTAGCCTGCAGAAGAGAAGAATGAGGGGGGATTTGATAGCTGCTTTCAACTACCTGAAAGGGGGTTCCAAAGAGGATGGCTCTAGACTGTTCTCAATGGTAGCAGATGACAGAACGAGGAGTAATGGTCTCAAGTTGCAGTGGGGGAGGTTTAGATTGGATATTAGGAAAAACTTTTTCACTAAGAGGGTGGTGAAACACTGGAATGCGTTACCTAGGGAGGTGGTAGAATCTCCTTCCTTAGAGGTTTTTAAGGTCAGGCTTGACAAAGCCCTGGCTGGGATGATTTAACTGGGAATTGGTCCTGCTTTGAGCAGGGGGTTGGACTAGATGACCTTCTGGGGTCCCTTCCAACCCTGATATTCTATGATTCTATGATTTATAATTTACTTGTATTACCATAGTGCCTAAGAGCCCCAGGCATGGCCCAGGACCCCATTGTGCTAGGAGCTGTACAAACACAGAACAAAGCTGTCCCTGTCCCAAAGAGCTTACAGTCTAAGGGCTTTTCTACACTGGCACTTTACAGCACTGCAACTTTGTCACTCAGGGGTGTGAAAAAACACCCCCCCTGAATGCAGCAAGTTTCAGCGCTGTAAAGCCTCAGTGTAGACAGTGCACCAGTGCTGGGAGCCACGCTCCTGGGGTTGGTAGCTACGCCCCTCATGGAGGCGGGTTTTTTAGACTGTTGGGAGAGCTCTCTCCCAGCGCTTTGCCATGACTACACAAGCCATGTTAAAGCGCTGCGTTGCCAGTGTAGACTAGCCCTAAGCCTAAGACAGCTGGATCCAGACAGAAGAGGGAGTACAAAGAACTGATTGGGGCAGAGGGGTTTCAGCAGTGGGCAGAAGCTGGAGTGGAGAGGTTCTAGCATGGAATTGGAGGAGAGGAACTCCAGACTTTGTGCCTGTATGTCCCTGAATGTTACTGAGAGATGCCATTGGAACTGGTGGGAGACTTTTTAGCTCAGCAGCAATAAAATCCAAGCGATATGGAGTGGGAAACTATGCCCGAAACTCCATCCCATACAGGTTTCAGAGTAGCAGCCGTGTTAGTCTGTATCCGCAAAAAGAACAGGAGGACTTGTGGCACCTTAGAGACTAACACATTTATTTGAGCATGAGCTTTCCTGGGTTACAGCCCACTTTATCAGATGCGTAGAATGGAACATATAGTAAGAAGATTTTATATATATATATATATATATATATATATATACACACACACACACACACAGACACATAGAGATAAGTTGGAAGTTGCCATACAAACTGTGAGAGGCTAATTAGTTAAGATGAGCTATTATCAGCAGGAGAAAAAAATTTTGTAGTGATAATCAAGATGGCCCATTTAGACAGTTGACAAGAAGGTGTGAGGATACTTAGGGAAATAGTCAATATGTGTAATGACCCAGCCACTCCCAGTCTCTATTCAAAGCCAAGTTAATGGTATCTAGTTTGCATATTAATTCAAGGTCAGCAGTTTCTCGCTGGAGTCT
This sequence comes from Lepidochelys olivacea, assembly GCF_965140295.1. Classification (NCBI taxonomy): domain Eukaryota; kingdom Metazoa; phylum Chordata; order Testudines; family Cheloniidae; genus Lepidochelys; species Lepidochelys olivacea. The sequence goes on along the minus strand of NC_140417.1, from coordinate 126,394,750 downwards.
GTTTTTGAAGCTTTTCTGTTGGAAAATTGCCACCCTTAATCTTTTACTGAGTGGCCAGAGAGGCTGAAGTGTTCTCCTACCAGTTTCTGAATGTTATGATTCCTGGTGTCAGATTTGTGTCCCTTTATTCTTTTGCGTAGAGACTGTCTGGTTTGGTCAATGTACATGGCAGAGGGGCATCCCCTACAGTTCCTGCAGGCAGATCCTCTGAGGGGGTAGGAGGCTCTGGACAGAGCTTAGAGGTGGGAGAGAAATGGAGCCCAAAGGAGGAAATGCCCCTGAATGAGGGACTCAGTCTGGGGCCCAGGGAAAGGATGGGGATGCAGGCTTTGTGGCTGGCCGGCCTGTGCTGCCCCTTTAAGAGCAGGCGGAAGGGCAAGTGGTGTACTTGAAAGTTGCTGGGACCCCAGAATCTGCATGGATAAAATGTCTCAGAACTTGCCTGAGAATGAGGGGGCTGGACTGCTGAGGAGCATCAGGTGGGACAGAAAATCAGGAAGCAGGCAGCTGCCAAGGAAGGGCACAGACAGGGAGGCAGGAGCCCATCCACATGCCCACCTGCAGACCCTGTACCGCCTGTGTGTGCGTGTGTTCCACCTGATCTACCTGGGTGTGTCTGTTTAGCCACCTAGCCTGCCTGCTTTGTCTGTCCACTCAATTCAGGGTGCTTTATTGGGGTGACACGCAATTCATGTGCTGCCGGCATGTATCAGAGACAGACCCCGTGGCTCCATCTGCAGGTCTGGTCTGCCAGGACAAGACTTCACACTCTGTCGGGCTTTGAGCCCTGGCCATTCCTGCTCTGTAGCGCAATGCCATCTGTCCATCTCGCCCATGTGCGTGTCTGTCTATCCCACTTTGCCTGTGTGTGTCTGTCTGCATTGTTCTGCCTAGGGGCGTGTCTGTCCTGCTGTGCGTGTTTATATGTCCTTCTGTCCTGTTCTGCCACTGTGTGTCTGTCCTCCTCTGTGAGAGTGTGTATGTGTCTCTCCCGCTCTGTCCATTTGTGTGTGTGTGTGTCCTGCTCTGTGTGTGTGTGTTTGTCTGTCTCCCCCGCTCTGCTCGTGTTTGTGCATTCCCTTTGGTGCTTAGCAGAGGGAGACACTGGGCAGGGAGCCTGGACCCTGGCTGTGCACTCGGACCCCAAGGATGAGGGCAATGCGAGTGGCTGCATCTGCTCAGGCCCAACCCTCGTCATGGCCAGTCCAGTGTGCACAGACTGAGTCTGGCCTGGCCTGTTATCTGTGGTGCACCAGCCGGGGAACGTTTGGCATCTAGGATCCAGGAGGTTGGTTGTGTGGACTGTGGCACTTCCTTGGAAGCTGATGCCAGAGCCTGCAGACCCCACGCAGGGCACTTGGAGGCCATTCCTGGGTGTGATGTGTGGGCTCCACTCTCTGGAAAGAGCAAAGAAAAAATTATGGAGACAAAAGCCATGCTCTGGGGAGCTTACCTGTCCATGGAGGGCTCTGGTACTCACTCCCAGTTGCCTGGGGCAGGAACTCCAGCTCCAGGCTTTGGCACCTGCCGGCTCCATTGTGGCTGCTGGAGTCATTCTCGGCTATTCAGATGGAAATGCCCTGAGCTGGAGAATAGAGGCCCTGTTCCCACAGCAAGGGGCAGTGCAGGGGAGAGGAGAGCCAGGGGCTCCCGGACATGCCCTGCACCCGAGCAGGTAGGTAGCTCTGCAGTGCTTCCTCTCTAGGATCCCACTGCTGAGTGCTTCCCCAATCCTCATCCCAAAGGGAACAAGGAGGAAAGGGGCCCATCCTTGGTGTGAGAAGGGGAAGCAGGTGGGCTGCCTAGTTCAGCAGGGATCAGTGGAGGGACAGGCTGGGGAAGGAGGGAGGACGCGGGGGAAGAACCCGTCAGCTCTGCAGGAGTTGTTCCCAGAGTCCCATTCTGCACAAGAAGGGATAACTCAAGTCCCTGCCTATTTTCTTCGTGTGTATGTCAGAGTGGGCTTAGTTTTCTCCTCCCCTTTGCCTGGAGCATACAGTTTTAACAGCCAGTGTTTCCTAGCTCATTAGCATTTGCTGTCAGCCCATTTTGAATCCGAACCCCACTCGCAGGGCCTGACCCTCCAGTCTCCCAGTCTGGCCAGACTAGGTGATTGGCCACTGGTCTAGTTGTGTGTTTGAAAGGTGCAGCCCAGACAGGTCCCCGGGGGTTCAGGAACTAGAACGTTGTGGGGCTGGGAGAGGTCTGTGCAGCAAGGCATGCTCACCTGTTTTGCCTGCTGCCAGAGTCAGCAGGGAAGTGGTTAATACTGGCACCATATTCCAAGGTGGCCTTCAGCATTTCCCCGTCCCCCTCAGGCTGAAGTGAATAGACTCCTGGCAGCAGCCTCCCTTTGGAGGTGAGCTGGGGGCTGTGACTGTCTGTGTCCACGCAGCACCAGTGGAATGAGGCCCTAGCGGTCTCCTGCAATACAAATAACCGTAATGTGAGAGCGGGAGCACTCCGGGCAGCCGATGGGGTCAGACCTGGAGCCCTCAGGATTCCTGGAGTCGTGGCAGGACATGCCAGCACGCCAGGGTCTGTCCTCAACAGTCTGGAACCTGAGGGCAGGGCATTCCTACTGGCCAAGGTCCTCGCCATTCAGGGTGGTTCAGCTGCCCCGGGGCTTGGGGAGATTTCTGCACTTGTCGGGGTCCAGGCAATGCAAGTGCCTTGTTGATGTCACAGACCCATGGAGGATGCAGGCATCAAAGGGGGCCTGGCCATCTGCTCTCAGTCCCTGGAGCTGACTGTGCCTGTTTCTTTCAGAAATGACCCTCCTTTCCTCTCAGACTGTGTCCCTGGAGGCAGCATCTGGTGCAGCTGCCACTGAGAAGCAAAGGATGCTGGAGAAGAGGTCGAAGGTCATTGAGGAACTTCTTCAGACAGAACGGGATTATCTCCGAGACCTGGAAATGTGTGTGGAGCAGATCATGGTGCCTCTGCAGCAGGCGCAGGTGGGGAGCCTATGGCAGGAGGCGATGGGACAAGAACAGCCAGACAGGATCAAATCCGGGGTCCACTGAGTCCAGTTGCTGTCTCTGACAGTGGCCCCGGCTGGCTGGTTCAGTCCCCCTAGACTCCCATAGTGGCAGCTATGGAATCTCGTGGTGGGATGTTTCGCTCTAACTTGTGTCACTTAGTGTTTGGTTTGATTTTTGTTGTGGCTTATGTGACTCAGACCATTATCATTCTCCATAGAAATGTCCAATCCTCTTCTGAATCTTGCCAAATTCTTGGCTCAGTCTTGTGGCAGTTTTCAGAGTAGCAGCCGTGTTAGTCTGTATTTGCAAAAAGAAAAGGAGGAGTTGTGGTACCTTAGAGACTAACCAATTTGAGCATAAGCTTTTGTGGGCTACAGCTCACTTCATCGGATGTGAGTTCCACAGATTAATTATCAGTGGGGTAAAAACTTGTCTCCTTTGATCTGTTTTAACTTTGGTGGCATGAGAGATTGTCGTGGTTAGTGGAGCTGGATGACAGCCTGTGGGAGGATGGTGGTGCGAGGCAGAGGTTGCTGTGGGGGGATGGAGGGTGCGAGGCAGATGTTGCTGTGGGGGACGGGGGTGCGAGGCAGAGGTTGCTGTGGGAGGGTGGGGGGAGTGCGAGGCAGAGGTTGCTGTGGGAGGGTGCGAGGCAGAGGTTGCTGTGGGAGGGTGCGAGGCAGAGGTTGCTGTGGAGGGTGCGAGGCAGAGGTTGCTGTGGGCGGATGGGGGGTGCGAGGCAGAGGTTGCTGTGGCGGGGTGGAGGGTGCCAGGCAGAGTTGCTCTGGCAGGGTGGAGGGTGCGAGGCAGAGGTTGCTGTGGCGGGGTGGAGGGTGCGAGGCAGAGGTTGCTGTGGCGGGGTGGAGGGTGCGAGGCAGAGGTTGCTGTGGCGGGGTGGAGGGTGCGAGGCAGAGGTTGCTGTGGGCGGATGGGGGGTGCAAGGCAGAAGTTGCTGTGGGCGGATGGGGGCTGCGAGGCAGAGGTTGCTGTGGGCGGATGGGGGCTGCGAGGCAGAGGTTGCTGTGGCAGGGTGGAGGGTGCAAAGCAGAGGTTGCTGTGGCAGGGTGGAGGGTGCAAAGCAGAGGTTGCTGTGGCGGGGTGGAGGGTGCGAGGCAGAGGTTGCTGTGGCGGGGTGGAGGGTGCGAGGCAGAGGTTGCTGTGGGCGGATGGGGGGTGCCAGGCAGAGGTTGCTGTGGGCGGATGTGGGGTGCGAGGCAGAAGTTGCTGTGGGCGGATGGGGGCTGCGAGGGAGAGGTTGCTGTGGGCGGACGGGGGCTGCGAGGCAGAGGTTGCTGTGGGCGGACGGGGGCTGCGAGGCAGAGGTTGCTGTGGGCGGACGGGGGCTGCGAGGCAGAGGTTGCTGTGGGCGGACGGGGGCTGCGAGGCAGAGGTTGCTGTAGGGGGACGGGGGCTGCGAGGCAGAGGTTGCTGTAGGGGGACGGGGGCTGCGAGGCAGAGGTTGCTGTAGGGGGACGGGGGCTGCGAGGCAGAGGTTGCTGTAGGGGGACGGGGGCTGCGAGGCAGAGGTTGCTGTGGGGGGGATGGGGGTGCGAGGCAGAGGTTGCTGTGCGGGATGGAGGGTGCGAGGCAGAGGTTGCTGTGGGGGATGGGGGGTGTGAGGCAGAAGATGCTGTGGAGGGTGCGAGGCAGAGGTTGCTATGGGGGGCATGGAGTGCTGTGGTGGGGTTGTGTGGGGCATGGGTGAGGTGACTGCAGGGCCTGCCCTTGAGTGTTTCTCCCACCTGGATGCCTCTCTTCCTTGCCTCTCTTCCCATCTTTGCAGGTGCAGGGTGTGGACTTCGAGGGGCTCTTTGGAAATATTCAGATGGTCATTAGCTTCTCCAAGCAGCTGCTGAGCGCCCTGGAGGCTGGGGATGCTGTTGGTATGGATTCTGTTATTCCTTCTTCCAAGCCAGGCGAGGGCCTGGGACCCTTTGGGGTGGGGGCGGGGGAGAGGGGGAGCTGTTTCAGGGGGAAGGGGCGGTCTCAGCTCGTATGCTGCCTCACCGCCTTGGGCCAGGCCAGTCTCGGGCCCTGCTGCTTGTTCTCCAGGGCTTTGTCCCATGCTCAGTGACTCTAGTAAGGAGGCTTCCCCAGGAAATCGTTCCATGTCTGCTGGGTCTGTGCGCTGGGACATTCAGATCCCTCCAACCCCCAGGAGGCTCACTGTGTCCTGGGTCTCACTGGAAATGCCCTGGCGCGCCTCAGGATGTTCCCACTCTATTCCCTTCCTCTCTCTTGTGACCCTCCCCCTCTCCGTGGCTGCCCAGGTCACTCTGCCCCAGTGCTCTCCTCCACTCATGCCAAGGGTGCAGCTCCCCAGACTCTGTCTTGCTCCCCTCCGTGGGCTCGGCTGGCCAGGGATCCTGCCGTTGGGGGTCTCTGGCATTAGGCTCCTTTGATTTTTTTCCAGGTTTTTCTTGACTAGGATAAAAGGTATTTTGAGGTATTAGTGAGCATGTTCTAAGTAGTTTGAAGTCCCCTTGGCAGCAGCTCACCCAACAGCACGTGCTAATGGGCAACTTGCCTCATGAGAGAACCCACAGGGATACCTCCTACCACTCCCTTTCTGTCCTAGTCATGGCAAACCCTCAAGGCTGCTCAGTTTCTCACCACTCCCCCTCCCGCCATGCACAGTGGGCACCTCAGGGGCACAATTCCCTCCTGGGCTTTGTGCATCCCAATGGTTGACTGCCCTGGAACATGCCTCGGGGTTATTCTCCGCCCCAGAGGCGGCTTCTCTGCTCCTAGTGACCCTTTGCGCCTTCCGTCTCCTGCCGGAGCTGGGCTCTCTGCTTTCTCCTTTGAACTCCCAGGAACTCAGCTCTTTTTGGTTTGCTGCGTCCCACCTGTGACAAACGAGTTGCCCTGGGGTTGGAGAGAGGGGCAGGATGGTGGGGGTGGGAGTATGAGGGTCCTGTGGAGCCTAGAGCAGTTGGGAGGAGGAAGTGCCCCAGTGAGGTGCTGACATCTGCTGGGGACTCAGCTGGTAAATGCCAGAGGGATTAGGGGAACCTCCAGAGGGATAGAAGTACTGTACGTTGGTAGTGCAGTCAGCACAGTGGCATGCAAAGCTCAGCTTGTGCCATTAATGTGTGTGCAAAGACAGTCTGAACTGCCCTGGACTCTGTGGGTTTCTGAACATGCCAGACCCTCTGAGGAGAGATGCAGGAGTCAGAGCTATGATCTCGTCGTGCTATTGTCTTCTGTCTCCACTGTGCCATGAGCCAGCCTCAAACCCTGCTTCTTCGTCTGTGCTGACTCCCTGGCCTCCCCATTTGTGTGTGAAAACCCTGTCCACATCCATAAAGCCAGTGTCTTTTCCTCCTTGGGTCCATCCTTTGCTGTGCTGTGATACCCGCAGAGCGCAGCCAGGGGTAATAGCCAGGAGGGTGGGGAGATGAGACTGCTGCCCACTATGCAAAATGAACTAGTCTTACTGTTCACCGTGTCTTCCTTCCCACCCCCATGTGTCTGCTTCTGCCTCTGTTGTGTCTTGTTGTAACTCAGGCTGTGGGCTTCGGGGCAGGGACTGTATTTTTGTTCATGGCGCAAGGGGGCCACAGTTGTAGCAGGGCCTTTGGGCACTGCCCTAATACATGGAATAAGTAATGAGTTGGCATGGGGCGCTCGGTGCCAGCAGCTGCACAGGGACGGCAGCGGGCGGAAAAGCAGGAGGATGTACAGGTGCATTAAGAATGATTGGAAAGTAACCTGGGTGCTCTGATACTGCCGTCCCCTCGAGCAACATGTGTGCACTGGGGAGTGGACAGCTCTGGGCATCTCACCAGGACAGAAATAGAGATTGTAAAGGCACCAGTGCTGTGCAGAGCTCAGGGTGGGCAGGAGTCACTGAGCAGCCTTCATCATTCTCCGCAGGGCCAGCATTCCTGGCACACCAGGCAGGGCTGGAAGAGGTGTACAAAGTGTATTGCCAGAACCATGATGAGGCTATTGCGCTGCTGGAGGCCTACGAGAAGGATGAGAGGATCCAGAAACACCTGCTGGACTCCCTGGAGAACCTCAGGTGATTACCTTCCCCACTCCGCATCCTGGCCAGGAGTCTGGGCCGCCTCCTTCCCCTCTCTGCCCCTCATCCTGAGCATGCTGAGACAGGAGCCTGCCTTCCTGCCCCTTTTGCAGACTCTCTCTTTACCCCTACAAGAATACACGGGACTGTCTTGGTGCCCAGGTCCTTTTGATCTCTGAGGCCTTAGCAGAAGAGTAGAGACAACGGTAGAAAAGGCCCCCTGGCCTGAATGCTTCGTCTCCCGCTCCCACCCCAGGCAGGATACCTGCAGGGTCCCTCCAGCCACACAGGGTTACAGAGAGCAGCACATCTCTGGGGCGAGGATTCCTGAGCTTTCGGTCCTGTCGGGTCAGCGGCATGACGGCGCTGTCTTCCTTGCCTGGCTGACGTTCTCAGCTGCCTGCTCAGGGTCACAAAAGGCTAATCCCCTGAAGCCAGCAGCTTCAGTCTCTGGACTCTGCAACAGAGCAGGCAACTGCTTCCCAGTGTCATTGCAGGGCAGAGGTGCTGGCTGCTGGAGCCTGCACCTGATCATCCCATTAACCAGCTTCCTTTCCTTGCTTTTCCACCCTCTGCGGCCCTGCAGGAGCCTGTACAGTGAGTGGTAAGTGCCTCCTTCCCATTACTCACTGCATGCCTGTCAGTTTATCTCAGCCCTGCCACCGATCCCCACAACTAACATCCTCCTTCCCTGGGCTGTGTGCGTGCCTGCAGAAACGTAATGGTGCTGCATGGAGCCTGTGAATGCAGAAGCCTGGGGCTGGGTTTGGTGGGTCTGTGGCTGGGCTGGGCAGAGGAGGGAGGCGTAAAGAGTGTCTGTGCAGGAGTGTGGCAGTGCAATGGAGAGGCCATGGGGACAAGGTATGTCCAGTGTAGACAGTTCATATAGAATCAGCCTGTGTAGAGTTTAGGTTAGGATCTGGGCTCTGGGGCGCACAGCCAGGATAGTGGGATGGGAAGGTGTGAGGCTGATGGGTTGGTGAGATTGTGGGGTCAGGATTGATGGCAGGCAGGATTGTGGTAAAAGGAAGGGGCTGGCGGTGCACTGGGCCCGGGCAGTTTGAGGCTGATGTGGATTGCAGGGTGAGAGTTTGCGGCAGGTTTGAGATGGGTGACCCCTGGGTTGTTAGGAGCTTGTTGAATCTGGGGGTTGAGGCTGGGAAGCTGTGAGGATGGAAGGGTGCAAAACAGGGTAGGCCCTGTTCTGTGGGGCTGGATTGGAGTTTGATCCATCTCTTTCCTCCTGACTACCAAGGGGCTGCACAAACTACATCAACCTGGGCTCCTTCCTCATCAAGCCTGTGCAGAGGGTGATGCGATACCCACTGCTGTTGATGGAGCTGCTGAGCGCCACACCCGAGTCACACCCTGACAAGGCACCACTCACTGCTGCAGTCCTTGCAGTCAAAGAGATCAATGTCAACATCAACGAGTACAAACGTCGCAAGGACCTGGGTGAGCCAGCCTCGCAGAGCCGGGCTGGGAGGCACCCCCTGAGCAGCTGGGCACGGGAACGGGGAGGCAGCAGGGGAGATGCAGCAGCTGGACTGGGAAAGCAGCTGCGGAGAGGATGTGGCAGCTGGGTGTGGGGGACACGGTGGCAGGGCTGCAATGGAGATGTGACAGCAGGGCTGTGGGGTGGCAGTGGTGATGCAGTGGGCGGGGGGATGGAGATGCTGCGGCTGGAGGGGAAGAGGGAGGTATCTGGGGATATGCAGCACCAGGGGTAGGTGATGAGATTGCAGGGCTGTTCCCGGTGTGGAGCTTTGACTACTGCTCCTCCCTCTCCTAGTGCTGAAGTACCGAAAAGGGGATGAGGACAGCCTCATGGAGAAAATCTCCAAGCTCAACTTCCACTCCATCATCAAGAAATCCAACCGTGTCAGCAGCCACCTCAAGCACCTCACAGGCTTTGCCCCCCAGGTAATCTACACGCACAGCTGGAGCCCACTTCAGGCAGTGGGAGCAGGAGGGAGGGGGTTGGTATCCCTCTGGCCTTCCCCTTCCAATTATGCTCATCATGCGGCTCTGCCTGGTGATCCAGAGCTCAGCACAGATGATGCAGGGAATGGTCAAACAGACACAGCCAGGGGTCAGTTCCTCTGGCCTCTCTCCCCTCTGGGTAAAAGTGTATGTTGGGGTGTCAGTGTCCCTCAGTCTCTCTTCCCTTGGAGGGAGGCATTGCCCATGGCCTGTCTCTGCTCTGGGAGCAAAGGGCCACCTGCAGTTCCCATTGGGTAGGACACTGTAGTGCTGTATTTGACCCCTTTGAGCCACTCTCCAACACAGCTGAAGGATGAGGCCTTTGAGGAGACGGAGAAGAATTTCCGGTTGCAGGAGCGGCTGATCAAATCCTTCATCCGAGACCTTTCCCTCTACCTGCAGCATATCCGGGTGAGTCCATGCTCAACTGGGGCTGCCCTCGCTAGTCAGCCTGGTGGGGTCAGTGATTCCCTTCTCCTAGAGGAGGGTTCAAGCTCTGGCAGGTCCCATTCTCTGGGGTGAAAGTGGAAGGGGAGGGAAAGGACCCTGTTCTCTGGGTCCCTGACTGTGTGGGAGGGGTTCTGCACAGCCCTCAGCAGCGGGTGATCATTGCACTGGCTGCTGTTTGTGTCCCTCACCCCAGGAGTCGGCCTGTGTGAAGGTGCTGGCAGCTGTGAGCATGTGGGACTTGTGCGTGTGGCAGGGCAGTGGGGATCTGGAGCAGTTCCAGAAAGTGCATCAACTCATCAGCGACCAGCTCTTCTCCAGCTTTGTGAGTGAGCCTCCTCCCCTTGTGTCCTCTCTCCTCTCTGCTGACCCGCTGTCTCTGCATGGGCGGGGGCAGTAGGGCCCTTGGAATGAGTGTGGGCGAGTAACGCGGCCCCGTCACATGTTCCGGAATACGTGCTCAGTCTGACTACGAGCGTTTGTATGTATTTACGCTCCGGGTAATGCCAGCTGGGCGGTTGGACCGTGCTGTTTTGAGCTGGGGAAGGCTGTGAAGCTTGGTGTTAGGCTTGGTTTTTTGGGCTATTCTCTGACAAAACACATAATTGACATAGAGTTACGATAAGGGAGGAGGATTTAGGGTGAAACATGAGGTGTTAACTCGAGGGGAGGATTATGGGTGAAATACAGCAGAATAGAGTAGGGGATGAAGAGGGAATGACACAGGGTTGATGGGGATGCTGATTTATGAAACATGGGGGTTTAGCAGTGGCCAGATTACGGTGAGACAGAATGACGGTTAGCAGGTAAAATTGAGAGTGAGAGTCGAAGGGGTCATTAGGAATGAATTGGGATGATACTTGAGGTGATGTGGGGATCAGGGATATGTACAGGGTGTGACTCACAGGAAGGTTTAAGGTGAAACGAGCGATGTGATGAGAGGCGAAGATTAGTGAGAGAAAGCACGGGTAAGTCGGGGGATGACTGAGAGGGATTCGTGGAGTGGTCAGTGAGTGTGATATAGGGTGGTGACTAGAACGGATGATTTACTAATAAAATGGGTATTACTAGAGGGAAGATTTAGGGTGAATCATGGGGTGGCCGCAGGAGATATATAGTGAAACGAGGATTGACTAGAAGGGAGGACTTAGCTTGAGACACAGTGTTGGGGACTAGGAAGGAACGTTTCATGTCAGATATGGAGGCAACGAGGTCTGATGTTAATGGAGACTAACCAGGGGTTTTAATTAGGTTTGTGCTCTGCCTCCTTGGATCTGGCAATGGCCACTGGGAATTATCTCCATGTACTGCTGCTGTGTTCACTAAGTTAGGTGTAGCTGCATTGAATGGTAGTGGGTTAGTGGGAGCAGTTTGGAAGAGCTGTGATTGTGATAGGAGGTGATCTGAGGGGCTGTACTGTATCCCGGGGGGTGAGCCCCTCTCCCTGACCCCCATGTATCTGATCATGGGGAAAAGTGTACCTTGAGAGATCCAGTCAGCCTCACTTCAGTGCAGCGCTGTGTCAGTGGCTGGGTACAGGGTGGTGCTGGATGTGTGCTCTGCATTTAATGAAGGGTAAGGGAACATATTGTGTTAGACAGCATTGTACGTATAGGGGTTAGTGGGTTGTGAAAGGCGTTGAGGAGGTTGTAAAGTTTAGCAGATGTGCTGTTCTGTCTAGGGAGTAGGTTAAATGTTTGAATGTATGGCAGGGATAAGTAGCTCTTGTTCAGTACAGCGCAAAGGTAGACTGAGAGTATGTGTCACATGCATATAGGGGCTTTGCTCAAAGAGGGCAGAGTTACGGTTATGTGGGCATGTATCTTAACTCTGTATTTCCTGGTTTCCAGAAGTTTGAGTTTTCCATTCCACTAGTATCTCTGGAGCAATGGTTCTCAACCTGTCGTCCATGGACTACGTCTAAGGGGTCCGTGAAAGATTTTGACTGAAAACTGACTGAACAGAATTCAACTATAGATACAGACAATCGATTTCCAAAGGGGTCTGCACCTCCATTCAAAACTTTTTAGTGGTCCACAGATGAAAAAATGTTGAGAACCACTGCTCTGGAGGACATTAAACAGCAGCTACTAAAGTTAAGACATTTTTAAATCAGCAGGTCCACACAACTTGCACCCATTGCATCTGGACTGTTGATGTTGATTTTCAATAAGTCTTGGAACACTAGGGAAGTTAAAGAAGACTGAAAGAAAGCTATTGTTGTGCCAATATTTAAAAAGGGCAACCAGCATGACCTGGGCAATTATGGGCCTGTCAGCCTAACATTGATCCTGGGCAAGATAATGGAGCAGCTGGTACTGGACTTAATTAATAAAGAATTAAATCCTGAAGCACTTACATGGGAGGAATGTGATCAGGAACAGTCAGCATGGATTCACCAAGGGAAGGTCATGCCTGACTAATCTAATCACCTTCTATGATGAGATTACTGGTTCTGTGGATGAAGGGAAAGCAGTGGATGTATTGTTTCTTGACTTCAGCAAAGCTTTTGACACGGTCTCCCACAGTATTCTTGTCAGCAAGTTAAAGAAGTATGGGCTGGATGAATGCACTATAAGGTGGGTAAAAAGTTGGCTAGATTGTCGGGCTCAACGGGTAGTGATCAATGGCTCCATGTCTAGTTGGCAGCCGGTGTCAAGTGGAGTGCCCCAGGGGTCGGTCCTGGGGCCGGTTTTGTTCAATGTCTTCATAAATGATCTGGAGGATGGTGTGGATTGCACTCACAGCAAATTTGCAGATGATACTGAACTGGGAGGAGTGGTAGATACGCTGGAGGGCAGGGATAGGATACAGAGGGACCTGGACAAATTGGAGGATTGGGCCAAAAGAAATCTGATGAGGGTCAATAAGGATAAGTGCAGGACCCTGCACTTAGGACGGAAGAACCCAATGCACAGCTACAGACTAGGGACCGAATGGCTAGGCAGCAGTTCTGTGGAAAAGGACCTAGAGGTGACAGTGGACGAGAAGCTGGATATGAGTCAGCAGTGTGCCCTTGTTGCCAAGAAGGCCAATGGCATTTTGGGATGTATAAGTAGGGGCATTGCCTGCAGATCGAGGGATGTGATCGTCCCCCTCTATTCGGCATTGGTGAGGCCTCATCTGGAGTACTGTGTCCAGTTTTGGGCCCCACACTACAAGAAGGATGTGGATAAATTGGAGAGAGTCCAGCGAAGGCAACAAAAATGATTAGGGGTCTGGAACACATGACTTATGAGGAGAGGCTGAGGGAACTGGGTTTGTTTAGTCTGCAGAAGAGAAGAATGAGGGGGGATTTGATAGCTGCTTTCAACTACCTGAGAGCTGGTTCCAGAGCGGATGGTTCTAGACGATTCTCAGTGGTAGAAGAGGACAGGAGAACTTTTTCACTAGGAGGGTGGTGAAACACTGGAATGCGTTACCTAGGGAGGTGGTAGAATCTCCTTCCTTAGAGGTTTTTAAGGTCAGGCTTGACAAAGCCCTGGCTGGGATGATTTAATTGGGGATTGGTCCTGCTTTGAGCAGGGGGTTGGACTAGATGACCTCCTGAGGTCCCTTCCAACCCTGATATTCTATGATTCTAAAGGAGGGTGATGTAATTAATGCTAATCAACATAAGGTTCTGGAAAATAGATCCTGTTAAACTAACTTGATAACTATTTTTGAGGAGATTACAAGTTTGGTTGATACAGGCAATAGTGTTGACGTAATAAACTTAGACTTCTGTAAGGCGTTTGACTTGGTGCCGCACGACAGTTTGATTAAAAACACCCTAGAATGCTATAAGATTAACCTGGCACACATTAAATGAATTAAAAGCTGGCTAACTAATAGGTCTCAAAACTATAACTGTAAATGGGCAATTGCCATTGAGCAGGTATGTTTCTAGTGGTCTAGCCAGGATCGGGTTTTGGCCTTATACGATGTAACATTTTTATCAATGACCTGAAAGAAAACATAAAATCATCACTGATAAAGTTTGCAGATGACACAACATTTGGGGGAGTGGCAAATAATGAAGAGGACGGGTCTCCAATACAGAGTGATTGAGATAGCTTGGTAAAGTGGGCAGAAGCAAACAAATGTGTCTTTTATATGGCTAAATCTAAATGTATACATCTAGGAACAAAAAAATGTAGGGCATACTTACAGGATGGTGGACTCTATCCAGGGAAACTCTGAAAAAGATTTTGGGTGATGGTGGTGGATAATCAGCTGACCTGAGCTCCCAGTGCAACCCTGGGGCCAAAAGAGCTAATGCAATCCTGGGATGCATAGACAGGGGAATCTTGAGTAAGAGTAGAGAGGTTACTTTACCTCTGCGTTTGGCAATAGTGTGACCGCTGCTGGAATACTGTGTCCATTTCTGGTGTCCACAATTCAAGAAGGATGCTAATGAATTGGAGAGGGTTCTGTGAAGAGCTACTAGAATGATTAAAGGATTACAAAACCTGCCTTACAGTGAGACTCAGGGAGCTGAATTTATTTAGCTTAGCAAAGAGAGTGACTTGATTACAGTCTATAAGTATCTACATGGGGAACACATATTTTATAATGAGCTCTTCAGTTTAGGAGAGAAAGTTCTAATGTGATGCAAGGGCTGGCAGTTGAAGCTCCACAAATTCAGGTTGGAAATAAGGCTTACATTTTTTACAGTGAGGGGTAATTAACCTACGGAACAATTTACTGCTGATAAAAAGACTCTGTATCCCCCCAATGATATGGAATTTCTTTTCTCCCTCCTTCCGCCTAAGTCCATCCTGATTGATGCAGTGAATTCCCGTGGCTGCCAACATCATTCCAAATCCACCCCTTGTGATAGGGATTGGAAGCTCCTTCACAAGTTTAGAAGGAAGGCCTGCTGTTCTGCAGTTCAGAATTTCAAATTACCAGGCCGTAATGGCAAAGTACAACTATATGAACTATGCCAAATTCAGCACCTTTATTGACCATCTCCCAGAATGCAAACGGGAACAATTCTGGGCCAGTATCAGCCCAGGGCAGTTAGTGGCCAAAACAATACTCCAGACAGCACTTGAGGCAGCTGATACAGCAGCCTGTTCCATCTCAAAGGTGGTTGTGATGCAGTCAGCTTTGTGGTTGCATATTTTTGGTTTCCTGAAGGAGGTTCAGACAACTGTTGAAGGCCTCCCCTTCGAAAGCTCTAAGTTGTTTGCTGAGAAGACTGATGTGTCCCTCCACACACTTAAGGACTCCAGAGCCTCACGTTGGTCACTGGGAAAAATTTAGTCCTCAGTCTTCTCACAAACTGGAGTTCCCACCACAACTCTATTACAAACCAGAGTAAAAGGTCCAAATTTCAGAGGCACAAACTCTCAGGTTCTCAGTCCTCAGCACCGCAATCTTTGACCTCAAAACATCAGTTTTGAAGCCTTGGTCAAGACCTCGAGAGACCACTCGCTTAGACACCAGCTGCCACTTTCCAACTCCTCGCATCCCTTTGGATGCTGCCTTGCTGTGTTCCATCCCAACTGGGAACAGATAATGTCTGACAGATGGGCTTTGGAAATTATCTCCCATGGGTATTCAATCCACTTCACCTCCCTCCCCCACCCCCTTTCCCTGTCCCTCTTCAGGGACCCTTCTCACACGAGAGAATTACAACAGGAGATAGGTCACCTCCTCTGCCTAGGAGCCATAGAACCCGTACCAATCCATCTCCAAGGCGAAGGATTTTACTTTTGATATTTTCTGATTCTCAAGAAAAAGGGAGGTTGGAGACCCACACTGGATCTCAGAGCACTGAACAGATACATCAAGGCTCAAAAATTCAAGTTGGTCACACTAGTGGTGATTATTCCATCTCTGGAACAAGGAGATTGGTTCTTGACCGCCAGGACACGTATTTCCACACATCGATCCTACCATCCCACAGATGAGTCCTCCGCTTTACTGTGGGTTAGACCCATTACCAGTACAGAGTACTCCGTCTTGGTCTCTTGTCCACCCCCAGGGGATCATGATCAACCCATTCTTAGATGACTGTTTCCTCAGGGCCTGCTCCTTCGAAGAAGTCCTGTGGGCCACCCACGGAACTATAGACGTGTTCATGAACCTGGGCCTACAAATCAATGTCCAAAAATAGTCCCTACCTCTGGTACAACGCTTGGAGTTTATAGGGGCTGACCTCGACTCATTGCAAGTGAGGGCACTCCTTCCACAGCACAGATTTCATAGCCTGTCCGCGCTTGCAGAGTCAGTGCAAACCAGCCCTCACATGCTGGCCAGACATTGTCTCCAGCTTCTGGGGCACGTGGCAGATGGCACGTTTGTAATGTCTCATGCCAGACTTCACATGAGGTGCTTGCAGACACAGTTCAGCTTGGTTTACAGGCCAAACAAACCTCTCTCAATGCTTGCCAGAGTCAAACACTCCCTGGACTGGTGGAAAGACCCAGCAAACGTTTGCACGGGGGCCCTGTTCAGTTAACCCCGCCCCAAAATTACTTCTCATTACAGACATATCCTTTATGGGTCAGAGTGCTCACCTCAACAACCTCACAACTCAGGGCAAATAGTTGCTCACAGAGGTGACTCTCCACATCAACCTCCTCGAACTCAGGGTGGTCAGGAATGGTTGCACCCACTTTTTCCCACTGATCAGAGGTACACACACGAAGGTCACGACGGACAGTGTTGCATGCATGTACTACATAAATCATCAGGGAGGCACCAGATTGTCCTCCCTATGTGCAGAAGCGCCAAAACTCTGGAACTGGTACATTTCCCACCATGTTCTAATGTCAGCAACCTGCCGCCCAGGAGCGCAGAATACAACAGCGGACAGTGTCAATCTCAAGGTCTCACGTGACCACGAGTGAGAACAGAACCCAGCAGTACTCTGCATCATATTCTGTCAACAGGGGACACCAACAATTCCTTGTTTGCTACGTAGCTGAACAGGAAGTGCCCATGTTACTTCTCCAGGGCCAGCCTCAGACAGCACTCCGTAGGGGACACTCCCCTTTTTCCATGGGACAAGGGCCTTTACGCCTTTCCCCCATTCCCTCTGCTGTTAAAAAGAAAAAAGAGCAAACGTCATACTGATTGCTCCCACCTGGCCAAGACAGATGTGGTACCCGTACCTGTCATAGCTGGCTGTGTGTCCATTGATCCCTCTTCATCCCTCTCCATATCGCCTCTCACAGAATGAAGGGTGTACTCTCCATCCCAACCTGCGGATACTCCAGCTCAACTGGCTCCTTCTTGGTTCCTGTGCATAGAGAGCTCCTGCCTCAAGAAGGTACAGGAAGTGTTACAACACAGTAGGAAATTGGCAACCCATCATAATTACCTACAGAAGTGGACCAGGTTTCAGGTTTGATGCAATTCCAGGTACATTACCTAGCATCCGCTACTCTCCCCGTGATGTTAGACTACATTCTGACTCTCAATAAGTCAGGACTATCTCTCAATTCGCCCAAAGTACACCTGGTGGCCATTGCGACTTTCCATCAGCAAATAGAGGGATACTCAGTTTTCTCACACCCAACTACAAAGTGGTTCCTCAAGGGCATAGCAAACCTCTTTCCCCAACACAGACATCCAATCCCAACATGGGACCTGAACTTAGTTTTTAAGAGCCTGACTAGATCACCCTTTGAACCTATGGCCACTTGTTCACTCACATATCTGTCACTGAAGACGGCATTTCTGGTCGCCATCACATTGGCAAGAAGAATAGGGGGAGATGGCCGCACTTTTGGCGCACCCCCCCTTTTACAGTCTTCTTTCATGAGATGGTTACTCTCAGGCCACACCCAAAGTTTTTTCTCATCTTTCACATGAACCAACCGAGTCACCTCCCGTCCCGACCTTTTATCCTAAGCCTCACCGTGATAATAGAGAAGTCATACTTCACATGCTAGATGTTAGGAGAGCCCTGGCCTTCTACCTGGAGAGGACAAAGGCTTTTTAGAAAATCTCCTAAACTCTTCCTTTCCTTTGCCGATAGGTCTAAAGGTGTGGCAGTATTGGCCCACAGACTCTCCAAATGTGTCTTGAACCGTATCAAACACTGCTATCAGGTTCGCAGTGTTGTACCTCCATCTGGAATCCACATACACTCTGTGAGATCAATTTCCTCCTCTGTCGCCTTCCGCAAGAATGTCCCTATCTCGGGAATCTGCAGAGCAGCCACCTGGGCGTCTGTGCATACCTTTGTAGAACAGTATGCAATAATTGGGGAGTCTGCTTCCAACGCTAGCTTTGACTCCATGGTATTATCGTCCATAACAGACTCGACTCCGAAGCCTCAGCCTCCCATCTGGGATACTGCTCAGGAGTAACCTAGGGTGGAGCACCCATAGGGACGCTACTTCAAGAAGAGGAGGAAGTTACTCATCTTGTGCAGTAACAATGGTTCTTTGAGATGTGTGTTCCTTTTGGTGCTCCACAATCCACCCTCCTCCCCTCTACTTCGGAGTTCTTCATCGGGACTCTGCGGTAAAGAAGGAACTGAGGGTGGTTCGCCCATGCAGCGCTCACTAGCCTTGAGGCAGAGTATGAGGGAGGGGGAGCACATGTGCGGGCCGAACGGACATTGCTATCAAAGATCTCTGATCAGCAACACGGGGCTGCACATACATGGACAGTGGAGCACCCATAGGGACTCACATCTCGAAGAACCATCATTACTGCACAAGGTGAGTAACTTCCTCATCTTTGGTGGTCTGGATGGGCACAGTATGCCACCAGGCAACCTTAACATTGAATTAACAAGGTTTTTTGTCAGTGAATTTCCTAGTTTTTTTTTAACCGAAAGACACTTGATGGCAGGACTTAGTAGTTATTTAGGAAGCTGTAATTGTGTACATGTGTAGCTGTTCTCCTATGATAATAGTAAGGATGATAATCGCTAGCCTTTACATAGTGCTTTTTGTCAGTGAAGCCCAAGGAGGGAAACATCATTAATCTCATTGTACAGATGAGAAAAGTGAGGCACAGAGAGGTGAAGTTAGTTGGCCAAAGTCACCCAGCAGGCCAGTGGCAGAACCAGGAATTGAGCCCAGGTTTTTTGAGTCCCAGACGGTTGTTCTCGTCACGTGGTTGTGTCATTCCTAAGAGCTCCCTCCACCAGTACACTTTTTGTGATCATGGAATGGGGGTAATGTCATGCTTTGAAATGATTGGCGTATGTGGTTAACAGGATGCATGAGTGATTGGGGGACTATTCCTGGTGAGAGGCAGAGAGGTGATTGGGGGGTCCAGTTTTGTGTGAGAGATGGGTTTGAACAGGGGGAGATTTAGGGTGAGACCAAAGGTGTGTGGGACTGAAGAGGAGGGAGGATTGAGCATGAGACACAGCGGTGATGACTAGACGATGATTTAGGCAGAAGCACGGTGTGACTGGGGGATTTAGTGATACAAGAGGGTGATTGGGAAAGAGGGTGACATGGGGGTTGACTAGCGAGGAAGGATGCTTCAGGGTGAGACACTGACGGGGATACATTAGACTGATACTGGGCTGAGGAGCAGGAACGAGTTGGGGTGGTGGGGAGGAATTGAGGTAAGATGGAGATGCAGAATGTGGTATTGTAAGGGTCGAGTTAGGGCAAAGTGCCGTGGCCCGTGACTAGAATGAGACCGTGAGAAGCGATTCGGGAGGTGGGTTAGGCTGAGGTGCAGGGTGGTCATTTGGATGGTGGTTTTGTCTGAGAGTTGGGAGGTAACTGGGATGGAAGCTTCAGCCTGAGGCACAGTGGAGTTGACGGGAGTGATTTAGGGTGAAACACTGAGGTGGCTGGGAGAGAGGGTTTAGGGTGAGGTGCGCCAGCAGGAGATGTGGGAATAGTGTAGGGAAGAGGTTCTCAAACTTCTGCAACCTGAGGCCCCCTATTTTGATATACAAAATTCGGCAGACTCCCACCCCTGCTTCACCCCAGCCCCTCCTCTTCTCCCCCTCTTTTTGCCCCCTCCCTTGAACACACCCCCCATCCCTGCTTCCCCCCCTCCCTCCCTCCCAGGGCCTCCTGCACACCGCTGAACAGCTGTTCCCCGGTGTGCAGGAAGCCCTGGGATGGAGGGGGAGGAGTTGATCAGCGAGGCCCACAGACTCCAGTTTGAGAAACGCTGGTGTAGGAATATGCTGGGACAGAGGAGAGAGAGGGCAGAGATGGCATTGTGCTGCATACAAAGCTGTCACCAGTGCAGGAATGGACACTGCTGACAAAAGGGTACAGGGATTCGGACCCCAGGCACAGCATGTGGTCCTACCCTGTGTGGCTTATTCCTACCCACAGACCTGCCACTTTGGAAACACTTGTATAGCTTGCCAGGTCGCACTGGATGGAATTGACAAAGAGGGAAGATTCAGGGTGATCCATGGGGCTGACTCAGGAGCCCAGGGGGAGATGGCTTAGGAGGTGATTGGGGTAAGGGGTGACTAGGAGCTTTCTGATGAAGGTGAGTGAAGGGTAATGTAAATTGAATCTCAGTCCACGTTTAGTGCCAGTGAGATGACTCTGGCTGTCGAATCAGGACAGCTAGGACGCCCCATCACTTGGGACACGTGCAGCTAGCTAGATAAATCCCTGGCTGAGAGAGGCTGAACCAGGAAAGAGAGGGATGCCCTATCACCTGCCTATTGTTTTACTGTCTTCCAGAAAGAGAGGACGGAGCGGCTGGTGATCTCCCCTCTCAACCAGCTGCTGAGCATGTTCATGGGGCCGCACAAGCTGGTGCAGAAACGCTTTGACAAGCTCCTGGACTTCCACAACTGCACGGAGCGGGCGGAGAAGCTGAAGGACAAACGGACACTTGAGGAGCTGCAGTCAGCTCGCAACAATTATGAGGCGTTGAATGCCCAGCTGCTAGATGAGCTGCCCAAGTTCCAGCGCTTTGCCAAGGAGCTGTTTGCCAACTGCTCGCGGGGCTATGCCAGGGCTCACTGCGACTTTGTGCACCTGGCACTGGGGGAGCTGAGGCCATTGCTGTCGGTGAGTTGCCAGAACCCAGCCAGGCCCAGCTCAGCAACAGGGGCAGGGGATGGAGCAGGGAGGATGTGATTGCAGATGCTCCTGGCTCACTGCAGACATGTTGCCTCTGTGGAGTTCCCCGGTGTTCTACTTCCTGAGGCTCGTCTCGCTTGTGTGCGAAGCTGTGCCTGTCGTGTCAGACTCTGGCTTCCCCTCGAGGCTACGCCTGTAGGCTCCCCGTGCTCCAGGGGATTGGATACTGTTGGTGGCAGGGGCTGCTGTGAAAGGTGCTGGATCAGCAGGCCTGGGGGCTCACTGGCTGTCCCCACCCTCTGTCAGGGACCGCAGGGGAAGTGGCAGGATAGGCTCACCCCCTGCCCTGCCAGAGGGGAGTTCCAGGGCTGGCTCCGTCCTGGCCCTGAACACTGGTGCAGGTTCTAGATCAGCATCTGGCTCGTCTTCCGTCCCCTTTGGCTTCTGGGTCTCTGGGTTAGCAGCGCTCTGCTAATGGCAGCTTCCTACCCTCTGCTCCTGTTCCAGTTGCTGCGAGTGGCTGGCAGGGAGGGGAACCTCATTGCCATCTTCCAAGAGGAGCACAGCCGAGTTCTCCAGCAGCTCCAGGCCTTTACCTTCTTCCCGGAGTCCCACACGGTTGCCAAGAGACCCTTTGACAGGAGGAGCGTGGAGCACCAGTCTGCCAGGAGGCAGCCACTCCTGGGCCCAGTGAGTCTCTTCTGCCTTATTTCGGGGGCTTGGTCTGGGGAGCCCCAGGGGCTTTCTCATGGGTGTCTTGTTCCCCTCCAGCCCAGCTACGTGCTGCAGTCGGATGAACTCCGAGCTGCCCTCCTGGCCAGGTACCCCCCGGAGAAACTCTTCCAGGCAGACCGCAATTTCAACGCAGCCCAGGACCTGGATGTCTCGCTGCTGGAGGGTGATCTCGTGGGTGTTCTCAAGAAGAAGGACCCCATGGGCAGCCAGAACCGCTGGCTCATTGACAATGGAGGTAGGTGGGGTTCTGTGCCTCCAGCAACACAGGGTCTTCCCTGACTCTGCCATCGGCCGGGATCCATGAACAACTAACTGTAACCCCCCGGGGACAGGCGGGCATTCGGGCCTGTCTCCTGTGGTCTCCTCTCTGGTTTATCATCCTCTCCCCTTTGACCCACTCCCCTCTCCATGGGAGCCTTTTCGTTTCTGACTATGATCCGCTCCCTTCTCCGCAGTGACCAAAGGCTTTGTATACAGCTCCTTCCTGAAGCCCTATAACCCACGTCGCAGCCACTCGGACGTCTCGGTGGGCAGCCACTCCTCCAGTGAGTCTGAACACAGTAGCTCCTCACCCCACAGCAGCAAAACCCTGACCTTCAACTCCAGTGGCATGACCATGACCTTCACCCAGAAACCTCTGCAGGACTGTGCCTCTCCAGGGGATCCATACCACTCCCTGAGGTCCCCCTCCGAGACAGATGCTGCCTCCCCACCCCAGGCTGGCTCCTCTGGTAGAACGGTTCCCATGGAATCCAACCCGCAGCCCAACATGACACCAGCTCTCCAACACGACAGTCGCCCTGAGCCGAACAGCAGCTGCAGCGCCCGCAGTGGGCACCCTGCCAAAGCATACCTCAGGCCGGCGCCTTCGCTGGAGGACAGAGACTCGGGGCTGGAGAGCAGCGAGTCTGAAGGCAGCCAGGTAAGCCCCCCTGCTGTCTTTGCTCTATGGTGGAGGGGCTGCAAGTCACACCCTTCCCTGGGCAGAGGCTGAACCCTCCCTTCACTAGGGAAGGGGTGCTGGCACATGTGAGGCAGAGGCTGATCTGTCCTCTTTACCCCGGGGGTCCTCAACCCCAACTCCGCCCCAGGCCCCGCCCCCACTCCACCCCTTCCTCCAAGCCCCCACCCCGTCCCACCTCTGCCCTCCCACAAGCATGCCCCAGCCCCCCTTCTCCCTTTCCTCCCAGCGCCTCGTGACCGCCACTGAACAGCTGTTCCGAGGTGGGCAGGAGGCAGTGGGAGGGAGGGAAGGAGTTGATCAGCGGGGTCACTGGTGAGGGGAGGCACTGGGTGGAGAGGGGTGGGAGGGGAGCTCACCTGCTGGTCGGTGCTAAACCACCTACTAATGTTTTTTCCATGGTTGCTCCAGCCCTGGAGCACCCACAGAGTCAGCGCCTATGGACCTCAACCCCGTCTCTTGTGAGGAATGTGCAGACCCCCAAGGCTAGGTGGGAAAATGGGTTGTACAGGGTCTCTCGGGCGTGGGACAGCAAGAAGATACCTGCCTTTCAGGACCAGCCCTTCTCCATATTTTCAAGTAGAAAATCAGCCTGGCTAGTGACCCGGGCAGGAGAACGGGGCTCTGGGAGTGATTGCCCTAGAATTCTTTGAGGGGGTCGATAAGCATGTGGACAAGGGGTAACCAGGGGATCTAGTGTACTTAGATTTCCAGAAAGCCTTTGACAAGGTCCCTCACCAAAGGCTCTTAAGCAAAATTAGCAGACATGTGATAAGAGGAAAGGTCCTCTCGGGGATCAGTAACTGTCTAAAGGACAGGAAACAAAGGGTAGGAATAAATGGTCAGTTTGCAGAATGGAGAGAGGTAAATAGTGCTGGGCCCAGTCCTATTCAACATATTCATAAATGATCTGGAAAAAGGAGTAAACAGTGAGGTGGCAAAATTTGCAGATGATACAAAATTACTCAAGATAATTAAGTCCCGGGCAGACTCTGAAGAGCTACAAAAGGATCTCTCAGAACTGGGTGACTGGGCAACAAAATGGCAGATGAAATTCAATGTTGTTAAATGGAAAGTAATGCACATTGGAAAACGTAATCCCAACGGTGTGTACTTATAAAATGATGGGGTCTAAATTAGCTATTACCACTCAGGAAAGAGATCTTGGAGTCATTGTGGATAGTTCTCTGAAAACATCCACTCAGTGTGCAGCAGTTGTCAAAAAAACTATCAGAATGTTGGGAATCATCAAGAAAGGGATAGATAATGAGACAGAAAATATCATGTTGCCTCTATATAGATCCATGGTAGGCCCACACCTTGAATACTGCATGCAGATCTGGTCACCCTGTCTCAAAAAAGATATATTGGAATTGGAAAAGATACAGAAAAGGGCAAAAAAAATTATTAGGGGTGTGGAACAGCTTCCATATGAGAAGAGATTAATAAAACTGGGACTTTTCAGTGTGGAAAAGAGATGATGAAGGAGGAGATATGATTGAGGTCTATAAAATCATGACTGGTGTGTAGAAGTTAAATTAGAAAGCATTATTTACTCCTCATACCATAAGAACTAGAGTTTACCAAATGAAATAGTAGGTAGCAGGTTTAAAACAAACAAAAGGAAGTATTTCTTCACACAAGGTCAGTCAACCTCTGGAACTCTTTGCCAGAGGATGTTGTGAAGGCCAAGACTATAACAGGGTTCAAAAAAGAACTAGATAAATTCATGGAGGATAGGTCCATCAATGGCTATTAGCAGGGATGGTGTCCCTAGCCTCTGCTTGCCAGAAGCTGGGAATGGGCAACAGGGGATGGATCACTTGATGATTACCCGTTCTGTTCATTCCCTCTGGGGCACCTGGCATTGGCCACTGTCGGAAGACAAGATAATGGGCTAGGTGGACCTATGGGCTGACCCAGGATGACTTATGCCCTTATGACCCTGGGAGATAGTGCTTTCCCCTTGCTGTGCCTCAGTTTCCCTCTCAGAGTGTGTCTGAGTAATCCTCACAGTACACAAAGAGCTACATGATAGTGTTGATCCTGGCTTGTTGTTCCTCAGGCCTGGCCCAGCTCTGACCCGCTTTCTCCCCCTGTCCCTCTAGGTCTATTATGCTGTCTACACCTTTAAAGGCCGAAGTCCAAATGAGTTGAGTGTTTCAGCCAATCAGAGACTCAGGATCCTACAGTTTGGAGATATCACGGGCAATCGAGAGTGGTGGTTAGCTGAGGTGCATGGGAGGCAGGGCTACGTGCCGTCCAGTTACATCCGGAAGACAGAGTATACGTGAGGCTGCACCATCCCCACAGCGAGACCCAAGTTCTGGTGCCTTAATCCCAGCTGGACCATGTCAGAGACTTGGGGGGGAGGGCTCTGCGACCCCTGCTGTGCTGAGTCAGCGTGTGAAACACCAACCCTCCAGCCCCGGAAAGCCATGCAGTATCGCCCGTGGTGCTGGATGGTCCGGGACCGGCAGGGGCTCTGCCCCGCCCAGGCTGCAGGCAGTTGGCGTGGTGACCGGGCTTGGCCGGGGCGGTGAGGTTACAGTCCAGCCTGTGCAGCAGGAATTCCTGTTGCCTCCTGTCCTGTCTCTTCCTCCTAGCAGGGCAAGTAGCCTCCCCTTAGATCTAGCTGCTAGAAAGAAGCTGGCTGGGCCTGACTGGGCAGAGCAAAGCCAACTCCCTGAGGAAGTGGCCCCCTCGCTCGGGCCACAGTGCTGCTTCCTGCCTGTGTGCGGCATTTCCTTTCCCTTCAGGGTTTCTGGTTTAATGCAGATTCCCTCTTTAGCCAAGTACCGTTAAAAGCAACTGGGGCTGTTGAGAACAGGAGCCCCACAGCTCCTCAGCAATGAGCATTGGGAGCAAGGGCCAGGCTCCCTCACCGGGCAGGGGGTAGAATGTAGCTGGGAAGTTGGGGCTGGAGTACGGTACCTGCTCAGGGTGGGATTCTGCCCCTTCCCCCACTCCATACAGAGGACCCATTGTCACTGGTTATAAGCCATTTGATTCCACAGCTGGGAAGACCCATCTCCCCAGAACTGCGAGCCTCCCTTGGGGGAGCTGCTGGTCTCCTAGGGTATTTCCTGCTGCCCGTGGCCCTGTAACTCGCAGCGCAGACAGGCTCACACGCTCAGCTGAACCATGGGCGATGGGCAGGGCTAGCTTCCCAAGTCCAAGCCCCCCAAGTCTGCTGGGCCCTACCTTGGGCGGCTAGCCTGTGCTGCAGCAGCCCCTCTACTGGTGTGAATTCCCAGCACGGGCTGAACAAGCGCACGTGGGATCTGCCCGTGCTGGGAACTCACACCTCCCCTGCAGTGGAGCCATCCCGGGGTGGGGCGCTCCCAAGCCCTCGTTTCAGGACTAGCAGCACCCCGCTGCTGTGGGAGATACGTGATACTCCTTCCCATAGCGCCCAGCAGGCAGCAGCTGCCCACAGCAACCCCTGACTCCAGTCGTTCAGATGAGCCAAAGGTAAGACAGCAGCCTCACCACCCTGTCACTCAAGCCATTTCCCCTCCTCACTCCAGCCCGCCACCAGAACTTGGGGGTCCGTCCGTTTGCTCTGACACGCGTCCCAGAGTGCTGTGAGGGGCTGGTGAGACTCAGGCAGATCCTTTGGCAAGAGTGTAGGTTAAAGGCATCAACACTCTGGCCGGGCGCCCCCAGAATGGGGCAGTACTATTGGAAGGGTTGTATTTGGGGGCTGCTGCTCCTGGCCCAAGAGACACTTTCCTCCTCCCCCTCACTCCCCTGCACTCTGACAACAGTGTCTGTGTCCCCTAAGTAAAGTGTCTCCCTTGGTGGTGCTCAGGTTTGTTTGTGTCAAGCACCATGTTTCTGGTCAGGGACATGCACATGGCAACGCTGTAAGCAGCTGCGCATGGGCCCCCGCAGCCCAGGCCGCAGCGACAAACTGGAGCAGCAGCCGCCCTGCTGCTTGCTGAGAGACTAACACAAAGTTTGGGACCCGTGCCCAGAAGCTGCTGGAGTACAACAGTTTATAGGGCAAGAATCCAGCAAATGGCGTGTAGCCAGATGGCCCAGCTCCTGTGCAGAGGCGATAGGGCGTGCAAGGACAACCAGAATAGCTGTTCCAGGCCTTAGACCCCAGCGTCACACTGGAGCCATGTTTCTATTTCAGCTTGCAACTCACAATGGAGCTCTGCAGAGCAGCAAACCGGTGCTTAGGCAAATCCTATGCCTCCTCTGTCCTCCGCCCCTACTGCTGGACTAGGCCCAGGCTTTAGCAACATTCCTCAGCAACTCCCCCCGCCCCCCCAAGTAATATCACAAACAAGTGTTTGAATATCCTTTATAGAGACAGAATTGCAACCACACACTTAATAGGGCTCTTCAGGGCTCCTGCCTGGACGAATGAGCACCAGCAGGGACCAGGGGAGTGTCAAGTTGTTGCGTGGGCTTGGAGCAAAGCCCAGAGACTAACACTGACTCCAAGTCTTGCAGTGGGGGGCGGCGGGGACAGCCCAGGGCTGCAGTCACCTTTCATGGGGATGGAGCTAAGTTTTGCCTGTGCATCCAGACATTAGTATCAGGAAATTCTGTTCTATGTAGATTCTATACTGCCCTCATCAGTGAGGTGTCTGCATTAAAGCCGTGGGTCTAATGTGTCACGTGGGGTTCACTTGTGCTTTCAGCCTCTTCCCCAGGGTATTCGTCTTTTTACAGTGTCCTGACATGCTGTTTCTGCTGGGGAGGGCTGCTCGGAGCAGTGGACCTGACACTTGGAGCAGAAAGTGAGGAGCTCTGCGATGGGCCATGGTTCGAGCCCTGGACTGGCCCCTGAGGCAGCTGTCTCCTGCCCAACTTTGCCCTTGCGGTAGAGAGCTCCACTCTGCTAGAGGAGCATTGCTGTCAACCATGGTCTTCAGGCTGGAGCTTTAGTTACTCTTTCAGCTATGCTGGGCCTATGCTAGTGAGTGCCTTGAGAATAAGGACCAATAAGTAAAATGATTGTAAAAATACCCCCTTGTTCAGCCAAGCTATTCCCACGCTGCATGTCGGGTCACAGTCACCCCCGGGGCTCTGTTAGAGCTGCTGCCCAAGTGCACGTGGGGTCTGGTCTGCACACGTCTACGTTGAAGCTACCCCCCATAGCAGGGTTTGGATCTGTCCCCCGGGTATGGCAGCAGCAGGTTCAGAGCTGCTGCCTGCAGTGAGGTACGTCCTAGCCCAGCCCCAAAGCCCCCTCTTCAAGGGACTCAGAGCCCCGTGGCTTCATTCTCTCCTTTAAAGTCCCAGGTGAAAGAGGAGTGAAGTCCTGGGCAGGTCCCGCTGCTCGGAGCTGCCAGGCGCCCAGAGGCAACAGGAAACAGATTCTGGCAATCCGCCGTTTGTCCGTCCCAGTTTGCGGTGGGCCCTGCCCTAGGTCCTGATGCTGGAGATGGGTGACTCTGGAGATGGGGCTCACCCTGTCAGCTCCAGCTGTCCTACAGCACCGTGGCTTGAGCGCTCACGATCCCGGCGTCCCTCGCCATGGCAGAGAAAAGGCCTTGCTGCTGGAGCAGCCGCTCAGGGCTGTCATACTCCACGATGCGCCCCGCCTGCAGCACCATCACCCTGCAAGCACAAAGGACACTGGGCCCCTCAGGACCAGCTCTGCTCTCATGCAGCTCCTCGCAGCGCATGCCCTTCCCGGTCCGAGGTTGTCTGCAGCCTCTTCCCCACCCGAGGCAGGACAGTAAATTGCTCCCCGGGCCGGGGCCTGCCTGCGTCAGTCCAAGACGACATAAATGATGCCTCTGCTACTGGAAAGACGGGAGGGGGCTGACGCAGTGAGCTGCAGCCCACAAAAGCTTGTGCGCAAATAAATCGGTTAGTCTCTAACGTGCCATGAGTCCTCTCCTGTTCCTTTAGGGGACAAAGGCATCTCTTTTACTGGACCAACAGCTGTGAGTGAATGCGACAAGGTTTGGAGCTGCACAGGGATCTTCAGGTCCTCTACGGCCTGTCCAAGATGGGGGGCTAGGCCGCATCTGCATACCCACTTGGTGCAGGCCACAAAGGAGTGCCCAGTGCCCCATCCACACCCTCGGGCAGTGGGGGGTCGGAGTCTGCCACCCCTCCCCCATTTGTTTGTGTGTGTATAGCCCCCTGCACCTACCATCTGGCGCCTGGCCCCTTGCACTCCACCCTCAACTTGTTTGCTTGCCCTGATGGTGGGTACAGTGCCCCTTCTCTTCTGCCCCCCTGCTAGCCAGGATGATGCAAACTTGCCTGCAACTTCCCCCACCCCAAGTGCACAATGATGCGTATAGGAGCTGCTCCTGGGGAGGGTCGGGGGTCCAGGATGGTGTGTACAGCACCTCCCCCGAGCCTAGCCACAATGGTGTGTATAGCGCCCATGTGTGCACCCCTCACTGCTGTCTGCGATGGTGTGTACAGTCCCGTTCCCCCCCCCCCCCCCCGGGGCTGGCCACGATGGTGTGTATAGCACCTCTGTGCGCACCCCCCACTGCTGTCTGCGATGGTGTGTACAGCCCCCCCCCGGCCACGATGGTGTGTATAGCACCCCCCATTGCTGTCTGCAATGGTGTGTACAGCACCTCTCCCCCCCGGCTGGCCATAGAACCTGTGTGCACCTACCCGCGCAGAATGGAGTGTACAGGAACTGCTCCTGGGGGAGGGGGGTGGTCCAGGACGGTGGCTACAGTGCCCTAACCCCCTTCGGGCGAGCCAGGATGGAGCCCCCCGCATTGCTCTGTGGAATGGTGTGCACAGCAACTGCTCCTGGCTGGCCACGCTGGTGGGTACAGCGCCCCCACGCCCCTCCCCCACGCCCCTGGCCATTGCGGTGAGTATTGCAGGGGCGCGAGTGTGTACACACAGACACACACCCACCTGTTGCTGTCCATGATGGTGTGCAGGCGGTGGGCGATGGTGAGGACAGTGCAGTTGGCAAATTCGCTCTGGATTGTTGTCTGGATTAAATGATCTGTTTCCAGATCCACAGCTGCTGTTGCCTCATCGAGGACGAGGATCTTGGATTTGCGGAGCAGGGCTCGGGCCAGACACAGCAGTTGCCGCTGCCCAATGCTGGGGTGGGGAGAAAACACCCGCTCTGACGCTGGGCAGACTGAGAACAGGCCCAGCACCAGCTCCGCCACGGAGGGCGAGTGAGCGACCTGGAGTAGCCTAGTGGCAGCATCACATCCTTCCTCTCCTGCCTCGTCAGCCAATCACTGAGCAAGGTTAGGCCACAGGGCACGTGGGAGCCGGGCTCAGACACAAGGCTGTCTAGCCCAGCACCGGATGCTGCCGAGGAAGGTGTAAGAATGCTGCTGGCAGCAGATGTTGGAGCCTCTGCCCCCATTGGGGCTCAGATGGACCTCGCTTAGTCAGAGAGCAGCCTGTACCTTGAAGAATTAGACTTAATCATGTAGCAACATTTTTCTTAGCATTAACCAGTCTAACGCTGGATAGTCTTACTAGCCATACACATGTCCAGTTCCTTTCGGAAGTGTGTTAATTTCTTGGCTTCAACAACTTCCTGTGGCAAGGCGTTCCACAACCTAATTACACATGTGGGGATGGGGAAGCCAGGAGGGTCCTTGTCTGTCTCCTTGGTCTTGTTTTAGAAGACAGGGAAAACAGACATTCCCCATTTAGCCTCTCACTTTGTCAGTATTTTATATAGATTTAGCCCAATATGGCCATTCTTATGTGTCTCCACCCCCTTAGCTGTCTTCTATCGAAGGGACACAATTCCAAGCCTGTCACTCGCTTGTCATGTGAGCGTTTTTCCAGGCCCTTGCTCATTCTCTTTGCTTGCCTCTGAACCCCCCTCCCGCCCCGCCACACACACACGTCAGCACTATGCTGAGTGAGATGATGAGGTGACCGATACTGGACACGCTATTCAAATGCGGCCACATCACTGACTTAGGAAGTATTATGCACCAGTCTATTCCTTACGCGACCTCACACAGAAGCGTAGAACTGCAGGGCAGGAAGGCCAGAGCATCTAGTCCAGGCCCCTGCAGTGGGGCAGGCCTACGTCTTAGCTAGAGCAATGGGTCTCAACCTTTTTATAGTTGTGGACACCTAAAAAATTTCGGATGGCAGTATGGGCCCCTTTGGAAATCTATTGTCTGCATACATAGGCGAATTCTGGTCAGCCAGGCTTCAGAATAAGTCTTTCGCGGACCCCTTGACATAGGCCAGAGACCCCTGGGATCTGCGGACCACAGGTTGAGAACCCCTAATCTAGACCATTCCTGGGAGCTGTTTAATCTGTTCTTTAAAAACCCCTCCAATGATGGCAACTCCACACCCTCCCTAGGTCGTTTGTCCCAGTGTTTAACTACTGTTACGGTCAGGAAGTTTTTTTCCCGATGTCCAACCTAACTCTCCCTTGCTGCAACTGAAGCCCACTGCTGCTTGTCTTGTCCTCAGTGGCAAAGGAGAACAAGTTAGCATCCTTCGCTTTATAACAACTTTTTACATACTTGAAGACTGTTATCATGTCCCCTCTCAGTCTTCTCTTCTCCAGCTTAAACAAACCCAATTTTTCCAATCTTTCCTCATAGGCCATGTTTTCTAGCCCTTTAATAATTTTTGTTGCTCTCCTTTGGACTTTCTTCTCTGAAGTGTGGTGCCAGACCTGGACACACTAAATCCAGTTGAGGCCTTATTAGTGTGGAACAGAGTAGAAGAATTACTTTTCATGTCTTGCTCACAACACTCCTACTAACACATCTCAGAATTATGTTCACTTTTTTTGCACAGTATTACACTGTTGATCCACTATGTTTGTGATCCACTATGATCCCCAGATCCTTTTCTGCAGCACTCCTACCTAGGCAGTCATTTCCCATTTTGTATTTATGCATTTAATTGTTCCTTCTGATGTGTAGTGCTTTGCATTTGTCCTTATTGAATTTCATCCTATTTACTTAAGATCAATTCTCCAGTTTGTCCAGCTCACTTTGAATTCTAATCCTGTCCTCAAAAGTGCTTGCAACCCCTCCCAGCGTGGTATTGTTCACAGACTTTATAAGTGTACTCTCTGTGCTAGTATCCAAATCATTGATGAAGATACTGAACAGAACTGAACCCAGGACAGATCCCTCAGGACCCCATTCGTTATGCCCTTCTAGCTTGACTCTGAACTGTTTTGTACCCTTTTTGGACCACAGCTGCACTTTGAGAAGCGGTCACCATTGAGCTGGCTACAGTGAGGTACGAGTGTCACTAATACAGTTAATTTACAACCCCATATGGTGTGTGAGTTGTTCAGTTTTTCCTCTCCCTCCAGTGTGCATTACTTGCACTTATCACCAGTGAATTTCATCTTTCATCATGTTGCCCATTCCCCTAGCTCGATCAGGTCCCTCTGAAGTTCCTCCCAGTCATCTCTGGATTTGACTCCCCCATATAGCTGTGTGTTATCTACAAAATCACTGCCTCACTGCTCAGCCTCTTTCCGGACCATTAATAAATGTATTGTACAACCCTGGACCACGTACTTCCTGCTGCCCACCTTTAGCCAGAATGAAAATTGGCTATTTAAGCCTACTTTTTGCTTTCTGTTTCCTAGCCAGTTTTTGATCCATGATGACACTTTGCCTCTCACCTCATGATGACTAGGTTGCACCCACATGCGCCTTGCCCGCCCCCTTCCCCCTGGCCTTGCTGCCCCCCATGCACTCCCTCATTCCCTATAGCCTCACAGAGGGTCATGCATTCCTACAGGGATTAGTCCTGCTGGATGGCTGGACTCTTGGACAGCCTAGGGCATGCTCAGGCTGTGCTCTACTCTCCCTGGGAGGGAGGAAGGATGTGTCTCTGGAGCTGGGCAGGCGGTGAGGCCCCCCAAGATTAGCCCACCTACCTCAAGTTCTCCCCTGCTTCGCTCACTTGGTGGGACAGTCTCTCAGGTAGGTCCAGCACGTATGTCTTCAGGTGGGCCAGCTCCAGGGCTTTCCAGATCTCCTCATCCGAGTACTGGTCAAACGGGTCCAGATTCATCCGTAAAGTCCCGGAGAACAACACCGGGTCCTGCAAGGCCAGCTCAGGGGTCTTTGACTGCGCTAGGTCTGGGGTCCTGCCAGCCCCAGAGCCATGAGGTGCTTGTAAGCCCATTACAGTTAGACACAAGGGGGGACACCCGCTGCAGCTAAGTCTGCTCTGTTTGGCTCGAGCCAGCTCTGAGCTGTTTGTCCAGCCACTCAAACTGGCTGCCCACGGTGCCCACAGCTGGGCAACGCACTGGCTGGAGGGGCAGGGTTAGTCTCCTACCAGGGATGCTTCACCAAGAGCTCGGCCATGCTGCAGCTCCAACAGCCACAGGCTGAGGGCAGGTCACCAGCCTTGCGGATCAGAGGAGCCAGCAAGTCGGTCTCAGAGGCTGGGTGAAGGTGACTGGCTGAGTCTAGGCTCCCAACGAGAGACCAGCAGGCTGATCCTGGGCCTGGGCTGAACATTTCCCACAGTGCCCAGGGAGCAGAATGGGAGGCGTCTGAGCTTTCGCTTCCAGAGCTCAGGAGGTGCCCAGGATGGGATGGGCCCCGTCATGCTGTGTCTCCTGGTGCAGCCGCTGTCAGCTCCCCTCCTTCCACGCCGAGGGGCTGGGGGCTCCGGCTTGGGCCCCTCCTGCTCATAGTGCCCCATTAGGCTTTGGCTGCCCCACGGTGGCAGGTGGGGATAAGTTAACGAACAGAGACACCTGGGGCATGGAGCTTCTATGGAGAGGCACAGCGCCCACCCCACACATTTGCCCTATTGCGAAATCCCTGGCCAGCTGCTGCCAGAGACCGGGCACGCAGCTCTGCCCGTGCAGCGCTCACCTGGGGGATGATGGTGAGACTCTGGCGTAGGTCATGGAGGCCAAGGGTCGATATGTCCACCCCATCAATCACGATCTTCCCTCCTGCAGCCTCCAGGACCCGGAATAGGCAGTTGGTGAGAGAGGATTTTCCAGCCCCCGTCCTGCCCACAACCCCGACCTGTGGAGACAGCACCCTGGGCAGTTAGCCTGCTGGAGCTGGGAAGGCTGCCCCCCCTGCCTCGCTTTAGTCACAGTGGGCAGGTTTTGCTCTGTCGCTCCCACTCACTGGCCCCCTGGTTAGTTCTGTGGCTCTTCTCTGGCTGGCTCCCGTTCTCGGTGTCTGTATGGTAGGGGGTGCCCAGCCCTTGTGCTGCCCACACTCACGTGCCCTGCGGTAGCCCTGGCTCTCCCATGGCTTCATTCCCCTGGATTCGCTTTCATAGATTCATAGATATTTAGGTCAGAAGGGACCATTATGATCATCTAGTCTGACCTCCTGCACAACGCAGGCCACAGAATTTCACCCACTACTCCTACAAAAAAACCCTCACACCTATATCTGTGCTATTGAAGTCCTCAAATCGTAGTTTAAAGACTTCAAGGTGCAGAGAATCCTCCAGCAAGTGACCCGTGCCCCATGCTACAGAGGAAGGCGAAAAACCTCCAGGGCCTCTTCCAATCTGCCCTGGAGGAAAATTCCTTCCTGACCCCAAATATGGCAATCAGCTAAACCCTGAGCATATGGGCAAGATTCATCAGCCAGCTACTATGGAAAATTTTTTCCTGGGTAACTCGGATAGATACTTTCCTGGCATCTATCCCTGGGTACTGCTGCCCCCTCCCATGCCCACCTCGCTGCCCCTGCCTGTGCCTCACGGGCTGAGTTCTGGTAGCTCACGTCACTGCTGCCCGGCTTCCCAGCTCTCACAAGCGCAGTGAGTGCAAAGCCAGGACAGCTCCCTTCCGGTTGGAGGCTGCATGGCAAAGAAGCTTCTTGGTGTGTAGGGTCGGCTCTGCTGACCCGGTGACTCCAGTATCCGGTGAGGTCAGATCCCTGAGTTTGGCCAGGCAGATGGGATGAGACTGACAAAGAGACCACTGACATCCTCCGCTCCGGACTTGGGAGCAGGCCTTGCTATTTCAACTAGAAGATGACGGGAGAAGGTTGGGAGAGACTCATGAAATTTCCATGTCAGGCTTCCATGCTCAGGTGCGGAAAAACCAGCCAAGCAAAGCTATAGTAAGGGCCAGGCAAACACCACAAGATGAGTGGATGGGGAGTAAGGAGAGACAAAGTACAAATACGAGTGTTACAGTTCATGAGTCCGGCCTATCGAGGTCGCTTCCAGTCCTACAGGGCTGTGATTCTTTGTGCTGTTCAGGAGGGATAGGCATAAAAGTAAAGGTGGTGGGGTAGCTGTGATGTTATCTGATTAAAATATGACCGTATAGATCAGTGTTGCAACCACTGTTATATCTTTGCAGGAAACTTGTACAAAGGGTGTCGAGTGAGGTGTCTATGGAAAGGTTATGATTATGCTATTTGTATTTATGTATCATTTTTGTATTTGAAGTTATAAGTATTGGCTCTATACCTGGATTGCAAATGTTTGCTCCTGAGGTAACGCCCACAAGGCAGCACATCGTGGAGGGACTGTTCAAATTGAGTGACCCATCAAAGTACATTAACTCACAATGGACCATGGGAGACGCCCATCTACACTGAATGGAATGTCCTGCTGTGACTAGACAAAATGCATGGACATGGGACTTGCGCATGTGACTCCAAATGCCATCGTGTTGCTGTAATTTTCCACAGTAAGAACAATGGCATGCTCTCCACATGGCAAAAGCTATAAAAGGCCCTGGAAACACCTCCATTTTGTCTTCAGTCCTGCTCCTCATCTCCGAAAGAACTTTGCTACAAATTGAAGCTCTGAACAAAGGACTGAATGACCCATCCAAGCTGTGGATGTACTCCAGAGACTTGACTTAAGCCAGCAGTTTATTCATCACTGCTACAAGCCTGAACCAAGAACTCTGCAAATACTGTATGTATTTGTTTCTTGTAACCAATTTTAACTCTCATCTTTATTTGTGTCTTTTTATGAATAAACCTTGAGGGGGCTAGGGATAGTTCAATGGTTTGAGGATTTGCCTGCTAAACCCAGGGTTGTTAGTTCAATCCTTGAGGGGGCCATTTAGGGATCTGGGGCAAAAATTGGGGATTGGACTAGATGACCTCCTGAGGTCCCTTCCAACCCTGATATTCTATGATTTTACCTACTAAAGGATTGGCATCAGTGTGATTTTTGGGTAAGATCTAAGTTATATATTGACCTGGGTCTGTGGCTGGTCCTTTGGGATCAGAAGAACCTATTATTTGATGAGACTGGTTGTAAAGAACCACTCATCTCTGAATCCAGTGTTTTTGGTGGAGATATAAGAACTGGAATGCCTGAGGAAAGTGCCTTTATGTTTTCTTGTTAGCCAACGTGGTGAAACAGAAGTTTACTTTTGTTGCAGATTTGGTATATCTTATCGGGGATTAGCCACCAGTCTCGGGGTGTATCTGCCCTATTTCTCAGCAGTTTGTCTTGAATTTGACATCCTCAGTTGTGACCCACTGAGGCATGATTACAGTAGCATTGTACATCAATGATTCAGTAAACTGTAAAGAAATAAGAGGTAATATGGACAAAACAGAATCTGTTTGGGTCAAAATCATCTTGAGGAGGGATTGTAAAAGAGGTTCTGTTAGGATAGTGTTAGGGGTCTGTTGTAGACCCACAGGGTCAGACACAGATATGGACAGAGAGCGCTTGAATATTATTATTAGATCAATCAATACTATTGGGAATTGTGTCATAATGGGAAACTTCAACTGCATGGACATAGCTTAGTGAATAAAAGCTACTCATACCAGTAGGGCTCAGTTATTCGTGGATGTGATAGACAACAGTTTTCTTCATCAGCTTGTCACTGCACCAACAAGAGGTGATGTAATTTTAGATGGTTGGGTAAGTAGTGAGGATCTCACAGAAGAGCTGGTTGGAGGAGCTAACCTTGGATCAAGGGATGACGAGTTGATTCAGTTTAGATTAAATGGAAGGATCATCAAAACCAGGGCATCAGCTATGGTTTTGATTTCAAAAGAGCACAGTTTGAGAAATTAATGGAATTAGTTAAAGAAGTCAACTGGACCGAAGAGCTCAAGGACTTAAAAAAAAACCAAAAACTTGTAGGGAAAGGCTCCAGATCCAGCTGGATGAATAACCACCTCAAAAAAGTGGCAAAGCATCGTGCAGCCTCATGCATCCAACGAAGTGGGTATTCACCCACGAAAGCTTATGCTCCAATACATCTGTTAGTCTATAAGATGCCACAAGACTCTTTCGCTTTTACAAATGCAGACTAACACGGCTACCCCTCTGATACTTGACACCTCAAAAAAGTTATTAGGAGTAAGCAGAGAGCCTAGGGGAATGGTAAAGGGATTAATCAAGAAAACTATATTGTGGAGATTAGAAAATGTAGGAATAAAATGAGAATTTCTAAAAGTCAAAATGGTTTAATGTTTGTCAAAGAAATTAAAATAACTAATGAAGTGCTTTAGTTATAAAAATAAGGAAGGATGAGGCTTGGTCACTTTTCAGTGTGGATGGGAGGAGATTAAAGATAACCTAGGTGTTGCCCAAAAACAAAATGAATACTTTGCCTCAGTTACCAATCAGGATGATAATATGGAACATGTGTATGAAGGCAGTATGGCTGAGTGAAGTTAACCACATCTGAGGAGGAAGAAAAATTCCAACAGCTTAATGTACTCAAATTGGGGAGAAACCTGATAATTTCCATCCCAGAAGGCTGAAAGAACTGGCATATGAAATTGCTAGTCTGGTAACAAGGATTTTTAATAAATCTGTCTATTTGGGGAGGTAGTACCATATGACTAGCGAATAACCAATGTTGTACCTATATTTAAGAAACAGAAAAGAAGTGATCCAGGCAATTACAGACCTATTAGTCTGACCTCAGTAATATGCAAGACTTTGGAACAAGTTGTGAAGTAAATAATAATTAAATTCATGGAGGTAAACAAAAAAGGGGATGTAATGCAATATGAGTTTACCAAAAGTATATTATGCCAGAGTAACCTGATTTCCTTCTTTGATAAATAACTGCTTTTTAGATAAAGGAAATCCAGCAGATCCAATATACTTGGACTTCAGTAAAGCATTCAACATGATACCTGTGGCACTCTGTACCTCAAAGCAGCACCCTGGAACCCCCATATCCACCCTTGTCGTATAATTATGATATATTTCATAGAAAGCATGCCATGTAGAATATCATATGAATGGTCATGATCTGCTGAAACACATTGTTCTGTTAAAATATGTATATCATCGATATGGATGAAGTTATGAGATTTTGCTGTATGGTTGCTAATGAAATATGTTGTAAGTCTGAGAGTCTCTACTATAAGGGTGATGAGCCCCACCCAGGAGGGTGTTAAATGACCATTAATCAGCAGGGGAGTTGTAATCAAGGAATTTACATCTCTATGACTCAGTTGCACAAGACTACACCGGGGAATTGCTTAGCTCTGTGACTCAGCAAAGCCCACCAGGACATGCCTGGGCTAGTGTCTTCCAAGCACATGGACGAAGGATATACAATATGGGACAGTGGCATCATGTTTTCACCTTTCTCCTCCCTCTACCTACACTAGAAGCAACAAAAACACTGAGAAGACACACTTCAACTGAGGAGACTGGTCCCAGGCTTGAAAGGGGAAGTCTGTGTATTAAGAATTGTAACATCCAGTAGGGTGAGAAAACTGCTTGATCCAAATACTGCCTAGTCGAATAAGGTTTAAGATTTAGATTGTGCGCTTACTTTTATTTTCTTTGGTAACTAGCTCTGACCTTTTACGCCTACCACTTATAATCACTTAAAATCTATCTTTCTGTTGTTAATAAATCTGTTTTATATTTTACCTAAAACAGTGCGTTTTGGTTGAAGTGCTTGGGAAATCTCAGTTCAGTTTACAAAGGCTTGTGTATGTCTCTCCACACTGAGGGAGGGGCAGACTGGGTAATAAACTTACACAGGTCAGGATTCTGACCAGGCAGAACAGTACAGCTCTGGAGTGCCAGGCTGGGGAGCTGAGGGGAATTAGAATCATAGAATATCAGGGTTGGAAGGGACCTCAGGAGATCATCTAGTCCAACCCCCTGCTCAAAGCAGGACCAATTCCCAACTAAATCCTCCCAGCCAGGGCTTTGTCAAGCCTGACTGGTGCCTTTCTCTGTGTGATTCGTGAGTGGCTCTGGGAGCATGCATGCAATCTAGCTGAATGTGGGGCTCCACACGCTGTTGTGCTGAGTGATAACAGCACCTGGAGGGGTTTGCTGTTTGTCCCTAGCAAAACATTGGCAAGACAGCCCAAGCTGGAGAGTACAGTGGTACTCCAGTTCCAGGTTTTACCCCGGGGATCCTGTCACAGAACAACATGGAAAATTACTAAGTAGAGAAGATGGGGATTAGTACAAGAATTGCAAGGTGAATAAGGAACTGGCTAAAGGGAAGAAGGCAACGGGTTGTGCTGAAAGGTGAACTATCAGACTTAAGGGAGGTCACTAGTGGAGTTCTTCAAGGAACCAATTTTATTCAGTATTTTTATTAATATTAATGATCTTGGCACAAATAGTAGAAGTGTCCTTGAAGACAGGAGTGACAGATATGAGATGCAATTCAATAATACAAAAGTGTAAGCTCATGTACTTAGGGTCTAATAATAAATAATAGGGAAAGCAGTGGATGTATTGTTTCTTGACTTTAGCAAAGCTTTTGACACGGTTTCCCACAGTATTCTTGTCAGCAAGTTAAAGAAGTATGGGCTGGATGAATGCACTATAAGGTGGGTAGAAAGTTGGCTAGATTGTCGGGCTCAACGGGTAATGATCAATGGCTCCATGTCTAGTTGGTAGCCGGTGTCAAGTGGAGTGCCCCAGGGGTCGGTCTTGGGGCCGGTTTTGTTCAATATCTTCATAAATGATCTGGAGGATGGTGTGCATTGCACTCTCAGCAAATTTGTGGATGATGCTAAACTGGGAGGAGTGGTAGATACGCTGGAGGGCAGGGATAGGATACAGAGGGACCTAGACAAATTGGAGGATTGGGCCAAAAGAAATCTGATGAGGGTCAATAAGGATAAGTGCAGGATCCTGCACTTAGGACGGAAGAACCCAATGCACAGCTACAGACTAGGGACCAAATGGCTAGGCAGCAGTTCTGCGGAAAAGGACCTAGGGGTGACAGTGGACAAGAAGCTGGATATGAGTCAGCAGTGTGCCCTTGTTGCCAAGAAGGCCAATGGCATTTTGGGATGTATAAGTAGGGGCACAGCGAGCATATCGAGGGACGTGATCGTCCCCCTCTATTCGACATTGGTGAGGCCTCATCTGGAGTACTGTGTCCAGTTTTGGGCCCCACACTACAAGAAGGATATGGATAAATTGGAGAGAGTCCAGCGAAGGGCAACAAAAATGATTAGGGGTCTGGAACACATGACTTATGAGGAGAGGCTGAGGGAACTGGGATTGTTTAGTCTCCAGAAGAGGAGAATGAGGGGGGATTTGATAGCTGCTTTCAACTACCTGAGAGGTGGTTCCAGAGAGGATGGTTCTAGACTATTCTCAGTGGTGGAAGAGGACAGGACAAGGAGTAATGGTCTCAAGTTGCAGTGGGGGAGGTTTAGGTTGGATATTAGGAAAATCTTTTTCACTAGGAGGGTGGTGAAACACTGGAATGCGTTGCCTAGGGAGGTGGTGGAATCTCCTTCCTTAGAAGTTTTTAAGGTCAGGCTTGACAAAGCCTTGGCTGGGATGATTTAATTGGGGATGGGTCCTGCTTTTGAGCAGGGGGTTGGACTAGATGACCTCCTGAGGTCCCTTCCAACCCTGATATTCTATGATTCTATGAATAAGAATTTCTGCTACAAGTTGGGGGGGCTCATCATTTGGAAGTGACAGAGGAGGAGAGAGACCTGAGTGTGTAGGTTGATCACAAGGATGACAAGCTACCAATGTGATATGGCTGCAAAAAAGGCAAAGTGATCCTAGGATGTATCAGGCGAGGCGTTTCCAGTGGAGAGAGAGAAGTATTAATGCCACTGTACAATGCACTGGTAAGACCTCATTTGGAATACTGGGTAAAGTTCTGGCCAACCATGTTCAAGAAAGACAAATTCAAACAGGAACCAGTGCAGAGAAGAGCTGCAGGGCTGATCCAGGGAACAGAGGGTCTATTTTATGAGAGCAGACTGGAAGAGCTTGGGGTTATTTTAGCTTATTTAGAAATTAGAAGATTTCTAGCCTGCAGAGGAGAGAGGCACTGGAATTAACTTCCAACAGGAGTTATGGAGGCAAACAACTGAATTAGTTTTGAGAGAGACCTGGGCACATTTAGGAGTGTAATTGTATGACAGGGTAGCATGTCATGGTTGTTGTGAAGAAGTAAAAAGGGATCTCACAAAACTGGGTGACTGAGCAACAAAATGGCAGATGAAATTCAATGTTGATAAGTGCAAAGTAATTCACACTGGAAAACATAATCCCCACTATACATACAACATTATGGGCTCCAAATTAGCTGTTACTACTCAAGAAAGAGATCTCAGAGTCATTGTGGATAGTTCTCTGAAAACATTCACTTTGTGCAGCAGCAGTTAAAAACCTAATTATCTATCCCAATTAGGAAAGGAATGGATAATGTGATACAGAATGGCCAGGGAGCAGTGGTAGAGGCAAAATATATAAACCCTAGGCTAATTAAGGCGTGGTTCCCTGTGGACTAGGGAGGGTTGCTACAGGTTAATTGGAGCACCTGTAGTCAATTAAACCCTGTCAGGACCCTAATAAAACCCCCTGCTTCAGGCAGTCAGAAAAAGGAGCGAGGACTGGAGCTTGGAGGTGTGTTGTTAGATTTGAAAGACCAGAGAACTGAAGTGAGGAAGACTTCCTCCCCCAGTGTCTAAGGACCAAAGGTTCCCCATCCAAGGGGGAAGAGGGTAAGAACCTGCAGGGGTTAATAAGAGGGGTTGAGGCTCAGAGTGAGGAGCAAACCCAGACCCCTCCCCTGCTTCCCTCCTCTACCACCTTTCTGGGCCACTAGCCGAGACCTCGGTGGCCCAAGAGCAGGGGCAAGGGGTGGTGTCTTAGCCCCCCTGCCAAGAAAAATGCAAGACCCACCATACTAACATTGGCCATCTTGCCACAATAATAAGACAGAAAATATCATATTGCCTCTATATAAATCCCTGGTGTGCCCACATCTTGAATATTATGTGCAGATGTGGTTGCCCCATCTCAAAAAAGATATATTGGAACTGGAAAGGTTCAGAAAATGGTAACAAAAATGATCAAGGTATGGAACAGCTTCCATATGAGAAGAGATTAAAAAGACTAGGATTGGTCATCCCTCTGAAGCATGTGGCACCAGCCACTGTCAGAAGACAGGATATTGGGCTAGATGGGCCTTTGGTCTGACCCAGTCTGGGCGTTCTTATGGTGGGGAGCAGGGCTTGGAAGCCCTGGGGTTCCTTTCAGTTTGTCTCATGCTTCAGGACTTCAGCCACCTGGAGGGGTCAGGAAGGAATTTTTCCTTTCCCTCAATGTATTCTGTGGGTTTTTTTCTGGGGAGGTGGGGTGTCTCCTTCCTCTGAACCATCAGGGATGGCAACAGCTGGAGATGAGACACGGGATGTGGGGGGACAGGGCTCTGAGGTGAGACCGAGCATTCATTCTTTCTTTCAGGTGCTGGGCTGGCTGGTTCTAGCTCCCATGCTAAGGGTCTAACTGGTCACCGTATGTGGAGTTGGAAAGGAATTTCCCCTGGTCAGATTGGCAGTGACCCTGGGTGTTTTTCATCTTCCTCTGCAGCATGTGGGTCACTTGCCAGGATTATCTTGGTACATCTCAGTCAATTCCCTGCCACTGCAGGGGCCTCGGGCACTGGTGCAACTAAGTGTCTCCTCTCCTCTGCTGCAGCAGATAATCTAGTCTAAGAGCTGTTGTAGTTTTGTCTAATTTTGGTTGTTGGGCTTCGGGGGTGGGTGCTGAGTGGGGCTGGTGGCCTGTGATACACAGAGGGTCAGACGAGATCATCTGGTGGTCCCTTCTGACCTCAAACTCGAGGATTCTCCAAAATAAAGTGATGTCTTCTGGCTCTGATCTGAATCAATGAGTGTTTCAGTCCTGGAATCAAACTCCTGAGGGGGTTCCCCCCCCATCATTAGCTGACAGCAAAGAACCAGAGGGGTCTGTCGGGGAGGCTTCTCACCTTTTCAGTGCTCCCAATATCACAGGTGAGCCCATGAAGAACCAGCTCCAGCCCAGGTCGGTAGCGGGCTTGGTAGTTAGTAATCTGGATCTCGCCTTTGCTAGGCCAGCCGGGGGGTGGTCGCTGCTCCGTCACCCACGGAGCCTGGGGGTTGGCGAAGGAGTGTTAAAAGGATGTCTGATAACTGGGGAACTGTGGTGCAAAGCACTCTGGGTAGCAACATGCAAATGAAGTGAGATATGCAGAGAAGCAGAGGTGCCCAGTTCTCCCTGTACCACTTCCCGCTCTATCTCCCAGTCACCTTTCCCTCACCCGCTCTCACCTCATTCTCCACCTGCGTGTACTCATGAACTCGCTCCACTGCCACGATGTTGGTTTCCAGCTCCGATGTCATCCGCACCAGCCAGTTCAGCGTCTGGGTTATCTGCACAGCAGAGACCAGCGGGTCCTGAGCCTGGAACACCCAAACCTTCGCCCCTTCCTAGGGCCCAGTGCCCCAAGCAGGAGCTTCTGCATCCTGACCCCATCCTGCTATAACACACCAAGCAGCAGGCCCCCCAACCTCGCTCACCCCGTTGCATCCAGCAGCAAGGCCCCTGCCCTGTCCCCACCTCCTCCCAATGGGACAGTCCCCTTCCCAGCCCCATCCTGGCCCAGGACCCACAGAGGGAGTGCCCCTGTCCTGGACCAGCATATGCCTCCTCCCTCGCTATGGGAACATCTTTCTTATCTCCAGCCATCCCAGCACCCCCCAGCAGTGTCCCCCTCCCAGCTGGCAGCCCCCGGAAGAGAGCCCCTTTGCCGGCCAAATGCCCAGCAGCACTTCCCAGCTGAAGGCAGGAACCAGCCACGGAGGCTCTGCCACCGGGAACAGCCCTGCCCCCCTGGATGTGAGCAGGCCCCTGCACAGCAGAGAGGCCTTGTTCCCCTGAACGGCTGGACTCACGTTGAGTGCTGAGGAGATGGAGAGCCCAACGATGCCACTCCCCAGAGAGTCCCTTGTAATCACGGCCAGGAGAGCCGCAAAGAAAACCACCAGGTTCCCGACAAACTCCTGGCGGATGGCCAGCCACCTGCAGCAGGGAGAGCGTTGGCGGTGAGGTGTGGGAGAGAGAAGCCTGCCTGCACCTACGCTCGCATGGTGGGGCACTTACAGTGAGCACCATCAGCACCATTCCTGGCCACCCGGAACACCCAGCACCACCCCATCCGCTCACCGCACCCATCAGTGCAGTGAACGTCCGTCACAATCCCCCTCCCCAGGCCTCACCATAAATATTCCCCTCAGGCACCTGTTTCTCACACAGAACTGGTGCTCTTAATCTCCTACCTGTGGCCTCAATATTCCCTACTAATCCACCCTGTCACACCCTACCTCATCTGCGAGCGAGCACCCTAATAAAACCCCACTGGCAAACAACTGTCTGACCAGCAATATTCTTTCCCAGTAATCACCCAACTCACACTAAACTGCCCCTCCCAGGCAGCTGGCTGTGCCTCATTTTAAATATTTCCCTCTCATCATCCCCATCTCCCAGTTACATCCTAAATTCTCCCCGTCCCATCACGCCTGGGTATTCACCTGGAAAGCCCTTGTGTAACACCATATATCTTCCCTTGTATTTATATATACAAAAAATAAAAGGGGGCACAGCTGCAGGCGCATCACAGAAGGGG
This sequence comes from Lepidochelys olivacea, assembly GCF_965140295.1. Classification (NCBI taxonomy): domain Eukaryota; kingdom Metazoa; phylum Chordata; order Testudines; family Cheloniidae; genus Lepidochelys; species Lepidochelys olivacea. Next base: position 126,350,826 of record NC_140417.1, on the reverse strand, counting down.
GGGAGACACCCACTCAGTCAAAGGTGAGGTATCAGCCTCGCCATGTCATCTGGTTACGTCCCCCAGGCTACCAGCCCCACGTCAGCCTGATCTGGATGGAGCTCGTCCTCACTAGCATCTCTCCTAGCATCCCATGACTCCCACAGTCACCTCACGCCCAGGTATGTGCCACCAGGGACATTACATATGCGTCTGACCATTTCCTCAACGTTACACCAAAAGGGGCTGTGTGTGGTCTCTGGCGAAAGCGAAGGTCTAGCTGATTGTCCTAGTTATTGGGAGATGTTTTATGGAAAACAATTTTAGAGCCATGTAATGTAGGATATTCGTGTTCCAAATCTGCTGGGAGTGAAAACTACCACTTGAGGAGGAGGCATCTGAGAGCCCACCAAATCCACATGAGAACAATGGACGCCCATGGAGACAGGGTGTTTATTTACTGTCTGGAGTAGATGTTGGCTGGAGATTTACAAGGACAAACAAACTCCAAGAGAGTTCTCGGAAAAGGGGCCATGGGCTAACAGACAATAGGCTCTGACTGTAAAAGAGGAGAAGAGTTGCCCATGTGGTTATCCATGACAGGAGAAGACACTCTGTCAACCTGGTTCATAAAAAGTTGACCCCAGCTTTTTAGACTGGTCAAACGCTGCAAGAACCAACCTTTGGGTGAGAAATATCTGATTAGACAGAAAAGTAACTTGTGAATAAGTCTAGGCTAGAGATTGAGCGTAATGTTTTTCTTTTACTTGTAATCTTATCTTTCCAAATCTTTAGACTTGCTTTGATTTGAATCTTTACCTCAAGCTCTGTTAAATAAACCTCAATTTCTGTCCAAGTGCCTTGTGCTAGGGCAACTGCTGAACTGAGGTGAAACCGGTGAACTATGGTGCACGATCTCTGTGGAGCCAGTGGATCAGTGTACACAGCAGGTGTTCTGCAGATAGGGGACTGGTCACTCAAGTGTGACAAAGCAGGTGTGTAAATTGCTCGCCTGCAGAGGGAAAGAGCAGGCGCTCACAGAGACAAGTAGCTGGTGTCTGAGGAGTGTTTCCCCTGGTGGGCACAGACAAGGCTCTCTCATGCTGTGAGCAGGTGGTAGTGATTCACCCTGGGTGTAGCTCTGAAACACCGTCACACCATGTTTCATCATAAATCATCCTCCCAAATCACCAGGTCTCATGCTCAATTGTCCCCAAGTCACTTTCACTCTCTCATCCTAAATCCTCCCCCAAATCATCCAGTATCTAACCTAAACCAGTCACTTCCATTGCACCTCACACCTACATTGTCTCCCTGTCCATCCCATCTCTCCTTCTACCCTGCTCCGCCTAGTGGGTTCCCTCAGGGATTGGTTCTTGACCTTGTGCTATTTAACATTTTTATCTATGTCATGGAAGAAAACGTAAAATCGCCAGTGATAGCATTTGCAGATGACACACAGATTGAGGAAATGATAAATAATGAAAAGGACAGGTCACTGACAGAGAGCAATCTTGATCAGTCAGGAAGCTGGGCACACTCAAACAATATCTTTTTCAATACTGCCAAAGGTATAATCATATCTCTAGGAACACAGAACGTAGGCCATATTTACTGGATGGGGGACTCTATCCTGGGAAGCAGTGCTCTGAAAAAGACTTGGGTACCAATGTGAGATTTCTAAAAATAGCTACAGCACTCAACAGAGGATGTAGGCTCAGATTATGGTTACCTCTACATTTGGCACTGGTTTGACTGCTACTGGACTACTGTGTTTTAAATGAGGACTGGACGTTTTTCAAAAGGTCTGCTCTAGTTCAAATCTGCATGAATTCCAGGAAGTCCCATGGCCTGTGCTATGCAGGAGTTCATGATACATGATCACAATGGCCCCTTCTGGTTTTATAACCTATGAATCAATGTACCTAGGCGGAGCAGGGTAGAAGAAGAGATGGGGTAGACAGGGAGACAATGTAGGGCAGCATTATCTCCTGCAAATTGTAACCAAACTTGTTTGTCTGAGCAATTGGCTGAACAAGAAGTAGGACTGAGTGGACTTGTACACTGTAAAGTTTTACATTGTTTTATTTTTGAATGCAGTTATTTTTTAACATAATTCTACATTTGTAAGTTCAACTTTCATGATAGAGATTGCACTACAGTGCTTGTATTAGGTGAATTGAAAAATACTATTTCTTTTGGTTTTCACAGTGCAAATATTTGTAATAAAAAATAAAGTGAGCACTGTACACTTTGTATTCCATGTTGTAATTGAAATAAATATATTTGAAAATGTAGAAAACATCCAAAAATATTTAAATAAAAGGTATTCTATTATTGTTTAACAGCACGATTAATTGCGCAATTAATTTTTTAGATCGCGAGCTTAATCGCGATTAATTATTTAATAGCTTGACAGCCCTAAAAAAAACTATTGAAACAAGACACTTCACTGCACACACCTCTCCCTCTGGGGAGAGGATGACAGAACAAACAACATGTGACAGATATGTAATTATAGTGCTTAATACACTACTAGAAGGCGCTCATACTTAGAATAGAATAGGAAAATTTTAGCATTTCCATCTAGTAATGGATCAATACCGTTGTTAGGATTCCTTCTGTTCTTAATACACGTTTAAAAATCCCTTTTTATTGTCCCTTACTCTTCTGGCTATAGATGTCGCAGTGTGTTATTTTGCTTCCCTTATCAATTTTCTACAATTCCTAGCTTCTAAGCCCCACCCACCCAAAGCACTCAACCAGCAATGTGCCCAACACCCAACAATGCCCTCCAGCATTCAGTCAAGCACTCCAACACCCATCAGAACCATCCCAATCTATCTGAAGCATCCAATACTCCTAATACTGATCCAGAACACCTCAGCACCCCACAGTGTAACCTCCCCAGTTCTCCATGAATCCCATGGGCACCAGGTTTGTATAATTTTTGGTGGTGCCCAGAATGGGTCCAAGCAGAACCGTCCCATCCATAGGATGTACCGGGACAACCGCCCCAGGCCCCACGCTTCAGGGGGATGTGGGGTACAGGGCGGCCTGGCACCGGCAGCAGCGAGCAACCCGGCCCCAGCCTTCCCTGTCCTGCCGGCTCCTGGCATCGCTTGGAGGAGGGGGAGGAAGCTGGAAAGAGGCAGGGTGGGGACTTGGGGGAAGAGGTGGAATTGGGGTGGGGAGGGGGTGGAGCAGGGCTTGGGGGAAGGGATGGAGTGCGGCAGAGGAGGGATGGGAAGAGGCTGGCCAGCACCAGGCCCCCCGCTAGGCCCCCCAGGATGCCCTGTACCCCACGTCCCACTGAAGCGTGGGGCTCCCCAAAGAGCGGGGCCTGGGGTGGTTCCCCCGGTCCATCCTATGGACAGGATGGCTCTGAAAATATAAGCCCAAACATTGGTGGAGCCTGAATATTGATGGAGCATAGGCCCATATAACTCGCCGCCTATGGAAGCCCCCAGCAGCGCCCCACCCTATCAGCCAAAATCACCCCAACAAGGCCCCGTGCTAGAATGTGATCCTGTCCCAAAAGTCCCCTGTTCCTAACAGAAATATGCAGACTCCATGCAGGGTCTGGAACCTTATGGTGTTAGCTCCACAGTATCCAGTTCAGCCAGCCAAGACCCAGAACATCCAGAGGCCAAATGAGGCTCTTCAGATAAGCCAAAGGCCAGGAGAGCCCCAGCTCCTAGTGATCCCCCCACAGCCATCGAAATCACGTGCACTGATTTTACTGCAGCGAGCTGCACTCAGCCCAGTCACATGATGAATACAAGCCCTGCTGGTCTGTCCCTTTGGGGGAGGAGTCATCTCACCTATTCGAGACAATCCAGGAGTAAACACTTTTCTGGTTGATGTCCATGATCTGGTCGTTGTGCTGCAGGAACCGCGCCTGGTGTCCGTAGGCCCTGATCACAGACAGGCCTGACACTGTCTCGCTGAAGTGGGAATAGATGGGAGACCTGGTGACGGAATCCAGACGTCTCAGCTGGCGGGACGTGGAGACGTAGATGCGCTGGGACCAGAGAAGCAGCTCCATTACTGCAATGGGCACCCAGGACCTTCCCACCCGTGGCAGATGGCAGAGACCTCAGTTCCGCTAGGTGTGTCTGCTCTGGGAATGCCCAAGGAAGGAGAGAGGCTGAGCTCTGCCCCGCCCATTGCGCCAAAAGTGCCAGAACCACTCACCAGCAGGAAGAAATAGAAGATGCCCAAGGGAATGATGATGAGAGCGAAGTAGGGGGTGGCCAGGCAGATCATGAGCAGGGTGCTGATGATGCCCAGAAAGCAGGTCAGCCAGCTACGGAAGGACATGGGGATGGTCTCATCCACAGTAAAGATGTCCTGGGAACAGATGGAGAAGAGGGGAGATGCAGGCAGTGATGCAAGGCCCTGCGCGACAGGAGGAGGCCAGAGGGCCCTGCACGTGCTAAGGGACGCTCTGATACCACTCTGCCTTCCAGCCCTGGGGCTCAGCGTGATCCTGCTGTCCAGACAGGGAGACTGACGCAGAGAGAGGGGAAGGGGCTTGCCTCATGGGGCATGTCGTGAGTCAGTGGCACAGCTGGGAAAATGAACGCAGGGGTCTTGATTTCCAGATCCCCATATTCTAACCATTAGACCCCACGTCCTCCCAGATCTGAGAACAGAACCAGGAGTCCTGGCTCTCAGTCCCCCCAGCTCTAACCACTAGACTCCACTCCTGCTCTAGCTCTGCGTGATTAAAGGCCCGTCAGGTTCCTAGTTTGGACCCACCTTGTTCACATCACAAAGCCCTGCTGAGACCTGACCAAATGCTGCCACGTGAGGCTACTGACAAGGCAGTGGGCTGTTGGGGAAGGCGTCATGTCTCCACCAGCACAGGAATTGCCCCGGGTGAGGGTTTCTAGGATAAAGCTCCTGGCATTGCAGCAAGAAATGTGCCTGTGAAACATTTGACGGAACGTCCCTCCCTCTGCTGCCACCCCTGGCGCTGATCCCGCCAGGACAACTGGGCACAGGGTCCCCCCGACACAAGCTCTCACCTTGGCAAATCTGTTGATGATGCGACCCATGGGGGTCGTGTCGAAGAAGCTCATGGGCACCCGCAAGATATTGCTGAGCAGCTGCTGGTGCAGCACGTGGGAGGCCCGGATGGCACCGCGGGAAGCCAGGAGGGCTCCGGCCATCAGGAAGGCAGCTAGAACGCATGCATGTGCCAGTTAGGGTCAGGCTCACGGGACCTTGGGCCCGACATAGCCCCGGCACACATGGAGAGATTGGGTGCTGCTGGGCTGCAATCCTCCAGCTTCCAGGGAGGCCTCAGACCCCAGCTGCCTGCTCCCAGCTCCCAGGGAAATCTTGGCAACCCCATCCAGTGCACTGGGGGGAATCTTGGGCCCTGGCAAACTGCCAGCTCAAGCAGAGGCCTGGGGCCTCAGCAACCCTTCCCTGGGCTCTCCAGTCCAAGTGCCCCCAGCTCACAACATCCCATTTCAACTGGGTGGGTCCCCAGACGTACCCTGCGCCATGCCCAGCGCCCCGAAGACCCCGATCCGCATGTCCCGCTGAGAGGTTGGGTAAGTCTTGTTCCAGTACTGCAGCGAGTCGTCGGTCCAGTCACTGAGCCACAGGTTGGAGCCCACGAAGGCGGCATATTGTGCAACGTAGGTGACGAAAACCCAGGCGGAGAATCCCCAGCCCACGGCGCGTAGGTACCGCAGGTACAGAGAGAACTTCACCTGCAGAGCTGCACAGCTGTGGTGGCGTCCCAGGGAGTCCAGCCGCCGCACGCACCCGACGCAGCTCTGCCTGCAGGCCACACCTCTGCCCTCCCCACACAGCGGCACTCAACCCCCCCACAGCCTCCGCCCAGCCGCCGCCCAGCCCGCCCCCCCAGCACCGCCAGGCTCCCGCGCCCTCCCCCCCAGCCCCCGCCCAGTCCCCCCCCACAGCACCACCCAGCCTGCCCCCCCCAGCACCGCCCGGCTCCTGCGCCCTCCCCCCCAGTCCCCCCCCCACAGCACCGCCCAGCCTGCCCCCCCCCAGCACCGCCCGGCTCCCGCGCCCTCCCCACCCAGCCCCCGCCCAGTCCCCCCCACAGCACCACCCAGCCTGCCCCCCCCAGCACCGCCCGGCTCCTGCGCCCTCCCCCCCAGCCCCCGCCCAGTCCCCCCCCACAGCACCGCCCAGCCTGCCCCCCCCAGCACCGCCCGGCTCCCGCGGCCTCCCCACCCAGCCCCCGCCCAGTCCCCCCCCACAGCACCGCCCAGCCTGCCCCCCCCCAGCACCGCCCGGCTCCCACGCCCTCCCCCCCAGCCCCTGCCCAGTCCCCCCCCACAGCACCGCCCAGCCTGCCCCCCCCCAGCACCGCCCGGCTCCCGCGCCCTCCCCACCCAGCCCCCGCCCAGTCCCCCCCACAGCACTGCCAGGCTCCCGCACCCTCCCCCCCAGCCCCTGCCCAGTCCCCCCCCAGCACCGCCAGGCTCCCGCGCCCTCCCCACCCAGCACCCGTCCAGTCCCCCCCCACAGCACTGCCCAGCCGCCCCCCAGGCTCCCGCGCCCTCCCCACCCAGCCCCCGCCCAGTACCCCCCCAGCACCGCCCAGCCTGCACCCCCCAGCACCGCCCAGCTCCCGCGCCCTCCCCATCCAGCCCCTGCCCAGCCCGCCCCCCCAGCACCGCCAGGCTCCCGCGCCCTCCCCACCCAGCCCCCGCCCAGCCCGCCCCCACAGCACCGCCCAGCCCGCCCCCCCAGCACCGCCAGGCTCCCGTGCCCTTCCCACCCAGCCCCCGCCCAGTCCCCCCCCCACAGCACCGCCCAGCCTGCACCCCCCAGCACCGCCCGGCTCCCGCGCCCTCCCCACCCAGCCCCCGCCCAGCACCGCCCAGCCTGCCCCCCCAGCACCGCCCGGCTCCCGCGCCCTCCCCACCCAGCCCCCGCCCAGCCCGCCCCCCCAGCACCGCCCGGCTCCCGCGCCCTCCCCACCCAGCCCCCGCCCAGCACCGCCCAGCCTGCCCCCCCAGCACCACCAGGCTCCCGCGCCCTCCCCACCGAGCCCCCGCCCAGTCCCCCCCCACAGCACCGCCCAGCCTGCACCCCCCAGCACCACCCGGCTCCCGCGCCCTCCCCACCCAGCCCCCGCCCAGCCCGCCCCCCAGCACCGCGTAGGCTCCCACACCCTTCCCACCGCACTGCCCAGAATCCCATGCCCTCCCCACACAGCATCATCAAGCCCCCTCAGAGCACCACCTAGTCCCGCACACTCTCCCCACACAGCCCCCCACACACCCCAACCCTGCTCTCCCCAGCACTGCCCGCCCACCCTGCCTTCCCATAGCCAGCAGCCCACCCTCAAAACACACCCCAGCAGCACCCCTCCATGCCTCCCTCTTCACCCAGAGGCCGGGAGCAGTGAAATGGGGGTCAGCAAAGCTGAGGGTCAGTTTTCTCAAGCAACTATTATGGTTGTAAAGCGGCGAGCTGTGGGGTGGGATTTCACAGTGTCCCCGCCCCCAAGCCACAAGATCCCTTCTCTCACCTTCCCCGTTTCCATGGCCTCCTTCTCAATCAGCCTCTGTCCTGTCACCTCCTCAGAAGGCTGCTTGTCCTTGGGCCCCACCTCACTCGCTCGCAGGGCCTTTCGCAGGGACCCGTTGCTGCTGGTGCTGAGGCTGCAATAGGGCGATTGCTCATCGTTAGCCACGGGGCAGCTGCACTTGGAGCCACCCACCCGCCTCGCCCCGCACTGAGCCTCCCGCTCCAGCATGCTGGCTGCAGCGGGATCTGCCAGGGACCAGCCATGGGACTCACTGACTTTGGCGAGAGAAACATTTCAACTGGACCCTTTGGTAATTCCTCCGAGTCCAGCGTTGTTCCCACCCTCTCCAGCTAAACAAGCCCAGCCCCGCACTCCGGACACACCTTTGCCCAGCCAGCCAGCCCCAGGGAAAAGCCCAAGGGCTGGATGTCTGACATACAGAAACCGCTGGATAAGTCACACTAGAGGGGAAGCTAGCTACTCAGCAGCGCGATCCTGCCCAGTGCATTGTGGGGGAGCAGAAAGCGGTGGGGTCGGGAGGCAGCTGCAACAGGGGAGCGTGGGGGGAAGACTGCTGGAGAAACCCTGCAGGCAGGAACTTGCCGAGCCTGGGCTGGGGAGCAGAACCATGACAGACAGGCCCTTTCCGATCAGCAGCTGAGCAAAGCAGAGGGCCCCACATGCCATGCAGGTCAGGGAGGCTCCAGAGACCAGGGCTCTCAGACGCTTTCCCACAGGTTCCCCAAGAAGTGAAGCCTCACACAGGGCCCCTCCATCCCAGGAAGCCCAGCAGAGGCCCAGGGTAGAGGGAGATGCCTGGACAGGGAGAGGGACGGAAAGGGAGAGGTTCTGGTGGTGGGGGAATGAGATCCAATGACTGGGGACAGGTTCCTACCTGCGGCTGAATCCTCTCTGCTGGATGCTGGCTTCTCTTTTCAGGGTCATGGTCACTATGTCAGCTGGCACTTCCTCCGGGCTAGTCTCAGGGACCTCGCCGTCTTGCTCCTCTGCAGCTTCCACTGAAATAGCAGACACAGGAGTTAGGAGGCACCTGGACTGGATGTGGCATTCAGCATTGAACAGAGAGCAGCACACGGCTACGTAGTACCAGGCCTGTGCTGTGTCCTCCTGCACAGCAGCCAAGAGCTCCCTGCAATACCTTCAGGAGCCCTTATTAAACTGTGCTCAAGTATCCTTGGGGTCCATTGTATTACATGAACGGCTTGTGTGTGATGGTGGGCAGGGATGTATGTAACCTCTGGAGTGGGGAGATGTAATTCCTGGGGGCTCAAAAGACTATATCGAACAATGTGTCAGACTAAAACAGACTCTTGGAAAAGTGTGGAGTGGAATATACAGGGCGCGGGGAATCCCCACCTCCGGTGATGCAAACCCAGGCCCTGAGGAGGGGCTACTGTCTGCTGATCACTCTTGCTGCCATCTGACAGGTTCCTAGCTCTCTCCCCTGAAGCAGCTGGTGCTGGTGGCCCCTGTTGGAGATGGGGTACTGGGCTACACAGACCCCTGCTCTGAGCTGGAGTGGGAACCCTTCGCCCCTAGGAGTAAGAGTGCAGTGTTCTCTAGGTGGAACCGTCCCACTCCTTGTCAGGGCCCGTCTTGGGGAAACCAAGGGCCTTTTCTGGCTTCCCAGGACTGCACACTCTCCTCAGGTGAGACGCTGGGCTTGCTCCTAGCCACAGAAAGGGGAACGTCCAAGCGGCAAGGTGAGCGCGGTCTCCCAGCCGCAGCATGGGGCTTTGGGGCCTGAGCTCCAGCCAAGCTGAACAGGGAAGGAGAAGAGACCATGCTCTGGGAACCACTGTGGGTGGGAAGGTTCCCAGCAGGGGTCAGGGCAAGGTTCCTGCAGAGCCATATAGCTCTTTCTGCTGACTCATACTGAGGTAAGACGAGCTGCGTCACACTGGGTCCAGTTCAGGAGGAGGCAGGTTTGGTGTGTCCCCGGAGGCAGAGGGGAAGGGGCAGAAACAGAAAGGCCCTGCAGAGACAGACCCAAGCCCCGGAGACAGTGCAGGCCGAGACTCTCCTTGTATTAGTGTTACCCTCTGTGACGGGGCAAGGCCAGATGGCTATAGAAAAGTAGTGGGAGATAGATATGTTAGCTCCACGCTAAACAAATCCCTGGTACCAGGTTAAGTGAAATGGCAGCTGCTCCAGGTCAATTAAGACACCTGGGGCCAATTAAGAACTTTCCAGAAGGCAGGGAGAAGGCTAGGTTGATTGGGACACCTGAAGCCAATCAGGGGACTGGCTGAAACTAGTTAAAAGCCTCCCAGTTAGTCTGGTGGGTGTGTATGTCAGGAGATGTGGGAGGAAGTTGTGCTGTTGGAGAGGCTGAGTAATACACACCATATCAGGCACAAGGAAGGAGGCCCTGAGGTAAGGGTGAAGTGGAGCTTGAGGAAGTGAGGGCTGCGGTGGGGGAAGTAGCCCAGGGAATTGTACATGTCATGTTTCTAAAAGGTCAGCTACCATAGCTGATACTATTAGGGTCCCCGGGCTACTCTACCCGGAGTAGAGGGTGGGCCCAGGCTTCCCGCCCCCACCTTTGCCCTCTGATTAATCACTGAGACTGGGAGACAACAGAGACTGTGCAAGGAAGGATAACTTCTCACCTCCCTCGCTGGCTTATGATGAAAATGGCTCAGTAAACTGTGACCCTTGTCCCTAGAGAAAGACGGGTTACGTGGAGGGTCACAGTGAGCCTCTGAGGCTAGCGAAATCCGCCAGGAAACGTGGGACCCACGGAGGCAAGGACAGAACTTTGTCACACCTCGTTAACAGGGGCAAACCCCAGGTGGGTGAGTTAGGGCTGTCTCCTTCCCTCCCGCCAACACTGCGGCGCTCTGGGCAACACAGCACAAAACAGGACTCCATGGGCACCTGTATGAAGCTGACCCTGGGTCCAGCACATGCCCCTGTACCTGTGGCCTCCCCCTCGGGGGTGCTACCCTCCTGGCTTCCATACATGCTCAAGAGCTGAGCGAAGGCCCCCCCGTTAGCCAGCAAGGTGCTGTAGGAGCCCTGCTCAGACACGGCACCGGCCACCAGCACGACAATCTCATCCGTCTTTGGCAGGAAACTGATACTGTGCGTCACCAGGATCCGGGTCTGCCACGAAGAATGGCACAGAGGTTACAGGGTCCAGCAGCTACAGGACTGCCGCCCCCTCCCGTGTCCTTGGCTGGAAACACATGCCACCCCCGGCTGAGGACCGGCAGGGCACTCCATCACCTACCTCCCCCCCCTGGTTGGGGACCTGCAGGGCTCCCCCTCACCCACTCCCCCCCTGGCTGGGGACTCACAGGGTTCCCCCTCTTTCAGCCCTGCCCCAAGCTGGGGACCCAGAGGGCTCCCCCTCACTCGCCACCAGCTGGGGACCTGCTGGGCTCCCCCTCACCTATTACCGTCCCCAGCTGGGGACTCAACGGGCTCCCCATCATCCACTCCTGCCCACCGCTAGGGACCTGCCAGGCTCCCCATCATGCCCCTTCACCATTTAGATTTAGTTGGGGATTGGCCCTGCTTTGAGCAAGGGGTTGGACTAGATGACCTCCTGAGGTCCCTTCCAACCCTGATATTCTGTGATTCCCCCAGCTCTGTCTGGGAACCTGCGGGGCACTCTGTCATCTACCCTCACCCCTGGCTGGGGATGCACAGGGCCCCCCTCGTCCACTCACGCCCCCAGTGGAGAGCCTGGAGGTGTTCCTGTTGCCAACTGCACAGAACTGCCCACCAACTAGCCCCTCGTTCAAGCCCCCTGTTAAGCCACTAAGAGGGCTTGCCTGGCTGCAGAGGGGGCCACACCAGAAGTGCCCCAGATGAGGGTTGATGGGGGAAATCTCCTAGGTGGGGACTGCTCCCTGCCCCGATTAGTTTGGGGCTGTTCTCACCTTGCCCTGCAGCAGCCCGTCCGGCCCCAGCACCTGGTCAAAGAGGTGCTTCCCCACGTGAGCATCTACGGCCGACAGGGGGTCGTCGAGAAGGTAGATATCTGCGTTGCTGTACACCGCCCTAGCCAGGCTGACCCGCTGCTTCTGGCCCCCACTCAGGTTAATGCCCTGGTAGGGGAAAGCACCTGACTGTAAGTCCTGGGGCTCTCCCGGCACCCCAGTGTGCTGACTGAGGGGAGCAAAGTCTTCCACTGGTGCTCACTCACCCTCACCCAGCCCCATGTTCTCCAGACAGCCCCCCCCGAGCATCACACGCTCTCTGCACCCCCACCCTACCCTCACAGGCTCCAGACACTCTGTACCCCCTACCTTATCCCTACATGCTCCAGACAGCCCCGACAAGCACCATACGCTCTCTGCACCCCCACCCTACTCCCATGTTCTCCAGACAGCCCCCCCCGAGCATCATACACTCTCTGCACCCCCATCCTACTCCTACATGCTCCAGACAGCCCCTAAGCACCATACGCTCCCACGCCCTCTGCAGCACCGTCCTACCCCACGTGATCCAGATAGCACCATACGCTCTCTGCACTCCCACCCAACCCCCACGTGCTCCAGACAGCCCCCCTGTGCCCCATATGCTCTCTGCACCCCCACCCTACCCCCACGTGCTCCAGACAGCCCCCCTGTGCCCCATATGCTCTCTGCACCCCCACCCTACCCCCACGTGCTCCAGACAGCCCCCCTGTGCCCCATATGCTCTCTGCACCCCCACCCTACCCCCACGTGCTCCAGACAGCCCTTCCCCCGAGCGCCACATGTTCTATGCCACCCCCATCCCACCCCTAGGAGCTCCAGACACTCCCCAAGTGTTCTCCATCATTACCTCCCAAATACACACCCAGGGGCTGCTGCTTCTACCACCAAACATTCCTCCTCAGCCTTGGACACCCGTGCACCTCCCCAACTCCACATACCTCCTCCTCTTCTTCTACCTTCCTCAGATGCCCACGAGCCACCCATTCCTACTACCACACGACCCTCAAGCTTCCTACACTAACACACCCTCCACCCTCTCTGAGCCACCCCAGACACCTCCCCCGCTCCTATCCCCCACCTACTCCCCAGGGCGCCTCCTCCCAGCCTTCCCCTCCATCACACTCTCCTTCCCCGACATGCCCAGTGCCAATACCTTCTCTCCAATCTCCGTGAGGTCACCTCCAGGGAGCAGCTTCAGGTCTGGAAGGAGAGCACAGGCCTCCACAACCCGCTGGTACCTAGCCTCATCCAGTTCTAACCCAAAAAGAATGTTGTCCTTCAGCGTGGCGTTCTGGATCCAGGCCTGCTGGGGAACGTAGGCCACAGAGCCCTGGAGGGAAGAGCCCAATCTGAGCTGACTCATCCAGTCAGTGCAGGACTTGGGCCCTGGACTAGGGGCTGGGGAAAGGAGGGATGGGGGAGTTGGGCCTGGGATGGGAGCAGTCACATCCCCTGTGCAGGGAACTAGACAAAGCCAAGATGAGATTGTGACATTGGCAGACCAGGTGCCAGCTCATGCCAAGGCCTCTAGGCCTCAGCTGAACATAGACCAATACATTGCTGGAAACCAGTCTGGCTCAGCTGTGTGTTGGCATTGTTCAAATAAAGTTGAGGTGTATGAGAATGTGGTTAGACATTATGAAATGCTGGTAGGAGCTGCATGTAGTAATCTCACTTACAACATCTGTACCCCACATTTTAAGGTTATATTGAGCATTTACTTTGTAATCCCCTGTAACTGTGTAACTTGTGAACCAGGAACGAAGCATTAACTAATGTAAAATGCTGGCTTCCTATTGAAGTGGTTAGGCCTTGCCCACCAAGAAAGCCCATTGAAACAAAGGAGCCATTGTGAAACATCAGAGGACAAAGACGTTGTTAATTGCTCCCCACACTCCCAGGAAGAGGAATCATCCCATCAGCTTGAGCTCTGGGGGAAGGGAATAAAAATTCCTGCCAAAGAAGAAGCTGGATCTTTTATGTCACTTGGACTTTGAAGGACAAGAATTACCAGGCATAAACAAAAGATCCCCAATGCTTGGCCTCGCTTAGCCCTAAAGGACACATAGAGCTTGCTTATTATAGAAGCTTCTATTACTTTTTGAAACTTTAGATTGGAACCCATTGGTGTGTTTGTTTATTTGCTTTAACCTTGTAAATAGCACTCATTTCTTTTTCTTAGTCAATATATCTTTAGTTAATTTATTATAGGATTGGCTACAAGCATTGTCTTTGGTGTTAGATCTAAGGTGCAACTGACCTGAGGAAAGTGACTGACTGGTCCTTTGGGACTGGGAGTAAACTGAATGTTGTTGTGATTTTTGGTGTAAGGGACCATCTATCACAAAGACAAGTTTACCTGGGTGACAAGATAGATCAGAGTACCCAAGAGTACTGTCTGTGACTCCCTGGTTAGGCTGTAATAATGCCTGAGGAGTTTACACTTGATGCATGGCTGGTGAAATAATAGAATCCTAGAACTGGAAGGGACCTCATCTAGTCCAGTCCCCTGCACTCAAGGCAGGACTAAGTATTATAGACCATCCCTGACAGGTGTGTGTCCAACCTGCTCTTAAAAATCTCCAATGACAGAGATTCCACAACCTCCCTGGGCAATTTATCCCAGTGCTTAACCACCCTGACAGGATGTTTTTCCTTATGTCCAACCTAAACTTTACTTGCTGCAATTTAAGCCCACTGCTTCTTGTCCAATCCTCAGAGGTTAAGGAGAACAATTTTTCCTCCATGTAACAACCTTTTATGTACTTGAAAACTGTTATTATGTCCCCCCTCAGTCTTCTCTTCTCCAGATTAAACAAACCCAATTTTTTCAATCTTCCCTCATAGGTCATGTTTTCTAGACCTTTAATCATTTTTGTTGCTCTTCTCTGGGCTTTCTCCAATTTGTCCACATCTTTCCTGAAACATAAGTACAGAACTCACAACAGGGGTGTGTGCTCTGGCTCTTAACAGACAGCTTGGCAGAGCTGATAATTCCTGTGACACTAAACATCCTGCAGGATAAATGTTGTTCACTGCATCTCCCCAGGACTTAGGGGGAAGAGGGTGCTGGAGGCTAGGACCCTAACTAGCCTTTCCACCCTACAGACCAAGGGTTTGCTCTCACTTCCATGAACTGGGTGGATATTTGTCCATGGCACCAAGCTGCCATGTGATCGGTTGTGACAGTTAGTGGATGTCCGGAGCAATAGCATGAAGTGTGTGAGGGAGGTCTGAAGCGTATTGGCAGAGTCGGGTAGGAACAATTTGAGTAGCGGGGGGCTGCAGATCAGGATTGAGGGGCATCGGCAAAGATATGCACATAGGGAACCCAGGGCTGGAAGAGCAGCGGGCTGTGGGGCGGGGCTGAGGGGCACCAGCAGAGCTAGAGGGTGTCCCAGAGCTGGAATACCAGGGAAATCTGCAAGTCATGACTGAGGCTGTTTGGCCTGGATACTGGCTGGGGAGAAGGGTGGGAGGGGCCTTGGTGTTCACATCTTTGCCTGGGGTGGGAACTCTTAAGTGCCCCCCAGGATCCAACAGCAGCTCACGGGGCCTCCTCCACCCAGGGCAGCTCCTCTCACCTGGATGTTAATGTGCCCCTTGAGGTTCTCCATCTCTCCTAGCACGGCTGACACCAGTGAGGATTTCCCTGAGCCCACAGCCCCGACCACAGCCACCAGACACCCAGGCTTGATATCCAGAGTGACCCTGGAAGGACAAGAGAGCTGAGTGGGACACAGAGCAGCGCTGAGCAGCTACTAGGGATGTAAATAACGCGTAAAAACAATAACCGTGTAACCAATTAAAATTCTACGGTTACATGGTTAAACGTTTAACCGGGGAATTAGGAATGTGGGGGCTGCTACAGCATGGGGATCCCTGCTGCCCGGGGATCCCCATGCCCGGGGATCCCTGCTGCCAACCCCATGCCCAGCATCCCGGTGTGCCTGGCATCCTGGTTTCCGGCCCGCGCCCAGGGTCCTGGCTGCCATCCCATGCCACAGATCCCGGCTGCCGGCCCGCCCTGGGGCTCTGCGCTGTGGTGGCAGCCGGGTTGCTGGGCGCAGATGGCAGCAGAGCCCTGGGTACGGGGCCGGCAGCCAGGATCCCAGACGTGCGGGGCAGCAGCCGGGACCTCGGGCAGAGTTTAATTGTTAACAGAAACCGATAAGCCTCAAGCTTATTGGTTAACCAGTTAAATTTTTACATCCCTAACAGCTACGTTATCCAGGCTAACCACAGACTCCTTCCTGGACTCCTGCGTCTCCTGGACTTGCCACCTGGGCCTTGCATGGGGCTGGAAACGTCATGAAAGGACCCAGACCATGTGATCAACGAGAACAAGCCAGCGAAGCAGGTGTTTCCAGCTGCCCGTGTCTCTGCTCTGGGGGATGTGTGTCCTGCAGGGCCAGGCTGCACAGGGGGCTGTGTTCCACCCATGACAGCACAAGGCGATTGCCTGGCAAGTCAGTAACAGGGAAGGGAGCCCCCCCAGCACAGCACAAGGCCCTGAACGCAGCACACTTACTCTCTGATCACAGGCCCGGCACCCTGCTCCCAGGCAAAGGAGGCCTCGGAGAACTGCATTGCACAGTCTGCCAAGAGAACGGGCAGCACCTCAGAGACTGGGTGGGGAACAGATCTCTCCCCAGCCCAACCCCAAACTCAGTGTGTCCAGCTCCCAGGAGCCACCAGCCCACTCGGGGGCTCCCCCTCATGCCTAGTGGATCCAGGATTTGGGCTGAGGGAGGAAATCCTCCCCAAAGGGCCCTGCACATGAGGGGAGGGTTGTTGTACCACAGGACCCTGAAAACCAGGTGCCCCCCCATGAGGTGCGAGTGGGGGAGGGTGTATCTAAGGGCCCCACACATGGGGTAGGAGTGGAGGGGACATTGTGCCAGGGGGCACCACACACTGGGTGGGAGAGGGGGGATGTATCTAAGGGCCCCACACATGGGGTGGGGGTTGTGCCCAAGTGCCCCCCACATGCACTGGTGCTGATGGGGAGTTGTATTTGAGGGCCCTACACACCCATGATGTGGCAGCGGGCCCCCCACAGGCACACCAGGGCCCTCTGTAAGACTGGCAGTTTATTTACCAACACTGGGGTCATCTCTTATGGCTGAGGGGTCCAGGTCGCCACTCCCCAGGTACCGCTCCAGCCGCTCGGTGGACACGGTGGTCTGCAGGAAGCAAAAGGGGATGTCACACAGGTGAGACACAAATCCATCCGAGTGGGGTAGAGAGCTCCAGAATCTTCCAGCCCAACCCTCACACCCTGGGGGCAACTCCCCAGTTCTGTATTTCCCACGAGATTGAACAAAAAGGCAGGGGCCGTGTGTCTGTGTGTGCAGCACCCAGAAGGTTACTCTCCCTGCGCAGCACCTCGGGCGCTTCGAGGTGTGTGTTCCTGTGGACACTCCCCTGTAGGACGCTCCTGTGGACACCTCCTGCACCTGGGTTCGGAGAGCTTCGGTACCCACCCCCGCTGGGCTGCGCTTGTGCTCCTCCCCGTCTCGCACCATCTATATAGCGCCCTGTGGTCCAACCACCCTCAGTTCCTTCTCTGCTGCAGAGTGTGTGTGTGCGCTTCGAAGCAGAGAGGAAGGAGGGTGGGGAGCGGAGCACCCGGAGGGACACATCTTTCAGAACCTCCGTTACTGCACAGGGGGAGTCACCGTTCCTTCTTCTTTGAGTGGTGTTGTGATGGATGGTCCACTGTCAGTGACTGTAGAGCAGTGCCCCGAGATGGAAGTGACTTCGGAGTGATGTCTACTAAAGCTGGGAGGTTTTGCCAATACAGAGAAGGACTGGGATATCATACAGGAAGATCTGGATGACGTTGTAAACTGGAGTAATAGTAATAGGATGAAATTTAATAGTGAAAAGTGCAAGGTCATGCATTTAGGGATTAGTAACAGGAATTTTTGCTATAAACTGGGGACGCATCACTTGGAAGTAACAGAGGAGAAGAAGGACCTTGGAGTATTGGTTGATCACAGGATGACTATGAGCCGCCAACGTGATATGGCCGTGAAAAAAGCTAATGCGGTCTTGGGATGCATCAGGCGAAGTATTTCCAGTAGAGATAAGGAGGTGTTAGTACCGTTATACAAGACACTGGTGAGACCTCATCTGGAATACTGTGTGCAGTTCTGGTCTCCCATGTTTAAGAAAGATGAATTCAAACTGGAACAGGTACAGAGAAGGGCTACTAGGATGATCCAAGGAATGGAAAACCTACCTTACGAAAGGAGACTCAAAGAGCTTGGCTTGTTTAGCCTAACCAAAAGAAGGCTGAGAGGAGATATGATTGCTCTCTATAAATATATCAGAGGGATAAATACCACAGAGGGAGAAGAATTATTTCAGCTCAGTATCAATTCAGTGGACACAAGAACAAATGGATATAAACTGGCCATCAGGAAGTTTAGATTTGAAATTAGATGAAGGTTTCTAACCATCAGAGGAATGAAGTTCTGGAACAGCCTTCCAAGGGTAGCAGTGGGGGCAAAAGATATATCTGGCTTCAAGCCTAAGCTTGATAAGTTTATGGAATGGATGATATGATGGGATAGCCTAATTTTGGCAATTAATTGATCTTCAACTATTAGCGGTAGATATGCCCAATGGCCTGTGATGGGATGTTAGATGGGGTGGGATCGGAGTTACTACAGATAATTCTTTCCTGGGTGTCTGGCTGGTGAGTCTTGCCCACGTGCTCAGGGTTTAGCGGACAGCCATATTTGGGGTTGGGAAGGAATTTTCCTCCAGGGCAGATTGGCAGAGGCCCTGAGGGCTTTTCGCCTTCCTCTGCAGCGTGGGGCACAGGTCACTTGCTGGAGGATTCGCTGCACCTCCAAGTCTTTAAACCATGATTTGAGAACTTCAATAGCTCAGACATAGGTCAGGGGTTTGTTACAGGAGTGGGTGGGTGAGATTCTGTGGTCTGCGTTGTGCAGGATATCAGACTAGACTATCATAATGGTCCCTTCTGACCTTAAAGTCTATGATTCTATGATTATTTTTGTTGAAGTGGTGGGTACCGCTTTTGAAAGTCTTACACTGTCTTTCTCAGTGCCAAGAGACCATGTTTCCACCTGTGATCCCGCCCACTTTGGACCTGTCCTTTGCACCAGTACAGGAGGTTCCCAGACAGTCACGGTAGCTGTCTCACGTCTGTAGCCACAACATCCTCACAGCTCCCTGGGGATGCCTTTTTCTGAGGCAGCTCCTTAGCGGGGGAGCTTGTGGCCCTTTCCTTTTTGCCTGGGCGAGAGAGGGTGGGTTTCCTCTTGGTGGCGCGCAGTGAGTGAGCGTCGGCTGATGACCGGGCAGATGGTGAGCACCGCATAGGAGAGGCATCGGGGCCAGGGTCTGAGGCTGGTCGCAAAGAACTCTCCATGAGTAAAAGTTTTAGCCTCAGTTCATGGGCCTTCAAGTTGAGGCAGCAGGTACACTTCTGAGAGATGTGTCCCTCACCGAGGCAGTGTATGCACCAGGAGTGACCATTGCTCATGGGGATGGCTTCGCAGCAAGAGAGGCACCTCTTAAACCTGGGGGATTGGGGCATAAACGACCAGGGAGAGTTTCCCGATCGGGAAAGGCATATTAAAAAAGGGAAACCTATGCTAAGTTAAAGAATAATGGGGAAGAAAGAGCAATGGAATTTTTTTTTAGGGGAAAGAAAAATGAAAGGAAACGGCGATTCTACAAAAGAACAGAAACACGACTATTACTGCTACTACTAAAGGCTAGGGATGTCCGAAGGGCTCTGCTCAGGATCCCATCCCAGACCAAGGGCGGTTGAGAAGGAACTGAGGGTGGCTGGACTGCACAGCGCTATACTGCACAGACACCACTCATGGCATGCATGGGCGGCCCAATGGGCCCAGCTACCAAAGATCTCCAATCCCAGGCGACACTACTGGACGAATTACAGCCCCAATCCTGGCAGGGCCTCCGGGTGCCGCCACAACACACTCGACCCACCGAGGAAATAAATCAGAATGCCGGGTGGATAGGGAGCCTTGCAACCCAAGTCCTCCTGAGCCCCACACGCTGAGCCTGAACCATACGATTCATTTGGAGGTTAACAAAAGGGCCCAAGACTCAACCTCCTTCTCTCCGCCCTGCCCGGGGGGCTCACCTGCACCAAGGAGGAGATGACCATGGGCAGCATGGCCAGGGGGAAGCGCAGCACGTTGAAGAGGGAGATGGAGGTAAATGCCTTCTGTGCATCTAGGATGTTCTTCTCATCCACCATGACGTAGACAGCGAAGCTGGCCACAGAGACCTGGGGGCAGGGGGTGTTAGAGCCACAGCCCCATCTGCCACTGCAGCCACGCCCTCACCCCTACCCCACCTTGTGCTCCTGCCCGGCATCCCATCCTCCGCATGCAGGGGCACGTGCTCAGGCCAAGGGTCCCATCTCCCAGGGCTTGGTGCTCCTTTTGGGGCCCCAGCCCATGTGTCCTCCACACACAGCGCTCCAGCTGGGGGACCCTCCAAAGCTCTTGTTGGGGTCTCCCCAGAAGAGTGGACAGTGGACAATAAACACTTTGGTGCTTTGCCTGCCTTCCCTGGGACAGACGCCCTGGCACAGGAGCCCTTCCCAAGGACAGACACTCCGCCACAGGGGCCCCTCGGGACAGGCGCCCCGCCCAGGGCAAGTCCCAGTCCCTGATCATAGGGAGGTAGTATGGGATGGTGCGGGGAATAGGCACATTACTCCCCATCCGCAGCCTGTCAGCCCCTGGGCACATCCTACCCCCTAACCTCAAAGCCTGATCCCCCCCTCCCCTCCCCCAAAACCACCTACGCATCCACGCCTACAGCCTTATCGTCCTGGGCATATCCCAATCTGTCCTGCCACCCCAGGAGGCAACCCCGTCTCCCCGGAGGCCTCCCACCACCGCCAGCCCCCGAGCACTCACCAGGAACGGGGCACAGGAGAAGATGAAGATGGAGAAGGCCTGAAGGTAGGTAAAGTGCAGCAAGCCCTTCAGCTCACGCACCCGGATCTCCCCAACCTGTTGCTCAAATGAAGGCTCCCAGGCAAACAGCTTCAGGATCTGAGTGACGACCAGAATGAGCGGATCCAGCTCCCACAGTGACCCCTGCTCCCAAGGCTCATCTCATCTGCACGCAGCACCCCATCCACCGGCTCTGGGTCTCACTCTCCTGCCTGCAGCCCCACCCATAGGTAGCTGCACAACCAGCCAGGGGCATTATGGGGGTCACCTTCCTGGACTCATACAGCAAATCCTATACCATCACATGCCATCAGCTGGGGGGGTGGGGCACTGCCAGACTGCTGCCATGCAGAGAAGGATGGGACCCCATGTGCCCTGGGGTGGGGATGGCCAGGCACCAATCCCAGGTGTCCTGGTGGGGGGCAGGACAGCCAGGCACGCCCCTAATGCCCTGGAGGGGGAGGGGCAGCCAGGCACTCGGGGGTGGGGTCCATGGTGCTCACCTTGATCCCACTAAGGATTTCATTCATTATTTTCATGCGCTGATCCTTGTTCTTCATGTTCTTCATCTGCCAGTGAGAAAGGCGAGTTGGATCCCCCAGCCCGAACCCCAGCCCAAGGCAAAGAGCAGCTCCTAAAACCCAGGAACTCCACAAACGCCCCATCTCGGCCCCAGGCTCACTCATCCCTCATCTGCCTTGCCAGCACTCCCCATCTGCAGGCCCCACCCCTGGACTCCGGTCTATTCCAGGCGGGCCCCCTCTCCCGCTGGCAGGGCCTGGACCAGCACAGGTGCAGGAGGGTCAGCTCACAGGGCTGGGGTCTCTGCTGGAGCTTGGTGCTCCACAGAGCGGCCTCCGGGCTGCAGGGTAAAGGGGCAGCCCCAAGCAGGCTCTGCATTTCCTCTCTCGGACCCCATCTACATTCCCACTCCGGAGAGCCACTGGCAGTGGGCAGGGGCACTGGAGGGAAGAAGACGGGGTGGCTGGTGCGTGGGGGGCTCAAGCGGAGAGGGGCAAGGAGGAAGCCTTTGCCAGGCCAGCCCGGGGAGTGGACCCTGCCCAACCACTGACCTGAATGGTTCTGGCCTTGGTGGCCAGGAGAGCGTTGATGGGGATGAGCAGCACCATGACCCCGATCCCTGCCAGGACGGAGGGGCCCAGCTCCCACCACAGGAAGACAATGGACAGGGCGATCTGCAGTGGTGCCGACCACAGCTGGTGGATGAAGTTGGCCAGATCCATGAACCTCTGGGCATCGGCCGACATCAGGTTCACCGTCTCACCCTGAGTGTACTCCTTGCGGGTGGCGTTGGAGATAGTGAGCGCCTAGGGTGGACAGCACAGTCACCAGGGGCCAGGTCAGCCCCCAGCCCCTGGGCGCCGTGCAGAGTGCTGCGTGCGAAGTCGAGGCCAAACGCATCAGAGCAGCTCCTGGTGGGGGCCAAGCTTCCTGGACTGACTCCTGAGTCCCGGCTCTTGGACACTCCTCCTTGCCGGGCCTCCCGCCTGGCTCTGGGGGCCGCTGCACTATTGTGGGTAAATGCCTCCCACCAGGACTCTGCAGCCTGCGCTTCACTGCATGGGGATTACAGCAGGGAGCCGGCCTGGTGTGCATGGTTCTTACTGCATGACTCCCGGCAGCTAACTCCCAGGATGTCCAAACCTCCAGCCCCTTCACTGGGGAACAAAGGCCCAGCTCATAGGTGCCCTTGGAGGAGAGGCAAAGACACAAGAAGAGGGAAGTGTATTTGGGGGACAGGGTTTGGGGGGAGCAGGAAAGCCCGACATGCCGTCCTGCAGCTGTTCCTGGCAGGGAATGCTGATGGGGGTACACACACCGACCTTCTTGTAGACAGCGGCCATGAGTGCCGTGCGCACACTCATGCCCAGCAGGAAGCAGAGCTGAAAGTACTGCTGCAGGCAGATGGACTGGACCAGCGCGGTTACGAACAGTAGCAAGGCGTAGAGGTAGCCCTGCCAGGCATACGCCGTGGGGTCCGCAACAAAGGAGATCAGCAGTCTGACGGTCAGAGCAGCCCGTGAGACCAGTCAGGCATGGGGAGACCTCTGCCCCACAGAGACCAGCCCCCCAGGGACACCGCCACCCCAGCCCCACAGAGACCAGCTCCCCAAGCATGCTATCACTTCCTCCCTGCAGAGACTACCCACCAGGGACACCACAAACCCTACCCACAGAGACCAGCCCTCCAGGGACACCCCCACCCGCATAGATCGGCCCCCCAAGGATGCTGCCACCCCTCCCTGGAGAGACCACCCCCCCCAGGATACCACAACTCCTGTCCCACAGAGACCAGCCCCACACAGATCCCGCCACCCCTGCCCCACAGACACCAGCCCCCCCAACACCCCTCCACCCCACAGAGACCCAGAAGGGTATTGCCACCCCTTGCCTCAAAGAGACTAACCCTGGGGGTGCCACCACCCCCAGCACACAGACGCCAGCCCCCGGGGTCCCCCACCCTCATTCCATCTAGAACAACCAGCCACTGATGCTAAAGTCTGGACCTGACACTGATGCTAAACCCTGGACCATGAAGCAGCCCCCTTGTCTGGGCATGTCCCTGCACCGTCCACAGAGAAACCCCCTGGGCCTGCCCTAGCTCCTGGCTGGGTGCAGGGCAGGCGAGAGGTCTCTGTGGAGGCAGCCCAGAGATGGGGACTCACTTCAGCAGCTGGGGGCTGGCAAACACCAGCAGGTCATGCACCAGCTTGAAAGCCACCGATTTCAGGAGGTTCCCTGCAAAGGTTCTGATCAGGACCTTGGCCAGCCAGGCCTTGGGGTAATCCCCACTGGGGCCACTCACATCTTCCTTCTTCTTCCTCTTCGGCTGCTTCTCCTCCTAGACAGGAGCCAGCATGTGAGAAAGGAAACTGGATCAGACAGGCATCCTGCCGGACACCCACCCTGGGTCAGACACCCCACAGGGTCCTCCCCCACACCCAACACTCCATGGGCCCCCTGGATCAGACACCCTGCATAGGTGCCCCCACCCACCCAGAGGCCCTTCCCCGGGACAGGTGCCCCCCCCCCCAGCCAAGGCACCCTTCTCCCTGGATCAGACACCCCACTCAGGGGCTCTTCCCTGGGACAGGTGCTCCGCACAGGTGCAAGGCCCAGTCCCGGATGGCAGGGAGGCAGCATGGGATGGTGGAAGCAGTGGGTGCTCGGGAAGGGGTGGGGGAGCTGCAGGCGGCTGGTTCCCGGGGCTGGGAGGGATGTGTGGGCAGCACAGAACCCCAGAGGAGAAGGGGCGTCACAGCCCTGTGCTTAGACCCTCAGCTCATCACGGAGCAGCACTGATGGCCCAGGGAGAGGGGAGTTGTCAGACAGGCCTGTGGGGAGCTGGTGAGGGGAGAAAACCTTAAGACATGTGGAGCATCTATTGAGGGTTCCCTCCAACCCTCCTCACTCACGTCATTGCAGAGCCAAAGCTCCAATGGCCTGTGCCAGAGACACAGTGACCTGGAGCCAGAGCCCCAAGTCCAGCCCAGAGGGCAGTGAGAGAGTTACCAGCACCAGGATGTCTTGGCTCTGAGCCTTGCTGAGCCCATTCCTGTGGTCTGGGGCTGCCTCGTGCAAACTCCTCTTGCAGCGCCGTCTCTCCAGCCCCCGACGGGCCTTCCTCACCTCGGCCCTCATGTTTCTGTCAAACCTGCTGAAGATTTGCTGCGTTTTCACGTTTTCTTTCAAGTCCCAGAGATCTTCCATCTCCAGGGGTTTGCGATAACCCTTCAGAACCATCCTGTGGGGCAGAGAGAGCCTCTGGTCAGCAAAACCTTCTCCTGCACACTACGGAAACGGGTCTCTCCTGCTGACTGTCCCTCATACCCAGCCCGGAACAGACACAAAGACAACACTCGGGGTCACCGGGTGCAGGCAGCTGAGTCCACCGTGTCCCAAGCAACCAAGCTGCCTCTGGGGTGCTCAATCTCGCTGCAGTGCAAGCCAGGAGCAACTCATTTCACCCACAATTCCTCCCACCCTGCACCTCCTGCACCTGGCAGACAGTGAAACTCAACAGAGTAAGAGAACAAGAGTAAGGTGAGCAGACCTTAGCCTTACACAATGCCCCTCCCTGCCATCCCAGTCCTGGCCTCGCCACAACTCACTCCACTCTGCCGGGGTCCCTCAGTCCCAGCTTGCAACCCCTGCTGTTCCCGCCGTGGGCTCCCTCCCACCCTGCTTTGCCTACCTGGTGTACCAGCCAAAGGTGATGGAGCTCAGGAAGGAGGCTGTGACCTCTGGGTTCTAGGACACCAAGAAAGAGGACAGGTTTCAGAGTGGTAGCCATGTTAGTCTGTATCAGCAAAAAAACCGAGGAGTCCTTGTGGCACCTTGGCCCTGGTCTAGACTACAAGTTTAGGTCGAATTTAGCAACATTAGATCGATTTAACCCTGCACCCGTCCCCACAACAAAGCCATTTTTGTCGACTTAAAGGGCTCTTAAAATCAATTTCTGTACTCCTCCCAGACGAGGGGATTAGCGCTGAAATTGGCATCGCCGGGTCGAATTTGGGGTAGTGTGGACACAATTCGATGATGCTGGCCTCTGGGAGCTATCCCAGAGTGCTCCATTGTGACCGCTCTGGACAGCGCTCTCAACTCAGATGCACTAGCCAGGTAGAGAGGAAAAGCCCCAGGGACTTTCGAATTTCATTTCCTGTTTGGCCAGTGTGGCACAGGTGACCATGCAGAGCTCATCAGCAGAGGTGACCATGGAGTCCCAAAATCGCAAAAGCGCTCCAGGATGGACTGAACGGGAGGCACTGGATCTGATTGCTGTAGGGGAGACGAATCTGTGCTATCAGAACTCCGTTCCAAAAGACGAAATGCCAAAATATTTGAAAAAATCTGCAAGGGCATGAAGGACAGAGGCTATAACAGGGACCCGCAGCAGTGCTGCGTGGAAATTAAGGAACTCAGGCAAGCCTACCAAAAAACCAGAGGCAAACGGCCGCTCCGGGTCAGAGTCCCAAACATGTCGCTTCTATGATGAGCTGCATGCAATTCTAGGGGGTGCCCCTACCATTGCCCCACCGCTGTCTGTGGACTCCTGCAAGTGCGGAGTCTCACGCAACAGGGATGAGGATTTAGGGGACGAGGAAGATGAGGGGGAGGATGAGGATGAAACCGTTCTATCCGACAGCCAGGGACTGTTTATCACCCTGGATCCAATACCCTCCCAACCCTCGCAAGGCAGGCTCCCGGACCTTGAAGGGGGAGAAGGCACCTCTGGTGAGTGTACCTTTGTAAATATAATACATGGTTTAAAAGCAAGCGTGTTTAATGATTAATTTGCCCTGAAGACTTAGGATGCATTCACGGCCAGTACAGCTACTGGAAAAGTCTGTTAACGTGTCTGGGGATGAAGCAGAAATCCTCCAGGGACATCTCAATGAAGCTCTCCTGGAGGTACTCCCAAAGCCTTTGCAAAAGGTTTCTGGGGAGGGCAGCCTTATTCCATCCTCCAAGGTAGGGCACTTTGCCACGCCAGGCCAGTAACACGTGTCTGGAATCATTGCATAACAAAGTATAGCAGTGTATGGTCCTGGTGTTTGCTGGCATTCAAGCAACATCCATTCTTTATCTCTCTGCGTTACCCTCAGGAGAGTGATATCATTCATGGTCACCTGGTTGAAATAGGGGAATTTTATTAAGGGGACAATCAGAGGTGGCTGTTCCTGCTGGGCTGTTTGCCTGTGGCCAAAAAGAAATCATCCCCGCTGTTAGCCACGCGATGGGGGGAGGAGTGAAGCGATCATCCCAGAGAATTGTGTGTGTGTGTGGGGGGGGGGCGGGTTAGTTGGGTTTGTGCTGCACGTTAACCCAGAAACTTCAGCCCCTCCTTTTAAATGGTCAACCCAACAGGTGCTTGGTATGGGAAATGGGGGTGCTGCTGTTTGGAACTATTCCCACATGTTAGGAAAGTTAAAGAAGCCAAAAGACTGTGGCTTACCATGGCTGCCTGAAAGCCGAATTCTGTTGCCCGGCCCTGCGTGTGTGATCTCTCACACCAAACCAGCACGCCCTCAATATAAGAGGCAAAATGCGACCTTGTACCGAAAGCACATGTACTATGTAATGTTAACAGCTTGGTTCATTGTTCTAACCATTGTTCTCTAAAAGGTGTCTTTTTAAATACTACTCTCCCATTTTTTCCTCCCACAGCTGCAAATGTTTCAACACTCCCCCTATCATCTCCATCCCAGAGGCTAGCGCAGATAAGAAGGCAAAAAAACTGCACTCGCGATGAACTGTTCTCTGAGCTCATGCAGTCCTCCCGCACTGAAAGAGCTCAGCAGAATGCGTGGAGGCAAGCAATGTCAGAGTCCAGGAAAGCACAAAATGACGTGAGGACAGGAGGGACACGCGAGAGGAGAGATGACGGGAGCAAGAGGAGAGGTGGTGGCAGCATGATGAGAGGAGGCAGGATGCAATGCTGAGGCTACTGGAGGATCAAACTGATATGCTCCGGCATATGGGTGAGCTGCAGGAAAGGCAGCAGGAGCACAGACCGCCGCTACAGCCCGTGTAACCGTCCGCTCTCCTCCCCAAGTTCCATAGCCTCCTCACCCAGACACCCAAGAACACAGGCTGGGGAGGCTCTGGGCACCCAACCACTCCACCCCAGAGGACTGCCCAAGCAACAGAAGGCTGGCATTCAATAAGTTTTGAAGTGCAGTGTGGCCTTTTCCTTCCCTCCTCCTCCACCGTTCCCGGGCTACCTTGGCAGTTATCCCCCTATTTGTGTGACGAATTAATAAAGAATGCATGAATTTGAAACAACAATGACTTTATTGCCTCTGCAAGCGGTGATCGAAGTGGGGAGGTCGATTGGCTTACAGGGAAGTAGAGTGAACCAAGGGGGTGGGTTTTCATCAAGGAGAAACAAACAGAACTGTCACATCATAGCCTAGCCAGTCATGAAACTGGTTTTCAAAGCTTCTCTGATGCGCAGTGCGCCCTGCTGTGCTCTTCTAACTGCCCTGGTGTCTGGCTGCACGTAACCAGCAGCTAGGCGATTTGCCTCAACCTCCCACCCCGCCATAAACGTCTCCCCCTTACTCTCACAGAGATTGTGCAGCACTCAGCAAGCAGTAATAACAATAGGAATATTGGTTTCGCTGAGGTCTAACCGAATCAGTAAACTGCGCCAGCGCGCTTTTAAACGTCCAAATGCACGTTCTACCACCATTCTGCACTTGCTCAGCCTGTAGTTGAACAGCTCCTGACTGCTGTCCAGGCTGCCTGTGTACGGCTTCATGAGCCATGGCATTAAGGGGTAGGCTGGATCCCCAAGGGTAACTACAGGCATTTCAACATCCCCAAAGGTAATTTTGTGGTCTGGGAAGTAAGTCCTTTGCTGCAGCTGTTCAGACAGACCTGAGTTCCTGAAGATGCGAGCGTCATGCACCTTTCCTGGCCATCCCACATTGATGTTGGTGAAACATCCCTTGTGATCCACCAGAGCTTGCAGCACCATTGACAAGCACCCCTTTAGGTTTATGTACTGGCTGCCAAGCTGGTCCGGTCCCAAGATAGGGACATGCGTTCTGTCTATCGCCCCACCACAGTTAGGGAACCCCATTGCAGCAAAACCATCCACTATGACCTGCACATTTCCCAAAGTCACTACCCTTGATAGCAGCAGCTCAGTGACTGCGTTGGCTACTTGGATCACAGAAGCTCCCACAGTAGATTTGCCCACTCCAAACTGATTCCTGACTGACTGGTAGCTGTCTGGCGTTGCAAGCTTCCAGAGGGCTATCGCCACTCGCTTGTGAACTGTGAGGGCTGCTCTCATCTTGGTATTCCTGTGCTTCAGGGCAGGGGAAAGCAAGTCATGAAGTTCCATGAAAGTGCCATTACACATGCAAAAGTTTTGCAGCCACTGGGAATCACCCCAGACCTGTAACACTATGCAGTCCCACCAGTCTGTGCTTGTTTCCTGGGCCCAGAATCGGCGTTCCATGGCATGAGCCTGCCCCATTGCCACCAGGATGTCCAAATTGCCGGGGCCCGTGCTTTGAGAGAAGTCTGTGTCCATGTCCTCATCACTCTCATCACCGCTCTGCCGTCACCTCCTCACCTGCCTTTGCCGGTTCTGGTTCTCAACATACTGCAGGATAATGCGCAAGGTGTTTACAATGCTCATAACTGCCGCGGTGATCTCAGAGGGCTTCATGCTTGTGGTGGTATGGCATCTGCAGGAGAGCAGAGTTGCAGTGGAAGTGGTGGCTAACGACGGATGCCACGAGAATAGATATTTATAGAGAAGGACGAGAGGACCTGAGAGGTGGATTCATGAGAGCAGGAGAGCAGAGTTGCAGTGGATGAGGGAGACCATGACAGCCAGCATGGAGAAATTCGTTATCGAGACAAGAGCAGGAGAGCAGAGTTGCAGCGGAAGCGGTGGTTGGATGGCCAGGATCCCCTGGGGGACTAACTTGAAGGGGAAAGGAGTCCAGGAGAGCTGGCTGTATTTCAAGGAATCCCTGTTGAGGTTACAGGGACAAACCATCCCGATGAGTCGAAAGAATAGTAAATATGGCAGGCGACCAGCTTGGCTTAATGGTGAAATCCTAGCGGATCTTAAACATAAAAAAGAAGCTTACAAGAAGTGGAAGGTTGGACATATGACCAGGGAAGAGTATAAAAATATTGCTCGGGCATGTAGGAATGATATCAGGAGGGCCAAATCGCACCTGGAGCTGCAGCTAGCAAGAGATGTCAAGAGTAACAAGAAGGGTTTCTTCAGGTATGTTGGCAACAAGAAGAAAGCCAAGGAAAGTGTGGGCCCCTTACTGAATGAGGGAGGCAACCTAGTGACAGAGGATGTGGAAAAAGCTAATGTACTCAATGCTTTTTTTGCCTCTGTTTTCACTAACAAGGTCAGATCCCAGACTGCTGCGCTGGGCATCACAAAATGGGGAAGAGATGGCCAGCCCTCTGTGGAGATAGAGGTGGTTAGGGACTATTTAGAAAAGCTGGACGTGCACAAGTCCATGGGGCCGGACGAGTTGCATCCGAGAGTGCTGAAGGAATTGGCGGCTGTGATTGCAGAGCCATTGGCCATTATCTTTGAAAACTCGTGGCGAACGGGGGAAGTCCCGGATGACTGGAAAAAGGCTAATGTAGTGCCAATCTTTAAAAAAGGGAAGAAGGAGGATCCTGGGAACTACAGGCCAGTCAGCCTCACCTCAGTCCCTGGAAAAATCATGGAGCAGGTCCTCAAAGAATCAATCCTGAAGCACTTGCATGAGAGGAAAGTGATCAGGAACAGCCAGCATGGATTCACCAAGGGAAGGTCATGCCTGACTAATCTAATTGCCTTTTATGATGAGATTACTGGTTCTGTGGATGAAGGAAAAGCAGTGGATGTATTGTTTCTTGACTTTAGCAAAGCTTTTGACACGGTCTCCCACAGTATTCTTGTCAGCAAGTTAAAGAAGTATGGGCTGGATGAATGCACTATAAGGTGGGTAGAAAGCTGGCTAGATTGTCGGGCTCAACGGGTAGTGATCAATGGCTCCATGTCTAGTTGGCTGCCGGTATCAAGTGGAGTGCCCCAAGGGTCGGTCCTGGGGCCGTTTTTGTTCAATATCTTCATAAATGATCTGGAGGATGGTGTGGATTGCACTCTCAGCAAATTTGCGGATGATACTAAACTGGGAGGAGTGGTAGATACGCTGGAGGGGAGGGATAGGATACAGAAGGACCTAGACAAATTGGAGGATTGGGCCAAAAGAAATCTGATGAGGTTCAATAAGGATAAGTGCAGGGTCCTGCACTTAGGATGGAAGAATCCAATGCACCGCTACAGACTAGGGACCGAATGGCTAGGCAGCAGTTCTGCGGAAAAGGACCTGGGGTGACAGTGGACGAGAAGCTGGATATGAGTCAGCAGTGTGCCCTTGTTGCCAAGAAGGCCAATGGCATTTTGGGATGTATAAGTAGGGGCATAGCGAGCAGATTGAGGGACGTGATCATTCCCCTCTATTCGACATTGGTGAGGCCTCATCTGGAGTACTGTGTCCAGTTTTGGGCCCCACACTACAAGAAGGATGTGGATAAATTGGAGAGAGTCCAGCGAAGGGCAACAAAAATGATTAGGGGTCTGGAACACATGACTTATGAGGAGAGGCTGAGGGAGCTGGGATTGTTTAGCCTGCAGAAGAGAAGAATGAGGGGGGATTTGATAGCTGCTTTCAACTACCTGAAAGGGGGTTCCAAAGAGGATGGCTCTAGACTGTTCTCAATGGTAGCAGATGACAGAACGAGGAGTAATGGTCTCAAGTTGCAGTGGGGGAGGTTTAGATTGGATATTAGGAAAAACTTTTTCACTAAGAGGGTGGTGAAACACTGGAATGCGTTACCTAGGGAGGTGGTAGAATCTCCTTCCTTAGAGGTTTTTAAGGTCAGGCTTGACAAAGCCCTGGCTGGGATGATTTAACTGGGAATTGGTCCTGCTTGGAGCAGGGGGTTGGACTAGATGACCTTCAGGGGTCCCTTCCCACCCTGATATTCTATGATTCTATGATCTGCTGCCAGCAGCACCAGGACACAACAGCGGCAGTGTCGGTGAGCTGAGCTGGGCGGGCTGCACGCTTGCCATGGTATGGTGAGTGTCACGGAGTCCCCGGGTGATGCTCTGGAACTGCTCCCCATGAAGCCAGGCAGGACTCTGGGGAAGTCTCCTTTCTGGGAGCAGACTGTCTGAAGGACACACAGCTCACACAGCTTCCACCTTCCTAGGTCTGACCTCGGAGCATTCAGCCTCCTCTGTCCCTCCATGCGCTTCCCACAGTGAGTCCACCCAGGCGGGGTCCTGGGGAAGCCAGAGGGTCCTGCCCCCCAACTCCGCAGTTAGACGGGACTCTCAGCCAGCCAGTAAAACAGAAGGTTTATTAGACGACAGGAACATGGTCTAAACCAGAGCTTGTAGGTGCAGAGAACAGGACCCCTCAGCCGGGTCCATTTTGGGGGGCAGTGAGCAGACAACCCCGTCTGCACTTCACTCCAGGTCCCCAGCCAGATCCAAACTGAAACTCCCTCCAGCCCCTCCTCTGGGCTTTGTCCCTTTCCTGGGCCAGGAGGTCACCTGATTCCTTTGTTCTCCAACCCTTTAGCTCTCACCTTGCAGGGGGGAAGGGCCCAGGCCATCAGTTGCCAGGAAACAGGGTGTCGGCCATTCTCTGTGTCCAGACCCCTGCACACACCTGCCCTCTAGGGCCTTGCAATGATCATAGTCCCTTACCCCACCACCTAGATACTTAAGAACTGCATAGGGGAAACTGAGGCACTCCCCACACTATTCAGAGGAAACATTAAGAACAGTCCCGCTTCGTCACAGTGAGACAAGAGCAGGAAAGCAGAGTTGCAGCGGAAGCAGTGGATGACGACGGTCATATAGAGGACCTGCAAAGTGGATTCATGGCACCAGGAGAGCAGAGTTTCAGCGGAAGCAATGGTTCAGTGACAACGGTTAGCAGTCCTACTGCACCGTCTGCTGAAAGCAGTATGGCATCCGCACGGAAAAAAGGCGCAAAACGATTGTCTGCTGTTGCTTTCAGAGAGGGAGGGGCGATTGACGACATGTACCCAGAACCACCCACGACAATGTTTTTGCCCCATCAGGCACTGGGAGCTTAACCCAGAATTCCACTGGGCGGCGGAGACTGCGGGAACTGTGGAATAGCTTCAACTTCTATAAATTTGACCTAATTCCGTGGTGTAGACATACCCTTAGAGACTAACAAATTTATTTGGGCATAAGCTTTTGTGGGCTAAAACCCACTTCATCGGATGCATGCAGTAGAAAATACAGTAGGAAGATATATATACACAGAGAACATGAAAAAATGGGTGTTGCCATACCAACTGTAATGAGACTAATCAATTAAGGTGGGCTACTATCAGCAGGAGAAAAAAAAAACGTGTGTAGTGATAATCAGGATGGCCCATTTCAAACAGTTGACAAGAAGGTGTGAGTAACAGTAGGGGAAAAAATTAGCACGGTGAAAAAGTTTTTACTTTGTGTAATGACCCATCCACTCCCACTCTTTAATAAGCGATGGTCACATAAACAGCACCCTATACTGGAAACCTACTGACCACTATACTTACCTACATGCCTCCAGCTTTCACCCAGACCACACCACACGATCCATTGTCTACAGCCAATCTCTACGATACAACTGCATTTGCTCCAACCCCTCAGACAGAGACAAACACCTACAAGATCTCTATCAAGCATTCTTACAACTACAATACCCACCTGCTGAAGTGAAGAAACAGATTGACAGAGCCAGAAAAGTACCCAGAAGTTACCTACTACAGGACATGCCCAACAAAGAAAGTAACAGAATGCCACTAGCCGTCACCTTCAGCCCCCAGCTAAAACCTCTCCAGTGCATCATCAAGGATCTACAACCTATCCTGAAGGACGATCCCTCACTCGCACAGATCTTGGGAGACAGGCCAGTCCTTGCTTACAGACAGCCCCCCAACCTGAAGCAAATACTCACCACCAACCACACACCAGAACCACTAACCCAGGAACCTATCCTTGCAACAAAGCCCATTGCCAACTGTGCCCACATATCTATTCAGGGGACACCATCACAGGGCCTAATCACATCAGCCACACTATCAGAGGCTCGTTCATCTGCACATCCACCAATGTGATATATGCCATCATGTGCCAGCAATGCCCCTCTGCCATATACATTGGCCAAACCAGACAGTCTCTACACAAAAGAATAAATGGACACAAATCAGACGTCAAGAATTATAACATTCAAAAACCAGTCTGAGAACACTTCAGTCTCCCTGGTCACTCAATTTCAGACCTAGAAGTCACAATTCTCCAACAAAAAAACTTCAAAAACAGACTCCAACGAGAAACTGCAAAATTGGAATTAATTTGCAAACTGGACACCATTAAATTAGGCTTGAATAAAGACTGGGAGTGGATGGGTCATTACACAAAGTAAAAACTATTTCACCATGATAATTTTTTCCCCTACTATTACTCACACCTTCTTGTCAACTCTTTGAAAAGGGCCATCCTGATTATCATTACAAAAGTTTTTTTTTCTCCTGCTGAGAAGAGCCCACCTTAATTGATTAGTCTCGTTACAGTTGTTATGGCAACACCCATTTTTTCATGTTCTCTGTGTATATATATCTTCCTACTGTATTTTCCACTGCATGCATCTGATGAAGTGGGTTTTAGTACATGAAAGCTTATGCCCAACTAAATGTGTTAGTCTCTAAGGTGCCACAAGTACACCTCGTTTTTTTTTAAAGAAAGAGAAGAGGCTGTTCACCAGAGCTGTGTCTGTGGCAAGAGCTGACTCAGTCTCCCCCTTCCAAGGTGGAATCCTGGGGGCCCCACACTGAGGCAAAGGGGATGGGCCACTGCAAGTCCCACAGAGCATGTGGGGCAGGTCTGGCCAGTCCTGGGACCTGCACAGGCTGAAAGGCAGGAGTTGAGAGCCTTGCAGGGCTGAAGTGTGGGGACTCTCTCCACCCACCTGGCCCACACTGAGACCTCACAGATACTGTCTCACGACCTCGGCCTCAAAGATGCGTGGAGATGGGATCTTGCTATGGAGCCCATGTGCCACCAGCCCCTCTAAGCTGAGGCACCTTGCGGCAGCCTCTCCCTCCCCAAGCCGCTTGCAGGGTCTACAGGCTGTGCTCACCCCAAAGCCCAGATGGGGGCATAGAGCTCTCACCTTCTTGGCCATTTCCTCTGTTTCTGGGGCGACATCTGAGAAAGCTGAGATGATCAAGAGGAGAAGCTGGAGCCCATAGGAGATGAGGAAGAGGCTGAACCGTGGCAGGTCAGGAACCAGGCCCTGTGGGGGAGGAAAGCCCTCAGGGATAACTGATGGCACCTGCAAGTGAGGTACAAGCCCAGCCTGGACCCAGGGACAACCAGGAAAGTGAGTTGGGCTAAGGCTGCCTGAGCGTTTCCGCTCAATCCCCCATTTCAACTGCTCCTGAATTCCTGGAGCTGTCTACTTTCAGCCCAGGCACCTCTGGACATGACCCCCAGGGGCACGCATTGGGGTGGGCAGAGCTGAGGCCCTATGGTAGGAGAGATAGGAGCTATTTCTGCTTTACCCCCACTCACGTTCCCCATGGGTGCTTGCTCACAGGGGGCTGCAGTGCCCCAAAAGCTGATGCTAGTTAACAGCCCACAAGGGAGGGGATTTCCTGGGCCAAACCCTGCCCCTTTGGGAGAACTGGGAGTGTGAGGGATTTCCCAGGGGCCCTTGCCCGCGGTCCCCGCTGCTCCTGACCGGCAGTGCCTTCCGGATCAGCGTCTGGAGCGGGAACACCCCGCAGAGCAGGGAGAGAATCCAGAAGAAGAAGAGTGGTCCGGAGTCCCTGCGCAGGTGGAAGCGCTGGGTGTCATGAAGCAGCAGAACCAGGAACTGGGGAGAGAGCGAACTGGGTTAGAGCAGGGGGTGCAGGGAGGCTGGTGACAGAGGAACCCAGGACAGTGTAACCTGGGCAGGGGGCTGAACTTGAGGCTCATGACCTGGAGATTATACATGGGTCCCAGGATATCACAGATGCAGAATCGGGCTGTACAGTATTGGCTTCCATTTAAAAATGTGATCCAAGTGTACCCGATTGTGATGTTATCTGATTAAACTATGACCATGTAGATTATTGTTGCTATCTCTGTTATATAATTGCAACAAATCTTGTACAAAACATGTCATGTAAGATGTCTATGCACAGATTATGATTTACTGAATATGATTATGCTATTTGCATGCATGTATCATTTTTCAGAGTAGCAGCCGTGTTAGTCTGCATCCGCAAAAAGAACAGGAGGACTTGTGGCACCTTAGAGACTAACCAATGTATCATTTTTGTATCTGAAGTTATGAATATTGGCTCTATACCTGGATTTCTAATGTGTTTGCTTCTGGGAAACACCAACAAGGTGTTTAGCTAGCACATTGTGAAGGAACTATTCAAGTTAACGAGTTTCAGAGGGGCAGCCGTGTTAGTCTGTTTCAGCAAAAACAACGAGGAGTCTTGTGGCACCTTAAAGACTAACAAATTTATTCGAGCATAAGCTTTCATGGGCTACAGCTCACCTCATCAGATGTTTGAAGAAGTGGGTCATAGCCCACGAAAGTTTATGCTCTAATAAATTTGTTAGTCTTTAAGGTGCCACAAGACTCCTTGCTGATTTTAGTCAAGTCAAGCAGCTCATCAAAAGGACACTTAACTCACAATGGAAGACACCCATCTACACTGAATGGACTGTCCTTCTGTCTGGGGTGCCGTTAATGGCTTCTTCTGTGACTAAGCAAAATCAGGCATGGACATGTGACTTTCCCATGTGACTCCAAACTCCATCTTTTACTTGTAATTTTCCACCAGCAGCAGTGAGGGCTTTGTTTGAAACAATGGATTTCCCTCTACATGGCAGAAGCTATAAAAGGCGCTGGAAACACTCCATTTTGCCTCTTTCCTGCTCAAGCCTCTGGACTATGGGTTTATAAAAAGAAAAGGAGTACTTGTGGCACCTTAGAGACTAACCCATTTATTTGAGCATAAGCTTTCGTGAGCTACAGCTCAGCATCCGATGAAGTGAGCTGTAGCTCACGAAAGCTTATGCTCAAATAAATGGGTTAGTCTCTAAGGTGCCACAAGTCCTCCTGTTCTTTTTGCGAATACAGACTAACACGGCTGTTACTCTGAAACCTATGGACTTATACTAATCGGAGCATTCTAATCAAGGGATCAAGGACCTTCCAATGTTTTGGAAGCAACCAGAGACTTGACTATGGCCCCGTCTACACAGGCAAGTTTGTGCGCAGTAAAGCAGCTGTGAGCGCTGTAACCCCCAAGGTGCACACACTGGCAAGCCACCGAGTGCACAGAAACTGCGCAGATGCAGCGCTCTAAAAAAACCACCCCGAGGAGAGTTGTACACCTTTCTGCACCAGGGTGTGACGTTACTGACATAATCTGGGTCCGTATAAATCATTGTTGCAACCAAGATCCTGGAGTGGCACCAAATTTTGTATAAAGGGGGTCAAATAAGGTGTCTAAGACAAGGTGATGGTTGTCTGGTTATGATTATGCTGTCTGTATGCAGGTATCATTTTTGTATTTAAGTACTGGCTGTACATTGTCTGTATTTCAAACTTGTGCTATGTTTCTTGATGACACCCCAGACAAGCTGGTGTCAGCTCTGCCTAGCCTGCTTGACGGACCATTAAGGACCATCAGCTGTACAACTGACCCACTGAAAGAAGGAGTGGACTACATCCACCCTGATGGAATTGGCCCTGTCAGCACTGGTTCTCTACTTGTGAGGTAACTCCCTCCTCTCCATGTGCCAGTATATTTATGTCTGCATCTGTAATTTTCACTCCATGCATCTGAAGAAGTGAGGTTTTTACCCATGAAAGCTTATGCTCAAACAAATCTGTTAGTCTTTAAGGTGCCACCGGACTCCTGTTTTTGTGGATACAGACTAACACGGCTACCCCGATACCAGACACACCTTGGGACTCAGCAAGGTGTGCAGGGACCTGCCTATGGACAGAACTCTGAGGGTTTTCCAGGCCATGGGATGGGCAGCTTGTCTTTGGGACAAAGAAAGCAGAGACCACATGGCAAGAGACTATAAAAACCTGCTGCAGCTCCTCCATCTTGTCTTCGATCCTGCTTCTGACCTCTGGAGGGACTTTGCTACAAACGGAAGCTCTACACAAAGGTCTGATGACCCACCCCAGCCGGGGATGTTCTCCAGAGACTTGATTTGAACCTGCAGCTTATTCCATCATTGCAACAAGCCTGAACCAAGAACTTTGCCATTGCTGTGTGTCATTGATTCCATTTAACCAATTCTAGCTCTCATCTCTATCTTTTTCCTTTTATGAATAAACCTTTAGATTTTAGATTCTAAAGGATTGGCAACAGCGTGATTTGTGGTAAGATCTGATTTGTATATTGACCTGGGTCTGGGGCTTGGTCCTTTGGGATCGAGAGAACCTTTTTTCTTTTACTGGGGTATTGGTTTTCATAACCATTTGTCCCCATAATGAGTGGCACTGGTGGTGATACTGGGAAACTGGAGTGTCTAAGGGGATTGCTTGTGTGACTTGCGGTTAGCCAGTGGGATGAGACCAAAGTCCTCTCTGGCTGGCTGGTTTGGTTTGCCTTAGAGATGGAGAAACCGCAGCCTTGGGCTGTGACTGCCCTGCTCTAAGCAATTTGTCCTGAATTGGCACTCTCCTGTTGGGTCCCGCCAGAACCAGCCTCGTTACACGGGGGTACAGCGCTGCGATGCCTGTGTAGACACCGTGTGATTACAGCGCTGTGATTGGCCTCCGGGAGGTGTCC
The DNA here is from genome assembly GCF_965140295.1 of Lepidochelys olivacea. NCBI lineage: Eukaryota > Metazoa > Chordata > Testudines > Cheloniidae > Lepidochelys > Lepidochelys olivacea. The sequence goes on along the minus strand of NC_140417.1, from coordinate 126,312,976 downwards.
CACAATGCCTGTTCTCACCTCTCTGGCCATTGGTTTGAACTCTACTGCCCTGCCCTCAGGTGACCAACCGTCAGCCCCCCCCATACATTCCTCTGCAAATTTGAAAGTCCCCTCCCTGTTTGCTCGGTGATGCATGCAGTGGTCTCAGCGCATCTTTCCGGGTGGCCACCCAGATGACCCCCAGCTTGGAGCAATGCCGAGCTGCTGGACCTCATCGGCATTTGGGGAGAGGCGGCAGTGCAGTCCCAGCTGCGCTCCACCCATAGGAATTATGATACCTACGGGCAGATTTCTAGATGCATGACAGAAAGGGGCCGTGACCGGGACACGCTGCAGTGCAGGGTCAACGTGAAGGAGCTGCAGGACGCCTACCACAAGGCGCGGGAGGCAAACCGCCGCTCCGGTGCTGCGCCCATAAGCTGCCGGTTCTACAAAGATACTCAGTGGTGACCACACCTCCACGGGGAAGGATCCTGTGGATACTTCGCTGGCTCGCGTGCCAGTCGAGAGTGGGCTGAGCCAGGGGAGGCAATCCTGGACGAAGAGGGGGAGGGGGACCCAGAGGCAGAGGATGACTCGGAGGTCAGAGATGCAGGCAGCCAGGAGCACATTTCTACCCCGGAAGAGCCTAGCCAGTCACAGCAGTCAGAGCTTGGCGAAGCGCAAACAGGAAAGGAGGCCCCTGGTAAGTGGATCTGATTTTGGGAATCGCTGAAGCGAGGTGCTGGGGGCAGGCGGGTTGCAGGAAGCAGGCTTGTCTCCCGCCTCACGCCTAGTCTGAGCGACGGACCAGGCTGTTGATACACTCCCTCACTTCACGGGAATCTGCCTCCGAGATCTCCAGGAAACGCTCATGGATACATGGGGCAATCCACTGCCGCAGGTTGCTCAGCAGAGCTGCTTTGTTTCTTGCCCCATTAACGGTAACTTCCCCGCGCCACTGTGCCGTGATGGATGGGGGGACCATTGCTGCACACAGGCTAACTGCACAGGGGCCAGGGTGGAAGCTGCAGGCTTGGAGAAGAGCCTCCCTTAATTCCCTGCTTACCCTCAGCAGCGAGATATCTTCCATAATGATCACCTCCTGTGGAAAGTGTGGGGACAGGAATGATTATCAGGCCCACCCTACAGTGCTGGCTCTCCCCAAGTGCCACGTGCCCAGTGTACGGCAGGGTCCAGGAACAGTGATTTACCCTGCCCCTGCGGCTACTCACCATTTTGGGGGTCTTGTGGCTCATATGTGCTTGCCTGGGGTCAGTCAATTAGTGACAGGTGTGTGCGTATTGGCTGTTTTAAAGCACCGAATCAGTGTTGTCTGTGTTGCAAACAATATTGCTTCTGTAAAATGTTGCATTTAAACTTCACAGAGATGACCTTGGGAGCACAGCCTCCCTCTTTGTTATCGGTGGCAGAATGGTTGTGTAGTATTAGGAAGTGTCCAAGAAGAATAAGGAGGACTTTCTGCGCGAGGTTATGATGCACTCCGCCGCCGAGAAAAAAAGAGTCAAAGGAGTGGCAGGACAGCAAGAAAAGGGACTGAAACAAGAATGCAGGACACCAGAAAGAAGCCATGAAGCAGCTCCTAACAGTTATGGAGTGCCAAGCGGACATGTTCCAGGCGACACTAGCTCTTCAAACCGAGCAGCTCTGTGCCCGCCCTCCCCTGTAGCCGCTGTTGCCAAACTCTTTCCCATGCACCCCCCCCCCACCCACACTGCCAACACAGTTATCAACCTCCTGGCTCCACTCTACCCGCAGCATTCCACTCCTCCTGCTCACAGTCCAGCAGTGCGGACTCCCACTACCCACTGCACTCAACACCCATCCCTCTGTAGTTTGGCCCGGCTGAAGTACAGCACCCGCTACATCTTACTCCAAAGGAGAAGGTTGGGTATGATCCCTGGACATACACAAATCTGTGGCCATCCTGGGACCCCTCCTCCTCTTGAGACCTTCCCTTCCCCCTTCCCCCTCCCTGCTGATGATTTCTTTCGTTTGACTCTCTCCTCTCGTTGTTGTCTTTCCATAAAAGAATTGTGTGTGTTTATTTGAAAGCAATCTTTATTCTATCATGTGAAAGCAAAAAAAGCACTGCAAAGCAACATACAATTATGTTAAGGCCCCTTCTTGCATCATGTGCACCAATCACCTCCTAGCATTACAAGCACTGCAATCCCAAGCATAGCAACAAATATTAGTGGCTTTCAGCTTCAAATTGCTGCCTCAAAGCATCCCTGGTTCTTGTGGCCCCGCGCTGTGCCCCTCTAATAGCCCTGGTCTCTGGCTGTTCAAACTCAGCCTCCAGGCGTTGATCCTCTGTGATCCAGCCCTGAGTGAAGCTTTCACCCTTCCCTTCACAAATATTATGGAGCGTACAGCATGCTGCTATGAGCATAGGAATATTGTCATCGGTCATGTCCAGCTTCCCATACAGGCATCACCAGCAGGCTTTTAAATGGCTGAATACACACTCAACAGCCATTCTGCACTTGCTCAGCCTGTTGTTGACAGGCTGCTCCTTGCTGCTGTCAAGGTGCCTTGTGTATGGCTTCATGAGCCATGGCATTAAGGAGTAGGCGGGGTCTCCCAGGAGCACAATGGGCATTTCGATTTCCCCTCTGGTGATCTTGCGGTCAGGGAAGAAAGTCCCTGCTTGCAGTTTCTTGAACAGGCATCCGATGAAGTGAGCTATAGCTCACGAAAGCTCATGCTCAAATAAATTGGTGAGTCTCTAAGGTGCCACAAGTACTCCTTTTCTTTTTTTGAACAGGCCAGTGTTCCGAAAGATGCATGCATCATGCACCTTTCCAGACCAGCCTGCATTAATGTCTGTGAAAAGCCCACGGTGATCCACAAGCACCTGGAGAACCATTGAGAAATACCCCTTCCGATTAATGTACTCAGTGGCTAAGTGACTGGTGCCAGAATTGGAATATGTGTGCCATCTATCGCCCCTCCGCAGTTAGGGAATCTCATTTGTGCAAAGCCATCCACAATGTCACGCACGTTGCCCAGAGTCATGGTCTTTCAGAGAAGGATGCGATAAATGGCCCTGCACACTTCCATCAACATGACTCCAATGGTCAACTTTCCCACTCCAAACTGGTTAGCGACTGATCGGTAGCAGTCTGGAGTAGCCAGCTTCCACAGTGCAATCGCCACATGCTTCTCCAGCGACAGGGCAGCTCTCATTCTCATGTCCTTGTGCCGCAGGGTTGGGGCGAGCTCATCACACAGTCCCATGAATGTGGCTTTCCTCATCCGAAAGTTCTGCAGCCACTGCTTGTCATCCCAGACGTGCATCACGATGTGATCCCACCACTCAGTGCTTGTTTCCTGAGCCCAAAAGTGGCGTTGACTGTGGTCAGCACCTCCGTGAATGCCACAAGCAATCTCATGTCATAGCTAGTATGCGTGGCGAGATCAATGTCGCACTCCTCTTGCCTTTGCAGTTTAAGGAATAACCCCACTGCCACTCGTGATGTGTTGGTCAGAGCGAGCAGCACACTGGTCAGCAGCTCGGGATCCATTCCTGCAGCCCGAAAGAGGCAGGGCCCGGCGCGCAGTACACAAACCGTTGAGAGATGGCGCCAAATGCGGACGGAAGCAAAGGGATTGCTGGGATGCAAAGCAATGCATCATGGGACATTGGGACAAGACCCAGGATGCCCTGCAACCCCTTCCGCCTTCCCACAAGTCTTAGTGGCAAAAGAGAAAGAGGTGCTCTGTGGGATAGCTGCCCAGAGGGCACCGCTCCAAATAGCGCCGCAAGTGTGAACACGCTACTGTGCAGGCAGCTGTCAGGGTGAACACACAACAGCGGTTTTCCTTCGGTGCTTTCTGAGCGGCACTGTACCTTTGCAAGTGTAGACATGCCTTTAAGTCATCAGGTTATTCCATCACTGCTACAAGCCTGATCCAAGAACTTTGCAATTATTGTATGCATGTGATTCCTTTAACCAATTTTAACTCTCACCTTTCTTTCTTTCTTTCTTTCTTTCTTTCTTTCTTTCTTTCTTTCTTTCTTTTTATAAATAAACTTTCAGATTTTAGATACTAAAGGATTGGCAACAGCATGATTATTGGGTAAGATCTGAGTTGTATATTGACCTAGGTGTGTGGCTGGTCCTTTGGGATCAGGAGAACCTTTTATTTGACAAAATTGGTTTTAAAGAACCACTCATCTTTAAGTCTAGTGTTTTGGGTGGTGATACAAGGACTGGAACGTCTATGGAAACTGCTTTTCTGACTTCTTGTTAGCCAGTGTGGTGAAACAGAAGTTTACTTTTGTTGCTGGTTTGGTATATCTCATGGGAGAATAACCACCAGTTTTGGGGTGTGTCTGCCCTATTTCTCAGCAGTTTGTCTTGAATTTGGTATTCTCAGTTGTGACCCATGGAGGCACAGTTACACCAATGCAGTGACCACTGCCTGAGTGTGCAGGGAGCCTGGAACCATCACTCACCAGCCCTCCAGCTGAATGAGTGGTTCGCTCTGGAATCTAAAGGTGCAGTTACATTTCTATATTAACTACTTCACTGCAGCCTCTGTTAGCAGACACATCTAATCAGTGTGCTGCTCCCACAACCCATCTGTCCCCTAGGCTATGGCCCCGCACTGCTAGGGAGTTTTCCCGAGATTCAGCCTAAACCTCTCTTTACTGTTTCCTCCCTTCACCCCAGCTCTGTCCCCTCGATGACCCAGTGTGAATTCAGCCAGTGGCAGGCTTGGCAATCTCTTACCCATGTCACGGTGTACAGAGCAGGGTTTGTGTATTGGACAGCGGGGTTCCTGCTGGCGGGAGTCGGGTGGGGGTATTGGCCAAAGTCCTCTGCAAGCGTGAAGGCCAGTTCAGCCATTGCTGTCAGTAAGAGCAATGTGGTCAGCGCCTGGGGGAGAGCAGCTGTTAGGAGAGACACTGGCCTTGTCCCTGCCTGTTGGACTACTGGGGAACACAGCCCTAGGTCTGTCAACACCACCGCAGGGGAGACAAGTGGTGGAAGTGGTAGCATGCCCACAAGCCCCACACCCTGTTACATCCCTCCACCCCATGCAGGCCTAATATTAACCCTCTAGTCCAGGGCCATTCCCAAGGTCCTGTTCCATCTGTCTGGGTCCACATGCCTCCTTCCTCATGAGTTCATGCCATTCTGGCCTTATGAGCACAAAACTCCGATACCCCACAAAGCCCTCGTTCCCACTGTGTTCTCCACCCTGCACCCCATTACATACCTCCAGTCCAGGGCGTTCCCCAACCCACGCCCCAGTACACCCCATTACATCCCATTCTATCCCTCCAGCCCAGGACGTTCCCCACCCCATTTCCCATTCCACCCCGTTACATCCCTCCAGTCAAGGGCATTCCCCACCCCTGACCCCATTACAGCAGATGACATCCCTCCACCCCGGCCCCATTATCCCCCTGGTTCTGTAGGGCCATAGGATGCTGTACCTGCTTGGTGAGGTAGATTTTGGTTAGAGATGATTTCTTGGTCCTGGGTTTAAACATGGGAAGAAGCTGCCAAGGGGATGAAAGCCAGAGAAAGCCCAGAGGGATCCAAACAAGCACGGTCTGTTCAAAGCAGAGCGGCAGGTCGGGCTGCGGTACATCCAGTAAGGAAGCGTTCTGGGTGGGGCAGACACAGCGAGAGCAGAATCAGAGTCACACCACAAACTCACCAGCATCCCCTGCCCGGAGCACCACTCCACCTGCATGCACCCTGACACCATGCGCCCAAGTACCTCTCCCGCTGCAAACCTCAGCCTTCCCCTGCAGGCAACCTGAACCCAAAACACTGAGAGCATCCCTCCTGCTTCACCTGCCTGACCCCTAACCCCTCAGACCTCTCCCCCTAAACACACACCAAACCCCACATACCCCACAGCACCCCTCCCCTTCACCTGCCTGACCCCAAACAGCCTCAGCACATCCCTCCCCTAATCATGCACCCAACCCCATATACCCCACAGCACCCCTCCCCCTTCACCTGCCTGACCCCTAACCCCCCAGAGCACCTCTCCCCCTAGACACCTCAGAACATCCCCTCCCCCTAAACAAACCCTGACCCCAAACCCCTCCCCAAACACCCACTCAATTCCTAAGCCCTCAAAGCACGCCTCCCCCTAAACACACACCTGACCTCCATCCCCTCAGAGTACCCCTCCTACACACTTGTACAATAAATACAAAATTCAAGAATTAGAATGAATTTAAATTTGGTTGAAGAAATAGATTTGTGCTGTAAAGAAAGGCCCTAAGCAGCAAGCAGAATGAAGGCCTTGAAAATAATGAGTTACCAGGCCAGAAGGAATGAAGTAGGGAGGACGTCTTGTTCAAGGAATAACTAATGAGATAATGGGAAGTTTCTAAAAAAAAGCCTCTGGTGATAGGGGTGCCTGCTGATGGCTTTCTATAAGGCAAAGAGAATTTGTCATAAAAGGAGCCAACATGGCCCTTCCCAACCCCACACACGTGCTACAGCCTGCGTGAACCCAGGTGCCCCGGAGAAACTGGGGCAGCAAGGAGGGAGGAAAGGCCTTGGGGAGAAAGGTGGTGGTAAATGTTATCTGGATTAAGACTGGACACCTCGTTCCCCTGCACACCCCCAACCCCATCCCCCCAGAGAACACCCCCGACACCGTCCCCCCGGGAGCCCTCGTCCCCCTGTGTGCCCCCGACCCCATCCCCCCAGAGCCCTCATCTCGCTGCGCACCCCCGACCCCATCCCCCGGGAGCCCTCATCCCCCTGCGCACCCCCGACCCCATCTCCCTGGAGAACACCCCCGACACCATCCCCCCGGACCCCAGTCCCCGGGAGCCCTCGTCCCTCTGTGCAACCCCGACCCCATCCCCCCAGAGACCTCATCCCGCTGCGCACCCCCAACCCCATCCCCCGGGAGCCCTCGTCCCCCTGCGCACCCCCGACCCCATCCCCCGGGGAGCCCTCGTCCCCCTGCGCACCCCCGACCCCATCCCCCGGGAGCCCTCGTCCCCCTGCGCACCCCCGACCCCATCCCCCCGGGAGCCTTCGTCCCCCTGCGGACCCCCGACCCCATCCCCCCGGGAGTCGTCGTCCCCCTGCGCACCGCGGACCCCATCTCTGGAGCCCTCACCCCCCTGCACGCCCCCGAACCCATCCCCCTGGGAGTCGTCATCCCCCTGCGCACCCCCGACCCCATCCCCCCAAAGCCCTCGTTCCCCTGCGCACCTGTCACGAATTACACCTAATTGGTCACGCACACAAACTGCTGCGAATTATACCTGATAGGTCACGCACAGTTCGAGTCTAGGCTGAGGCACACGAACAAAGTCCACAACTGCAGAGTTCCCAAAGATATTAAGTTTATTACGCTCGAGCGTGGTGCACCCCTGCTATTCAGGAGGAGACCCCGAATGCAGGTTATACAGAGATTATATACCTTTTAGCAAAGCATGTTGCCCTCCTCGGAAACCTTAGCCAATAGACAAACCCTTCCCTTATCTACCACCTAACCCTGCTAAGTGCACCCCCCCCCCACAAACCATTACTTCAGCTACACAGCATGGTCCTAAAGCAATGCACCAGTAGCCTTTCTTTACAGGATGGGAGGCTCGCATCAAGGCCAGGAGGCAGGGAGTTAGAAACAGACAAAGAACAGAAACCGGGAGTCGAGGCAGGCTGGAAACAAGGAGGGGGGTTTTTCACAAAAATGCAGTATCTAAGAAACTCCTCCTGGTGCATAATGTGTTTGCTTTTAAACAATAGCGGGCCCCAAACCAAAATAAAGTCACATATGCTAACTTTTCCTTAACAGCACCCCCGACCCCATCTCCCTGGAGCCCTCGTCCCCCTGCGCACCCCCGACCCCATCCCCCGGGAGCCCTCGTCCCCCTGCGCACCCCCGACCCCATCCCCCCGGGAGCCCTCGTCCCCCTGCGCACCCCCGACCCCATCCCCCCGGGAGCCCTCGTCCCCCTGCGCACCCCCGACCCCATCCCCCCGGGAGCCCTCGTCCCCCTGCGCACCCCCGACCCCATCCCCCCGGGAGCCCTCGTCCCCCTGCGCACCCCCGACCCCACCCCCCCGGGAACCCTCGTCCCCCTGCGCATCCCCGACCCCATCTCCCGGGAGCCGTCGTCCCCCTGCGCACCCCCGACCCCATCCCCCCGGGAGCCCTCGTCCCCCTGCGCACCCCCGACCCCATCCCCCCGGGAGCCCTCGTCCCCCTGCGCACCCCCGACCCCACCCCCCCGGGAGCCCTCGTCCCCCTGCGCATCCCCGACCCCATCTCCCGGGAGCCGTCGTCCCCCTGCGCACCCCCGACCCCATCCCCCCGGGAGCCCTCGTCCCCCTGCGCACCCCCGACCCCATCCCCCCGGGAGCCCTCGTCCCCCTGCGCACCCCCGACCCCATCCCCCCCGGGAGCCCTCGTCCCCCTGCGCACCCCCGACCCCACCCCCCCGGGAGCCCTCGTCCCCCTGCGCACCCCCGACCCCACCCCCCCGGGAGCCCTCGTCCCCCTGCGCACCCCCGACCCCACTCCCCCGGGAGCTCTCGTCCCCCTGCGCACCCCCGACCCCACTCCCCCGGGAGCCCTCGTCCCCCTGCGCACCCCCGACCCCATCCCCCCGGGAGCCCTCGTCCCCCTGCGCACCCCCGACCCCATCCCCCGGGAGCCCTCGTCCCCCTGCGCACCCCCGACCCCATCCCCCCGGGAGCCTTCGTCCCCCTGCGCACCCCCGACCCCATCCTGCAGGAGCCCTCATCCCCCTGCGCACCCCCGACCCCATCCTGCGGGAGCCCTCGTCCCCCTGCGCACCCCCGACCCCATCCCCCCGGCTGCCAGTGGAGTCCTTGCCATCCTGTAACACTGAGTTAAAACAACTGCCTCCTTCCCCGGAGCAGAAAGGGCACCTGGGGCTGTGTCTGTCCTGTCTCCGGAGGACAGCGTGCCCTGCCGTGCCGTGCCCCATGTCTCTGGACACAGTCTGGGAGGGGGCGAGCTCAGGCCACTGGCTGCTTTTCAGATCATGCTCATCTCACCATTACCTGCTCCTCCCCAGTCTGGCTTGCCACAGTGGATGGTTGGGCTGCGTGCTATGCATGTGCAGTGTCCAGCACCCGACAGGGCCCTTCGGCATTACACCCATGGGAAACAACGACTACAACGCCAGAGCCCCGACCTGGGCCATGCCTCCTTCCCATGAGGGTGCTTTGCCTCTGAAAGGACTGGGGGACCCCAGGCTTTGGCTTGTGTTTTCTGCTCTCCCCAGGTATTCACGTGCCCCTGCCCTGTGGGGTGAGGACTCTGCGAGGACATGCAGCCACTTACCCAGAAAACGGAGCCACAGAACTCCTCCAGTGGTGCAGGCATGGCCCAGGCGTTTGCGGAGCTGACAGCTCCTTCCTCTTCGCCCTCTGCAGGGGTGTGTTAGCCCTGAGCGGGTGAGCAGGGTAAAAATCGCAAACACCCCGAAGAGGGAGGATGAGATCAGATGGCAGGGCAGTTAATCATTAACTCTGTCTTGCTCTTGCACAAAGCCCCAAATGGAGCGATGACTCAGGGTCCTGTACAGGACCCTGGGCAGGCAGACCCCAGCTGAGAGCCACAGGGGGGCCCCAGCAGGCAGACCCCAGCTGAGAGCCACAGGGGGCCCCATGGATCAGCTATCTGTCTACACTGCAGTTGAAAACCCTCAGCTGACAAACAGCGCCAGCTGACTCGGGCTTGCAGGACGTTTAACTGCCATGTAGACGCTCAGGCTGGAGCCTGGGTTATAGGACTCTGCGAGGTGGGAGGGTCCCAGAACTCAAGCTGCAGCCTGAGCCCAAATGTCAACACTGCAATTCAACATCCCCTTAGCCCAAGCCCGGGCCAGTGCAGACACAGGCTCTGGGAATAGCCCAGGCTCAGAAATTCCAGCAGACCCCAGCTGTGATCCATGGGATGCCCCGAGAGACACAATCTCAGACTGATCTAGTGAAACCCTTGGCAGCAGGAGGAAGACAAGTGTTGCCAAAGTGTAAGAAAATGCCCCACCCCTCAGGTATCAGTCAGGAGGGGTAAACCCCTCTGCGTGCCTCCCCAGCCCCATGGGCCCTGCTCACACCTGTGTGCCCCCTCAGCCCCTGCTCACACCCGTGTGCCCCCCCCAGCTGAGAGCCCTATGGGCCATGTTCACACCCTTCTGTGTGCCCCCCCCGAGCCCCACGGGCCCTGCTCACATCCTTGTGTGCCCCTCCCCAGCATGGCAGGGGTTGAGCTGACAGCACTGGCCTACACCACCGGCTTGAAGGGGGCCCTTTACTCCTTACAACATCAAATGGGGATATGGGGCAGGAGATGGACTTCTGGGCTTTACACTGGGATGGATGGTCCTCCAGAGCTCCCTCCCTGCCTCGGGGGGATGGCGGGTCACTCCTGGTGAGGCTGCCTGGATACCAAACCGTAACCACCCAGCTAAGGGAGTGCAGAGCAGGGGAGGGCAGCAGGCAGGGCCACAAGAGAAGCTACATGGCATGTCTTCTAGATAAAGAATTTGACCTGCCCTTGCAGTTCCACCCGAGGGCCAGCAGGCAGCGCAGGATCTCATGAAAGGAGCACATGCGGGATGCTGGAACAAACTGGGATAAGCCAAGGGAAAATTTGTTGTCTCATTCCTTAAGTAATTAGTAACTAGCTCAAGGTCAACAATGGTTCAATAAGTAATTGCACTAGCATTAGCTACGAGCCACCGGCAGAGAGGCGGGTCCAATGTCCAGGGATGACAATGCAGAACTCTCACCAGTTAATTATTAGAGGCTTCATCGATTTAAATACCATCTTCATTTCACAAACAACGCCAGCCCCGACCCCACGTCGGACCCTTTAACACAGGGTTTCTCAATGCCGGGTCCGCCAGTCCCTAAGATCTCCATGACACAGCTGAGGAAGGCAGCAAGCCAGGCCCCGGTAACAGAAAGGTTGAGAAACACACCGTGCAGGTACCAAAACATTCCTGATGGACACCCAGGAACCTGCAGCCTTGTACACAGGGGAGAGCTAGAAAAAACAGCCGTTCATAGTGCAACAAAATCCCATCTGTAGTGTGGATTGTGACCTCTCTTTGAGACCTGCAACACAGCTGCTCCTTTCCTCCTTTCTTGATCACCAGGGACAACTCCACTAGCCTGCCCATAACTCAACCCTGTAACCTGGGCATCATCTTTAACTCAGCTCTCTCTCTAGAGCCTCTCATCCAGGCTGTCTAAATCTTACCAATCCTTTCGGCATGATGTCTGTAAGGTCTGGCCTTTCCCAGCCATCCACACAGCGAAAGCTCTGGTCCAAGCTCTCCTCATCTCACATCTCGATTACTGCACAATCCTTTTCTCCAGCTGTGACAAATGCAATCTGCCCCCACTCAGATCCATTCAGAATGTGCTGCAAAGACCATTTTCCTTGCTCATGACTTTGACCATGCCGTCCCTCTCTTTGTGTCCCTCCACTGGCTCCCCCTTCTCTAGTTCATCAAACATAAGCTGCTTGTCTCCACTTTCAAGGCCCTTCACCATCTCTCACAGGCTATTGAGAGGCTGCCTCCCACCTCCATTCTGCCAGTGGCTCCAGCCTCCATTGTCCATCTGTCACAAGCAAGCGCCTTTGCACTTTCCCCCATGCTGCCTGCCCTCCCCCCGCAAGGTATGAGCTCCCCATAAGCATCCACAAAGCCACCTCATTATCCGCCTTCCAATTACTCCTTTGCTGGGATACCTACAAAATACTTGGCAATGATTAGGCAGTTGGTGTGCTGAGGCCGCAGCCTGGCCTACTGACCGAGATTTCTTCACTTCTGAGGGCTCAGTTTCTCCATTTTGCAGCCAATGATTTTAGTTTATTGTTCATTTATTGTGTGATTATGATTAACATATTATGTCATATAGTTATTGTATGCTAGAGCAGTGGTCTCCAAAGTGGGGGGTGCGCACCCCAGGGGGTGAGCCAGAGGATCCCAGGGGGTGCAGGGCAGGAGGAGTGCCACCGGACGGCACTCCAGTGTTCTTTTTCTTCGGCGGCAGCTCTGCATGCCTGCAGCAGGTCTTCCCCTCCGGTGGCACGACTGCGACAGGTCTTCCCTCCTTCTTTCTTCGGCGGCACGTCTTCCCATCTTCTTTCTTCGGCAGCACGCCTGCGGTGAGTCTTCCCCTCTCCTTTCTTTGGCGGCACCGTGGGGGTGCATGATCCAAAAACTTTGGAGACCACTGTGCTAAAGAGAGCTAAATTGTAGGATTATAGAAGTATAAGATTGATCAGTAGTTAGAAGGGATAATTATGTATTAGATATCTAAGTAAGAAGGGCTGAAATGCAAGGCCTACAGGCTGAGACCTGTCAGATGTCAGCTTACCCATACAAGACCATAGGCTTAAGAAATGCTTGACATAAGTAAGTGACCAAAGAATGACCCTATGCCACAAGATTATGGGCAAAGCAGTATCAATGGGTGATATTGCAAACAATTAACAGTAATTTTTTGCTTACAAGATCCCCGGTAGTCACATTTTTCTAACACATGCCCTAATCGCAGGGTGCACAATGCGTGTAAATGCTAATGAGGTATAGTCAGAATCACATTATAAAAGAGGGTGCCCAGAGTGAGACAATTGAGCTGTCTATGGGAAACCCAGCAGGAACCATCTCTCTACTGAGGATCAGTCCATGACAGACCCATCAGATCCTAACACTATCTAGGAGGATGTGACTATAACTATATTGGTAACTTGAGCATAGGTCTGTAGAGAATTTCTATATGCTTGGGTAACCATAACTTTGCTGGTAACTTTAATAAAACTTTGTGAGAGACTTGTACTGGTAAATGTGTGTGTGGTCACTACCCCTGGTCTTTATGTGTTCCTAGAGACTCTAAATCTGAAGCAAGTAGCAGAGGTGACTTTCATTCTGTTAAGCTTGAAACTGTAGCCACCAGAGCCGAACCCACGATGGTGTAATGCCACATTACTAAATTCACTTTAAATAAAATAAAAGGCTACAATTTGTTCTTTGTACTAACTCCAAGATTTTTTCAAATGATTTCCCTGTGGTTTTCTTTAAGAAAAGGGGAAGAGACCTGAGCTTTCTGTTTACGAGGCTGACAAGCTTTGTCAGCAGAACCTGTGTGTTGTTTGAGTTCTAGATATAGTTCTCAGTTCAGTGTCTCCTGAACGCCTCTGCCAACCTTAGCCATGGATTGCTAAATCAGCCTGAAAGCAAGAGTCCTGAATTCAAATGACCTTAACTCTGAATGAAATCATTTCCTCGTGCTGACTGCATCCTGTGCAGATTCCCTGGAACATGACTCCTTTGCAAGCACGTCATGACTCACCATAGCAGATACCATTCACATTGGCCAGCATGACACAGACCATCAAGCCCTTTCCGTAAGAATGAGCCACAGTGACACGGGAGTGGCTGCAGGGTGTTTATTTGACAATCACTGCTGGTAATGCACAATTTAGTTACCCTTAGCTAAGGTCCCCCCTCCCAATTGCTGCTGAATGGTTTGTGCCACTACAACAGCCAGGAATGGGTCCTTGGTGGTTGTTTTTTTTTTTTTCCCCTAAAAAGCCAGTTTAAGCCTACAGTCCAGGGAGCGTGTCCAGGTGAAGCCAATGAAGAGACTGCAGGTTCCGTCATAGTATCCACTTCATTGACAGCCCTTGTGAGACGGAAGTCTGAGCCCATCTGTTCAGATGGGCAGAGAGGATCCCAGGGTCTGCGCACTCCTGTCCCCCACTCAGCACTTGCCCTCTACAGGATGTTCTTTGCAATAGCGTTCAGGGTCCTCACTTGAGCCACATCTGCTACCTTTAGGGAATATTCGGAGACAGAGAGAGAGGATCCCATGGCAACACTGCTGTTTCTGTCAGGAAAACCAACAGGGGACTGATTACTGTCTGGAATGTAGAACAGCTGGACACAGACCCTAGCCAGGAGACATAAGGTAACTGCCAAGCTACAGCATTGTCTCCTCTTTTCTCAGCAGCTGGCAGAGGATCTTCCGGTGCCACCGCCGAGTTAACAGAGATGCTAGACAGTAGCAGCAGGAGAAGCGGTATCCCAAGCAGAGGAAAGGGTCCTACCTCTAGGCCAGAGGCACCAGCATTACGGGAACGAAGTACAGACCTCCTAGACCCATGTCTCACAGAGATGCACCCCCACAGCCCACCACGGCACCAGCATCAGGGCTCATGCTCCCAAGTGCCATTCACATACCTCAGTGCGCTCATGCCAGGAATCATGCTCCCAACAGCTGAACACAGGAGGTTAACGCATCCAAGGGGACCTCATCGTGCACAGGACTCGCGCCCCCAAACGCTGAGCCCAGCTGAATTCATGTGCCCCAGAATACCAGTGCCAGGATTCACACATCTAGCCCCCCCGAAGCACAATTCTGACACCCTGGGGCATCAGCAGGATCAGGGAGTTTTCTCTGTAATTCGCAGACTCACTTTCAGAGCAGCAAATCTGTGGGAGGAACAAGCCAGACTGTAACTCCTCACTGGCTTAGTGCAGAGACAACCTCTTACCTGAACTTCATTCCTGAGTCCCGGGCTGAGCGAGCAGAGCAGTGAAACTCAGGTGCACCAGAGCCCTCAAGAATCCTCTGCAGGTTCCTCTCTGTTATACCACCCCCTAGTGGAAAGAATACATTCATACATCACATTCGAGCAGGACATCCTGAGCATCACCCGGTGACTAGCCCCTAAGACCAGATCCAGCCTGGACAGCAAAGGGAAACAGCACCACAGAGGCACAGGAGGCTGGATGAGGAGCTGCATGGGACCCCTGGCTGATCCAGAGAGTATCCCCAGACCTCACAGAATGCAGCAGCTGTACAGGGCTTCACTGCCCACAGCAGGTAGCGGGAATGGTGGCCTTTACGTTCCCTGGAGGGAGGGAGAGCCACTCCCCGGTGAGGCAGCAGAATGGTTCAAAGCTGAAACATGGATCTTATGCACCTGGGCACGTGCATGAGACTGGGACCCCAGAGCCAGGGACAGATTCAGCCCCCAGTACGTGCACAAAGTTGCAATAGAGTCATTACCTGGCACCACCACAATCCTGCCCTTTGCCTGAAAAGGAGCAGAGTGACAGGTGTTAATGCTCTTGCCCACTCCAGCTTGACACACAGGAGAGACACAGTACTTGCATGCGCCCCATCTATATGCAGCCTATCATGTGGAAGATCTTGGAGTAGCATGAAGAATTCACACTCACACACCTCAGGACATGCCCAGTTATGCAGCTCACAGCATCGTCCCCAAGACACATTAGACCAGGGGTCGGAAACTTTCAGAAGCGGTGTGCCAAGTCTTCATTTATTCACTCTAATTTAAGGTTTTGTGTGCCAGTAATACATTTTTGCGTGCATTGGGGGGGAGGGATAGCTCAGTGGTTTGAGCACTGGCCTGCTAAACCCAGGGTTGTGAGTTCAATCCTTGACGGGGCCATTTAGGATCGGGGCAAAAATTGGGGATTGGTCCTGCTTTGAGCAGGGCGTTGAACTAGATGACCTCCTGAGGTCCCTTCCAACCTTGATATTCTATGATTCTAATGTTTTTAGAAGGTCTCTTTCTATAAGTCTGTAATATATAACTAAACTATTGTTGTATATAAAGTAAATAAGGTTTTTAAAATGTTTAAGAAGCTTCATTTAAAATTAAATTAAAATGCAGAGCCCCCTGGACCGGTGGCCAGGACCCGGGCAGTGTGAGTGCCACTGAAAATCAGCTCGCGTGCTGCCTTTGACATGCGTGCCATAGGTTGCCTCCCCCTGCATTAGAGGAAGCCACTGTCCTTGTGATTTTGCCGGACTTTCATTCTTCAGCCTGGTGCCTCCAGTGCGACTCATGCTGGAAACTCCTCCAGCTCTTCTGAAACTCAGCCCCCTGAGACACTTAGAGGCTGGCTCAAGGACTCTGCCTACTTAACATGCTCCAGCCCAGGAACCTCACAGACTCTGGGACACTGCAGCCACTTCTTTCAAGAGCCCCCTAAACTCCAATAACTTACAAGCCAACCAATAATACATGTGTGTGTGCATAGCCGTGTACATGCCCGTGTGTGTGTCTCCATGGACATGCATGTGTCTACATGCATATATGCATATAAAGTGTGAGTATTGTGTCTGTGTGCATGCATGCTGTACTATGTTCTCAGACTTAGCCCTTTGTGCTGTTGGAGTTTAGTCTGCCAGACTGCAGATCTCCCTAAACACACCAGCCAGAAAGTGAGCAGTTAAGTCATTCAACACCCCAGCTACACTCCGCTCATCAGTCCCCCTTGTCAGCCCCAGCTGTCCCCTGCCTTCTGACACTCCTAGCCCAGAGAGCTCTCTCCTCAACCCACGCAATCAACCCCGGAGCACCCCAGCCAGCACCCAATGGTAACATTCATAAACCATCACACTGCGCCGGCCCCTAGTGCCTTCCATCTGACAGTCCCACTGCCTGGCCGGCTCACTCTCTCCGGCGAGGCACTTCGCGATTTTATGTACGTCTCAGACAGAAAAACATGCAGATGAGCCGGACTCATTAAAGCCTCATCTCAGAGAGTCTGTATCCTTGGGATCCTGTCACCATCCCCCCTCATTTCACTCTTCTCGTCCTGCACCTTTCTTACTCCCATTTGTTGCATTTCATCTTAAACAGGATCGTGAGCTTGTGTGTGTGTGTGTTGTTTAGCACAACAGGGCCCAGGCCCTGATGTCCCGGGGGGCCTCCATGTGCTACTGCAATACAAATATGGTGTGAAGGACAACAGACACAGGTGCTGTCACACCAACAGGGAGAGCAAGTTAGAGACAAGGCCCCTCCCCTCCGTGAGGTCACCCCATCTGTAGCCTGTGAGCAAGAGCAGCCCAAGTGGCCTCCCTGTTGGCAGACGCAGATCTCTGCCAAGTGGGGCCTCACAGCTCAAACCCACAAAGCCCTGTTGTGCCCCTGGGGCCAGTGCAGAAGCAGGAGCAGATGGGGAAGGTGCTCCCAGCCAAAGACTTCCCTAGGGGCAGCCCCCACAGAGCAGTGAGTGGTCAGGGTAACTGAGAGCAACAGCAGAGACAGAAGTGGGGGAGGGGGCGCTCACCTGTTCTGTGAGTCTCTTTATTAAGGGTAACCCCTCCAGTGCTGAGCTGTCACAGCCGCTGGTCAGCACCCGCTCGAATCCCAGGGACACCAGGGTCTCCAGGGCCACAAGAGGATCATGGACCATGTCGAAGGCTGAAAGACCAAACAAAGCAGCTCAGAGATGCCATGCTGGCACAAGCTGCAGCACTGAGTCATAGAATCATAGAATATCAGGGTGGGAAGGGACCTCAGGAGGTCACCTAGTCCAACTCCCTGCTCAAAGCAGGGCCAATCCCCAACTAAATCATCCCAGCCAGGGCTTTGTCAAGCCTGACCTTAAAAACCTCTAGGGAAGGAGATTCCACCACCTCCCTAGGTAACGCATTCCAGTGTTTCACCACTCCCCTAGTGAAAAAGTTTTTCCTAATATCCAACCTAAACCTCCCCCACTGCAACTGGAGACCATTACTGCTACCACTGAGAACAGTCTAGATCCATCCTCTTTGGAACCCCCTTTCAGCTAGTTGAAAGCAGCTATCAAATCCCCCCTCATTCTTCTCTTCCGCAGACTAAATAATCCCAGTTCCCTCAGCCTCTCCTCATAAGTCATGTGTTCCAGTCCCCTAATCATTTTTGTTGCCCTTTGCTGGACTCTCTCCAATTTATCCACATCCTTCTTGTAGTGTGGGGCCCAAAACTGGACACAGTACTCCAGATGAGGCCTCACCAATGTCGAATAGAGGGGAACGATCATATCCCTTGATCTGCTGGCAATGCCCCTACTTATTCATCCCAAAATGCTATTGGCCTTCTTGGCAACAAGGGCACACTGTTGACTCATATCCAGCTTCTCGTCCACTATAACCCCTAGGTCCTTTTCTGCAGAACTGCTGCCTAGCCATTCGGTCCCTAGTCTGTAGTGGTGCATGGGATTCTTCCGTCCTAAGTGCAGGACTCTGTATTTGTCCTTGCTGAACCTCATCAGATTTCTTTTGGCCCAATCCTCCAATTTGTCTAGGTCCCTCTGTATCCTATCCCTACCCTCCAGGGTATCTACCTCTCCTCCCAGTTTAGTGTCATCTGCAAACTTGCTGAGGGTGCAATCCACGCCATCCTCCAGATCATTAATGAAGATATTGAAGAAAACCGGTCCCAGGATCGACCCTTGGGGCACTCCACTTGATACCGGCTGCCAACTAGACATGGAGCCGTTGATCACTACCCATTGAGCCCGACAATCTAGCCAGCTTTCTATCCACCTTACAGTCCATTCATCCAGCCCATACTTCTTTAACTTACTGGCAAGAATATTGTGGGAGACCGTGTCAAAAGCTTTGCTAAAGTCCCACCCATCAGCCAGCTCACCAGCCAAGGGCGGGTGGATATATCCGGGGCCTAGAACCAAAGGCTTCCCTCACAGCTGCCAACCCCTGCACAGAGGCTTGGCATACACTGCCCCCACTCAGGGCAGCAGCACGGCCATAGAGCCTGAGCCCGCACAGCCCCCACTCCCAGGCAGCCGGACGGCTACAGAGCCTGCTGGATCCGCAAGACCATAGAGCCTGGGCCCTCAGAGCGCCGGGCAGGGGCACAGGCATAGAGCCTGGGCCAGCTCCTTCACAGCAGGACAGCACAGAGAACAACTCACCGCGGTGGAAGGTGACTGGCAGGGGACGACAAACAGCTGCAAAGAGAAGAGTTCACATGGTTAGTGCAGGCCTCGCTGTGTGAGGAGAGGATGCTGCATCAGAGTGGGGTCCCTTTCTGTCAAGGTTCCCTCCCCACTCTGAACTCTAGGATACAGATGTGGGGACCGGCATGAAAGACCCTCTAAGCTTATTTCTACCAGCTTAGGTTAAAAACTTCCCCAAGGCACAAATCTCTATTTGTCCTTGGACTGAGGTATGGTGCCACCACCAAGTGATTTAACAAAGAACCAGGGAAAAGGACCACTTGGAGTTCCTATTCCCACAAAATATCCCCCCAAGCCTACACCCCCTTGCCTAGGGAGGCTTGAAAAATAAACAAGGTGAGCACAAACCAGACCCGTGGGTTTGTAGGACACTAAAAACCCCATCAGATTCTTAACAAACAACTTTATTATAAAGAAAAAAAAGTAAAAGAAGCACCTCTGTAAAATCAGGATGGAAGATAATTTTACAGGGTAATCAGATTCAAAACACAGAGGATTTCCCTCTAGGCAAAACTTAAAAGTTACAAAAACCAGGGATAAACCTCCCTCTAACACAGGGAAAATTCACAAGCTGAAAACAAAAGGTAATCTAACGCGCCTTGCCTTATTTACTTACTCTTTTTGTAATATCAGAGATTTGTACAGGATGGTTTATAGAGGAAGGAGTTTTTTGACCTGATGCTTCTCTGCTTTCCCCAAAGAACACACCAACAAAGCCTCCCCCCCGCCCCCATGTGGAAGTATCTTCTTTCCCCACTGGTCCTTTTGGTCAGGTGCCAACCAGGTTATTTGAGCTTCTTAACCCCTTACAGATAAGGAGGAATTCTAGGCTACCCTTAGCTGTATGGTTATGACACTTTCTCTTCCTAACTGCTGAAAGAGTGGCCCAAAGACAAGCTCCTGGACCATCTTTGGAGAGCCCAGCAGGGAGCATAGCCACACTGGAGAGGTGAGATGGCTGTTTCCTCCACCAGCCTTTGGAGAGGCCCAGGCTACCTAGGCTCCGGCACGGGTTTGTATATTTATGGGCCTTTTAAAGTCTCCATGTGTTTTCTGTGAAGCTCCTTGTGTATGGACTGCCCTGCAGCAGTGGGAATGGCTGGGACAGTGGCCCATCCATGCGATGAGCCCTGCAATCCTAAATTCCACTCTCTACTGCATACTGTGCTTTAGACTCATGGAAGACGGGGCTATGCATCACCGAAAGCCTGAATCGGAGAGTAGCAAAGGGTGCTCTGCATTGCAATGGCTGAAAGGCCGACCAGATTGCCAGCTTTTGTGTAGCAGACAGAGCCTCAGTCAATGGCCCTGAGAACAGTGATAAACTGGGTTTGTGCCTAGAGTCCCTCTACCACCCAGCCCCACTTGTGGTGTGCATTAAGGAGAAAGGATCAATCCGGTGGGGTGGAGGGCCTGGGAAACCAGGGGAACAAACTTGACACTGGCAGGAGTGTTTCCAAGTGTCTGAAGGGAGTACTCAGACACATCGCAGTTCCTCTGTCTGGAACACTGAAAGGAACCACTGTCTCAGGAGGGCATAGCTGAGTCCATATTCCCTCAGATACACACTTCTGCTACCACTATGAATGACCCAATGATTGCTGGGAACGCGGTGGGTGCTTCTCCCCTGACTGTCCAGACTCTCTCTGGATGACAAATTTTTTGCCCCCAGTTAGTGGGTCTCTATTCCCACCATGGGAGCAACAAAATTTTGTTCTGCTTATGAGTAACATCAGCAGCTGCTTTCAAGAGCTGATCTTTACCCTGGCTGTTAGACAGGGACAGTGATGATGCTGCCTATATCACCCTTATCGTCTAATTCACACAGAGGGATTCTAGCTCCTTTAAGAGACAGCTTCCTCTGCAGGGACGATTTCTAGGCATTCAGAAAGGAGTCTGCTCTCCCATCACAGAGGCAGGGAAAGGATCAGGATCAAAGCTATGTGGGAAGCCAGAGAGTTAACCAGTCTGAGCTCTCCCCTGCTTTTCCACCACTTCCACAGAGCCCTCCACTGAGGACTGCTCCTTCGGACCGGAGCTGGTTATTTTCCTGACGAAGCTCAAGCTGTCTCCTCTGTTGACTATACCAGCCCCTGCAGACCATCCCATGTCACATGTAGTGCAGAGTCCTGGACAGACCCCTCTCCTCTCGCTGCACCTTCTAGGGTGTGTTCGTCTGCAGCCCAGGACCCCGAGGATCACAGATCTCAGACAGTCAGCTGCTAGCTTGGCCTCCCTGTGTCTTGGCTACAGCTCACAGATGAGGTGCTGGAGGATCCTGTCCTCCCTTGGCTCAGAAGGGGTTCGGGTCTCCCACAGCCCAGCTGCTCCAGGCAACGCCAGTTCCACCCACTTTCTGCATTTTTTCATTTCTCCCCTTTAGGCCTGTTTTTCTCAGCTATTTTGAAAGACAGAAAAATTCAGAGCGAGGTCTGGAACAGCTGGTATGCAGAAGGCCAAGACAAGCACTTCCTGGGTATCTTTACCAAGGTTTCTGAGCTGGCTCTGCTCTCACCCACAAGTAGGAAAGGAAGGTATGGGGGGAGTTTGCTAGCCATAAAATACACTGGCCTCTCCTGCATGTACCCTGGATGAGCCTCTCCAGGACGGGCTCTAGGCACCAGCAAAGCAAGCACAAAGCAGCACAATTCCAGGGGCGGCGTTCCAGACATCCTTTTTTTTTTTTTTTTTTTTGGCTTGGGCAGTTGTGGTCTCGGAGCTTGGGGCAGCAAAAAACCTAGAGCCGGCCCTGAGCTTCTCCCTCCCTTACCACATCATCTCGCCCAAGACTGCATTTCAAGCTGGGAACTCCTGGGGACAGCCGAACTGCCTGTCTGCAAAGCGCTCACCCACAATGCTAGATGGCAGCATGAAACCAGGAGAGGCTGGAGTGAGGGGGCCAGACCCCAGCCAGCTATCATTAGCCAGAGCAACCTACACGACATCTTCCAGCATCACCAGGTCAGATAGCACTAAGCTGTCTGCATCAGTCAGAGCTGAACCCCATAACTGGGGGCCTCCTTACCCAGCAGGGCTGTGCAGAGCTCTGTGTCGATGCGCCCGTCCTCAGTCAGGGCCCCAAACACCAGTCCATCGGCTCCATGCAGCTTGGCTAGGCGGATATCAGCCTTCATCACTTCCAACTCCCGGTCGGAGTAGAGGAAATCTCCCCCACGAGGGCGGATCATCACAAACACTGGGACCCGCACACACTGCTTTACCACCTGCAGGAGTCCTGCCGGGACAGACAGAGAGAGCTCAGCATGGGGACAAGCAGGGCAGACACCCACCCTTCCCACTACAGAGGCCTCCCAGCCCTCACTTCTGTCCAGCAGGGAGAGCCTCACCTGGGGTTCAGGGATGGGAAGGGACCTTTGACCCCCATTATCCTGGAGCATGGGAGTTAGGCAGGAATCCCTGGGGACAGAGGAGAATGAAGGAGAGCAGGAGTGAAGAGCTAGGTGGATGGAAGTGAGGTGCTGAAGGGATTGGGAGATTGGGATGCAACTTCCATGGCTGGGCCAGCTGAAGAGCTGGGAGGTTCCCTGCCAAATCCAGGACACGTGGGACCTGCTCCCTGCACTGAGGCCCTGGAGGGTAGAGAAGCCACTAAACTCCATGGACATTGGCAAAGTTTGGGCCAACTGGACAGGAGGCTTCAGAAAATGCATGAATTGGCTCTTCCTCATGCACCCATGGCCCTGCAGGACTGGCCCTCATCCCACTGAATGCTTCCCCAGTACGTATTCCATTGGTGCACTTGCAGGGCAGTAGTCCTGATATCCCTGTATGAGCAAGATGCCCTGGGGCACTCACCCATACTGGGCGTGGTTCCTCCTTCCATCAGGCCAGCACACAGCTCAATCCGGCCAGCACCTGGACAAGAGACCGAGTAACAGTCGCTAAGTAAGGGGCACAAACCATCCCTCTAGACTCCTCAGAAGGCCTGGACATGGACCAAGGAAGGGATCTAGGGCTTATGGAATAGGGCCACTGGGAGACAGAAAACTGGGACCTACCGCCTGTAGAGCCAGGACACTAGAACAACAGGCCCCTGCCTTCCCATCAGGATGATAAGCCCGGACACCAGAGCACTGTGCCAAAGGGGAGAGTCACCTGCCCCACTCTCTGCTTCACACCACCTGTGATGGGATCCCTGAGGTGCAGCCTGGGAGTGTGGGATCACTGTGCCCCCCTAACTCTCTCCAGACTGGGCTGTCTCTCACAATGCCTTGCTAGTGACCAGCAGCAAACCCCTCCAGGTGCTGTTATCACTCAGCACAACCATATGTGGAGCCCCACACCCAGCTAGATTGCATAAATGCTCCCAGAGCCACTCATGAATCACACAGAGAAAGGCACTGGCCGAATCCCCCCAGCTCCCAGCACTGTGCCTCAGGACTATACCATCTTGCACTGCTCACTTGAGCAGAGCAAATTTCTTAGTTGGTTCACCACTTCATCAATGGAAAGTGGATATACACCAGCCTTTGCAAATCTGAGCAGATTTGCCACACACTTCAGGCAAACTCACTGGTAAAGATAAATAGTTAAACAAACTTATTGACTACAAAAGATAGATTTTAAGTAACTATAAGTGTTAGGCAAAAAGTCAGAGTTAGTTACCAAAAGAAATAAAATATAAGCATGCAGTCTACACTCTCAACTCTATTAGATTGGGCAACAACTAGACTAAGTACTTTTCCTCACCCCTTTGGATACTGCAGTCCTTAATATACAGATTTGTCCTGTAAATCTGGGCCAGTCTCCTCTGTTGGAGTCTTCAGTCTTCTTCTCAGGGTGTGTCTACACTGGCAGAGTGACAGCACCGACAGTTACAGCGCCGCTCAGAGAGCACTGAAGGGAAACCGCTGTTGTGTGTTCACACTGTCAGCTGCCAGCGCAATAGCATGTTCACCCTTGTGGCACTTGCAGCGGTATTTGGAGAGGTGTACTCTGAGCAGCTATCGCACTGAGCACCTCTTCCTCTTCTGCCGCTAAGAGTTGTGGGAAGGCGGAGGGGGTCACAGGGCATCCTGGGTCCTGTCCCATCCCAATGCCCTGTGATGCACTGCTACGCATCCCAGCAATCCCTGTGCTTCTGTCCACATTTGGCGCCATCTTTCAACGGTTTGTATACTGCATGCTCTGCCTCTTCGGTCTGCAGGAATGGATCCCGCACTGTTGACCAATATACTGCTTGCTCTAACATGTCACAAGTGGCAGTGGAGTACAAAGGCAAGAGGAGTGCGACAATGATCGCGCCACGAGTCGTAGCTACAACACGAGATTGCTTGTGGCATTCACAGAGGCGCTGACCACAGTGGAACGCCACTTTTGGGCTCAGGAAACAAGCACTGAGTGGTGGGATCACACTGGCATGCACGTCTGCAATGACAAGCAGTGGCTGCAGAACTTTCGGATGAGGAAGCCACATTCATGGGAGCTCACCTCAGCCCTGCAGTGCAAGGACATGAGAATGAGAGCTACCCTGTCGCTGGAGAAGCGTGTGGCGATTGCATTGTGGAAGCTGACTATTCCAGACTGCTACCGATCGGTCACTAACCAGTTTGGAGTGGGAAAGTTGACCGTTGGACTCGTGTTGACGGAAGCTTGCAGGGCCATCAATCGCATCCTGCTCCGAAACATCGTGACTCTGGACAACGTGCATCACATTGTGGATGGCTTTGCACAAATGGGCTTCCCTAACTGCTGAGGGGTGATAGATGGCATGCATATTCCAATTCTGGCACCAGATCATCTAGCCACAGAGTATATTAATTGGAAGGGGTATTTCTCAATAGTTTTCCAGGCACCTGTGGGTCACCGTGGGCATTTCACGGACATTAACACAGGCTGGTCCGGAAAGGTGTGCAATGCATGCATCTTTCGAAACACTGGCCTGTTCAAGAAACTGCAAGCAGGGACTTTCTTCCCTGACCGCAAGATCACCAGAGGGGAAGTCGAAATGCCCATTGTGCTCCTGGGAGACCCCGCCTACCCCTTAATGCCATGGCTCATGAAACCATACACAAGGCACCTTGACAGCAGCAAGGAGCAGCCTGTCAATAACAGGCTGAGCAAGTGCAGAATGGCTGTTGAGTGTGCTTTTGGCCGTTTAAAGGCCTGCTGGCCCTGCCTATATGGGAGGCTGGACCTGGCCGATGACAAAATTCCTATGCTTATAGCCGCATGCTGTATGCTCCATAATATTTGTGAAGGGAAGGGTGAAAGCTTCACTCAGGGCTGGATCGCAGAGGCTCAGTGCCTGGAGGCTGAATTTGAACAGCCTAGAGGGGCACAGCACGGGGCAATAAGGATCAGGGATGCTTTGGGGCAGCAATTTGAAGCTGTAAGTCACTAATTTGTTGCTATGCTCGGGAGTACAGTGCTTGTAATGCTAGGAGGGGATTGTGATTGGTGCAGATAATGCACTACAGTGTAAGAAAATCGCCTGTTGCCTTGCAGGGCTCTGTTTGCTTTCAATTAATGGAATAAAGATTGCTTTCAAACCCAAACAATTATTTTATTAAAAAACAACGAACGGAGGAGAGAGACAAACAAAAAACACATCAACACTGAGGAGGATGGGGGAAGGGAGGGTCCCAGGAGGAGGTGGGGTCCCGAGAGGGTTAAAGGTTTGTGTATGTCCAGTATCATATGCAACCTTCCCCTCTGGAGTACAGTGCAGCGGTACTGTACTTCAGCAGGGCTAAACTGCAGAGGGACAGGTGTGGAGTGCAGTGGGTACTGGGAGTCTGCAGGGCTGAACTGTGACGAGGCAGGAGTGGAATGCAGCAGGTACAGACTGGAGCCAGAAGGTTGAGAAGAGTGTGTTGGAGGTGTTTGGGGGGCTCATGGGAAAGAGTTTTGCGACAGCGGCTGCAGGGGAGGGAGGGTGGGCGCGGAGCTGCTCGGTTTGCAGTGCTAGCCGCGCCAGGAGCCTGTCTGCTTGGCGTTCCATAACGTTTAAGAGCTGCTCTGTGGCTTCGTTCTGGTGCACCATGTTCTCCTTTTGGTCCCTCTTCTCCCTGTCCCACCACTCCTTCAGTTCTTGTTTCTCAGTGGGGGAGTGCATCATGACCTCACGCAGAAAGTCCTCTTTAGTTCTTCGTGGCCGCTTTCTAATTCTTCACAGCCATTCAGCCGGCGATAACAAAGAGGGGGCTGGGCTCCCAAAGTCATATCTGTGAAGCCAAAATGCAGCATTTTACAGAAGCAGTATAGTTTGCAACACACAGACCACTGATTTAAAACACAGCCACTCTTCACATACCTGTCACGAACTGGCTGACCCCAGGCAAGCACACATGAGCCACAAGACCCCCAAAATGGTGAGTAACCACAGGGGCAGAGGAAATCAGTGTTCCAGGACCGTACTATACACTGGGCATGTGGCTCTTGGGCACTGTAGGGAGAACATCATAATCATTCCTGTCCCCACATTTTCCACAGGCTGTGTTCATTATGGAAGATCTCGCTGCTGAGGGTGAGCAGGGAATCAAGGGAGGGTCTTCTCCAAGACTGCGGCTTCCATCCTGGCCCTTATGTGGCTTGCCTGGGTGCAACAACAGTTCTCCCCATTCCAATGACGGCAGAGTGGCGTGGGAAATTTACCCTTAATGGGGCAAAAACCAAAGCAGCTCTGCCAAAGAACCTGCAGCAGCGGATTGCCCAGTATCTCCATGAGAGTTTCCTGGAGATCTCTGAGGCAAATTCCCGTGAAGTGAGGGAGTCAATCAACACCCTGTTCCGTCGCTCAGACTAGGCATGCAGTGGTATATGCATCATACAGACACAAGCCTGCGTTCTGCAGCCCTCCTGCCCCCAACAACTCGCTTCAGCAATTCCCAAAATCAAAGCCACTTACCAGGGGCCTCCTCTCCTGTTTGCACTTCGCCAAGCTCTGACAGCTGTGACTGGCTAGCCTCCTCCAGGGTAGAGAAGAGCTCTGGGCTGCATGCATCACTGACCTCCAAGTCGTCCTCTGCCTCTGGGTCCCCCTGCACATCCTCGTCCAAGATTTCCTCCTCCTGGCTCGGTGCACTCTCAACTGGCACATGAGCCACCGAAGTATCCACAGTGGCCTTTGCAGTGGAGGTGGGGTCATCACCAAGTATTGCGTCCAGCTCTTTGTAGAACCAGCAGCTCATGGGCACAGCACCGGAGCGGCGGTTTCCCTTCTGCACCTTGTGGTAGGTGTTCCACAGCTCCTTCACTTTGACCCTGCAGCGTGTCCTGGTCATGGCCTCTTTATCTCATGCATCGTGAAATCTGTTCATAGGTATCACAATTCCTACGGCTGGAGCGCAGCTGGGGCTGGACAGCCTCCTCTCCCCAAATGCTAGTAAGGTCCAGCAGCTCTGCATTGCTCCAAGCGGGGAATCACCTGGTGCGTGGAGCAGGTGTGGTCATCTGGAAAGATGCGCTGAGACCAATGCGCCACCAAGCAAACAGGGAGGGGACTTTCAAAATTCCCAAGGAATTTAAGGGGAGGGGCTGACGGTTGGTCACCTGAGGACAGGGCAGTAGAGTTCAAACTGATGACTAGAGAGGCGAGAACAGGCATTGTGGGACACCTCCCGGAGGCCAATCGCAGCGCTGTGATCGATTAGGGTGTCTTACACTGGCACCACGGCGCTGTACCTGTGGCGCAGAAAGCTGTACGCTTCTCATCGGGGTGGTTTTTTTACAGCACTGATTCTATGCAGTATCTGCACACTAAGTGGCTTGGCAATGTGTACACCTTGGGAGTTACACCGCAGAAAGCTGCTTTACTGCGCAGAAACTTGCCAGTGTAGACAAGGCCTCAGTGTCTTTGTTGCTTGCAGTATAGGTGGGGCCAGGAGAAGAGACGAAATATGGGCCTGCTCTGTTCTGTTCTATACCCCAGTCCCATGTGCACACAAGTCCAGGCATGTCTAGGGGGCATTGCTGAGTCTCTCCAGGCAAGGTTGAGCAATTCCCTTGGTGTGGCCTCACGCAGGTGAGTCATTGTATTGTAGCTCCCTTGCTGGACAATGACTGTTGGTGGGTTGACACCCTGCCCGGGCATTAGTTACTTTCCTTGCTGTTGAGCTAAGATCTGGCTGATTCCTCAACTTACAGCATGTTTTACTGACAACTGTACAACACAATTCTCATAACTTCATACACATTAATGATACACATCTCTGGATAAAACATGACTTTCAGCAGATCATAACCTTTCCTGATACCTCACACAGCCTGCTTTATATGCAAGATCACAATTATATATACATGAGGAATATGGGGGTTACAAGGCGCTTCCCCAAGGTACAGAATGTCACACCACCACCTACCACTGTGCTTGGACCTGGGGTCATTGTCTCTTGGAGATCTTGTATCTAAGTGTTGGGCCAGCCCCGGTTAGCTTGTGAGGGCTGATGCACACATTCACTGACATACCTTAGCGGCAGATTTCTAGTACTAAACATTCATAAATTCTAAGGCCACTCTGACCTTCTGTATCACACAGAAGTTCCCGGAAATAATTTCTGTTTGAACTAGAGCAGAGCTTTAAAAAATCTTGATTTTAAAATGGCCAGCGATAGAGAATGCAGTCTGGATTTGTCTAGCTTCGCCTTCCAGCCATTGGACTGTGACATACCTTTGTCTGCTAGCTTGAAGGGCACATTATTAAATATTTGTTTCCCAAGTAGATACCTCTAGACTGTGATCAAGTCACCCCTTCACCTTCTCTTTGTTAAGCTAAACAGATTCAGCTCCTTGTGTCTGTCACTATCAGGCAGGTTTTCCAATCCTTTAATCATTCTTGTGTCTATTCTCTGAACCATCTCCAATTTATCAACATCCTTCTTGCATTGTGAGCACCAGAACTGGACACACTATCCCTACTGTGGTCATGCTCTATGTCTGCTCCATACAGCTATATTAGACTGTGAGCTCCTTGGGGCAGAAACCGTGTCTTTCTCGATGGTCTGTATAATAAAGCTGAGACCCCTGAGTGCTCAGCTGATAGCACTGAGAATCCCTCTTTCAGGAGAAGCCTTGGCACCATAGAGGCTGTTGCATTCTACCCCACCAGGTTTTATTACACTGAGGACAGGTCAAGTCCCAGCTGTTCCCCTCTTCCTTACCTCCTCTCTCTGCATTCACAGCAGACTCCACTGAGTCAACACACACTTCCATGAGAAAGCCATCAGCCATTCCTAGGAAGGAAACACAGCAGCAATCAAGGAGGCAGCTAAGTCCAGTCACAGCTTACGGGCAGGGTTTGCCTCAGGGATTCTCTCAGCTCCAGCCCTGGAAACTGGTCCTCCCCTCTTCAGTATCCTGCCCCACGTGGGGTTTCCAGTTGGCCCAACCCGATCCCTCTCCTGATCTCCTACTGCGTCCTGTCTCCAGACCCTTCTCACATCCACATTTCCCATCTCTTAACACTCTGGTTGGGCTTTGACCAAACATGCCTGCAGCTATTTTTGGTCCCGAATCCCTACTTTGTAATATCAAAGAACATAAACTGAAAGGGACCCCCAGGGCTTCCAAGTCCTGCTCCCCACTATAAGAACATAAGAATGGCCATACTGGCTTAGACCAATGGTCCATCTAGCCCAGTATCCTGTCTTCTGACCAGGTGCTTCAGAGGGAATGAACAGAACAGGGCAATTATCAAGTGGTCTATCCCCTCTCGTCTAGTCCCAGCTTCTGCCAGTTGGACGTTTAAGGACACCCAGAGCATGGGGTTGTATCCTTGACCATCTTGGCTAATAGCCAGTGATGGACTTAGCCTCCATGAATTTACATCATTCTTTTTTGAACCCACTTACAGTTGTGGCCTTCACAATATCCCATAGCAATGAATTCCAAACGTTGACTGTGCGTTGTGTGAAGAAATACTTCCTTTTGTTTAAATTTGCTGCCTATTAATTTCATCAGGTGACATCTAGTTCTTGTGTTAGGTGAAGGGGTAAATAACATTCCCTATTCACTTTCTCCACACCAGTCATGATTTTATAGACCTCTCTCCTATTCCCCCTTAGTTGTCTCTTTTTTCAGATGAACAGTATCAGTCTTTTTAATCTCTCCTCATACAGAAGCTGTTCCATACCTTTAATCATTTTTTGTTGCCTTTCTCTGTACCCTCTCCAATTCTAATATATCCTTTTTGAGATGAGGCGACTAGAACTGCATGCAGTATTCAAGCTGTGGGCATACCATGGATTTATATAGGGACATGATGATATTTTCTGTATTATCTGTCCCTTTCCTAATGGTTCCTAACATTGTTCGCTTTTTTGACTGCCGCTGCACACTGCGTGGATGTTTTCAGAGAACTATCCACTATGACTCCAAGATCTCTTTCTTGAGAGGTAACAGCTAGTTTAGACCCCATAATTTTATATGTATAGTTGGGATTATGTTTTCTAATGTGCATTACTTTGCACTTATCAACACTGAATTTCATCTGCCATTTTTTGCCCAGTCACCCGTTTTTGTGAGAACCGTTCGTAATTCTTCCCAGTCTGCTTTCGACTTAACTATATTGAGTAGTTTTGTATCATCTGCCAATTTTGCCACCTCACTGTTTACTCCCTTTTCCAGATCATTTATGAACACGTTGAACAGCACTTGTCCCAGTACACATCCTTGGGGGAGTATGCTATTTAGCTGTCTCCATTTTGACAACTGACCTAACCTATCCTTTTGTTTCCTATCTTTTAACCAGTTACTGATCCATGAGAGGACCTTCCCTGCTTACTTTGCTTAAGAGCCTTTGGTGAGGGACCTTGTCAAAGGCTTTCTGAAAATCTAAGTACACTATATTCACTGGATCCCCTTGGTCCACATGCTTGTTGACCCCCTCAAAAGAATTCTAATAGATTGGTGAGACATGATATCCTTGTGAGTCCTGGGATAAGCGAGCTCCCTTTACCGAGGGGGTGGAACCACAAAGCACAGGCCACAATTGAATTTGAGAACAACAAATGCAAAAATAGGAATGGGAGTGTGGATGACAGTTTGGACATCAGGACTCCAGATAGGGGCACCAAGCAAAGAACCCCAGACAGTGCCCACTCTTCTTGAAAGGAGTTTAATAGCTCGTCTATACTAGAAAATTAAATCAACCCAGCTATGTCACTCAGGGGTGTGAAAAAGCCACACTCCAGAGTGACTTTGTTAAACTGACCTAAATCCCCATGTAGACAGCACTAGGTCAATGGAAGAATTCTTCTGTTGACCTAGCTGCTGCCTCTTGGGGAGGTAGATTACCTATGTCGATGGGAGAACCCCTCCTGTCGGGATAGGTAATGTCCACATTGAAGCACTGCAGCTGCGCTGCTGTAGCATTTCAAGTGCAGACAAGCCCCAGGAATCAGCAGACATTACCCTGAGGAACTCTGCTCGGAGACGTGATATGACAAGGGAACGGAAACAGGTCCCACAGTCACAGAGCACCTGCCATCGAGCTTTCTCCTGGTCTGGTGGCTGGCCACCTTGGCCAGTACCACGAGGAGGCTGACGAGGGAGTCTTGCAACTTTGTGGGGTCACGGAAGGGGAGTGTGAGAACAAACAAGTGAGGGGAAAAGTGTAGCCAGAACCTCAGTTAACGGTTCTGGAGGAGCTGCAAGAGGGGCTGTAGCCTGACACCCCCTACATAGGTGTGCACCAGGCCGCTGTGTCACCTAAAGAGTAAGTGCAGCCCCACCTAATCCCTTTGAAAACCCCATCCCCCAATTTGTTCTGGCACGAAAGCTACAAAAGCGTGAGTCTGGCACCTGACCCCTGTGCTGCATACCCTGCCTATTCCCTTGCTCCCCTGTGAACAAGTCTCTTCTTTCCCTGCACCTCCTTCAGGCTCCTCTACACAATGCCTCTGGTTCACTTTGTTCCATGCACATGTTGCCCAGCTGTCAGGTTCCTTTCTCCCATGAATATTCCTCAAACCACTCCCATTGGTGAGTCATGACAGTGGTTAGCAGCTCTAGATTTAAAAATTTTATTAAGAGGATGTTAAAATAAAAAGAAAACGGTATAGAGTTTAAGGATAGAAGTTTCTGCTTATCAGGCAATAACGTACAGATTATCAAGGGTTGCAAAATTCGGTTTAGGATCGAATGGCGTAAGGAATACATAATCTGCAATATCCCCGATTGGGGGGTAAAAGGTTAATGGGTCAAAGTACAGACATTGAGATATGAGGGTATGTTGTTCATATAATGGCTATGTTCAGGTGTGGAGTATAATGACTCGATATGATGATGAGGATGGATTGACCCTCATTTGGTGAGATTTAATGTCCAGTGAGTTTATGGTTCCAGTTCATATGGTCCAATGGAAAAGTCTCTTGGTCCCCTTCTCGTAGTTGATGCACGATGTTGTTCCGGCTCGCACCTCCTGGTGCTGTCGGTGGCCGGTGATGTGTTCGATGTAGATGTCCCTGGACCATCGAATGGTGTCCGAGACCATGAGGCGCCGCATGAGCAGTGCGTAGCGTCGACCGATCCCACAGGTCCGCAGCACACGCTCGTTGCAGGGGTCCCAAGTGCCCAGGGCTCCAACAATCAGGGAGTCCATCTGCATGTCATAGCCCTTTGCTCTCAGGGTGTCGGCCAGGGGGGTGTATTTTTCCAGCTTACGAGCTCAGGCTTCGCAGAAGGCCAGGGTCCTGTTCTCAAAGAAGACCATGACATCGACAAGAATGAGCTTTTTCTGGGCCTTGTCGGTGACGACCATGTCAGATCGCAGCTGGTTGTCAGTCCCGGGGATGGCGCAGTTCACAGTGACCTCCCCCAGACGCGGTGCAATGGCTTTCACCAGGCGGTTCTGGATGGTGTTGTGGCGCAGCTGCCAGGCTCTGGAGTGGAGCTTGCAGCTGCACAGGACGTGGGGCAGAGTCTCGTTGGAGTAGCCGTACTTCCTGCAACGCTTCTCTCGGTTCCCATGGCAGACGGCTCCGTTGACCGAGACGCAGTTGAGTCGGGCACGGTGGATGAACCGCCAGTTGGCGAAACGAGTGAAGCCGCCCCAGGCGAGGAAGTGGTTGCTGGCATCACACTTGCTGGTCAGTTCGAAGGCTTTACCCTGGTCCGGTTTATGCTTCAGGGTTTCCATGTACAGTGAGTGGATGGCTGCCTTCAGGGTCCTCTCCAGCATGCCCCTGGCGCTTGGGGTGACAATGGTGGTGTTGTCGGACCTGATCTGCGGCACCAGGACTCCCAGATCCTGGCACTCCTCGCACCATTCCCAGCGGCAGCCGATGCGCTTCCCCAGGCGACGCATGGCGTTGCGAGCGCGGGACCACAGTGAAGCGATGTCACGCCCGTCCCGTCCGAATTTGCCATCCAGGGATCCACTCAGGAAGGTGGTGATGCCTTGGTTGGAGGGGGCTCTGCCAATCCACTTTCCTTTTGCCTCTTATATAGCAGTGGCCCCCAGTGGAGGCTGCTGGGCTGGTTCCTCCACCTCATTTCCTATAATTTTTACAAGCAATGATGGAGCTGGGGATGTCTGGATATATCACTGGCAGAAAGGTGGCCGCAATAGTGTCAATGCAGATATTTCTTGTGGGACAAATTTTGGTCACCATTGCTCCCCAGCAGGGACCCTGTTCTGGTCCCTGCTTGTCCTCCCCCGGCCTCCTCTCTCTCTTACCCAAACCGCACCTGAGCTGGTGTCACCAGGAGTCAAGTTCTCAAGAGAACACTCGTGTGCTCTACTGTACAGAAACAAACTGTGTGTGTGCCAGGCTGGAGCATCATGTGACCTAGCTGCCTCTTTGTCAAACATCAGTGATGTGGTGACCACACAACTGCTCTGGACCATTCTGATAGCAGTTGTGCTGATTAAGTATGGGACCACTGCTTAAAAATGATCAGGCCAAGGCCCCCCTGGCTCTGTGACCTATGGAACTTTAAGTAAGTGCAAAAATCTTGGGGATGGTCCCACCACCTCCTCAGCCAGTGCCATTACCGCAGTATCATGTGACCTGTCAACTTCCCACAAACTACCAGCAGTTCCCCTGTAAGTTACTGTAGAAATGTTTTTAAATTCATGGAGGATAGGTCCATGAACAGCTATTAGTCAGGAGGGTCAGGGGTGTCTCTAGCCTGTTTGCCAGAAGCTGGGAATGGGCGACAGGGGATGGATCACTGGATGAGTCCCTGTTCTGTCCATTCCCTCTGGGGCACCTGGCCCTGGCCACTGTCAGTCCTCCTGTTCTTTTTGTGGATACTGACTAACACCGGCTGCTACTCTGAAACCTGTCGGAGGGCAGGATACTGGGCTAGATGGCCCCTTGGTCTAACCCAGTCTGCCCGTTCTGATGCTCTTGTTTGGTCATGGGTACTTTGTGGGTCGCTTGGAAATTTCTGGGTTAGGGCACAGGAGAGCAAGGGCAGGAGAGAGACAACTGAGCCGCTGTAAGAGAGCGTAGGCCAGCAGGCCCGGCGTGCCCGCGACCCGGGCAGCGAGCAGAGGGACCGGCCCAGGGGCAGGGGGCCAGACCTAGGGGCCGCTACCCCCACGCTCGCTCCGGGCCGCCCTGGGCGCTCGGCAGCCTGGGCTCACGGCGCCAGCTCGCGCCCCAGGCCCGCTCAGGTAGCGGGCGGCGGGGGGGGGGGGCGGCTTCCCTTCAGCCGGGGGCCCCGCTGCGGTACAAGGCGGCCCCGCGGGACCCCGGCCACGGAGCGCCGCGCCGCCGCCCGGGCCGCGGGGAGCCGCAGTGACTCCGCAGCGACTCCGCAGCGCTGCGAGTCCCGTCCACACGCGGCCGCGGCCGACCCGGTCCCCGCCCCGCCACCTCAGCTCAGCTCAGCTCTGCCCCGGCCCGGCCCGGCCACAGCCGACCGCCGCCAGGGTTTCCGGGCCCGCTCACCGGCATTTCCGGCCCCCGAGCCCCGCTTCCGGTCCCGTCGCTCCATGGCCAATTCACCCCCCGCCCTGCCGGCTCCGCCCGCGGCGGAGCTGAGACGCCCTGGTCACGTGTCCGGAAGGAAGCCCCGCCCCGAATCATGTGGCCCCGCCCCCGGGGATCGGGCCCCGCCCAGGACTCGCGCTCACCTGTCCTCAGGGCGCGCACAGCGCTCCCTCCTGCCTGTCACGTGCTGGATTGTCATGGCGACGGCGAGGTGGGTCCGGAAATGCTGGCTTTGTTTCCGGGTCACAGGTCAGGTGGCCGTTTCCGGTTGTGCTCGTGATGCTGCGGGCTGCGCTGGGGAGTGCGCGGGTCCGCCTGCTCCCGCGGTGCGGGGGCCCGGGGGCCCAGGTAAGGGAGGCGTCGCGGCTGCCCCCCCGGCTGCGCTCGTCCCCCGCCGGGCCGGGGCCCCGGGGATACTCGGGCCCCGCTCGGCACCGACCCCCCGCCCCGCACCGACCCCCCCCTCCCGCAGCGATGTCTCCGTCGGCTCGTCCCCCGCCCCGCACTGACCCCCTCCCGCAGCGATGTCTCCGTCGGCTCGTCCCCCGCCCCGCCCCGCACTGACCCCCCCCCCGCAGCGATGTCTCCGTCGGCTCGTCCCCCGCCCCGCCCCGCACTGACCCCCCCCCCGCAGCGATGTCTCCGTCGGCTCGTCCCCCGCCCCGCACCGACCCCCCCCCCGCAGCGATGTCTCCGTCGGCTCGTCCCCCGCCCCGCACTGACCCCCCCCCGCAGCGATGTCTCCGTCGGCTCGTCCCCCGCCCCGCACTGACCCCCCCCCGCAGCGATGTCTCCGTCGGCTCGTCCCCCGCCCCGCACTGACCCCCTCCCGCAGCGATGTCTCCGTCGGCTCGTCCCCCGCCCCGCCCCGCACTGACCCCCC
Organism: Lepidochelys olivacea; assembly: GCF_965140295.1. Taxonomy (NCBI): domain Eukaryota; kingdom Metazoa; phylum Chordata; order Testudines; family Cheloniidae; genus Lepidochelys; species Lepidochelys olivacea. The sequence continues at coordinate 126,277,416 of NC_140417.1, read as the reverse complement.
CCCCGCAGCGATGTCTCCGTCGGCTCGTCCCCCGCCCCGCCCCGCACTGACCCCCCCCCGCAGCGATGTCTCCGTCGGCTCGTCCCCCGCCCCGCACCGACCCCCCCCCCGCAGCGATGTCTCCGTCGGCTCGTCCCCCGCCCCGCACTGACCCCCCCCCGCAGCGATGTCTCCGTCGGCTCGTCCCCCGCCCCGCACTGACCCCCCCCGCAGCGATGTCTCCGTCGGCTCGTCCCCCGCCCCGCACCGACCGACCCCCCGCAGCGATGTCTCCGTCGGCTCGTCCCCCGCCCCGCACTGACCCCCCCCCCTCCCGCAGCGATGTCTCCGTCGGCTCGTCCCCCGCCCCGCACCGACCCCCCTCTCCCGCAGCGATGTCTCCGTCGGCTCGTCCCACGCCCCGCCCCGCACTGACACCCCCCCCCTCCCGCAGCGATGTCTCCGTCGGCTCATCCCCCGCCCCGCACCGACCCCCCCCCCGCAGCGATGTCTCCGTCGGCTCATCCCCCGCCCCGCACCGACCCCCCCCCGCAGCGATGTCTCCGTCGGCTCGTCCCCCGCCCCGCACCGACCCCCCCCCGCAGCGATGTCTCCGTCGGCTCGTCCCCCGCCCCGCACCGACCCCCCCCCGCAGCGATGTCTCCGTCGGCTCGTCCCCCGCCCCGCCCCGACCCCCCCCCCCCGCAGCGATGTCTCCGTCGGCTCGTCCCCCGCCCCGCCCCGACCCCCCCCCCGCAGCGATGTCTCCGTCGGCTCGTCCCCCGCCCCGCCCCGACCCCCCCCCCCGCAGCGATGTCTCCGTCGGCTCGTCCCCCGCCCCGCACTGACCCCCCCCCTCCCGCAGTGATGTCTCCGTCGGCTCGTCCCCCGCCCCGACCCCCCCCCCCGCAGCGATGTCTCCGTCGGCTCGTCCCCCGCCCCGACCCCCCCCCCCGCAGCGATGTCTCCGTCGGCTCGTCCCCCGCCCCGACCCCCCCCCCCCGCAGCGATGTCTCCGTCGGCTCGTCCCCCGCCCCGACCCCCCCCCCCCGCAGCGATGTCTCCGTCGGCTCGTCCCCCGCCCCGCACCGACCCCCCCCCCCCCGCAGTGATGTCTCCGTCGGCTCGTCCCCCGCCCCGCACTGACACCCCCCCCCCTCCCGCAGCGATGTCTCCGTCGGCTCGTCCCCCGCCCCGCACTGACCCCCCCCCCTCCCGCAGCGATGTCTCCGTCGGCTCGTCCCCCGCCCCGCACTGACCCCCCCCCCCGCAGCGATGTCTCCGTCGGCTCGTCCCCCGCCCCGCACTGACCGCCCCCCCTCCCGCAGCGATGTCTCCGTCGGCTCGTCCCCCGCCCCGCACTGACCCCCCCTCCCGCAGCGATGTCTCCGTCGGCTCGTCCCCCGCCCCGCACTGACCCCCCCCCGCAGCGATGTCTCCGTCGGCTCGTCCCCCGCCCCGCACTGACCCGTCCCCCGCCCCCTCCCGCAGCGATGTCTCCGTCGGCTCGTCCCCCGCCCCGCACTGACCCGTCCCCCGCCCCCTCCCGCAGCGATGTCTCCGTCGGCTCGTCCCCCGCCCCGCACTGACCCCCCCCTCCCGCAGCGATGTCTCCGTCGGCTCGTCCCCCGCCCCGCCCCGACCCCCAACCAACCGCACTGACCCCCCCCCCTCTCCCGCAGCGATGTCTCCGGTGGCGGCCGCCGCGGCGCGCGGTGTCGGAAGTCGCTGCCCGTCCCGGGCCGTCGGCCCCGCCTGTGCCCGGCTCCGGCGCGGAGCATCTCGTGGGGCGCTGGCTCCTGGGGTGCAGCGGCGCGGTGGCCGGAGCTGTCGTGCTGGGCGGCGTGACCAGGTGAGAGCAGCCGGCGGCGTCCGCCTCCTGCTCGGGCCGTACCCGGGCCCCGCTTCGGGCCCTGCGCACCGCAGTCCCCGCTGCAGCTGCAGCTCCCTCTGGCCAGGCCCCTCGCCCCGCTCGGTGGCAATGCAGCAGTTTAATCGGTTCACAGTTAAACTCCGCCCGGGGTCCCAGCTGCCAGCCCCGCGCAGAGTCCCGGGGACCCCCGGGGCGGGCAGCGGAGCCCCGCCTAAAATGTGGGGATGCTGCAGCTCCCCCCGCCCTCCACCGGACCCACTAGCTCTCTGGTTAAATGTTTAACCGTGTAACTAATAGAATTGTAATTGGTTACCTGGTTATTGTTTTTACACATTATTTATATTCCTACTTCTCATCCACAGGAAGTGCTGCTGAAAACACTATCGACCTACTGCCAGCCCTCCTTCAGCCTCCTGCATTGCCATCTCTTCTTCCCTGTGTGCCACGTTAACCTGCTTTTCTTAAAGGCCCCTCGCCATCCCATCCCAACTGACCTGCGTGGTTTCTCATGCCTTCCACTGAAGCATATGGCTTTGGGGATACTGAGACCATACTGAGCCAGATAGAACAGCAATACCTTTCGTTGACTGCCTTCCCATTACACCTTCATGTCCTCCTCCTGATCCCACCTCCAAGTCTTTTTCCCCTGGGTACCTGGCTAACTGACCTGCTGCTCCAAAGCTCCATGCTCTCCTCTAAATTTCTGCACCTTTTATGACATTTTCCCTCCCTGCAGAAGTGTTAAGGAATCGATGAGAGAATATCATAGAACACTGACTGCATCCAGGCAGACAAATGGATGAAGGAACTTTAACAAGTCAGATGCTTAAAATTCACCATTCTCTCATTGCCTTTTCTTTGGCACCCATTCTCCTCTCCTTTATTTGTATGGTGTCTGTTTAGATTGTAAGCAATCTGTGGGGAGAACCTTGTTTTCATACCTGTCTGTCCACCCCCATGCAGCTGGTGCTGTACAAACAATAAATACCCCCCGTCTTGTCTGAACTGTTTTGAATCTACAGCATTCTATTGTATGTGGCTAGTCACTTATTTCTTCTCCTCAAAATGAGTAGTGTCATACTGGTCTCTTTCCTTCTCCATCAGTAAGCTCATCCACTCCTTAACCGTGGGCTTCCTGTAGGGATAGGAGGCTTCTGTCACAGATCCTGCCTTTTTCTCCGCCCCACCCTTCTGTGATCATCTCTGTAGAAGCAATTGATCTTTATTGCAGCCTCATTCTTCACCTGTGCAGGGCTAAATGGTGTCAGTTATGAGGACAACACCCTTCCCACTAGATATGTGGGGGGGGCTGCAAGGCAGGTCTTCTCTGTATTACACTGCCTCCAACTTCAGTTTGTTGTACCTACCTCTGGCTAGTATGTGCCTGATAACTTTTCTGGCCTAGTTCATAGGGTCCTTTCTCCCCATCACCTTTGCTGCTGGGGAGTGGCTGTAGTTCATCTGTGGAAATGTGCCAGTGCTCTCCTTATTTTAGTTAAGGAGTGAGTGAGTCACATCTGTGTGTGTCTGTCCTTCCTAGGCTGACAGAGTCTGGGCTTTCCATGGTTGATTGGCACCTAGTGAGGGAGATGAAGCCCCCACGGACACAGCAGGAATGGGAGGCTGAGTTCCAAAAGTACCAGCAGTTTCCAGAATTTAAAATGTAAGTGCTGCCGGTTCCAGGCAGAAGAACTGGGATGGGACAGGGAATCCTCCTCTTTGTGTTCACCGAGCCCAGACTGACTGTGAGTCAGCAGCACAAGCCTCTTTCTTTCTATGGGAATGGACTAGCACCAACAAGGGGCACTCAATACATAACTGAGCAGGATCCAAAGGTGGCTTTGGTGCTCATCTTCCCTGGCTATCCAAGGTGAAGAAAACCCCTGTGAAATTGGGAGTGTGAAGGAGGCCACTGTTCCATACCAGGGAGTTTCTTGCTTATTCTTCTGCTCTGTCTTTTCCAACAGCCTGAATCATGACATGACATTGAGAGAGTTCAAGTTCATCTGGTACATGGAGTATTCGCACCGTATGTGGGGTCGGGTTGTAGGTTTGGCCTACGTTTTGCCTGCTGTCTACTTCTGGAGAAAAGGCTGGCTCAGCCACCCCATGAAGGGACGTGTCCTTGCCCTCTGTGGGCTTGTCTGCTTCCAGGTATGGGAGCTCTGCAGCTGCTGGGATATGTAGCATTCTCTCTAGAGGCTTCTGGGGGATGAAGATGTGCAGTGGTGATGCCTAACTGTAAGTATTTCTTAGTGGTGGGCTGAGACTATGGCATCTGTGAAGGCTTTGGATGGTGGTACTGATGGTGGAAGTATGGTTATTGTACAGCTAACACCTGTATTATGTTTAAGATCAGTGATGGAACAGATAGTTCCCTCTCCTTCCCTTTACCATGTTGAAATTTACATGAAGGTGGGTTCTTTGTTTCTCCCAGCTGAGGCTATGGAAGGGGGCTGGGTTTTGCCCCTCAGTAGCTCTCATGTTATCTCTTTGGTCCTTTGGCAGGGACTGCTAGGCTGGTACATGGTGAAGAGTGGATTGGAAGAGAAGCCAGATTCTCATGACATCCCCCGAGTCAGTCAGTACCGTCTAGCAGCACATCTAGGCTCTGCACTGGTTCTGTACTGTGCCAGCCTGTGGAGTGGACTGTCCCTGCTGCTCCCGCAACACAAAGTAAGTGGGGTCCATGTGCAGTATATGGGGAGTGCAGGAAAATAGTGTTGGTGCAAGAATCTGGGGGATGGGTGGGTAGTTGGGGTTCCAAGGGATGTCTTGGAATATCTTTGTTTTAAGGAGGATCTTAAAGGAGTAGGGAAGGTGAAAGGTAATAGCACAGCCCTCACATCTCTGCTTCTGGCTTACCTTTGATCTGACCAAGTACGTTGCAAAACACTCTGCTGCATAGAATGACTAACTGTGGGGTCATTTCCTTCAGCATCCCAGTCCATCCTGATTGACAGTGATGCCTCACCCTTCTCTTGCTCCCAGCACCAATTCACTGGGACATGTGACTAACAGAAGATAGTTCTGAGTTCTTTGGCTTAGACACTTTGTTCCATTAAGGAGGAAGTCAGGAAAATGCATTGGGGTATCCCCAGAGTCAGAATATTTGACCCGGGAAGCAGGGGATTGCCTTGCATCAGGATTGAATCCAGTACTGGGGCACTGTTCCAGTAATTTTCTGCTGGCCCCATTGGTTTCTGTAGGATTAAAGATTTCTCACGTAAATGAAAGGCTAGTTGTTGTGGTTGCAAAGAACCACCTGAGTGTGACTCTGCTAAGCTGCTGTTACTGAGCCCGAGCTGGACAAAAAAATACAACCAAGCATAGTCCCTAACACATCTACTGGAACCATTCCCTGACTTGTATTTGAACTGCATGACTTTAGTGGTGCGTGAAGTGTTTTGCATTTAGATTCCTATGCTTAATGAGAGCCCTGAAATGGTCACTGTTAAGCTTTGAAATCACGCTTCTGGTTGGGAAAGGGATAAGTCCCTACCGTCACTTCTGATGTGGCTTGTTTGGAGACAGCTTCCTGCTGAGCTAGGCGATTTGACAGTGGAAAAAGAGAAACTTTCTTTTTTCAGTGAATACTTACAATCTGAAGGCAGTCAGAGGTTAAGGGACAGCCAGAGGCCTGGGAAGGGATCCCTGACCATGATGGCTAATAGTCACTGATGGACCTATCCTCCATTAATTTATCTAATTCTTTTTTTAACCCACTTATACTTTTGGCCTTCACAATATTCCATAACAACAAGTTCCACAGGTTGACTTTGCATTGTGTGAAGCAGTACTTCATGCTGCCTATTGATTTCATTTCAGTTCTCGGTTTGTGAAGAGGTAAATAACGCTTCCTTATCACTTTCTCCATGTTATCCATAGTTTTATGGACCTCTATTGTATTCCCCGAGCCCTTACTCATCTCTTTTGTAAGATAAACAGTCCCAGTCTTTTTAATCTCTCCTCATATGGAAGCTGTTTCATACCCCAAATTATTTTTGTTGCCCTTCTCTGTACTTTTTCCAATTCTAATATATCATTTTTGAGATGGGGCAACCAGAATGGCACACAGTATTCAAGGTATGGACGTACCATAGATTTATATGTTGGCATTATGATCTTTTCTGCCTTATTATCTATTTCTTTCTTAATGGTTTCTAATATTCTGTTAGCTTTTTTGACTGCCACTGCACACTGAACAGATACTTACTTTCAGAGAACTATCCATGATGTCTGCAAGATCTTTCTTAAATGGTAACAGCTAATTTAGGCCCCATCGGTAGGTATATATAGTTGGGATTATTTTTTCCAGTGTGCATTAGTTTGCATTATCAATGCTGAATTTCTGTTTCCCCGTCACCTAGCTTTGTGAGATCCCTGTGTAACTCTTTGCAGCCTGCTTTGGACTTCACTATCTTGGTAATTTTGTATCATCTGCAAACTTGGCCACCTCTCTATTTACCCTTTTTCCAGATCACCTATGAATATGTTGAACAGCACTGGATATCTTTGGGGAGACCCTGCTATTTACCTCTTTCCATTGTGAAAATGGACCATTTATTCCTACTCTTTGTTTCCTATCTTTCAACCAGTTTCTGATCTATGATACGACCTTCCTTCTTACCCTAGGACTTCTTACTTTGCTTAAGAGATTTGGTGTAGGACCTTCTCAAAGGTTTTCTGAAAGTCCAAGTACTCTATCCACTGGATCACTCATGTCCACATGCTTGTTGAGCCCCTCAAAGAATTCTAACAAATTGATGAGGCATGATTTTCCTTTACAAAAGCCATGTTGACTCTTCCCCAACATATGGTGTCTGATAATTCTGTTGTTTACTATAGTTTCATCCAGTTTGCCTGGTACTGACGTTAGGCTTCCTGGCCTGTTATTACCAGGAGTGCCTCTCTGGGGCCTTTTTAAAAATCAGCCTTCCCTTAGCTACCTTCCAGTCATCTGATACAGTGGATGATTTAAGTGATAGTTACACACTACAGTTAGTAGTTCTGCAATTTCATACTGGAGTTTTGTCAGAACTCTTGGGTGAATGCCATTTGGTTCTAGTGATTTATTACTGTTTAATGTATCAGTTTCTTCAAAAACCACTGAGTAGTTATCATTGGTTCACAGTCAAGCTAGAAGGGGATATTGATTGGGGTCCTGCAGGGATCAGTTCTGGGTCCAGTTCTGTTCAATGTCGTCATCAGTGATTTAGATAATGGCATAGAGAGTACACTTAAAAAGTCTGTGGACGATACCAAGCTGGGAGGGGTTGCAAGTTCTTTGGAGGATAGGTTAAAATTCAAAATGATCTGGACAAACTGGGGAAATGGACTGAAGTAAACAGGACGAAATTCAATAAGGACAGATACAAAGTATTCCCCTTAAGAAGGAACAATCAGTTGCACACATACAAAATGGGAAGTGACTGCCTAGGAAGGAGTACTGCAGAAAGGGATCTGGGGGTCATAGTGGATCACAAATTAAATATGAGTCAACAGTATAACTCTATTGCAAAAAAAAGCAAACATAATTCTGGGATGTATTAGCAGAAGTGTTGTAAGCAAGACACGAAAAGTAATTCTTCCGCTCTACTCTGCACTGGTTAGGCCTCAACTGAGGTATTGTGTCCAGTTCTGGGCGCCACATTTCAGGAAAGATGTGGACAAATTGGAGAAAGTCCAAAGAAGAGCAACAAAAATTATTAAAGGTCTAGAAAACATGACTAGTAAGGGAAGACTGAAAAAATTGGGTTTGTTTAATCTGGAGGAGAGAAGAGTGAGAAGGGACATAACAGTTTTCAAGTACATAAAAAGTTGTTACTCTGAGGAGGGAGAAAGGAGAACAATTTTAAGCTCGGAGATTAGGACAAGAAGCAATGGGCTTAAATTGCAGCAAAGCTGGTTTAGATTGGATATTAGGGAAAAAAACCCTTCTGTCAGTATAGTTAAGCACTGGAATAAATTGCCTAGGGAGGTTGTGGAATCTCCGTCATTGTCTAACCTGCTCTTAAAAAAATCTTCAAACACCTATCAGGGATGGTTTAGATTGGGGTGGCCAAACTTACTACCCTCCGAGCCGCATATGACAATCTTCAGAAGTTCGAGAGCTGGGGTGTACCTGCCAGGGCTCAGGGCTTCAGCCTTGCAGGGAGGGGGATCTCGGGGCTTCAACCTCATGGGAGGTGCCTGCTGGGGCGTGGGGCTGAAGCCCTGAGCCCCGACAGGCATGCTCCACAGGGCTGAAGCCTTCAGACACCCCTCCCTAGTGGGCAGAAGCCAGAGGTGGCGGGGACATCATGTACCCCCTCCAGATTTTTGCCAGGGTTTGCTGGCCCCACTCAGTCACATAGTGCCACCGGGCTTCCTCCCTGCATGTGGCAGGTTCTGAAGCTGGGAGCTGCAGCTGTTGGGAGAGGCAGCGGCAAACATCTGAGAGCTGCAGGAGAGCTGCTGCCTCTCCCCACAGAGCTAAAGCAGTGGCCTCTCCCTGCAGCTCCCAACTGTTTGCCACTTCATCTCCATGGGGAGCTAACACCTGGGAGCTGCAGGGAGGCACAGCTGAGGGGAAGAGGGGGGCATGCCTGGGGGACATGACTCAAGCTGTTGGGGGGACCCGAGCCTTTAAATTCTGCTGCCTCCTCTCATCTCTGGCAGACGCCCTTAACCCTCCCACCCCACTGCAGGGCAAAAGCCCTGAGATCCCCCCCACCCCAGTCTGGTAGGCTGAGAATGGGGGAAGGTGGCGGGGGAGCGCCACGAGCCACACTTTAATGGTAAAAAAGCTGCATATGGCTCACAAGCTGCAGTTTGGCCACCCTGGCCTAGGTAATACTGAGTCCTGCCATGAGTGCAGGGGACTGGACTAGATGACCTCACAAGGATCTTTCCAGTCCTGTGATTCTGTTGTTCTAAAACCACCTCTATTGACAACTCAATCTGGGACAGTTCCTCAGATTTGTCACCCAGAAAGAATGGCTCAGGTGTGGGAATCTCCCTCGCATCTTCTGCAGTGAAGGCCAATGCAAAGAATCCATTTTGTTTGTCTGCAACACCTTTATCTTTCTTGAGTGCTCCTTTAACACCTTGAATGTCTAGTGGCCCCACTGATTGTTTGGCAGGCTTCCTGCCTTTGATATACTTAAAACATTTTTGCTGTTAGTTTTTGTCTTTTGCTGGTTGCTTTTCAATTTTTTTTTTTTGGCCTGCCTAATTATTCTTTTATGCTTGACTTACCAGAGTTTGTTCCTTTCTATTTTCCTCAGTAGGATTTGACTTCCAGTTTTTAAAGGATGTCTTTTAGCCTCTAACCACATCTTTTCTTGCTGTTTAGCCATGGTGGCATTTTTTGGGGTCATCTTACTATTTATTTTTAATTTTTATTTGAGGTACGCATTTAGTTTGAGCCTCTATTATGCTGTTTAAGTACTTTTTATGTAGCTTACAGGTATTTCACCCTTGTGACTGTTACTTTTAATTTCCATTTAACTAACTTCCTCATTTTTGTGTAGTTCCCCTGTTTGAAGTTAAATGCTGCTGTGGTGGATTTCTTTGGTATCTCCCCGGCCCCCTTCCCACAAGGATGTTAAATTGAATTACATTATGGTCAAGTGGTTCAGCTTTATTCACCTCTTGGAGCAGATTCTGTGCTCCACTTAAGACTGAATGAAGAATTGCTTCTCCCTTTTTTGGATTCCAGGACTCGTTGCTCCAGAAAGCAGTCATTAATAGTATCTAGAAATTTTATTTATGCATCCCGTTCTGAGGTGATACATACTCCGCCAATATGGGGATAACTGAAATCCCCCATTATTGGGCTTTCTCTTTTTTTGTAGCCTCTCTATTCTCCCTGAGCATTTCACAATTACTATCCCACCCTGGTCAGGTAGTCAGTAGTATATTCCTACTGCTATGCTCATATTATTTAAACATGGAATTTCTTTCCATAGACATTCTGTAGTACAGTTTGATTCGTTTAAGATTTTTACTATATTTGGCTCTCTGCTTTGTTTCAAGTATTGTGCCCCTCCCCCACCAGCACTACCTATTCTATCATTCCTGTATATTTGTATGCTGGTATTACCGTGTCCCTTTAATTATCATTGTTCCACCACATTTCTGTGATGTCTGTTGTATCAATATTCTCATTTAATATCAGGCACTCAAGTTCACCTATCTTAATATTTAGACTTCCAGCATTTTTATACAAGCACGTACAAAATTTGTAAATATTTGTCTGCCTTCCTATGATGCAATTGAATGGGTCTTTTTCATTTGACTGTTTCTCTTCAGTTCCTATCTGTGTTTTATCAACTTCTTTCATCTCCTCTTTACTAGGATATACATATTCCCCTTAATAAATCTTCTCCTTAAGGGGTGTGTCTGTCCAAAACGTGGGCTGCTTCACACCACTGATCATTGTGTCCTGTTGCTATGCAAAGGGAGCAATTAGTGATCCCTTTAATCACAGAAATTTTCTCTTTTACAAGTTGGCTGCAAGTTTATTCACAAGCTGCCTCACTCTTTGTATGTTTCTGCACTGGGGGAACGTTCCTCACCTGGTGCAACGAGCTCACCCCACCAGGAGCATCTGTGTCCATTCTCTTGCAAGGCCCCTGGGAAGTTTGTTTCTGTAGCCCCTTTTGTGGCTTGTGTTTTACAGTTACCTGAAACCTATCAGCTCCTCCGTCTGAGACGATTTGCTCACGGGACAGCAGGTCTCATCTTCCTCACTGCTCTCTCAGGTAAGGGCCTCTCCCCTTGTGGGGCTGCCTCCTTTGTGACCCTGCCTGCCCTATCGCTCTCCTGAGGGGTGAAATATAGCAGACCCTACCTCCCACCCAAGAAGTTTCATGTCCCATGGGGGTTTAGCTCCTTTCACATGTATAGGCACCTTAGAATTGCCTTTGATGGTCCCAGACAGAGCAGCTGGGACATTTCCTTCTGCAGGGCGGACGGTGTGACAGAGCATCACTGTCTGATCACCAGTGTGTTGCCGTGGGAGAAGGAATACAAAATCAGGTTGCCCTGCCCTCAAGCCCAATTCCAAGCTTGCCTAACTCTAGAGGCTAGTCTGGTGTGTCACCTGCCTTGTCCCTGGTATGTTAGTCCCTAACTCTCTTCTCTGGAATTATAGGTGCCTTTGTGGCAGGACTGGATGCAGGCCTTGTGTACAACTCCTTCCCCAAGATGGGGGAGCGCTGGATCCCAGATGATCTCCTCTCCTTCTCCCCAGTGCTGAAGAATATCTTTGAGAATCCCACTACTGTGCAGTTTAATCACAGGATATTGGTAAGTGCTATCCAGCCTCTTCTGGGGACCATGCCATCCTGTTATTGCTTTCCCTTCATTGGCCTCCTAAAGTCATTGACTGCTCACTCTCAGGCTACCTCCCAGAGTGAGCGAGGGTGAACTTCAGGGCATCATATGCAAGGTTCCTGCTCCTGGGCACTCATTACTTTCAAAAGGCGGAAGCATGGTCTCTTAGCTGGCATGAGTCTCCTCTTTATCTGTGAAGTACTCTCACTTGCTGGAGGAGTTGTGGTCTTACTTCCACACCTGGCTTCCCCCCAGAAGGGACATGTTGGGAACAAAAGAGCCCTTCCCCCTGTGTGCCTCAGTTTCCCCAATCTGTAAATTGGGGATAAAGATAACAGGCTCCTTTGTAAAGTGTTCTGAGAACCCTGGATGAAATAACATTTGGATACCAGGAAAGGATTGGATGCTGTACATCGGGGACCCTCCACTAGAATGCTGTACAACTGCAAAGCTCTGTGCGAATACTAGCTCAGCGAGCTGCTTGGGCAAGCTCATATGAATGTTTCTAGTACCCATGATGTCATGGACTGAACCACAATTGAGACCACAGACTGAGAGGGGAATACGAATGAGTGCCTTGAGCTGGGATGGGTGTTGTGGGGTGACACAATGGTCAGAGTTCGGTCTGGTGTTACTGAACACCTTCACTGATGTGCTTTAGGTGGCATCTGACACTAGCTAATCATGTGTTTGTGAAATGCAATGGTGCCCCATAAAACTTCATCATTTTGCTCTGTGGAAAATGCCGCCAAACAAGTGTGTGGTAATCTCCTTCCAGCCCCCAGGTTAGCTGGTGTGTGGGATTCCTCACCTCCGCCCTTCCCACACCCACTTCCCTCAAGTAACTGCTAGCTTCTTCCACCTCTAGGGGATCACCTCAGTCACTGCCATCACAGCACTATATCTCCTTTCTCGGAAGATCCCCCTACCACGCAGGACCAAGATTGCCATGGCTTCCTTAATGGCTGTGGCATATATGCAGGTACTGTCCCCTTTTCTCTCCTAGTGCTAAGCTGCTGTGTCACATTCAGCAGAAGTACCTTTAGTTACCCAGAGCTGGCATGTGGAGCTGCAGAGTCTGTGGGAAAGTGAAGTATGGCCGTAGCTGAGGGGTGGAGGTATACAGGTCAAGGTGCCTGTGGCAGTCTGTACTATATATGAGGATGGGGCGTCTGGGTCTTGACGTTTTTATTTCTGGAGCCTCTCCCTCTCCCAGTGGGTAGGGTTGTGATTGGGAATGTGAGGGTTTCTGGAAATGTTTTGACAGGCACACCCTGTGGAGTGATTTAAAACATCAGTGTTGAATCAGCTGTTGCTCGTCTCACTCCTGGGTGCTTCTTGACAGGTGGGCCTGGGCATCAGCACCCTTCTACTGTACGTCCCAACTCCTCTGGCTGCCACTCACCAATCGGGATCCCTGGCACTGCTCACTGTGGCTCTGTGGCTTATGAATGAACTACGTCGGGTCCCAAAATAGCCTGGCTTCAACTGTGCTCTCCAAGGATATCTAGTTCTTTTCCCCATTGCACTGATGTAGATGCTCTGTCTGATTGCTTTCTTTTGTGGTGACTTGCTGGGGTTTGAAGGGTCTCTGAGTGGGGAGTTCTGCAAGCCTGAATTTAGACTGACCAGTATTTGCTGGTTTGTTTACTGGGACAACTTCTTGACTGTAAGATCATGTTCACTTTTGATTGTAAACTTTGTAACATAAATTTATTTGTTTATTAAGCTGTTTGTCTTTGGCTGGATCCCTGGATCATGGGACTGGGAAGTGAGGGGTGGACTAGGATGGCACACCTCTGTGGTGGCAGCTGTTCCATGCTGTAGCATCTTAGGTCTTGCCTACCCTACAGTTTTGTCGACAGAAGTCAGCTTTCGTCAACAAAGCAGTGGAGGTGTATGCACGACAATGCTGCTTCTGCGGACAAAATTCTCCTTTTTTGCTGACAAAACCACCTCAATGAAAGGTGTAGAGCTTTTTGTGGCAAAGTTATATTGACAGTGTCAATGTAGACACTGTGCTTGTAAATAGCCTCCAGGAGGTGTCCCACAACGCCCATGCTGACTGCTTTGATCAGCAGTTCAAACTCTGCTGCCCTGCACCCAGGTTCACAGGTATCTGCCCCTCTCTCTTTAAAGGCCCAGGAATGTTTGAAATTTCACTTCTTGTTTGCTTGGTGTGGAGAGCTCACATTGCATCTTCCCAGCTGACCATGACCGCTCCACACAGAAAACGCTCTCTCGCTCGGAGCACAGCTGAGTTGTTGGATCTGCTGGCACTGTGGGGAGAGGAGGCTGTGCAGTCCCAGCTCCATTCCAGCTGTGGGAACTTCGATACCTACGGTCAGAATTTTCATGGCGTGTTGAAGAAGGGCTATGAAGGGGACGCACAACAGTGCAGTGGGAAGATAAAGGAGTTGAGGTAGGTGTACCAGAAGGCAAGGGAGTCAAACTGTTGCTCTGGTGCTGTGCCGAAAACTTGCTGCTTCTATTAGGAGCAGGACGCCATCCTCGGCAGCATCCTCACCACCTCTACCAAGAGCCCCGTGGATGCGTCAGTGGGGCTGGACACAGCAGACTTCACCCCCAAAGTCATGGACGAGGTCAAGTTGGAGGACGATGTGGAGCACATAGCAGGGTCTTCCGTTGACGCAGTGAATCAGGATCTCTTGTCCACTCTGGAGCTGTCTAGCCAGTCCCAGCATTCAGTCTCTGGCGCGCATGATGCAGAGGAGGAAAGCTCTGGTAAGTGATCTTTTTGAGTTGATGATGCTCGGTTATAAGAGGTAGAGCAGTCCTTTGCTCTGTATATTCTAGAAGTGCATGAAGGGATAGAAATGTACAAGACTAGCTGTGTTTGCGTGTGCTTCTCATTCCCCTATGCAGCTAAGCAGTGCGGCAAAACTGTGTCTTAATTCACACTGAGATTTCACGTGAATCCTCCAGACAGCTCTCTAGGAAACTTTCCTGGAGGTGCTCTCCAATCCTCTGCTGAAGTTTCCTTGGCAGAGCTGCTTTGTTCCTTCCCACGTCATAGGAAACTTTCCCATGCCAATCGGCAATCACTTGTGCCAGGGACCAAAGCGGCACCCAGGGAGCAGCATAGGGACCCAGTCAGAAGATGCAGGCATGCAGGAGATGCACCCTTGCATACCCTCAGGAGAGAGAGAGTGGCTTCAGAGACCCCCACCTGTGGGAAATGATGGCAAAATTTAAAATATTGTCCTCAGTTGCCTGCAGTGATCTCCTTAAAAAACCACCTAAACCCTCTCCCCCCACCTGGAACCCCGTCTCCCGGGCGAAACTCACCATGTTTAGGGCATTTGCCAAGCTGTGTGCTTGCCAAGGGACAATGAGAAACAGATTTGTATTTTAAAAGAGATGTATTATAGGTAATTATTTAATGCTGTTCATGCACTAATAATCATGCTTCTGTTTGTTGTGCTTCAGCAGATGTGGCCTTCAGGGGAACCCCATATACACCAGTGCAGCGCCTGAGGAGCAAAGAGGACATGTTTTGAGAGGTGCTCCAATCATAGAATCGTAGAATGTCAGGGTTGGAAGGGACCTCAAGAGGTCATCTAGACCAACCCCCTGCTCAAAGCAGGACCAATCCCCAACTAAATCATCCCAGCCAAGGCTTTGTCAAGCCTGACCTTAAAAACTTCTAAGGAAGGAGATTCCACCACTTTCCTAGGTAACGCATTCCAGTGTTTCACCACCCTCCTAGTGGAAAAGTTTTTCCTAATATCCAACCTAAACCTCCCCCACTGCAACTTGAGACCATTACTCCTTGTTCTGTCATCTGCTACCACTGAAAACAGTCTAGAGCCATCCTCTTTGGAACCCCCTTTCAGGTAGTTGAAAGCAGCTATCAAATCCCCCCTCATTCTTCTCTTCTGCAAACTAAACAATCCCAGTTCCCTCAGCCTCTCCTCATAAGTCATGTGTTCCAAACCCCTAATCATTTTTGTTGCCCTTCGCTGGACTCTCTCCAATTTATCCACATCCTTCTTGTAGTGTGGGGCCCAAAACTGGACACTGTACTCCAGATGAGGCCTCACCAATGTTGGAAAGAGGGGAATGATCACGTCCCTCCATCTGCTGGCAGTGTCCCTAGTAACACATCCCAAAGTGCCACTGGCCTTCTTGGCAACAAGGGCACACTGGTGACTCATATCCAGCTTCTCGTCCACTGTAACCCCTAGGTCCTTTTCTGCGGAACTGCTGCCGAGCCATTCGGTCCCTAGTTTGTAGCGGTGCATGGGATTCTTCAGTCCTAAGTGCAGGACTCTGCACTTGTCCTTGTTGAACCTCATCAGATTTCTTTTGGCCCAATCCTCTAATTTGTCTAGGTCCCTCTGTATCCTATCCCTACCTCTCCTCCCAGTTTAGTGTCATCTGCAAACTTGCTGAGGGTGCAATCCACACCATCCTCCAGATCATTTATGAAGATATTGAACAAAACCGGCCCGAAGACCGACCCTTGGGGCACTCCACTTGATACCAGCTGCCAACTAGACATGGAGCCATTGATCACTACCTGTTGAGCCCGACAATCTAGCCAACTTTCCATCCACCTTCTAGTCCATTCATCCAGTCCATGCTGCTTTAACTTGCTGGCAAGAATACTGTGGAAGACTGTCAAAAGCTTTGCTAAAGTCAAGGAACAACATGTCCACTGCTTTTCCCTCATCCACAGAGCCAGTTATCTCGTCATAGAAGGCAATCAGATTAGTCAGGCATGACTTGCCCTTGGTGAATCCATGCTGACTGTTCCTGATCACTTTCGTCTCCTCTAAGTGCTTCAGAATTGATTCCTTGATGACCTGCTTTATGATTTTTCCAGGGACTGAGGTGAGGCTGACTGGCCTGTAGTTCCCAGGATCATCCTCCTTCCCTTTTTTAAAGATGGGCACTACATGAGTGAGCCTTTTTTCAGTTGTCCGGGACTTCCCCCGATCGCCATGAGTTTTCAAAGATAATGGCCAATGGCTCTGCAATCACATCCGCCAACTCCTTTAGCACTCTCGGATGCAGCGCATCCGGCCCCATGGACTTGTGCTCCTCTAGCTTTTCTAAATAGTCCCGAACCACTTCTTTTTCCACCAAGGGCTGGTCACCTCCTCCCCATGCTGTGCTGCCCAGTGCAGTAGTCTGAGAGCTGACCTTGTTCGTGAAGACAGAGACAAAAAAAGCATTGAGTACATTAGCTTTTTCCACATCCTCTCTCACTAGGTTGCCTCCCTCATTCAGTAAGGGGCCCACACTTTCCTTGACTTTCTTATTGTTGCTAAGATACCTGAAGAAACCCTTCTTGTTACTCTTAACATCTCTTGCTAGCTGCAACTCCAGGTGTGATTTGGCCTTCCTGATTTCACTCCTGCATGCCCGAGCAATATTTTTATACTCTTCCCTGGTCATTTGTCCAATCTTCCACTTCTTGTAAGCTTCCTTTTTGTGTTTAAGATCAGCAAGGATTTCACTGTGAAGCCAAGCTGGTTGCCTGCCATTCTTTCTACACATCAGGATGGTTTGTCCCTATAACCTCAATAAGGATTCTTTAAACTACAGCCAGCTCTCCTGGATTCCTTTCCCCCTCATGTTATTCTCCCAAGGGATCCTGCCCATCAGCTCCCTGAGGGAGTCAAAGTCTGCTTTTCTGTAGTCCAGGGTCTGTATTCTGCTGCTTTCCTTTCTTCCCTATGTCAGGATCCTGAACTCGACCATCTCATGGTCACTGCCTCCCAGGTTCCCATCCTCAGATGCCAAAAAACACAGAGCACGGAGAGAGACTTTAAAGGAAAATTTTAAAATAGGCAGGAGAGAAAGAAGAGCCAGGAGCAAATTTTACTAGGCTAGATGCGGATGATAAAAGTGATGGAGGGAGCAAAAGGAGATGTTGAAGTCCCTAATCACACTACAGCCAGAACACATGCATGCTCAGACACCCCCATCCCCCACCCTTGCTGATACGGAACTGCTTTCCATGCCCTCCTCAAACGTCTCCCACAAATTCCTTGCAACTTCCTGGCCCATCTTGGTTCCCTGTTCACTCCACCCCTTCAGACAGCTTCCACAATGATAGCTGGACTTACAGACAGCTATAAGAGCCTATACTGTCCTTTACTGTTATCTCTCTTGCCACCAAGCCTTTTGTTTGTGGTGTTAATTGATATTTAATAAAAACTCCCTGAAAGATAGCTGATCTTTGTCTCCTACATGTGGTGGTTGCTGCTGGAATAAATACACCATGGCAATTTGATCATTTGCTGACCACAAATCACAGTCAGGACTCCAAAATTTTCAGCAAGTCAGCAAATAAAGCATGACTGTGCTGTATTGAAAGACACATTACTAGGGCTCACTATCAAAATGGTGCCTCAAAGCCTCTTGGATTCGAATAGCCCCCTCCCACCCCCCTGTGCTCCTCTACTAGCCCTCAAAATCAGCTGCCAGGTGATCCATCTCCACACTCCACCCTAGGGGAAACTTTTCACTCTTAAAAAGAAAAGGAGTACTTGGGGCACCTTAGAGACTAACCACAAGTACTCTTTTTCTTTCTGCGAATACAGACTAACACGGCTGTTACTCTGAAACTTTTCATTCTTAGCCTCACAAATGTTATGGAGTGCACAGCAGGCTGCTATGACCATGGGAATGTTTTCCTCATTTAGGTCTAACCTGCCATAAAGGCAGCGCCAACATGCTTTTAATCTGCCCAAGGCATGTTCTATAGTCTTTCTGCACCTGCTCAGCCTATTATTGAAGTACTCCTTGCTGATATCCAGGTTTCCCAAGTAAGACTTCATGAGCCATGGGAGTAAGGGGTACACTGGGTCTCTCAGGATCACTGTGGGCATTTCAACATCCCCTATTGGAGTGCTTCCCAAACTATGGGAAAGCCCCTGGTGGGGTGGGCTAGTTTGTTTACCTGCCAGTCTGCAGGTTCAGGGAAAGCCCCTGGTGGGGCAGGCCAATTTGTTTACCTGCTGTGTCCGCAGGTTAGGCCGATCATGGCTCCTATTGGCCATGGTTCTCCGCTCCAGGCCAATGGGGGCTATGGGAAGCAGCATGGGCTGGCCGCCCTTCCCACAGCCCCCATTGGCCTGGAGCGGCAAACTGCGGCCACTGGGAACCACGATCGGCCGAACCGGCAGATGCGGCAAGTAAACGAACCGGCCCGGCCTGCCAGGGGCTTTCGCTGAACAAGCGGTGCCCTGAGTTTGGGAACCAGGGCACTAGGGGATGTTGAAATGCCCATCCTGATCCTGAGAGACCTAAGGGAATCTTCTGGCCGCCGTGCTCGACAGACTGGCCCAGGCACGGCCCGAGGCGCCAGCTGCGGCCCGCACGTGCGGGGCAGGAGCCTCTGCCAGGGGAACCTCCCCCCTGCACCCCGCCACGCCCTGCAGCCCCCCCTGCCCCCGCAGCACCCTCCACGCCCCACAGCCTGGCCCCGCAGCCCCCCCGCCACGCCACGCAGCCCCCCTGCCCCTGCAGCACCCTCCACGCCCCACAGCCTGGCCCCGCAGCCCCCCCCGCCACGCCCTGCAGCCCCCCTGCCCCCGCAGCACCCTCCACGCCCCACAGCCTGGCCCCGCAGCCCCCCCCCGCCACGCCCCGCAGCCCCCCTGCCCCTGCAGCACCCTCCATGCCCCACAGCCCCGCCCCACAGCGCCCCGCAGCCCCCCTACTCCCTGCAGCACCATGCCCCGCAGCCCCCCCCGCAACACCCCACCATGCCCTTCAGCCCCCCTGCTCCCCGCCACGCCCCGCAGCCGCCCCACAGCCCCGCCCCGCAGCCCCCCTGCTCCCCGCAGCGCCCCGCAGCCCCCCTGCCCCCCGCAGCGCCCCCCGCAGCCGGCCCTGACGCCGAGGGCGCCCCTGGGCGGGCGGGCCGGGCATCGGCTCGTGGCCCGGCTGCTCCCGCCCCGCTTGCGGCGGGGGCGCGGCGCGGGGCAGGTCCCCGCCCCTTGGCGGACCGGCGGGTTCCCGGCTGTTCGTGCGGCCGCAGCCGGTCCACGGAGCCCCGCCCCTTCCCCGCGGGCTCTCACCGGACCCGGCCAGGAACCCCCCCGCCCCCCCGGAGCCGGCACTGCGCACGCGCTGTCAGCGAGGCCCCCCCCTCGCCCCGAGGAAGGGCGGACGCGCAGGGCCCCACCCCGTCTCCCCCTAGCGGCCGGCCCAGGCCGCTGCAGCCCCCCGCTGACGTCACCGCCCGCAGCCCGGCAACCGGCCAATGGAGGCGGCCGCCGTGGGCGGGGCGCCCGCTCTAACTCGGAGTGGTCTCCGATTGCGCCAATGGGCGGGAGCGAGCGGCTGCGTGGGCCAATGGGTCTCGAGGGGGCGGGGCCGCGGCTCGCTACGGTGGCTGCGCTGGCGGGGCGGAGGAGGCTCGGTTCTCTCGCCCGGCCGCCATGACCGCGCACAGCTTCGCGCTCCCGCTGATCCTCTTCTCCGCCTTCTGGGGCCTCGTGGGCGTCGCTGCGCCCTGGTTCGTGCCCAAGGGGCCCAACCGCGGGTAAGAGCCCGGGGCTGCCGCCGCCGCCCCTCCCCCGTCCGGTCCGGTCCGCCCCGCCGCCTCCGCTAACTGGCCTCTCTCTCCGCAGGGTCACCATCACCATGCTGGTCACCGGCGCCGTGTGCTGCTACCTCTTGTGAGTGCGGGGGGCTGGCGGCGGCGGCGGGGGGGGGCGCGGCGCGGGGGCGGGCCGGGCTGGCGGCGGGGGGGGCGCGGGGCTGGCGGTGGGGGGGGGGCGCGGCGCGGGGGGCTGGCGGCGGCGGGGGGGGCGCGGCGCGGGGGGCTGGCGGCGGCGGGGGGGGGCGCGGGGCTGGCGGCGGGGGGGGGGCTGGGGGCGCTGGCGGGTGTGTCGGCCCCTCGCCGGGCTCAGGGCGGCCCCGCTGGCGGGCGGGACCCCCGGGCCCTGCGCTGTGGGATCCGTCGAGTTGTGGGAGCAGAGGGACGTTCGCCTGACCCGCCCTCCCCCAGAAAAGCCCTAACATCCCCCCGGTCCGGGGCCGCCAGGCGGGGCGTGAGGAGACGGAGACTCCGCCGCTTCGCTGGGGACGCTCGGACCTGCTCTTCCGCTGTGAACGGGCCTGTCCGCCCCCACTCGCTCTGCGGCTCTCAGCCGGGTAGATGAGCCTCTTGGTACCTGGTGTCTTCTGCTGGCGAAGATTCCTGACGCTGCAGTCAGCTCGCCTCTCCTTCCTGGCTGCAGTCAGCTCGCCTCTCCTTCCTGGCTTCCCTAAACTGAGCAGGCTGAAGTAGCCTCTGGCTCACAGCTTAACTTTGCTTTATGTTAGCAGAGTCTTGACCATTACTTTAGTTCAGGCGTTAGGCCTCATACCGGGCCTCTGATCTAAGGGTTTGTGTTTCAAAAGGGCCTCATCTTACTACAGTTAAGACACACGACAATCTTCTTAGCAAACTAGCAGGTTCGTCGTGGGGTGCTCGTGCTCCAACTTTGCGGACATCAGCTCTTGCCACCTCCTATTCGGCGGTGGAGTACTACACACCAGTCTGGTGGCTACGCAGTTACATGCCGCCATGCGTATCGTCTCCAGCACCCTGCATCCGACTCTATTCCCATGGCTTCCAGTTCTGAGCAAAATTGCTCTTCCTCATATCAGATGAAAGGTTGCCACTGGCAAGTTACTGGAGAAAGTACGCGCCAATTCAAGCCTGCCGCTGCACAATGACCTTTTTAAACCACCAGCTGCACGTTTGCTGTCACGTCGCCCATTATGGTCTTATCTGCCAGGCCAGGATGTTAGGACAGAAACACTCTGCGAGAGGAATAGGTGAATGTCATAATCCCCAACCAGTCTCTCGTCGCTGACCACACAATTTGTCTGCCTGGTTTTGACCTGCCCCGTCGTCAATGGTCCCTGTTGAACAGGTTCCAGACCAGGCAAGGTCTCTGTGCAGCCAACCAGTATCGCTGGGGCATTCGTGACAGCCCTTTGTGCAGCCGCAGAGCAACACAGACAATGACACAGGTCGAAGAATGCCTGCCAATTTTGTTCAGCAGTGGCCTAGAACGGGGTAGCCAAGCTGAGCCTGAGAAGGAGCCAGAATTTACCAATGTACATTGCCAAAGAGCCACAGTAATATGTCAGCAGCCCCTCGTCAGCTCTCCCCAATGCTTCCCACGCACCGGCAGCCCCTCCAATCAGTGCCTCCGCCTCCCTCCCTGCACCTTCTGATCAGATGTCTTGTGGCATGCAGGAGGCTCTGGGGGGGAGGAGCGAGGGCAAGGCAGGCTCAGGGGAGGGGGCGGGAAGGGGTGCAGTGGGGGCAGGGCCTGTGTCAGAGCCAGGGGTTGAGCCGTGAGCGCCCCGTGGCCCACTGGGAAGTTGGTGCCTGTAGCTCCAGCCCCAGAGTTGGTGCCTAGACAAGGAGCCGCAGATTAACTTCTGAAGAGCCGCATGGGGCTCCGGAGCCACAGGTTGGCCACCTCTGGCCACTGAAGATGCCTTCGCTTGACTAGACGATTATGCACATGCTCAATAAGTAACAGATTATCCATTGCACCTGGGTTCACATAGGTTTTACTTTTAAGATAACACTGATATGGGTTGGGAAGGGCCATGTCAGCTCATTTTAAGACAGATTGTCTTCTTTAAAATCATCTGCAGTCACCCCTATCACCAGAGACCTTCTTTTTAGTAACATGCCCGTATCTCATCAGTTATTCTTTGAACCGGAAGTCCTCCCAACTTCTTTCTTTCTGCCCTTATAACTCTTGCTTTCTTTTACTTGCTAGTCAGGGCCTTTCTTACAACACATTTCTTTAACCAAACTTAAGCTCACTTTAATTCTCTAGTTTTGTATTTATTCTACATGATGGCCTGCACACCTTGTACCTAGAGGTGTGACCTTGCATTTGGCTGCATTAACATGCAGGTTGTTTGGGCCCAGTTTATCAAGTGATTCGGATCCCTCTAGTTGACTGTCCTGTCCTTATCATTATTTACCATTCTGCCAATCTTAGTGTCTTCTGCAGGTTTTCAGCAGTGCTTTTATATTTACTTCCATGCTTTTGATTAAGAACATTGAATGGTGTCCGGCCTAGAACCGGTCCCTCAGAAACCCGCTAGAAACGCCTCCATTTGAAGATGATTCCCCATTGACAACTGCCTGTTCAGACTTCTCAGTCAGTTTTTAATCCATTTAATGTGTACTCTACAGATATTGTATAGTGCTAGTTTTTTAATCAGAATGTCATGTGGTACTAAGTCAAAGTATATTACAACTATGTGTTTACATTTATCAATCAAACTTGTAATCTCATCAAAGAATGAAGTTGGGTTTATTTGACAAACCTGTTTTCCATAAAACCATGTTGACTGGCATTAACTTTAATTCTTCATTGATTTGAGGTGGTATCAGCTTTTCCATTAGCTTGCCTGTGACTGATGTCAAGGTAACCAGCCTGTAATTTCCTAGGTAATCCCACTTGCCCTTTTAGCACATGAGCGCTCTTCTGGAATTTCCCTGATATTGCAAAACTTACTAAAATGAACATCAGTGGGGCAGAAAAACAGAAATATTGATTGAACACTTCTGTCTTTTACCATCTCAAGTAATGGGCCTGGATCATTGTTAGGATTTCTTTTATTGCTAATGTACCTTCTTCATGCCAGCTATGGATTTTTTTCTTGCGCAGTCTTCAGCTTCCCTTATGCGTTTTCTACACTTCATAACTAATTTATATCAATTGCTGTTTTCCCCATTTCCCCCTCTCTCCCAGTGTGTTTATATAAATTTCTAATGTCTGCCTGCAGTTTCCCACTGAACCAGGATAAGCTTTTAGCCAAAGTTGTCCACTTTATTGGTTATGGAATTGTGGGTTTTTTGGACATCTAAGCTCTTCATAAAGAAACTCTTAATTTTTATTCACATTTTTCTGTCTAAAATTTTCCTCAGATTTGGGAAATTAGCCCTTTTGAAGCTGTCAGACAGACACAGATAAAAATTACCAGTTGGGACTGTCCTCTGTCCATAATGACTATAATCAAATCATGATCACTAGTCTCCTAGGTGACCACCAACTTCCAGTCCAATGATTGATTGATCTTTATCCATCCTACTGAGGTTCAAAGTAGTTACTTCATGTTGGGAGCAATACATCTTCTGTGTTAGTTTCTAAAACGTACAATTTTCTAAGATTTTCTTATGCTAGAGGGCTCACACAGCCAGATTTCCCCCAGGGAAGTCCCCTGTACAACAACAGTTTTTCCCCCACACCTTACACACAGGTGCCTAAAGAGTAACTTCTCCTGTTCTCTGGTTTGATTCCATGTTCTGTAACAGACCCCACCAGTACCCCATCCTGGGCTTTGTTAGTTAGCACATGGATACCTTCAAGAACCTGTGCTTCTGAGTTATGAATAACAGTGTCTTTGAGGTAGAGTGCCACTTCCCCCACACTCCTGTTTTAGCCGCTCTGTCTTTTATAAGAGGTTGTAACCAGTGACTTTAACCTTCCAGTCATGTGAATTGACCCACAGGGTCTCAGTAATACCAGCTATAGCAAGGCCTGGTCCACACTTAAGATTTAGATTGGCGTAGCTGTGGTGTTCAGGGGTGTGAAAAATTCACACCCTCGAGTACCATAACTATGCCAACTAACCCCCAGAGTAGACATGGCTAGGTTGCTGGAAGAATGCTTCGGTCAGCCTAGCTACCGCTGTGTGGGGAGGTGGAGTTCCTACAGTGGTGGGTAATCCCCTTCTTGTCACTGTGGGAAGCATCTGCACTATGGCATTACAGCACTGTAGCTAAGCCTGTAATTTCCAATTCCTCTCGCTTCTTACTCAGATGCCTAGCACACTTCTTCACTCTTTGTCACCTCCAGATTCAAACCCTGAGTTTGAACCACACGTGCCCCCTTAGTACTTTCCCTTTGGGGTGTTCTGTAGTACCTGACAGCTCCTGCTGGTCTCCACGGGGGAAGAGTCATTCACTGTCTGTTCTTTGCAGCTGGCTCATAGCCATCTTGGCTCAGGCAAACCCCCTGTTTGGGCCCCAGCTGAAGAATGAGACCATCTGGTATGTGCGCTTCCTGTGGGAGTGACCTGTTGCCAGTTCAGAAGGTACCAGGAAGGACATGAGATCAGCACCCATATATCATGGTGAATGGAGCCTCCTGTGGGACAAACCACCTGGACTTGGGGAGGGGGGGGGTTGTGGTATAGAGCCCTCCCTTGACCTGCTGCCCTGACATGGTTTGGGATGGGAGCAGGAGTTACTTTACCAAAATGAAGTCTTGCAAGCTGGGGTGCTTTACTCTGCAGCTGCCCGGGCAGTTTCTGGTTGGGTTTGGTTTCTGTCAGTGGCTCCTTGGGAAGGTGATTTGCGGCTGCCTGTTAGTGCTCTGTTCTGGAGCCAAACAGAGGATCCCTGGATTCAGCCAGGAGAGGGTCTTTCTCCCCTGTAAGTGGGTCTCCCTCTCCCTGGGGTGGCTCTTTAGGTCCCCTTTGTGGGAAAGAGTTTGGCACTAAACATCTGCCCCCCCCCCTCTCTCTCTCAGCTCCTTCTGAAATCCAGATGTTGCCCCATCCTCTGCACCCTCCAGTGCTGTCCTGCCAGACCCTGCCAGAGTTGGTTCCCAGGTCGGACCAGCTGCAGCGCCACACCTGAGCCACTGCATCGAGGAACCAAAAAGCAAAGGGCCACCTGTGCAGCCCTGTCTGAGGCATGATCCCCACCCCAAGATGGGCCCTGAGAAGTAGGGTTTCCCCTAGCAGAGCTGGGCCTAAGCTCCCTTTTCTGAGCCAGGCACTGCAGAGGAAAGTCCCACCTCCTTAGTGTGGGAGGGATTCTGAAATGGTGGCTGGTTGAGCTCTGGTTCCCAGGGAATTGGCTGGTGCTGAAGACCACCCGTACCCCTTCCCTTAAAGGACAGATACAAGGACCCCTGGGAGCAGCACCACTTGCCTCTGTTTAGCCCTTAAAGGAGGGAGTGGAGACCTGAGTTTATCCTCATGATTCCTGTTGCATGAAAACCTGTTCCCAAACCAGCCATAGAATCTTAGGCCTCTTCTGGTCCTGGCAGCCTCTATCCTCTGGGCCTGTGCATGTGAGAACCAGAACCCGAGGCATCCTCTGAATACTGAGCCCCCTCGGGGTGAGGTACCTGGACCAGCATCCCTGCTTTCAAGATAGGTTCTGATTGGTGGCCATTGTTGACTATTTCTGGGAGGGCGAGTCCTGAGGAATAGGATACTGACATGAGGAGGGAGTGCTCTGCTAGAAGTCATGGTGAGTGGGTAGGTCAGGGTGGGACTTTCCTGTGTCAGTCTGGAGGGAGAGGACTCCTCTTTCCCTCCCCCTGAGCCTCTCAGAGATCCTGGTCCTGGAGCTGGTACCACAGACACCAGGCTCTTCTCTGTTCAAAGGGTTGCCACGCCCACCCCCTCTTGCGTGTTCTGGTTGTGGGGCAGGTGCTGATAATCTGGGCAGTGTCCCGGCCTACCCCTCCCTTTCCCATAGTTATTGGTTAACTACAGTGTATTTATTTGTCTTGTTTGGTATGTAAATTTGTGTTGTGAAAATAAATGTTTTTCTAGTAAGTGTCTCTGGCAGCAGCAACTCTGGTCTCTCTTGCCACTGACAAAAGGTCTAGGAAAAGCCCTAGGTGCAGCATCTCTTCCTTCCCCTGCCCCCAAGCTGGCCTTGCTGCAGGGGAGAAGAAATGTGGGCCTTGCCTGGACTTAGCATGGGAACTGTTTCGGGGAGGATGCAGAATATACTCTACCCTTCTTAAAAAGAAAAGGACTAGTGGCACCTTAGAGACTAACCAATTTATTTGAGCATAAGCTTTCGTGAGCTACAGCTCACTTCATCGGATGCATGCCACAAGTCCTCCTTTTCTTTTTGCGAATACAGACTAACACGGCTGCCACTCTGAAATCTACCCTTCTTGCTACTTCTGAGTACCATGGTGCTGTTTCTGTGTGGAGCCTGGGTCTTCACAACACTGTGTGTGGTGGAGGCGGTGTCAGCTGAGTGCAGCTGCCTTCCCGTAACAGCTGTGGGAGCACAGTTGTGTCTCAGGTCTACTTTGATCTCGTAATAACAATGGCTATGTGATTTCAGTAACCCCTTTCGGGTGCAGGCCCCTGCCCGTGCCCTGCTGGGTTGGGGAAGGCAGCTATCCCTCCTAGCTGAAGGACACCTGGTGGCAAGGCATTATGCTGCTCTGATTTCTTACTCCCCCTCCTAGCTGTTCTAAGGGGATTGGTGGAACACTGCAGTTCCTGTCCCTGGGTGTCAGCCGTTCATGCCTGTGCCCTCTGCAGTGATCATGTCAGCAGGTGCAGCCTGGATCAGAGCTACCCATGTTGTGCTGAGCACCTGGGACAACAGCATGTGCTGATAGCTGCAAACAGCTGATGTGAGACACAGCATCTGCGACTGGGTGGAGCTTCCACCTGGGGTCTCTTCCCACAGAGCATGGAGGGGAAGAGGTCCTGCAGTAAAGACCATAGTGAGCATGGACATGATCAGCACATATATGGACAAAGAGGCTGTTGTGGGTGGTCAATAGATTGTTTATTGCTCTAGTAACTGGAGTGGGGGGGTTCAAGTAATCCAAGTGGGTTCAAACAGTGGATGTGCAGCCCAGCTCAAGGAGAGGAGGCCTTATTGGAATTTCCAGGAGGCAGGTGGGTGCAAGACCACTTGTGTCTAAAGGCCCCTCCCTCAGCCTTTTGAGAGGGACCACTGGACCAAGGATCCAAAGGAATACAGGGGATAACTAAGGAATAACAGGGATGGGAGAGGAGTTCTAGATGGGGACACTGAGCAGAGAACCCTCAAACCTGTCTAGGGAGCCAGTGGGTGCTGCCCAGAGGAATTCTGCCTGGATGCATGAGACTAGGGAGGACCAGAAATAGGTCCCAGTCACAGAGCATCCCCTCATCCAGCATCCTCCTGGTGGTGTACATGGCCACTTTGTCCAGGGCCAGGAGGTCTCAATATCCCTGGGGGACTGTGAGACCAGTGTGGAATAGAGGCTGGCCCACTGGGGGAGGTTCCCAAGTCACACCACTTGATATCAGGGCAGGACACGAGGGTGTGGAAGTGAAATGTGGAGCACAAGCATGTATGCTTGTTCCCTTGGCATGGTTTGAAATTGAACTGGCTGCATAATATGCAGCTGGCTCAGATCATCGAGGGGGGGGCCCACGGAAAAGATCTGGAGGGCCTGGGATGGATAGGGAGCACCCTCTCACAGGATCCACTCAAGAAAACTCAAGAGGTGGGCAACAAGGCCTCCCCCACCCCCTGCAGTATGCACAGGGTGGAAAGCCCCATGCACTGACCAAGCGCTTGGGGATCCACCCAGTTGTAGTCCAGGATGTCTCAGATTCTGGTGGTTTCTGCCAGGACCAGCCTCCAGCTCACCCATGGGAACTCTACCACCTGTACACACACATGGGGTTGTGTAGCAGAGGCTCCATTCTCACTGGTAGCAGCTTTCAGGTCTGGAGGCAGCTCTGACAGAAAACTGGCCGCTCTGAGAGGCTGGGGGGGGAAGACCCCCTAGGCTAGAGGAAAAAGCTGCTAGTCATGGCAGAGGAAGGCGAGCACCAACATGCTCTTTGCCTGACCACCTGCACCATAAAGGAGTCTCTGCAGGGCCTGGAGGCTGAAGACATGGACTTGGCTGTCGGGGAAGACTCAGAACCCCTGCAGAGACCCAGTGCAGTCCCAGCCAGAAGAATTCCAGAGCTAACCTCCGGAGCCAGGTTACAGCAGGGGTTCCATGGCCAAGTTGAGCCAGCACTGGCTGGGGGAGGGATTGCTGCCCTTGGTAGGGAAAGTGATTTGGCAGCAAATGAGCATGGGATAGGGTTGGAATGAGGAAGGCCCCTGCCCACCCACGGACAAGTACTGCCTCCCCTTCCAGAGAACAAGCTATTGGCCCTTCCAGTCCTGTTGCTGCGGCCAGTGTCTTATCAGCCCTTACAAGATATCAAATGTAATCTGAGATAACAGCACCCCTCCTTAGGGTGAGAGCTGCAGGGATGCAGTATTGGGTCTGTGCACCTCTTTACCAAACAGAGATGGGCTGGAGAGAGGCTTAAAGCCCCAAAACTGGGATAGGGGCATAGGGAGAAGAAACCCACTTCAGCACAGAATTGTGCAGTTTCCAAGTACTGACCCCTGTCTGAAATTGAGAGACCCCATGGCTCAGACTGGGGCATTATGCCCTATGGACCATGAGGCACCCCATTGGGTGCTTGGGAACAGGACACATCAATGGAAACAGACTCTCTGCTGCTCAGCCCTTTGTGCTGGGTCAAACTCCTCACCTTCTGTGAAGACTGGAACACATGACTTATGAGGAGAGGCTGAGGGAACTGGGATTGTTTAGTCTGCAGAAGAGAAGAATGAGGGGGGATTTAATAGCTGCTTTCAACTACCTGAAAGGGGGTTCCAAAGAGGATGGCTCTAGACTGTTTTCAGTGGTAGCAGATGACAGAACAAGGAGTAATGGTCTCAAGTTGCAGTGGGGGAGGTTTAGGTTGGATATTAGGAAAAACTTTTTCACTAGGAGGGTGGTGAAACACTGGAATGTGTTACCTAGGGAGGTGGTGGAATCTCCTTCCTTATATATTTTTAAGGTCAGGCTTAAAGCCCTGACTGGGATAATTTAGTTGGGGATTGGTCCTGCTTTGAGCAGGGGGTTGGACTAGACGACCTCCTGAGGTCCCTTCCAACCCTGATATTCTATGATAAGGTGAGGGACTCTGGCCCTTTGGCTCCAGGGAGTTGATGTGACAGCTTGGCCGGTAGTGCCCAAGGAAGCCCATCATGCTGGCTGGCCAGCTCCAGCCAATTCTCCGACTGCTGCAGGCACAGCCTGAACATAAAGCCAGGGCCAAGGTTCCAGGTCCCAGTCTCGTCCCCTTGGAGAGAAAAACTGAGCAAAGGGTGCAGCCTGTCTGTGAAGACAGGAGGGGCAGGGGCTCCTCTGTGTCCCCAACAGGGCAGAAGGACAGAGACTTAGGGGCTAGGGCTCCCTGCTCCTTTGCAGGCAGAAGCTGGCTTAGGCACCTGTAAGTCCTTTAGGATTGACTTTTCAGAGGGAACCACAGTTGTGCTTGTTGGTCCTTCAAGTGTCTAGTCATCCTCTGAATTCTACCAACTGTGGGCCTCACTGATATCTTATTGCAGTGAGTTCCACAGGTTTGCAAGATAGCAGATCAGAGGAAATGCTACAACTGTGCTGCCTTTACACTTCCATGCGTAGGAAGTGCTAGCTCTGCCTTGCTGATGCCACCTCTTAGTGGGTATCACCTCTCCTGCCTCAGCAGGAAGCCCCTCCAGGCCTTTGTGTTGGTCAGAAATACAAGCACCAGAGCCACGTCCTGTGCTGCTCGGGACCTGTCGGACACTGGTTCTGGCTCTAGGAGGGGGAGATGATGGACCTCCTGACAGGAGACTTTGGGCACTTGTCATCCAGCCTAGGTTCCAGTTCGGATGCTGGAACTGGGAGCTAGAAGCAGGCTGAATTGTGGCTCAGACGGATTCCTGGGCTGTGGCAGCATTAGGGCCCCAGTTCCTGGCCTGGCAACAGCACCACCTCTTCCAGCCACAGCAGGTTGAGCGGAGCTGAGCGCAGCTGGCGTCTGTGAATGCGGCGCAGCCGCAGTAGGTAGAGAATGATGGCCAGCAGCACCACCAGGATGCAGACGAAGAAGAGATAGTGATTGTAAACGAAGGAGAGGCGGAGCCAGGGGCTGTGGGCCTGCCGGCTGCTCTCCTGCCGGAGATCCCTAGGCGGGGAGAAAGGAAGAGAGGTCAGCACCCGCCACTGAAGAATTACCATGAAAGGTGGCAATGCAGCACATGCACCTTGTCTTACTCCCAGCACTTAGTGCCCCCTGCTGGGAGAGGTCAGGCTCTCCCCTTACGGCCAGTGCCTTTGCCCTGCTCCCTACAATGCCGTTGCTGGGACTGGAGTAGCCAGGAGCTCGCGCTGGTGTGTGACTGCGAGCTGGAACAAGTTTTAAATCAAGATGGGATGTTTCTCAAAGCTCTGCTCTAGGAGTTACTGTAGGGACGTTATCTGGCCTGTGCTATACAGGAGCTCAGATGAGATGATCACCATGGTCTCTTCGATCCTTGGAAGCTATGAATCCCCCTCTGCAGGCCAAGCACTGCGGGGCAGCCCCTGGGCTCCCACCTCAAATTTGCTTTACCTGAGTGGCAGAAACCGTGTTTTATAGAGAATGGCTCCCAGGGTCCACTGCACCTCGCGGTCGTACACCAGCTGGGCTGTGTGCAGGCTGGAGTAATCCAGGGGAAAGTGGAAACCCTCATGAAGGACTTGGTACATCCAGGCAGATTTAAAGCACTGATACCTACAGACAGAGCACATGGGACAGTCAACCAGATACCAGGCCTCCTGCTTCTGAGAGCCCCTGGTGCTAGACACACTGACAGGAGCCCCAACTGTGCTTGTGGTGAGGGGAAGCTCCTTACTTGACCCGATGCTGGTCTGCGTGTGGTGAGTACAGGCCCTCTTGGAACCGCTGAGTCAGCACTGACCAGCTCAGGCTGCAGTAATCCTGGGGCAGCAAGGGAGAGAGCGCACTGTCAGTGGAGAGACTGGTGCCCCCTCCCTCGGGGCACAGGGCAGCACCAGTGACACTGGGCACAAGGTAACACCGGCACAGCAGATAGAATCACAGAAAGGTATGGCTGGAAGGGACCTCAAGTCCAGCCCCCTGCACTGAAGCAGGACCAAGGAAACCTAGACCAGTGGTCCCCAACCTTTCGGGTGCTATAGCATATTCATGTTCCCAGAAGAGCGTGTTGGGCGCCGGACAACCAGCTGCTGAAATGCCGCCGAGAAGCGGCGTCATCAAGCAGCGTCACTGCTGAAATGCCACCGAGAAGCGGCGTCATTTCGGTGGCTGGCTGTCCAGCGGCCGCGCTCCTCGGAGGCGGGTTGTCTGGCGGAAGCGCTCCCTTCTCACTAGGCGGGCACATGTAAATGCCCCAGCGGGCACTGCGGCACCCACAGGCACCGCACAGGGGATCACTGACCTAGACCATCCCTGACAGGTATTCGTCAAACCTGTTCTTAGAAAC
Organism: Lepidochelys olivacea; assembly: GCF_965140295.1. Classification (NCBI taxonomy): domain Eukaryota; kingdom Metazoa; phylum Chordata; order Testudines; family Cheloniidae; genus Lepidochelys; species Lepidochelys olivacea. The sequence continues at coordinate 126,246,124 of NC_140417.1, read as the reverse complement.
CTCCAGTGATGGGGATTCCACAACCATCCTTGGAAGCCTAGGCCAGAGCTTAACTACCCTGATAGTTAGAAAGTTTTTCCTAATATCTGACCTAAATCCCCCTTGCTGCACATTAAGCCCGTTACTTCTTGCCCTCCCTTCAGTGGACATGGAGAACAATTGTTATTTTACCCTTTCCTCATAGGTCAGGCTTTCTAAACCTGTCATTTTTGTTGCTCCTCTCTGGACTCTCTCCACTTCATCCACATCTTTCCTCAACCATAGTGCCCAGGATTGGACACAGTGCTCCAGCTGAGACTTCACCAGTGCCAGGTAAAGTAGGACAATTATCTCCTGCGTCTTACAACACCCATGTTAATGCACCCCAGAATGAGATTAGCCTTTTTTGCAACTGCATATTATAGATTCTCAATCTGTGATCCACTCTAACCCCCAAATCCTTGTCAGCAGTATTGCTGTCTAGCCAGTTAGTCCCCATTTCCTGGTTGTGCATTTCATTTTTCCTTCCTAAATGAAGCACTTTGCACTTGTTTATTGAATTTCATCTTGTTGAATTCAAACCAATTCTCCACTTAGTCAAAGTCATTTTGAATTCTAATCCTGTCCTCCAAAGTGCCAGCAACCTCCTTGCAGTTTGGTATCATCTGCACATTTTATAAGCACACTCTCTGCTCCAAGTTATTAATGAACATTGTAAATAGCACCAGACGAAGGGCAGACCCCAATAGATACCTATGCCCTCCCAGTTCGACAGCAAACACAATCTTTCAACCAGTTGTGCGCCACTTTATAGTAACGTTATCTAGACCACATTTCCCTAGTTTGTTTATGAGAATGCACCAGAAGGCTCACTAAAAATCAAGAAATCCTATCTATTGCTACCCCCATCCACCAGGCCAGTAACCCTCTCAGGGAAGGATCCCCACAGGAGCTAGAGAAGGGTCAGGGTGGAACAAGTGAATCTGGGCACAAAGTAACATGCTCATCCCCCAGCTAATCCCCTGGATCAGGGTGGTGCTCACCTGGGTAGAGTGGCCATCCAGGTGCAGCCCGGTCCCCACCCCCCGGGCATTAGGTCAGGGCAGTTCTCACCTGGGCAGCGCGGGTGAAGCTGGGTGCACGGTAGCGGCCCCCAAGACGCAGCACGTCCTCAGTACAGTAGAAGAACTCAGAGAAGCCGTAGAACTCACTGTTGTTGAAGTCAATGGGCGCCTGGTAAGTGTGGGTCAGGGAGGCCTGGCTGCCGTTGACCCCTGCCAGCAGAGGGTGTAGCAGCTGTGCACAGGCCTGCCAGTCTCCTCGCCCTCGGACATGCAGGGTCTGGCCACCCTCTTCTACTGTGTCCTCGAGCCCCACAGGCAGGCAGGGATCCAGAAAGGGTGTCTCGGCACTTGTCCCCATCTGCTGGCCCTGCAGCCTGGAACGAGAGCCAGGGAAGAGACTGATTAACGGGGCTCTGCACTGACAGAGCTGTGCCCCCTGCTAGGCGCACATGTGCTCACTGCCCCGGCCACTGGGAATAACCCCGAGTGCAGAGTCACCCCCTGCTAAGAGCCACATTCCCCCTCCCCCAGCCCAGCTGGGCACACCCCAACAAGCGCAGCCCACTGCTACACACCCCAAGCTGCTGGACACACCTGCAAGGCCCACCCTGGTCTCACCCTTAGGGAGGTAGAGCGCTACACGTTATCGCAAGGCAGTGTTGTGTGGATCAGGCTGGCTCCCAGCACTCATGCTAGCCTGATCCTGGCCATGCCCATGTTGCTATGGGGCTGTGCCTTGGGTGGCCCTCTGTTCTTCCTGCCTATTGGGCTGATCCTCCCAACCTGACAAGCACACATTGCCTTTGGGCATGCACACACACACAGCAAAGAGCACACAGCTGTGCAAAGGGACACCCTGCCCACCCAATGGGAGGAACACAGCCCCAGGCCTCGGCGGCAGAAACAGGGTTACCGGCACTAGACTATCCCTGAAGCTCTGGCAGGGAGGTTTGCTCTGGGCACTGAGTGTGTCTGGCCCTGGCTACAACTCCACATGGCATTCCAAGACAGGCACTAGAGAAATGGAGAGCAGGAGAGAAACATCAGAGAGAGAGACTGGGTCAGCAAGGAGCGGGAGAAGAGTTGCTGACGTGGGCTCCGGCAGCTGGGTCATCCCACTAGGGGACGTGGGAGAGGCCAGGTTGAGGGAGGGGAGGGAACTGAGGCACAGCCGCCTCCAGGGGGCGGTGGGTACTGGGAAGCTGGGAGGGGCAGCGCTGTGCTCTGGGTGCTAGGACCACATGCGTTCATACAGCTGCACTAGCTGCTGCCTCATCGCCCATCTGCCTAAACCTGCTGGAGAATCCCACCCTGACTGAAACAAGCAAATACCCACTCCAGTCCACAACTTCTGCAGAGGGCCCTGGTGCCGTCCCAGCCCATGGTGGGGTCCAGAAATAGGTGGCATGGGCTGCAGGGAGGCACCCGGCATCAATCCCAGGAGAGGATGGGCTGGAGAGGCAAGGCGTCGGCTGCCTGGAGAAGAGGAGGCTGGAGGGAGGGTAACACCACAGCTAATCACCCTCAGGAAGATCCCATGCAACAGGAGAGCATCCCATGAGAACAGGTAGGTACCCTGGGTGAGCACTGGGGAGTCCCCCAAACAGATAAAAACAAGGGCAGTGAGCCCTGGACATGCTCCTCCAGCTGGAGCTGAGATTCTTTCCCACAAGCCCTGGCTGATCTCCATGGGAGCACGTAGAACCCAGCCCCGCACAGGCTGGGCTGGCCCTGCAGGGCCAGTGGTTGTTAGCAGAGCCCATAGAACCCTGACTGCCCACGTGCTGGCCTCCACATACTCAGAGATAGCAGGACCTCCAGCTCTGATGCATACCCATGAGGAGTAGCCCTGCAGACTAAGAGGGGCCATTTTAAAGCAGTCATCTTACACCATCACCCTTTAGGCTTCTGCAGAGAGTGCTGAGATTAGACCTCACAGAGGTCACCCTCCAGTTACAGGCCCTACATCTCCAGGGGCTGGGACCTCCGAGGAACTCCCCGTTGCAGGCAGGTACCAGTGGGGGTCTGCTGATCCTGGGGCAGCATTACCTGTTGTGGGCACGAGTCTGGTTCAGCATAAGCTCCTCGTAGCGCTGCCGTGCGAAGTTGCCCCCAAAGCCCAGGAAGGTGCTGACATAGACACGGTACACATGCTCTGTGTGCTGCACATCACAGCCCAGGTTGAACTCCGCCAGCAGGCTCTTGGCAGCCTCCTCCTAGGGCAGAGAGGGGTGAGCAGCAGGGCCAACCCTGGGGACCGTAAGGGCTGCTTTCCTGCCCTGCCAGCAAGATACGCACCTGCTGTGGGGAGGAGAAGGTCTCTATGCTGGGCACCTCATAGGCAATTTGCAGAGAGGCACCACCCATGTCCAGGATCCCCACCGTCCGCTTCCGCACCAGGGACTCTGCCTGACCCCCCAGGGCCACAGTGATCATCGCATCCTCCTCTGCAGCCCACAGAAGTATGTTAGCAGGACCCTGGGACCAAAGTGCACAGGGCAGCCTCCTGCTCTGCACGCTACCGACAGGGTCCCAGGAACCAATCTCACATGGCAGCCTCCCTCCCCCACCAGGTCAGGGCCTTGGGAACTGAACTGTGTTGGGGACAGGGACGGGGCCAGGATCCCATCTGGTTGTTGCCTAATGCAGGGAGCTCCACAAAGTGGCATAAATGGCTGACAGCAACTAAAGAGATTCCACCACTTCTGCAAGCCTCTGCTCCTACAACATCCTGAGACACCAACTCCAAACACACCACCTCATCCCATCTCTACTGCCCTGCCCTGCCCTGCCCCCTCCCATCCCTGCTCCACCATCCCTACTGACCCCCCAGCTCTCTACTACCTCCTTCTCCCCACCTGACTGAGGCTCAGGGACTCTCCCTCCCCTGTGGCGGGTCTGCTGCCTTGGACTGTCAACATGCCAGGCCCTGGTTTGCTCTGGGTGCTGGGTTCACTCCAGCAGAGCTCCACCTACCCCAGCCCCACAGGCTAGAGAGAGACGCAGGTACTGGCTGGACTCACCCTCCTCGTGATCGAATCTCCCCAGGACAAAGTTGATCCCAATCCAGGCATAGACCCCTAGGTGGGGGGACACAAACCAGTTGGTTAGGCAAAGCGCCCGCAGCAGCCGGGACGCTGGAGCCAGAGTTAGCTCTTGGAATCTGCAGTCCCTAGACTGGAGAAGGACCAGCACTCGGGGGGTTCTTTCAGCATCTGACAGGATAGTTTCATCAGGCCTAAGGGAGCGCAGAGCCCAGCAGATTGGTGAGTCTGCACCATCAGCTCAGTGGCAGGGAATAAAGTGTACAAAGACCCATCGTCTTCACCCTGCCTATGCTGTCTGGCTTCAGAGTGAGACCATCTCAGAGCATGCACCAGGGCTCCCACAATGCTTGTACAGCACTGTCCCCACTCCAGCATCCGGCCCCTCCTCCTGAAAATAATAATTAGCACCACCTGCCCCCAGAACCACACTCCCCAGGAGGGAGCAGCCAAGCCTCTTCCTACAGGCACCTGGTGAAGTCTTATCTCCCCCAGGCTCCCTACTCATAACACATGTTTAGGTATTAAAGGAGCTAGATATTGTTACCACCTTCCTGCTTCCCTGAGATCACTTCAGCTTGCGACTCGGAGAAAAGGAAATCAAACTCCAGGGGCACATTCCTCACCAAGTCCTCCAGGATCGCAGCCTGCTGTCTACGGAGGGTACAGGAGACAGGCAGTGAGTATCCTGCCCAATGGCTGACTCTCCTTCCCTTCGGGTTAAGGCACAATGAATCCCCCTCAACATGCCCATTCTGGTTTGGAGCCAGGGGATTGGGATTTTAGCTACTTCATTTGAGACTGAAATGTTGCCCCTCATCACAAAGGCTGCAGTGACTCCAACACCCCCATCCACACCCTCCCAGGATTGAAGCCTCCCCTCTGTCTCCACACCTGGGCTCCCCAAGCCATCCTCTCTCCCCCAGCACACCTACTGGGTGGTCTCAGGAGCAGCATGCGCCTTTCTCCCTTGCTCGTGGCACCAGGGTTCTCTCACGAACTCCCTGCCCTCCTTGGCTCGCCGAGTGACTGGGTGCCCCTAATGCTGGTGGAACCCAGTGACATAAGCAAGGTGCACTGGGGGGCACTCACCTCTCAGACAGCAGCCTCATGCCCGCCGTGCACAGGATGTAGAGCGGAGTCTCCTTGTGCTTCGTTACCGGCACATGAGCTGCAGCGAAGCTAAGCAGCGGGCGCATGTAGTGACTGGCTTGGTCAGGAGTTGTTGCCAGCACGGAGATCCCTGCATGGGGAAAGGGGAAAACAAGTAAGAAATCAGTGTCACATACACACATAGAAAGGCAGCAAAGCTCTGTCACTTAGACACAGCGCAGGGACTGCCCCCCCAGTCTGAGGGAGGCGAAGGGACAAGATCACTGCCCCAGACTGCAGGGTGGACAAGCTCCTTCACTTGCATGGCCTTCACCAGCCCTGTCCCCACCTGCATGAAGGGAAAAGCAAGTGATCCATCCCCAACCCTTGCTTGGGTTCGCGTAGGGAAGAAGGGGGCACAGACCTGGCTTGATTTTCTTGACAACGGGCTGGCTGTTCCGGTCTCTCATCTGCTTGACATCCAACAGGTCATGAGGGTTCCCATTGTGCGGTGGCCAGAAATACACAAAGACCCGGGAGCCACTGCTCCCACAATCAACAACAATCCCGTAGTTCAGCGTTGAGTCCTCTGTGTCTGTAGCTTCCAGGTCTCCCACCCTTGCCAGGTACCTGGGAGAGGGGAAGAGGGAGGATCAGCCCAATAGGCAGGAGGAGCAGAGGGCCACCCAAGGCACAGCCCCATAGCAACATGAGCATGACCAGGATCAGGCTAGCATGAGCGCTGGGAGCCAGCCTGTTCCACACAACACTGCCTTGCGATAACGTGTAGCTCTCTGCCTCCCTAAGGGTGAGACCTGGGTAGGCCTTGCACAGGGGAGGAGAATGGAGAGCAGATGGGACAAGCCAGCAAGGACTCAGTTCCACCCAGGGGGCACTGGGAGGGATCCCATGCAGTCAGGGCAGTTGTGGTGCTGGGGAAATTCCACTCACAGCATCTGTAGCCGGGCAGGTTCCTCGGACACCAGCCCCCATCAGCCCAGCAGCCAGGAGAGGTGTCTACTGGACCGAGTGTTTGCACCAACCGTTAGGCATCAGCCACATGGGGGCTGGAGGCTACGAGGGGGGGACTGAATATCAGGGGTCAGAACATCAACCAGTCATTGTAGGAGTCAGGGAGGAGTCACCCCCCTACACACATACACCCATCAGACAAGGGCACTGTAGGGGCTTGGCCGTGGCTGATGGCAGAGTCCGGGGACATGAACTTAAGAGCGAACCTTAGGAGGGCTTTGCCCCCACACAATGTCTGGTCTGTCCTTCCAGAGGCCATAGGACAGGTGTAACCACCCACAGACTGACGGGGCCTTCTCTCCTCATTAGCCTATGCTGTAGGCTCTGCTGATGCTGCACAAAGAACTTGCCCTCAGAGCTCTGCTTCCAAAGTGGCAAGAAAGCTCCAGACTCCCTCAGGGCACTGACGAGCTCTTCTGGATCCTCAGGGCAGGAGATCAATATGGCTGATTGATCCTTTCCCTCGCAAGCCCCCCTCCGGCTGCACATGCAGCTGTGCCCGTTGGCTGAGTCAGCGCAATGCTAGCTGCCCACATGTGCGCAGTCAGGGCAGAACCAGGGGGCTGCAGCTTCACTTTCCATTAGTAAAAGGAATAACAGAATTAGGATGCCCTAGCTCAGCACCATTATCCAATCCAGAGCATCCGCTTCCATGAGGCTCCGATGACCCCGGGGCTATAATATGGACAATAAACAACCTCAACTCAATTACAGTGGCACTGTGGGACACGCCTGCCCTTCCCTGAGCCCCAAAGCTGGTGCTGAAAGTGGAATTGCCCAGCACAGAGCTGGCGCCTCACTGGCCCTTCTGGGGTAATTGTGTTACAGCCAGAGCCCTCGGCACTCTGACAAGGGAGGGGAAAATTACTGACCTTGTGAGCCTGTGTCTCTGGAGATGCTGCTCCAGTAGGACTCACTCTGGCCTCTCAGCCCCGCCACGTGAGACCCCTGGAGCTCCCCCAGAGCAACAATAGCACGGCAGTTTCATATCAGTCACATGCCACCCCCTCCTGAACTTTCCACACAGGGCTTTCTTTAATCCATACGTAGAAACACAGACCCAGAAAGGAGCAAATCCCTTCTTTCAAGGGCAACTTCAGACAACATTCAACGTGCAGGAGCAGCAATTAGGGACACAGCCCTGTGCCCATGGTTGGCCAACTGCTAATACAGGACTCCCCAAGAGAGAACAAAGCTTTTCTTGGGGGCCGGAGAGTTTGGCCTTTCTATTGTGGAAACGAGTTCTGTAGGGTGGAGGGGCTGAAACAGGACTCCTCCTTGGTAGCCAGTGCAAGCACTGATGCTTGGGGACGTTGGGGGAAGAGGACCACAGAGCAGCTTTGCACATAGCTGTGGAGACACTCCTGAGACAGGCTGATGCGACAGCCTAGTGTTGCCTTCTAGTGTCAGGCCAGCCAGGTGACAGATACAATGTGACATGCAGTTGGACATCCATAGTACTCTTGGGAACAGCGCTGTCCACTGAATTGGTGTCTGGAGAAAGAAGAAGCTGGGTAGACTTGCTGAGGGATTTAGTCCACTCCAAGCAGAACACCAAGGGTCTTTTAACTTTAAATTCCAATGTCATCTTGGAGAGGAACTGTGGATGAATGCAAAGCACCACACTTCCCTTGCTAGATGCTACCCATCTATGGGGAAGATACGGGACTCAAGACCAGGGGTCACCCAATGAGAAGTAAACTGCATAACATTTCTGTCATCTGTGCCGTTCTTCAGAAGTCTAACAGGAAAGGGCTAAGTGGCGACGAAGTCAAACACATGCACCTGGCAGGATCATCTGCCTGATAAACCCCAGAGGAGGTACTGCTAGTGAGGACGAAGGCAACAGCTCTGAGCAAAGAGTGAAAGCAAGACACAGAGCTCCCTACACTAGTACAATGTTTCTGTTTCTCTGAACAATTTACTATGAGCTGTTGTCTATACACAGAGGGGGACGTGTGTAAGCAGCTTCTGGGCAGTCTAAGGAATTTCATTTCCTTATTTTTTTATTGTTGAGTATTTTATTTTATTGTAAATCCCCCTTTCTGAAGTTTATTGTCCCAACCCTCTGTCTCCTGAGGATGCTGAACTTGATTATATTGTTGTCAAGACCGCTTAGTAGATCAACTGTGCCTCCTTAAATCAGCTGTTGCATGTTCCTCGGGACTAAGGTGAGAATAACCTCTCTCCTTGTGTGCTCTGGAACTAGTGGTTTCAAGAAGCAGTTGTTTAAGGTTTCAACAAATGGCTTCTCTAAACCTTGTCCTGCTGAGACATTTCACTAGCTTATACCAAGTCACACATTATTACTGGTTTCATTAGACTTTGATCCCTCTCCACTTCGTGCATTCAGTCTCCAGTCCCCGGGCAGGAGGCTGCTAACCCGACATGTATAATCACATTCTTATGGGTTAGGATTTGTAGCTGTACAGATCCTGCTGTGTGGCCCTCTCCCCTCAAAAATTCTCTCTTGCTAGATTCTGCAGAATCTTCTCTGTGTCCTGGTCTGCTGCCCTGCCTTCATGGCATAATCTGTCCTGCCTGTATAATCTAATTCTAAGTCATACAGCGTCCCACCAATTTGTCATTTCACCACATTTCTGAAATGCCCACGATGCCAAGCTCCTCTTCCTTTGCCAGGTACAGAGAAAAGACTCAAACCCAGGGCTCGCTCACCTCTCAAACTGCTTGTCTGGGGGGGGAGAGGAGCCCCAATTGCGCAGATCTGTGGCTGCCATGAGTAGCAGGAGACAGACTCCAAGAAAGAGTCCCAGCAGGGCCAGTCGCTGACGGGGACACAGGCTCACCAGGGGCACAGTGAAATGCCATGATGCTGGGCACAGGCAGGAAATGCTGATTCTGAAAGAGGACAGAAGGGAGCAGTGAGAGCACAAAAAGCCAGCAGGTACCTGGAGGACCCTACAGGGCCCTCAAGCCCACACTGCCTCCTACTCACTTACCAGAAATGTCCCCAGGCCCTCCTTCATAGGTACAGATGCACTGTCCAGCCTGCCATTGGCTCCCACAGTGCGCTTAGCACTGTCCACACCTTAAGGCGGCAGGAAGGGGTGTATAACACACTGGGGTGTGATGGTCTGTCAGTTATACATATGCTAGTGTGTGGATTTGGGGGTTGGTTTGTTTTTTAAACACCCTGATTTCTCCTATACCTCCTCCTTCCACCCCATACGCACCAATTGAATCCCCAACTCTTCCCCTACCCCACCCTGCAGCTTCCACTGCAATTTCCTCCCTGTCACACCCACTCCCATCAGCACTGGATCCTTGCTACCCTTGAGATAAGATGCTCACTCATGAGAGGTAGTGGGACAGTACCATCACTATAGTTAAGGCTGAGACTAGCTTATTGTTTAATAGCCAAATTTTCTAAGTGGTCTAAAATCCAAATGTTGACTTGGATGGTCTTGAAATTTGCTGTGCCTCATGGGGCTGGAGTAAGGGTAGCAACCCAAACAGGAGGACATTGAAGCAAGGGGTTCCCAAGACACAGACGCCCTTCCCTTCCTCCCCAAAAAAACATGTGACATCAAATTTTTTGCAAATCTGGGGCTCAAACTATGGCTCTGACTCTCCCCAACCTGCTATCACCTGCTCAGGATTGATCATAGCTTTTGTCAAACACCCACTGCCCCTTTGGGGAAACAATATTTTTAAAGCTATTCAGGGGGAAATGCTGGACCTACAACGTGGCTTGAGCAAAACCGATAAGCTAGAGAAAGTCATTTGTGCCTTTGAAGCAGGACGAGGCTCTTGCAAGCCAGAGTGTTTGCAGGGACCTGGACAGCAGAGTAAGTGGGTGGCCACTAATCTGGAGCAGCACCCACGAACTGTGAGTTTGAGTCCTGCCTTTGCAGCTTTTGGAGACTGTGCGTTCAGCACATTAGCTGCTCCTTGCCTGCGTTCTGCATGGGTGTTTTCTGGAAGTTTTGCCTGAGAGCAACACTTCTGGTTTAAGAGTTAATATTTCAGAGTGCTCTAAAATGTATGTGCAGACTCTGATTTTACTCTAGAAGTATTGTTAAGGAAAATAGCATTAAGGAAATTGCTGGAAGATGGAGACTCTAGTAAGTAGCAGCATTAGTGTAATGTAATTGTTCTCCATGCGCTTCACTCATTTTCTGAGCAATAGGACAGAGTGTTGATTGCTCATTACAACCATCTGTAATCCATGTAAACCAGCTCGCACAGCCTCTCCCCACCACCGTCCTGGCACCCCTGACTGGAGAAATGTGTGTTAACTACTGAGGGTCGGGAGGGAGGCTTAACCTTGAAATGTGTGTTAACTACTGAGGCTAAACAATCTGTTCCATCTTGTATGTAGCTGAGGCACCTTGAGTTCATTTCCCAGACCCGAAAAAGAGCTCTGCCTGCCTAAGCTCATCTCTCTCAGCAACAGAAGTGGGACCAACAAAAGACACACGCCCCCCCCCGCCCCGTGTCTCTCACATCCTGGGACCAACATGACTGCAACAAGACTGCTCGCACCTTCCGACATCTGCGCCCACAAGCCAAGGGATCCCACCTCTCAACCTCACCCCAAAGCGTGGCTGGCCCTGTGAGGAGCGGGTGAGAAGAGACGCCAGGCGCGAGGAACAGCCAGGCACCGGGCTCTTCTTAGGTTCCGCAAACCCCAAAGGGCGTCCCGCCCCGACTGGCCACAGCAAAGCCAAGCGGCGGCGGGCGGGCGGCTGAACAGCCCAGTGGTCAGGACACCGGCCCCGGGTCGCTGCTCTGCCACCACCGCGGCCGTGGCCCCCGCTCCCAGCGCCCGCAGGAGCCGCCCAGCGCTGCCCGGCCTGGCACGGGCGCCGCGGCGGGGCCGGCCCTGGGGAAGCGCCGAGGCGGGGAGCCCGCCCCATCTCCCCGCAGGGCCCCCCCGCCCCGTCTCCCCGCAGGGCCGCCCGCACTCACCTGGCCATGGGCCCCGCTCTCGGTGCGGCCCCCCCCCGCCCCGTCCCCCCGCGGGCCCCCCCCGCACTCACCTGGCCATGGGCCCCGCTCTCGCTGCGGCCCCCCCCCCGCCCCGTCCCCCCGCGGGCCCCCCCCCGCACTCACCTGGCCATGGGCCCCGCTCTCGGTGCGGCCCCCCCGCCCCGTCCCCCCGCGGGCCCCCCCCCCGCACTCACCTGGCCATGGGCCCCGCTCTCGGTGCGGCCCCCCCGCCCCGTCCCCCCGCGGGCCCCCCCCGCACTCACCTGGCCATGGGCCCCGCTCTCGGTGCGGCCCCCCCCGCCCCGTCCCCCCGCGGGCCCCCCCCCCGCACTCACCTGGCCATTGGCCCCGCTCTCGGTGCGGCCCCCCCCGCCCCGTCCCCCCGCGGGGCCCCCCCCGCACTCACCTGGCCATGGGCCCCCTCCGTCCCGTCCCCCCGCGGGCCCCCCCCCCGCACTCACCTGGCCATTGGCCCCGCTCTCGCTGCGGCCCCCCCCGCCCCGTCCCCCCGCGGGCCCGCCCCCGCACTCACCTGGCCATGGGCCCCGCTCTCGCTGCAGCCCCCCCCCGCCCCGTCCCCCCGCGGGCCCCCCCCCCCCCGCACTCACCTGGCCATTGGCCCCGCTCTCGGTGCGGCCCCCCCCGTCCCGTCCCCCCGCGGGCCCCCCCCCGCACTCACCTGGCCATGGGCCCCGCTCTCGCTGCGGCCCCCCCCGTCCCGTCCCCCCGCGGGCCCCCCCCTGCACTCACCTGGCCATGGGCCCCCCCCGTTCCCCCGCGGGCCCCCCCCCGCACCCACCTGGACATGGGCCCCGCTCTCGCTGCGGCCCCCCCCGCCCCGTCCCCCCGCGGGCCCCCCCCGCACTCACCTGGCCATGGGCCCCGCTCTCGCTGCGGCCCCCCCCCGCCCCGTCCCCCCGCGGGCCCCCCCCCCGCACTCACCTGGCCATGGGCCCCGCTCTCGGTGCGGCCCCCCCGCCCCGTCCCCCCGCGGGCCCCCCCCGCACTCACCTGGCCATGGGCCCCGCTCTCGGTGCGGCCCCCCCCGCCCCGTCCCCCCGCGGGCCCCCCCGCACTCACCTGGCCATTGGCCCCGCTCTCGGTGCGGCCCCCCCCGCCCCGTCCCCCCGCGGGCCCCCCCCCGCACTCACCTGGCCATGGGCCCCCCCCGCCCCGTCCCCCCGCGGGCCCCCCCCCGCACTCACCTGGCCATGGGCCCCGCTCTCGCTGCGGGCCGCGTCGCGTCACCTCCCCTCCCGCCTGGCCCGGCCCGGGGCCGCGGCGGGCCGCAGAGGCATCGCCCCGCCGGGCTGGTGGGCGCGGGCCGGGCGCCGAGCCAGGGGCAGGAAGCTCCGCGGGCCCCGCCCGCAGCCGGTCCCGAGCGCGTCTCCCCTCAGCCGCGCGGCGAGCTGCGCCGAGCACAGCGGCGGCCACGTCACGAAGGCGACAGCAAGTAGCCAATGAGGGAAGAGGCACTCCCCAAGGTTCGTCCTCTGAATGGATCATATTGGACCTGTCCATCTTTCCAAAACCCAATCAGTGCCCTGTTCGGCGCCGGAACCCCACCCCCACAGCGTGAGGAGCCAATCACAATGCTGGCGGAGCCCAGCACTTCCTCTTGCGTCACGGTCGTGGCCAATCAGACACCGAATCTCAGATCAGTAGCTCCCTCTCATTGGCGAATGTCACCGGAGCGCTGTCCAATCGCAGGGGCCGCAGTGTGATTCTGCCCCTTTGGGCGGGGTCATCTGAAGATACGCGCTCTATTTTAGGTTTTCTCAGCCAATCGCGGTACCAGCTAACGCTTATCCGGCTTCCTCCCCGGGCGTCACCATCATGAAAGAACCAATCAGGGGCTTTCAAACAAATAACAGTTGCGTTTGCCCTCGAAGCAAGAGCCAACCAAGATCCGCGATTCTGAGTGGCAGCCGAAAAACCCAATAGCGGCTCCTCTGCCATAATAATGGCGATTTTGAGGGAAAGGAAGAACCAATAAAGCTTGAAGAGTACAAAAGGTCAAAGATCGCCTGCCCAATCGGCTCTTCAAATGGGCGGGAGAAAAGGATCGGTTGGCCAATAGGCTCTGCGGATGGGCGTGGCTGAAGACACAGCTGGCCAGTAGGCGTTGTGGATGCGTGTGTCGGAGGGAGCGGCTGCCCAATGGGAACTGGGCATGTTTGGGGCCCAGCGCGCGGCTAACCAATAGAAGGTGTCGGTAGGCGGGCGGGAGTCTGGCCAATCGAGGCCGCTGACGGGCGGGGCGGAAAGTGCCGCCGGCCAATAGGCGCTGAGGAGGCGTGGCGGGCTGAGCGGGAGCCTCCGGCTGGACGCGGCCCGTGGCTGAGACGGCGGCTCCCGGAGCGGGATCCGAGGCCCCGGGCGGCGCCATGGAGCTGGGGGCGGGCGCGGGGGCGGGCGCGGGCCCCGGGGGCGGGCCGCGGCCGGGCCGCATCCTGCTGCTGCTGCTGGGCGGGGGCCACGGCTGGGCCCGGCGGGGCGGGGCGGAGGCCGCGCCCGGGCCCGGGGGCTCCGAGGCGGCGCGGAGGCCGGAGCCCGCCTCCGACCCGGACTACGAGGCGCTGCCGCAGGGCGCCGCCGTCTCCACCCACATGCTGGCCGGGGCCGTGGCGGGGGTGCTGGAGCACTGCGTGATGTACCCCGTGGACTGCGTCAAGGTGAGGGGCGCGCCGCGGGCGGGGGCTGCCGGCCCGGGTCAGGACCCTCCCTCCGTCCCCCCCTCCCGGCCGGCCCGGGGCAGGACCCTCCCTCCCGGCCGGCCCGGGGCAGGACCCTCCCTCCGTCCCCCCCTCCCGGCCGGCCCGGGGCAGGACCCTCCCTCCCGGCCGGCCCGGGGCAGGACCCCCCCCCCACCCGGCCGGCCCGGGGCAGGACCCCCCCCCCCACCCGGCCGGCCCGGGGCAGGACCCCCCCCCCCACCCGGCCGGCCCGGGGCAGGACCCCCCCCCCCACCCGGCCGGCCCGGGGCAGGACCCCCCCCCCCACCCGGCCGGCCCGGGGCAGGACCCCCCCCCCCACCCGGCCGGCCCGGGGCAGGACCCCCCCCCCCACCCGGCCGGCCCGGGGCAGGACCCCCCCCCCCACCCGGCCGGCCCGGGGCAGGACCCCCCCCCCCACCCGGCCGGCCCGGGGCAGGACCCCCCCCCCCACCCGGCCGGCCCGGGGCAGGACCCCCCCCCCCCCACCCGGCCGGCCCGGGGCAGGACCCCCCCCCCCCACCCGGCCGGCCCGGGGCAGGACCCCCCCCCCCCACCCGGCCGGCCCGGGGCAGGACCCCCCCCCCCCACCCGGCCGGCCCGGGGCAGGACCCCCCCCCCCACCCGGCCGGCCCGGGGCAGGACCCCCCCCCCCACCCGGCCGGCCCGGGGCAGGACCCCCCCCCCCACCCGGCCGGCCCGGGGCAGGACCCCCCCCCCCACCCGGCCGGCCCGGGGCAGGACCCCCCCCCCCACCCGGCCGGCCCGGGGCAGGACCCCCCCCCCCACCCGGCCGGCCCGGGGCAGGACCCCCCCCCCCACCCGGCCGGCCCGGGGCAGGACCCCCCCCCCCACCCGGCCGGCCCGGGGCAGGACCCCCCCCCCCCACCCGGCCGGCCCGGGGCAGGACCCCCCCCCCCCACCCGGCCGGCCCGGGGCAGGACCCCCCCCCCCACCCGGCCGGCCCGGGGCAGGACCCCCCCCCCCACCCGGCCGGCCCGGGGCAGGACCCCCCCCCCCACCCGGCCGGCCCGGGGCAGGACCCCCCCCCCCCACCCGGCCGGCCCGGGGCAGGACCCCCCCCCCCCCACCCGGCCGGCCCGGGGCAGGACCCCCCCCCCCACCCGGCCGGCCCGGGGCAGGACCCCCCCCCCCACCCGGCCGGCCCGGGGCAGGACCCCCCCCCCCCACCCGGCCGGCCCGGGGCAGGACCCCCCCCCCCCACCCGGCCGGCCCGGGGCAGGACCCCCCCCCCCCACCCGGCCGGCCCGGGGCAGGACCCCCCCCCCCCACCCGGCCGGCCCGGGGCAGGACCCCCCCCCCCCACCCGGCCGGCCCGGGGCAGGACCCCCCCCCCCACCCGGCCGGCCCGGGGCAGGACCCCCCCCCCCCACCCGGCCGGCCCGGGGCAGGACCCCCCCCCCCCACCCGGCCGGCCCGGGGCAGGACCCCCCCCCCCCCACCCGGCCGGCCCGGGGCAGGACCCCCCCCCCCCACCCGGCCGGCCCGGGGCAGGACCCCCCCCCCCCACCCGGCCGGCCCGGGGCAGGACCCCCCCCCCCCACCCGGCCGGCCCGGGGCAGGACCCCCCCCCCCCCACCCGGCCGGCCCGGGGCAGGACCCCCCCCCCCCCACCCGGCCGGCCCGGGGCAGGACCCCCCCCCCCCCACCCGGCCGGCCCGGGGCAGGACCCCCCCCCCCCACCCGGCCGGCCCGGGGCAGGACCCTCCCTCTCTCCCTCCCTCCCAGCCCGACATCCCGGCCCGGGGCAGGACCCTCCCTCCCTCCGTCCCTCCCTCCGTCCCTCCCGGCCGGCCCGGGGCAGGACCCTCCGTCCCTCCCTCCGTCCCTCCCGGCCGGCCCGGGGCAGGACCCTCCGTCCCTCCCTCCGTCCCTCCCGGCCGGCCCGGGGCAGGACCCTCCGTCCCTCCCTCCGTCCCTCCCGGCCGGCCCGGGGCAGGACCCTCCGTCCCTCCCTCCGTCCCTCCCGGCCGGCCCGGGGCAGGACCCTCCGTCCCTCCCTCCGTCCCTCCCGGCCGGCCCGGGGCAGGACCCTCCCTCCCTCCCGGCCGGCCCGGGGCACGACCCTCCCTCTCTCCCTCCCTCCCTCCCGGCCGGCCCGGGGCAGGACCCTTCCTCTCTCCCTCCCTCCCTCCCGGCCGGCCCGGGGCAGGACCCTCCCTCCGTCCCCCCTCCCGGCCGGCCCGGGGCAGGACCCTCCCTCCGTCCCTCCCTCCCGGCCGGCCCGGGGCAGGACCCTCCCTCCGTCCCTCCCTCCCTCCCGGCCGGCCCGGGGCAGGACCCTCCCTCCGTCCCTCCCTCCCTCCCGGCCGGCCCCCGGCCGGCCCGGGGCAGGACCCTCCCTCCTTCCCTCCCGGCCGGCCGGCCGGCCCGGGGCAGGACACCTCCCTCCCTCCCGGCCGGCCGGCCGGCCCGGGGCAGGACCGACCGACCCTCCCTCCCTCCCGGCCGGCCGGCCGGCCCGGGGCAGGACCGACCGACCCTCCCTCCCTCCCGGCCGGCCGGCCGGCCCGGGGCAGGACCGACCGACCCTCCCTCCCTCCCGGCCGGCCGGCCGGCCCGGGGCAGGACCCTCCCTCTCTCCCTCCCTCCCGGCCCGACATCCCGGCCCGGGGCAGGACCCTCCCTCCCTCCGTCCTTCCCTCCGTCCCTCCCGGCCGGCCCGGGGCAGGACCCTCCGTCCCTCCCTCCGTCCCTCCCGGCCGGCCCGGGGCAGGACCCTCCGTCCCTCCCTCCGTCCCTCCCGGCCGGCCCGGGGCAGGACCCTCCCTCCCTCCCTCCCGGCCGGCCCGGGGCAGGACCCTCCCTCCCTCCCGGCCGGCCCGGGGCAGGACCCTCCCTCTCTCCCTCCCTCCCTCCCGGCCGGCCCGGGGCAGGACCCTTCCTCTCTCCCTCCCTCCCTCCCGGCCGGCCCGGGGCAGGACCCTCCCTCCCTCCCTCCCTCCCCGGCCGGCCCGGGGCAGGACCCTCCCTCCCTCCCTCCCTCCCGGCCGGCCCGGGGCAGGACCCTCCCTCCCTCCCTCCCTCCCGGCCGGCCCGGGGCAGGACCCTCCCTCCCTCCCTCCCTCCCGGCCGGCCCGGGGCAGGACCCTCCCTCCCTCCCTCCCGGCCGGCCGGCCCGGGGCAGGACCGACCCTCCCTCCCTCCCTCGCGGCCGGCCGGCCGGCCCGGGGCAGGACCGACCCTCCCTCCCTGCCTCGCGGCCGGCCGGCCCGGGGCAGGACCGACCCTCTCTCCCTCCCTCCCGGCCGGCCGGCCCGGGGCAGGACCGAACCTCCCTCCCTCCCTCGCGGCCGGCCGGCCGGCCGGCCCAGGGCAGGACCGACCCTCCCTCCCTCCCTCCCGGCCGGCCGGCCCGGGGCAGGACCGACCCTCCCTCCCTCCCTCCCGGCCGGCCGGCCCGGGGCAGGACCGACCCTCCCTCCCTCCCTCGCGGCCGGCCGGCCGGCCGGCCCGGGGCAGGACCGACCCTCCCTCCCTGCCTCGCGGCCGGCCGGCCGGCCGGCCCGGGGCAGGACCGACCCTCCCTCCCTCCCTCGCGGCCGGCCGGCCGGCCGGCCCGGGGCAGGACCGACCCTCCCTCCCTCCCTCGCGGCCGGCCGGCCCGGGGCAGGACCGACCCTCCCTCCCTCCCTCGCGGCCGGCCGGCCCGGGGCAGGACCGACCCTCCCTCCCTCCCTCGCGGCCGGCCGGCCCGGGGCAGGACCGACCCTCCCTCCCTCCCTCGCGGCCGGCCGGCCGGCCCGGGGCAGGACCGACCCTCCCTCCCTCCCTCGCGGCCGGCCGGCCGGCCCGGGGCAGGACCGACCCTCCCTCCCTCCCTCCCTCGCGGCCGGCCGGCCCGGGGCAGGACCGACCCTCCCTCCCTCCCTCCCTCGCGGCCGGCCGGCCCGGGGCAGGACCGACCCTCCCTCCCTCCCTCGCGGCCGGCCGGCCCGGGGCAGGACCGACCCTCCCTCCCTCCCTCGCGGCCGGCCGGCCCGGGGCAGGACCGACCCTCCCTCCCTCCCTCGCGGCCGGCCGGCCCGGGGCAGGACCGACCCTCCCTCCCTCCCTCGCGGCCGGCCGGCCCGGGGCAGGACCGACCCTCCCTCCCTCCCTCGCGGCCGGCCGGCCCGGGGCAGGACCGACCCTCCCTCCCTCCCTCGCGGCCGGCCGGCCCGGGGCAGGACCGACCCTCCCTCCCTCCCTCGCGGCCGGCCGGCCCGGGGCAGGACCGACCCTCCCTCCCTCCCTCGCGGCCGGCCGGCCCGGGGCAGGACCGACCCTCCCTCCCTCCCTCGCGGCCGGCCGGCCCGGGGCAGGACCGACCCTCCCTCCCTCCCTCGCGGCCGGCCGGCCCGGGCCAGGACCGACCCTCCCTCCCTCCCTCGCGGCCGGCCGGCCCGGGCCAGGACCGACCCTCCCTCCCTCCCTCGCGGCCGGCCGGCCCGGGCCAGGACCGACCCTCCCTCCCTCCCTCGCGGCCGGCCGGCCCGGGCCAGGACCGACCCTCCCTCCCTCCCTCGCGGCCGGCCGGCCGGCCCGGGCCAGGACCGACCCTCCCTCCCTTCCTCGCGGCCGGCCGGCCGGCCGGCCCGGGCCAGGACCGACCCTCCCTCCCTCCCTCGCGGCCGGCCGGCCCGCCCGCCCGGGCCAGGACCGACCCTCCCTCCCTCCCTCGCGGCCGGCCGGCCCGCCCGCCCGGGGCAGGACCGACCCTCCCTCCCTCGCGGCCGGCCCGCCCGCCCGCCCGGGGCAGGACCGACCCTCCCTCCCTCCCTCGCGGCCGGCCCGCCCGCCCGCCCGGGGCAGGACCGACCCTCCCTCCCTCCCTCGCGGCCGGCCCGCCCGGGGCAGGACCGACCCTCCCTCCCTCCCTCGCGGCCGGCCCGCCCGGGGCAGGACCGACCCTCCGTCCCTCCCTCGCGGCCGGCCCGCCCGCCCGCCCGGGGCAGGACCGACCCTCCGTCCCTCCCTCGCGGCCGGCCCGCCCGCCCGCCCGGGGCAGGACCGACCCTCCCTCCCTCCCTCGCGGCCGGCCGGCCCGCCCGCCCGGGGCAGGACCGACCCTCCCTCCCTCCCTCGCGGCCGGCCGGCCGGCCCGCCCGCCCGGGGCAGGACCGACCCTCCCTCCCTCCCTCGCGGCCGGCCGGCCGGCCCGCCCGCCCGGGGCAGGACCGACCCTCCCTCCCTCCCTCGCGGCCGGCCGGCCGGCCCGCCCGCCCGGGGCAGGACCGACCCTCCCTCCCTCCCTCGCGGCCGGCCGGCCCGCCCGCCCGGGGCAGGACCGACCCTCCCTCCCTCCCTCGCGGCCGGCCGGCCGGCCCGCCCGCCCGGGGCAGGACCGACCCTCCCTCCCTCCCTCCCTCGCGGCCGGCCGGCCGGCCCGCCCGCCCGGGGCAGGACCGACCCTCCCTCCCTCCCTCGCGGCCGGCCGGCCCGCCCGCCCGGGGCAGGACCGACCCTCCCTCCCTCCCTCGCGGCCGGCCGGCCCGCCCGCCCGCCCGGGGCAGGACCGACCCTCCCTCCCTCCCTCGCGGCCGGCCGGCCCGCCCGCCCGCCCGGGGCAGGACCGACCCTCCCTCCCTCCCTCGCGGCCGGCCGGCCCGCCCGCCCGCCCGGGGCAGGACCGACCCTCCCTCCCTCCCTCCCTCGCGGCCGGCCGGCCCGCCCGCCCGGGGCAGGACCGACCCTCCCTCCCTCCCTCGCGGCCGGCCGGCCCGCCCGCCCGGGGCAGGACCGACCCTCCCTCCCTCCCTCGCGGCCGGCCGGCCCGCCCGCCCGGGGCAGGACCGACCCTCCCTCCCTCCCTCGCGGCCGGCCGGCCGGCCCGCCCGCCCGGGGCAGGACCGACCCTCCCTCCCTCCCTCGCGGCCGGCCGGCCCGCCCGCCCGCCCGGGGCAGGACCGACCCTCCCTCCCTCCCTCGCGGCCGGCCGGCCCGCCCGCCCGCCCGGGGCAGGACCGACCCTCCCTCCCTCCCTCGCGGCCGGCCCGCCCGCCTGCCCGGGGCAGGACCGACCCTCCCTCCCTCCCTCGCGGCCGGCCGGCCCGCCCGCCCGCCCGGGGCAGGACCGACCCTCCCTCCCTCCCTCGCGGCCGGCCGGCCCGCCCGCCCGCCCGGGGCAGGACCGACCCTCCCTCCCTCCCTCGCGGCCGGCCGGCCCGCCCGCCCGCCCGGGGCAGGACCGACCCTCCCTCCCTCCCTCGCGGCCGGCCGGCCCGCCCGCCCGCCCGGGGCAGGACCGACCCTCCCTCCCTCCCTCGCGGCCGGCCGGCCCGCCCGCCCGCCCGGGGCAGGACCGACCCTCCCTCCCTCCCTCGCGGCCGGCCGGCCCGCCCGCCCGCCCGGGGCAGGACCGACCCTCCCTCCCTCCCTCGCGGCCGGCCGGCCCGCCCGCCCGGGGCAGGACCGACCCTCCCTCCCTCCCTCGCGGCCGGCCGGCCCGCCCGCCCGGGGCAGGACCGACCCTCCCTCCCTCCCTCGCGGCCGGCCGGCCCGCCCGCCCGGGGTAGGACCGACCCTCCCTCCCTCCCTCGCGGCCGGCCGGCCCGCCCGCCCGGGGTAGGACCGACCCTCCCTCCCTCCCTCGCGGCCGGCCGGCCCGCCCGCCCGGGGCAGGACCGACCCTCCCTCCCTCCCTCCCTCGCGGCCGGCCGGCCCGCCCGCCCGGGGCAGGACCGACCCTCCCTCCCTCCCTCCCTCGCGGCCGGCCGGCCCGCCCGCCCGGGGCAGGACCGACCCTCCCTCCCTCCCTCGCGGCCGGCCGGCCGGCCCGCCCGGGGCAGGACCGACCCTCCCTCCCTCCCTCGCGGCCGGCCGGCCGGCCCGCCCGGGGCAGGACCGACCCTCCCTCCCTCGCGGCCGGCCCGGGGCAGGACCGACCCTCCCTCCCGGCCGGCCCGCCGGCCCGGGGCAGGACCCTCCTGCCTGGCGCTGCTCCCTGGCCCGCGACTGGAGCCTCCCGCCCGGCCCGACATCCCGGCCCGGGGCAGGACCCTCCTGCCTGGCGCTGCTCCCTGGCCCGCGACTGGAGCCTCCCGGCCGGCCCGACATCCCGGCCCGGGGCAGGACCCTCCTGCCTGGCGCTGCTCCCTGGCCCGGGGCAGGACCCTCCTGGTTGGCCCGACATCCCGGCCCGGGGCAGGACCCTCCTGCCTGGCGCTGCTCCCTGGCCCGCGACTGGAGCCTCCCGGCCGGCCCGACATCGCGGCCCGGGGCAGGACCCTTCCGACCGGCCCGGCGTCCTGCCTGGCGCTGCTGCCTGGGCTCTCCAGTCCAGCCCGGGCAGCCTGGGGAGAGCTGGGGGCCAGGGCTGGGCTGTCCAC
The DNA here is from genome assembly GCF_965140295.1 of Lepidochelys olivacea. Classification (NCBI taxonomy): domain Eukaryota; kingdom Metazoa; phylum Chordata; order Testudines; family Cheloniidae; genus Lepidochelys; species Lepidochelys olivacea. Next base: position 126,224,915 of record NC_140417.1, on the reverse strand, counting down.
AGAGCTGTTCGGTGCACGTAACGCCCCTCTCTTGCTGCACTTTCAGACGCGGATGCAGAGTTTGCAGCCGGAGCCTGCCGCCCGCTATCGGAATGTGCTCGAGGCCCTGTGGCGGATCGTCCAGACAGAGGGTTTCTGGAGGCCAATGCGGGGCATGAACATCACGGCCACTGGGGCCGGCCCTGCCCACGCCTTGTATTTTGCCTGCTATGAAAAGTTAAAAAAGACATTGAGTGATGTTATCCATGCTGGGGGCAATAGCCATGTGGCCAATGGTATTGATCCTTCCTGCACCGCTTCCCTGCACCACCATCCCCGAGGGGCTAGAGCAGCTGAGGGCAGCCCTGCTGGCTGGGGTGGTAAAGTCAAGGGCAGGGCATCCCCAGAAGCCAGGTCTCTTGTGCTCCCTCAGGATGACTCAAGAGAGCTCAGACTGGTTGTCAGAGCTGTTTCTCTCCCTCTGCATAGGTACCATCTCCCAGACATTGTATCTGCATAGCTCTGTACCAGCTCTGCTGGGCCTCTGTGTCCGCTCCTCTGCACTGGCGGTAGAGCAGGCAAGGGCTGTGTGCATCAAGGGGAGAGCATGAGTGGCACTAGAGGTGCTTGCTACTGTTTAGACCTGTTCAAGGGGCCAGGTGCAGCAATGGGGAAAACAACTGTGCCCCAGCTAATGGGAGGGGAGCACGGTGCGTGTGTGCCGGTTCTTTGGGGAGTCAGGCGTAGGGGCCTGGGCTTGCTGTGTGGCTCTCCAAGGTGCTGTAATGCCACCAGTTTCCTCGCCCAGCCCAGGGCAAGGTTTCCTTGGTGATGGTGGCCAATGGGCAGGGAGACACAACTGGTAGCAATAGCCGAGGCTGATACTTAGTGCGGTGGGCTTAAAGCATTAGATGTGCTGCACTCAGGCCAGTCTGCTGAAGATGGAGCAGATGTCCTAAGCAATGTCCTCTCTCCAGTCATTAGCTAGCAGCCCATCTGCGCAGTGCTCTGGTTCCACATCACCCTTCCCTACCAATCCCAGTGCTGGGCAAGGGGAAGTACTGTACTCGTGCTTGAACCTATTCATAGACCTGTCTGAGATGTTCCCAGGTATCTGACTTTGAGGAACAGGTTAGTGGGGCTGGGAGCTGGCCAACACCTTCCCCTTGCTCACAGCAACACCTGTGGATGGGAGCTGCCTGCAGGACTTCCCCTCGTCTCTGAGCTGGGATTGACTGCAGCATTGTGGGTAGGTAGAGTGGAGCTGGGTTCAGGATGCAGCCCTCAGAGTTCCCGTGCCTTACTCCTAGGGTGCCTTTGACTTTCTCTGGCTCCCCACGCTGCTGTGCTTGAACAGATTTGGGACTCGTTGGACCTGCATTGGAGGGTGTATTTTACCCTGGTGGATACTGGGGTTCAGTGGGATCCTGACTATGGAGTGGTTTCTCACTCTGGGACACGGTGAGGCATGGTCCGATGGGGTCCCTGTGAGTCTGTTTGCATCTTCTCTCTAGTAGGTGCTGGGATTAAGTGAGGCCTAGTCGTCTCCATAGGGATCTGGCAGATTATTGCACTTCCCCTCAATTTGTGGGTTCTGAAGCTGGGGGTTGCTGGCATCTGGCCCTCCTCTTGGGCAGGATGTGGTGGCTGCATTAGGAATTTACCAGTCTTCTCCTTTCTGGTAGTGGAGTCCTGGCAGTGGGTGTCTCCCTCTTCTCTGGCGAGGGGCTCTGGGGCTCAGTGGAGCCCTGGGTCTCTCGCCATCTCCTCCCCTCACATGTGTCAGTTCTTGTTTTACAGGTGCAGCGGGGTGTGTAGCAACTTTGCTCCATGATGCAGCTATGAACCCTGTGGAAGGTAATGATGACCCCATCTCCTCTGCAGGGGAGGCCCCATAGGCGGGGGTGAGGGTGTGTGGTGCTTCCTCTGTGTGGGAGCTGAATTCATCTCTGTGCTGTGCTCCTGTCTGTGGCACCAGGGGGCGCTCTCATTCTGCCCTAATGAGGGAGAGTCCTGCAGAGAGCAACATCCCCTGCCTAAGGCCCAGGCCTGGATAGCTCAGTGATATCCATTTAGGGAGTTGGATTAGCCAGAAGGTTTCTGTCCTAGGAAAAAGGAGCCAGCCTCAGTCTGGGGAATCTAGTGGCAGAGAGTGAGGGAGTCAGCCGTTTCCCCCAAGGGACTTGTCATGGGGATCAGCAGAAAAAGCAGCAGCTCTAGCTAGTGGATCTGGATTCAGATTACCGGCGATCTGGGCTGTGGTGAGTGCAGTTCTCACTTGGGCCCACCTGTGCTGAGGCTAGGGAGAGGGTGTGAGTGCTGGGAAACACTGCTCTGTGGAAGCGGCCTTCCCTCAAGGTCCTGCATCCCCTTTGTAGGGTGTTCCTAGGAGAGCCTTCGCAAGATACATACTTGCAGCCAAATGCCTCTTGAGTCTGAGTGCACCTGCAAAGGCAAAGAGCTGGGCTTGCCCATTGCTTGGATGTTACTCCCCAAGAACATGCAGGTGCTTTTGGCTCAGTAGATGACATTCCCTCCTTGTGGTGAGGCTGACCCCTATGCCCCACGCTAAGGTGTGCTCTGGCTCTTTCTGCAGGACATGGGGTGTTAGGCCTGGTGACCCGCCCAAATTCCAGCTCAGTTATTTGTGTTCTGTCTCCTGAATCCCCCTGCAGTCGCAGTCAGAGAGTTGTTTCTGCTCTGCTGCGTAGAGCTTGAGTTAGGCTCTTGAACAGCTGCTGTTTTCCACTTGGAAGTAATCTGGGCTGTGGCTGTAAATGAGCACATGTGTCTGGCTGAATTAGTGAAATACTTGGGGATATTCTGGGATGGAAGATGCTGTAGAAATGCAGGGATCTGCCCAGATGCTGAGATCCATCTGAGAAACGGAATGATGTTCTCTGACTGCCTCATAGGTCTGTAACAACAGAGGGAGGGATTGGTCTCTCCAAGGGAAGACGTAGATGCTTGGTGCTGAGCTCAGTGTGCGAAAGCTGACTGAAATGAAGTGTAGCAGCCCTTGGGTGTGCAGCCGGATACTAATATGGTGAGGTAGCTGGCACCCTGCAAAGAGCAGTTCTAGCTCAGTGGTTCTCAAATGTTTTTACAGGTGACCGCTTTCACATAGCAAGCCTTTGAGTGCGACCCCCTCACCCCCCATATAAATTAAAAACACTTTTTTTTATATATTTAACACCATTATAAATGCTGGAGGCAAAGTGGGGTTGGCGTGGAGGTTGACAGCTCACGACCCCGCCATGTAATAACCTTGCAACCCCCTGAGGGGTCCTGACCCCCAGTTTGAGAACCCCTGCTCTAGCTAGATTCCTGGCTGGGTGTGGGGTTGCTGGGAGTTACGGATCTTGAACCAGGGGTTTTCTGGTCTTAGTTGTCAGTTGTCTCTGAAGCCAGTGAGAATAGAACCCAGGGAGCTCCCTAGCCCTATACTCATCCTTTCTCTCTCTCGTTATCCCCTTGGTGGCTTGGCCACTGGACGCTGTCGCTGACTGCTTGCTGCTGTCATCTGCCCCAAGTGGTCAAGCAAAGGATGCAGATGTACAACTCACCTTACCAGCGGGTGACGGACTGTGTGCAGGCCGTATGGCGCAACGAAGGGGCTGGGGCCTTCTACCGCAGCTACACTACCCAGCTCACCATGAACATCCCCTTCCAAGCCATCCACTTCATGACTTACGAATTTCTGCAGGAGCAGCTCAACCCCCAAAGACAGTATAACCCTGGCTCCCATGTGGTCTCAGGGGCCTGCGCGGGTGCTGTGGCCGCCGCTGCTACCACGCCATTGGACGTTTGCAAAACACTGCTCAACACCCAGGAGTCCCTGGCCTTGAACTCCAACATCAGTGGACATATCACAGGCATGGCCAATGCCTTCAGGACGGTGTACCGAGTGGGCGGTGTGACCGCCTACTTCCGTGGGGTCCAGGCCCGGGTCATTTACCAGATGCCCTCCACAGCCATTGCTTGGTCCGTGTATGAGTTTTTCAAATACATCCTCACCAAGCGCCAGGAGGAGCGCCGGGCTGGGAAGTGAGTCAGAGCTTGGCCCTGCTCTGGGCCCATGTAATCTCCCCTCCCTGCCTCTGCCTCTCGGTGTCTCCCTTTTGGTTTGGTTTGTGCGGGAGACGGGGAGGCAGGAAAGCCCTTGGGTTCTAGCAAGGCCATCTGTTGCCTGGGGCTGCTGCAGCTCTGCTCAGACAGCACAGCCTGCCCCTGTCCCCAGAACCCTCGAGTGATGTCATCCTGTAAGCTACAGCCCAGGTTACCTGCCCTTGCACTTCCACCTAGGAGCTGTGTTCCTGCTCTTCCCCCTACCAAATCTCCTTGAACGTAAAGCTTTGTCTCTCTGGGGATAACGAATACCATGACCCACCACTGGCAAGTCAAAGCTAAGGTGCTCAGGAAAGGTCCTTGCCATTGCCTGGAGTGCCAAGGGCTATTGGCTGGTTTCTGGCTGGGGGAAGTGTAAGCTTAGCCGTTGTCTAGCAGCACGCACACACAGATGCACGCCTGACACCGACTGCCCTGTTGCCAGCTGGCAGGAAGAATTGCCCGGGAGGGGAGTTCGTAGGTTTGTGATTGTTCCTACTCTTGGCGCCTCCAATAAATAATTCTGCTTTATTGTCATGTCCCTTGTTACTCTTGTAAAGCCCAGCTCCTGTGGTCTGGCTTGGGGCCTTTCAGTAGCTCTCCAGTGAGTGTTATGCAGTTGTACAGGCTGCGGATGGTGCTCCCATCTTGCATGTTGGGGAGATGTAACTAAATCTGCTGAAAACTCCCTGCTTGGAGCTGGGAGAGAGGCGGGAGAGAATGTGGCAGGCTGGTGGTGAGGCAGGGCTGTTAGCCAGCAGCCAGAGAGTTGGGAAATGGGCAGGGTGGTGGCGAATGAGGTGTGATGGGAAAACGGCAGTGGCTGGGAGGGAAAGCGGAGAAAGGAGGAGCTGAGTGACAGCAAAGGAAGGGAGACTGGGCTGGCTGATGATCCCTATTGGGAGAAGTGGGACCAGCCAGTGGTCAATGGGATGTATGCCGAGAAGCTCTCTCAAGATATGGCCCTCAGTATGGAATCGTTCCAGAGCTCTAGGCAGGGGCTGGGTTCCTGCAGAGTTGGGGAGTAAGGGGAGGAGATTCCTGTCTGCTATTGAGGGAGGGAGGAGTAGGTGTATGGGAAGGGCCTCTGGCTGCTAGTCAAGGAGGAGTGGGAGCCTTGGCTGCCCTCTGAGAAGGTGAGAGGGACCCTGGTGCTCAGTGGTGGGGATGGGTTATTTATTTCCAGCTGGGGGATGGGTTATTTATTTCCAGCCCATGACCTGTTGCTCAGCAGCTGGCATGGATCATGATCAGAAGTGGGAGAGGCTGCAGGAGATTTGTCTGGGCTACAGGACTGACCTTCTGCTAGCTGCTCTGCATGAGTGTGTCTGTAGGGTGTGGTGTGGCTGAAATACAGGTGCTCTCAGGACAGTTCACCTGCACCAGGAAGGTCAGCAAAGAGCATGGGTGAGATGGAGAGGGTGTGAATAAGAGCAGTGGGTGGCATTTTGGGGGCTCTTGGCTTCATGCAGGCTAATGCTAGAGAGGACTGGAGCTACAGCCCATAGGGCAATTGCAGTGCTCTGCAATGCTCCAGGAGGGGGCTACAGCTTTCCTGCCCATGGGGAGATGAGCCAGTTGCTGGCCTTTGGCTGAGCCAATGTATGTAACACATCACCTCTGGGGCTGTCTCCTCTGCTGGCACAGACATGGACATAGGGCTGATAGAAAACTCATGGAAATAAATGGAAAGGCTTGAGTGGCCTTTGGGTCAGAGCCTCCTTGGTGAACAAGTCTCTTGCATCTTAACTTCACTGATACTCTAGGCCCTAAATACCTTCCTGCTGCCTTCTTGGTCCAGCATGCAGTGCTGGAAAGGCAGCTGGCTCTGTTTGCCATGGGAGCATAGGAATTGCTGTATTGGATCAGAGCAATAAGCCAGCTAATCCAGTGACCTGTCTCTGGCAGGAACCAATCCTAGGTACTTCTTGCACTGACATGCAGGGATAGGCAAGCATGGGTTCCTCTGCCCGCAGGGAAAACTTCCTTGTGAGCCCAGATAGGTTGGTTCTTGCCTGTGAATGATTGGATTGCTTCCCCCAATTCTTTTACTATAACTTCTGGATCTTCTCTCGAGAACTATCAAATCCTTTTTTTAATTCTCCAAAGCTCTTGACCTCAATGGTCTCATGTAGCAGCAAGTTCCACTGGGCAATGGTGTGTTGCATGGAAAAGTATTTCTTTGGTCTGATTTTTTTTCTGTAAGCCTTGTGGCCTTACAGAGAATGGAGCTCGCTATTGATAACTGTTGGTGACTGGAGGGAAGAGCTGCTCAGAGCTCCCCGAGAGCTCCAGGTGGCCAGGGGCTCCTAGGGAAGGGTGCTCTCTGCTTGTCCATTGGAGAGCGGGGGGAAGGGGCTGAATGGGCCGGCCTCATTTGCATTTCCTTCCCGTGACCATTTGGGCCACGTTTTTTAACTACCTCTAAGCTTTGAGTTTGGGGCAATCCAGTGGCATTGACCCTTTTGGGAAAAGGGACAAAACACTGACCCAAAGGTGTTTGGAGTCACCCTGACCACAGCTGCGGTGAGGCCCAATTGGGTCAGGGAGATTGGAAACGCTGGTGGCAAAGGGGAGGGGTGGAGCGCAGGTGTTGTAACATGCGGGTTTTAAGTTAAACTGATTTGTTCCAGACACGTGGATGTGGCTTTGCTGTAGCTGCTTCGGCAGGGTAGATGTGGTGACTGTTGCGCTGCAGGGTGATGGTGTGTTTGAAGATAAAACCACAGTGTGTGGCGGGCTGCGTGCAGCCCGTCCCAGCCAGTAATTAAAGCTGAAGTTGTTTCAGGTGAGTCATGGGGTAGAGTCCCATGAGCAGCATGGGCCTGGGAGAATCCTTGGAATTAGAGGATTGGGCCAAAAGAAATCTGATGAGGTTCAACAAGGACAAGTGCAGAGTCCTGTACTTAGGACAGAAGAATCCCATGCACTCCTACAGACTAGGGACCGAATGGCTAGGCAGCAGTTCTGCAGAAAAGGACCTAGGGGTTACAGTGGACGAGAAGCTGGATATGAGTCAACAGTGTGCCCTTGTTACCAAGAAGGCCAGTGGCATTTTGGGGTGTATAAGTAGGGGCATTGCCAGCAGATCGAGGGACGTGATCGTTCCCCTCTATTCGATATTGGTGAGGCCTCATCTGGAGTATTGTGTCCAGTTTTGGGCCCCACACTACAAGAAGGATGTGGAAAAATCGGAGAGAGTCCAGTGGAGGGCAACAAAAATGATTAGGGGCCTGGAACACATGAGTTATGAGGAGAGGCTGAGGGAACTGGAATTGTTTAGTCTACGGAAGAGAAGAATGAGGGGGGTTTTGATAGTTGCTTTCAACTACCTGAAAGGGGGTTCCAAAGAGGATGGATCTAGACTGTTCTCAGTGGTAGCAGATGACAGAACGAGGAGTAATGATCTCAAGTTGCAGTGGGGGAGGTTTAGGTTGGATATTAAGAAAAACTTTCACTAGGAGGGTGGTGAAGCACTGGAATGCGTTACCTAGGGAGGTGGTGGAATCTCCTTCCTTAGAGGTTTTCAAGGTCAGGCTTGACAAAGCCCTGGTTGGGATGATTTAGTTGGGGATTGGCCCTGCTTTGAGCAGGGGTGGGACTAGATGACCTCCTGAGGTCCCTTCCAACCCTGATCATCTGTGATTCAGGACAATAAACTATGACTGGGGAACAGTGCAGGAGGGAAGTGGTAGAAGACACCTGCCACTTATAAATGCTGGAGGAGGACTGAGGTTCGGACTATTGTTAAGATACCCAGGGCATGGGGGAGTCTTAACACACAGAATTTGTTAATTGCAGGTTTTCCCCAATTCACTCTGCTGTCCTGCTCCCACCTTGTGTGTCTCCCGCCCCGCCCCGCCTCCCCACCCGCACCCCCCAGTAAAGTTCTCTTTGTTTCATATCTCTGGACTCGGTGCTGGTGAGTGGGGAAGTATTATTCACCAAAGGTGCCCAGGGTAGTATTGTTTGTTTGTTTTCCCTTTTTGTTGCCAACACCTCCTGGCAGAAGGGCTACACCCCTTTGCTGTGGACCTCTGTCTCCAAGTCCATTGTCAGCGCAGGGCGTAGGGTTCCAGAGGGAGGCTCTGCTTCCTTTTCACTATCTGGAAGCGCGGCTGCCTGTAGGAGCAGTGCTGGGCCAATGGAATCTGACAGCGTAACAACGGCTGCTTTTTTATTAGGAGCCAGAAGCTGAGGTGGGACCTTTATTTATTACAGAGGCATTAGGCAGGAACTGCACAAATCTTTGGCTGTTCCACTTGGTGGAGGTCTCTGATTTCTAAGGGTTGCTCCTGGGACCATGAGGTTCCGATTTGAAGTTTCTGTGCAGTGTGCCTCATTGGCTAGTCTGGATCTGTTAGAGCTGTCCAAACCCAGACTGTTAGAGCTGTCCAAACCCAGACTGTTCAGCAGGGAGGTTATGGCAAAGCTCCAGGGCTGTTGTGCATTGGCTGTCTGGTTTATCCCTGTTCTTCCCTCTTCATATGTTGCTTGTTGTGTCAGTCTCTGCCAAGAATTCACAACCTGTCTCCCACTACATGTAGGTAGCACATGGCACGTCATGGGAGCTACCAGACACCAATAACTGATCATTTTAAGATCTGATTCCTTGTGACTTGCCAGGGCCAGTAATGCTGGTGAGACCAGGACAAATGCTTTCAGGACCAGTCAGGCCTTGGTCGCAGGGTTTAGTCCTGGCCTTTCCACACACTGCTCCCCCTGCCTTTCTCTGTTCACTGCAGAGGGGTTTCTGGAATTTACTCCCTGCTCTCCCGGCCCCAAACCTTCACAAATTGGCCTCTGAAACATGGCGACAGTCCATGGCCTCTTGCACTGGGGGTGTGAATGAACTGGTGCAATGTGGGATGGTGCACTGCATCCACACAGCTCTCCCTGCAGGCATGGCAGAGCCTGTGGCTTATTGCACATACCCCACAATGCCCTGCGGGGGTCCCTGGAGCCGAGGCAGCTAGCCCACATTGCCACACACAAGATGACTCCCTGGAGGAAGTGCTTAGCATTTATGGTATCTAATGTCTATTAACATCTGTTCACAATTTTAGCTTGTTCCAATGGATTATTTGAATGGGTCTGTCCTGCACGGGCTGTGACAGACAGACAATATGCTGTAATATCCTGAACAAACCTTATATAAGTGAGAGAAACTTTAAGGACATTAAACCTTCTAGGATTAGCATTGATGCCTTTGGGGTCCATTGTATTAAATGTGTAATTGTGTACATGCTATTGTGGCATTGTACGTGCCTTCTCTCATACTGTACTTCCTCCCTGAGCAACCCTATGAAGTCACCCCCCTGGACAGAGATGCATGTACTGGTTCAAACCAGATTCTCCAGGGCACATGTGCGTGCACACACAGGATTTTTGCATAAATAGCCTGGTTTTAAACTGGCTCAGGGCCTTATTTCTGATCCAGCAAATGGACAGGACCCTGGTCCGTGGAAGGCCCCAGTCCTTAGCGTACAGTTGGAAGGACTGGGCCTACTGAGGTGCTTGTTCTGAGCTGGAGCTGTGGTGAATTTGTGATCACAAAGAACCACAATTTGTCTATCCTAATAACCTGCCAGGGAAGGATGGTTCAGGCTCTCCGCAGACCTCCAGCGCATTGGCAGAGGGTCCAGCAGATGGGGAGAATCTTAGGGCCAATGCCCTGGAGGGAAGCAGGAACGAGGCTGATGAAAGCTGCAGCCTGTTCCATCCTGGCCAAGCACCCCACTGCAACCGGAGCAGTGGACAACCCAGCGGCTGGAGCAGGAGAGGGTGCCTGGAACTCCAGCATTTTGCAGACCAGGAAAGGCAGTGTCAATATGAGAGAGAAGAGAAGGAGAAACCAGCACAAGAACATAACATAAGACCATCAGAACGGCCAGGCTGGGTCAGACCAAAGGTCCATCTAGCCCTATATCCTGTCTTCTGACAGGTTTCAGAGTAGCAGCCGTGTTAGTCTGTATTCGCAAAAAGAAAAGGAGGACTTGTGGCACCTTAGAGACTAACAAATTTATTTGAGCATAAGCCTCAGTAGGCCCAGTCCTTCCAACTGTACGCTAAGGACATTGGTGAGGCCTCATCTGGAGTACTGTGTCCAGTTTTGGGCCCCACACTTCAAGAAGGATGTGGATAAATTGGAGAGAGTCCAGCAAAGGGCAACAAAAAATGATTAGGGGACTGGAACACATGAGTTATGAGGAGAGGCTGAGGGAGCTGGGATTGTTTAGCCTGCAGAAGAGAAGAATGAGGGGGGATTTGATAGCTGCTTTCAACTACCTGAAAGGGGGTTCCAAAGAGGATGGCTCTAGACTGTTCTCAATGGTAGCAGATGACAGAACGAGGAGTAATGGTCTCAAGTTGCAGTGGGGGAGGTTTAGATTGGATATTAGGAAAAACTTTTTCACTAAGAGGGTGGTGAAACACTGGAATGCGTTACCTAGGGAGGTGGTAGAATCGCCTTCCTTAGAGGTTTTTAAGGTCAGGCTTGACAAAGCCCTGGCTGGGATGATTTAACTGGGAATTGGTCCTGCTTCGAGCAGGGGGTTGGACTAGATGACCTTCTGGGGTCCCTTCCAACCCTGATATTCTATCATTCTATGATTCTATCATTCTAACCTTTCATGAGCTACAGCTCACTTCATTGGATGTCTTCTGACAGTGGCCAATGCCAGGTGCCCCAGAGGGAATGAACAGAACAGGGAATCATCAAGTGATCCATCCCCTGTTGCCCATTCCCAGCTTCTGGCAAACAGAGGCTATCCCTTTTCATACCTCACAGGGATGTTGTGAAAATAAATTAATTAATATCTGTGAAGTATTCAGATACTATAGTGTGAGTACTAACCTTGGGGTGAGTGAGTTTGTTTGGCAGTTTTTTCTTTTTCTTTCAGGTTATTTCAGTTACAGGGTCAATTGGGATTGTGTGTTTGGGGACAGTCTGAGCCATTGTTCCCTTGATCAGCCTCAGTCAGCCTTGTGATCACCCTCCCCCTATGTGATTAACGAGGGGTAGGGCTGACCTAGGAGGGAAGGCCTTAAAAGTCAGAGCCTAAGCGACCAAGGGGAGCTAGAGAGAGGAGTCTGTAGGAGGGAGTCATAATATTATTGTTATGCTTAGGAATGGCCACATCGCCAGTGCCCACGCTGCTCCTGTCTCCTGCGCCTGTATCCAGACAGAGAACCTAACCGTGGATGTCTCTACCCAGATCCTGGCATGGACTTGCAGAGACTGGGCCCTGCATTTCCCACTCTCAGAAAGCCAGGATGGGGGGAGCATCCAATGTGAAAGGTGCCTGCTGGTGGAATCTCTCAGGAAGCAGGGGGGAGAGGTACAGGAGGAGGTGGCTAGGCCGATGCGCATCCGTGCCCACAAGGAATTCATTGACAGTTTTCATATGGAGGCTTCCATGGCTGAGGACGCTATCCAGCTACAGAGGACTGCGCATGCCGCCGGGGGAGGAGGATATGGCTCTGTCACAGGGAGGTCACTGGCTGCTGGTGACTTCCAGCAGCAGGCTGTGCCCCATCCCTACTCCCAACCCACCCACCATGATGATGGAAAACCGATATGCTGCCCTGGCGATTCCTCATCACTCGTTGCTCCCAAAGGTGGAGGAGGAGAGGCCATGTACCCCCAAGGCTGGGAGGATCACAGCCGCCACTCCCAAGAGGAAACGTATGGTAGGGGTGATGGGAGCCTCTCTTCTGAGGGGGACGGAGGCACCTATCTGTTGCCCTGACATGGCATCCCGGGAGGTATGCTGCCTGCCCGTATCTGAGATGTTACGGAGGGATTGTCGAGGATCATCCGTCCCTCTGACTACTACCCCATGCTACTCATCCATGTGGGCACAAATGATACTACGAGGTTTGATCCTCAGCAGATCCGAAGTGACTACAGGGCTCTGGGAGTAAGGGTGAGGGAGTTGGGAGTGCAGGTGCTGTTCTCTTCAGTTAAGGGTAGGGGCCCAGGCAGAGACCGATGCATCCTGGAGGTGAATGCCTGGCTGCGAGGATGGTGTCGCCGGGAGGGTTTCGGCTTCCTTGACCACAGGATGCTGTTCCAGGAAGAAGGATGCTAATCAGAGATAGGCTGACCTCATAAAGGAAGGGGAAGAGCATATATGTCTACAGACTGGCTAATCTAGTGAGGAGCGCTTTAAACTAGGTTCGATGGGGGCAGGTGACCAAAGCCCACAGGTAAGTAAAAAACATGGAGACCTCGGAGAAGGATCAGAATCTGGGGGGAGCATGGGCTTTTATAGCAGAAATAAAGGAGAGACAAGACAGAAGTCGGGGGAGGGGAATCAAATAAGTATCTGAGATGTCTGTATACTAATGCAAGAAGTATGGGGAATAAGCAGGAAGAACTCAAAATGCCAGTAAATAAACTCAACTATGACATAGTTGGCATCACGGAGACTTGGTGGGATAATACACATGACTGGAATATTGGTATAGAAGGGTACAGCTTGTTTAGGACATCTTCTGGGAAAGTAACACAGCGGGGCACAGATTATCTAACAAGTTCTTGGAATGTATTGGAGACAATTTTTTATTTCAGAAGACTGAGAAAGCTATGGAGGAGAGGCTGTTCTAGATTTGATTTTGACAAATAGGGAGGAACTGGTTGAGAGTTTGAAAGTGGTAGGCAACTTGGGTGAAAGTGATCATGAAATAGTAGAGTTCATGATTCTAAGGCATGGTAGGAGGGAGAACAGCACAATAAAGACAATGAATTTCAAGAGGGAAGTCTAGCAAACTCAGGGAGTTGGTAGGTAAAATCCTATGGGAAGCACTTTTAAGGGGAAAAACAACTGAAGACAGTTGGCAGTTTTTCAGAGAGACATTATTAAGGGCACAAGAGAAAACTATCCCCCTGTGTAGGAAAGATAGGAAGTATGGCCAGAGACCACCCTGGCTTAACTGGCTTCAATGATCAAACTCAAAAAAAGTCCCAAAAAAAGTGGAAACACGGTCAACTTACAAATGATGAATATAAACAAATAACACAAGTATGTAGGACAAAATTAGAAAAGCCCAGGCACAAAACAAGATCAAACTAGCTAGGGACATAAAACGAAACATGAAAACATTCTACAAATACATTAGAAGCAAGAGGAAGACCAAGGACAGGGTAGGCCCACTACTCAATGAGGGGGAAAAGACAATAACCGAAAATGTGGAAATGGCAGAGATGCTTAATGACTTATTTGCTTTGATTTTCACCAAGAAGGTTAATGGCAATTGGACGTCTAACATAGTGAATGCCAGTGAAAATGCACTTCCTGGACACTACAGTGCTAATAAACGATGGTCACATAACCACCACCCTATACCGGAAACCTACTGACCGCTATTCCTACCTACATGCCTCCAGCTTTCACCCTGACCACACCACACAATCCATAGTCTACAGCCAAGCTCTGCGATACAACTGCATTTGCTCCAACCCCTCAGACAGAGACAGACACCTACAAGATCTCCATCAAGCACTCTTACAACTACCCTCTGATCCCACTGAGAGTTACCAAAAGCAGCAACAGCATTTGCTCAAGAAACTCCCTGAAAAAGCACAAGATCAAATCCGCACAGACACACCCCTGGAACCCCGACCTGGGATATTCTATCTACTACCCAAGATCCATAAACCTGGAAATCCTGGGCGCCCCATCATCTCAGGCATTGGCACCCTGACAGCAGGATTGTCTGGCTATGTAGACTCCCTCCTCGGGCCCTACGCTACCAGCACTCCCAGCTACCTTTGAGACACCACTGACTTCCTGAGGAAACTACAATCCATTGGTGATCTTCCTGATAACACCATCCTGGCCACTATGGATGTAGAAGCCTCTACACCAACATTCCACGCAAAGATGGACTACAAGCCGTCAAGAACACTATCCCCGATAATGTCACGGCTAACCTGGTGGCTGAACTTTGTGACTTTGTCCTTACCTATAACTATTTTACATTTGGGGACAATGTATACCTTCAAATCAGCAGCACTGCTATAGGTACCCGCATGGCCCCACAGGATGCCAAAATTTTTATGGCTGACTTAGAACAACGCTTCCTCAACTCTCGTCCCCTAATGCCCCTACTCTACTTGCGCTATATTGATGACATCTTCATCATCTGGACCCATGGAAAAGAAGCCCTTGAGGAATTCCACCATGATTTCAACAATTTCCATCCCACCATCAACCTCAGCCTGGTCCAGTCCACACAAGAGATCCACTTCCTGGACACTACAGTGCTAATAAATGATGGTCACATAAACGCCACCCTATACCGGAAACCTACTGACCGCTATTCCTACCTACATGCCTCCAGCTTTCACCCTGACCACACCACACGATCCATCGTCTACAGCCAAGCTCTGCGATACAACCACATTTGCTCCAACCCCTCAGACAGAGACAGACACCTACAAGATCTCTATCAAGCATTCTTACAACTACCCTACCCACCTGCGGAAGTGAAGAAACAGATTGATAGAGCCAGAAGAGTTCTCAGAAGTCACCTACAACAGGACAGGCCTAACAAAGAAAATAACAGAACGCCACTAGCCGTCACCTTCAGCCCCCAACTAAAACCCGTCCAACGCATTATTAAGGATCTACAACCTATCCTAAAGGATGACCCAACACTCTCACAAATCTTGGGAGACAGGCCAGTCCTTGCCTACAGACAGCCCCGCAACCTGGAGCAAATACTCACCAGCAACCACACACCACACAACAGAACCACTAACCCAGGAACAGAGTAACAGCCGTGTTAGTCTGTCTTCGCAAAAAGAAAAGGAGGACTTGTGGCACCTTAGCGACTAACCAATTTATTTGAGCATGAGCTTTCGTGAGCTACAGCTCACTTCATGCTGTAGCTCACGAAAGCTCATGCTCAAATAAATTGGTTAGTCTCTAAGGTGCCCCAAGTCCTCCTTTTCTTTTAACCCAGGAACCTATCCTTGCAACAAAGCCCGTTGCCAACTGTGCCCACATATCTATTCAGGGGACACCATCACAGGGCCGAATAACATCAGCCACACTATCAGAGGCTCGTTCACCTGCACATCCACCAATGTGATATATGCCATCATGTGCCAGCAATGCCCCTCTGCCATGTACATTGGTCAAACTGGACAGTCTCTACGTAAAAGAATAAATGGACACAAATCAGATGTCAAGAATTATAACATTCATAAACCAGTCGGAGAACACTTCAATCTCTCTGGTCACGCGATTACAGACATGGAAGTCGCTATTTTACAACAAAAAAACTTCAAATCCAGACTCCAGCGAGAAACTGCTGAATGGGAATTCATTTGCAAATTGGGTACAATTAACTTAGGCTACCTTGCATAATGACTTAGCCACTCCCAGTCTCTATTCAAGCCTATTTCCCCTTGTTTTTTCCTACCCCCCCCGCCTTCCCCAGATGTTCTTGTTAAACCCTGGATTTGTGCTGAAAATGGCCCACCTTGATTATCATACTCATTGTAAGGAGAGTGATCACTTTAGATAAGCTATTACCAGCAGGAGAGTGGGGTGGGAGGAGGTATTTTTTCATGCTTTGTGTGTATATAATAAGATCTTCTAAACTTTCCACAGTATGCATCCGATGAAGTGAGCTGTAGCTCACGAAAGCTTATGCTCAAATAAATTGGTTAGTCTCTAAGGTGCCACAAGTATTCCTTTTCTTTTAGTGAAAATGTAGGATCAGAGTCTAAAACAGGGAAAGAACAAGTAAAAAATTACTCAGACAAGTTAGAGGTTTTCAAATCACCAGGTTCTTATGAAATGTATCCTAGAATACTCAAGGAGATATCTGAGCCATTAGCAATTTTCTCTGAAAAGTCATGGAAAAGGGCAAATATAGTGCCCATCCATAAAAAGGGAAATAAGGACAACCCAGGGAATTACAGACCAGTCACCATAACTTCTGTACCCAGCAAGATAATGGACCAAATAATTAAGCAATCAATTTCCAAACATCTAGAAGATAAGGTGATAAATAACAGTCAGCATGGATTTGTCAAGAACAAATCGTGTCAAATCAACCTGATAGCTTTCTTACAGTGTAACAAGCCTTGTGGATAGGGGGGAAGCGATAGATGTGGTATATCTTGACTTTAGTAAGGCTTTTGATACTGTCTTGCATGACCTTCTCACGAACAAACTAGGGAAATACAACCTAGATGGAGCTACAATAAGGTGGGTGCATAACTGGTTGGAAAATCATTCCCAGACAGTAGTTATCAGTGGTTCACAGTTATTCTGGAAGGGCATAACGAGTGGGGTCCCACAGGGATCAGTTCTGGGTCTGGTTCTGTTAAATATCTTTATGCCATTTTCTAAATCATTGATGGAGCAGAGGTTCTCAAACTGTGGTCCGTGCACCACCAGTGGTCCGCAAGCTCCATTCAGGCAGTCCACGGATAGTTCCCTGTAAGTTGCGTGCCTGGGCGGTTGCACGAGAAAATGAAGGGCCACCCACCTAATTAGTGGAGCCATGTCTGTGCGTCTCCACTAATTAGATGCCTGGACCCTGGAGAAGATGCACATGTAAGGTGAGGTGGTGGCCTTGAGGGGAATATGGGCAAGTGGGAGGAGGCAGTGGGGTGAGAACAATTGGTGGGGGGAATCTTGGATGTGCAGGGCTGTGGCAGCCAGAGAAAGAGGTGACTTTCCCCAGTTCCAGAGCTGCGGCTGCCGGGAGAGAGATGGCCTCCTTCCCAGCCTCAGAGCTGTGGCTGCTGTGATGAGGGAGAGACCCCCCCTCCTTCCCAGCCCCAGCTGTGGGGTTGCTGTGGCGGGGGAGAGAGGGCACATCCATTGCATTAGAAAGGTAAGACTACTGATATTAAAATATGAGTTGTGTGCTTTTATTTGTAGAACAAAAAAAGTTAAGATTTTTTTTATATAGCGCTTTTGTCAAGGTTCCTCCCCCACTCTGAACTCTAGGGTACAGATGTGGGGACCTGCATGAAAAACCTCCTAAGCTTATCTTTACCAGCTTAGGTCAAAACTTCCCCAAGGTACAAAATATTCCACCCTTTGTCCTTGGATTGGCCGCTACCACCACCAAACTAATACTGATTACTGGGGAAGAGCTGTTTGGACGTGTCTTTCCCCCCAAAATACTTCCCAAAACCTTGCACCCCACTTCCTGGACAAGGTTTGGTAAAAAGCCTTACCAATTTGCCTAGGTGACTACAAACCCAGACCCTTGGATCTTAAGAACAATGAACAATCCTCCCAACACTTGCACCCCCCACTTCCTGGGAAATGTTGGATAAAAAGCCTCACCAATTTGCATAGGTGACCACAGACCCAAACCCTTGGATCTGAGAACAATGAAAAAGCATTCAGTTTTCTTACAAGAAGACTTTTAATAAAAATAGAAGTAAATAGAAATAAAGAAATCCCCCCTGTAAAATCAGGATGGTAGATATCTTACAGGGTAATTAGATTCAAAAACATAGAGAACCCCTCTAGGCAAAACCTTAAGTTACAAAAAAGATACACAGACAGAAATAGTTATTCTATTCAGCACAATTCTTTTCTCAGCCATTTAAAGAAACCATAATCAAACACATACCTAGCTAGATTACTTACTAAAAGTTCTAAGACTCCATTCCTGGTCTATCCCCGGCAGAAACCAGCATATAGACAGACACACAGACCCTTTGTTTCTCTCCCTCCTCCCAGCTTTTGAAAGTATCTTGTCTCCTCATTGGTCATTTTGGTCAGGTGCCAGCGAGGTTACCTTTAGCTTCTTAACCCTTTACAGGTGAGAGGAGCTTTCCCCTGGCCAGGAGGGATTTCAAAGGGGTTTACCCTTCCCTTTATATTTATGACAGCTTTTATCTAAACTGCTTTACAATAGTTAGCTAATGGTGCAAACAACATTTGGAAAGATTATTAAGTGGTCTGCCGAGAGCCTCAGCAATTTTCAAGTGGTCTGCGAAAAGAAAATTTGAGAACCACTGGGCTAGAGAGTACACATATATAGTTTCCATATGATACCAAGTTGGGAGGGGTTGCAAGTGCTTTGGAGGATATGATTAAAATTCAAAATGATCTGGACAAACTGGAGAAATGGTCTGAAGTAAATAGGATGAAATTTAATAAGGACAAATGCAAAGTACTCCACTTAGGAAGGAACAATCAGTTGCACACATACAAAATGGGAAGTGACAGCCTAGGAAAGAGAACTGTGGAAAGGGATTTGGGGGTCATAGTGGATCACAAACTAAATATGAGTCAACAGTATAACTCTATTGCAAAAAAAGCAAACATAATTCTGGGATGTATTAGCAGGAGTGTTGTAAGCAAGACACGAAAAGTAATTCTTCTGCTCTACTCCGCACTGATTAGGCCTCAACTGGAGTACTGTGTCCAGTTCTAGGCACCACGTTTCAGGAAAGATGTGGACAAATTGGAGAAAGTTCAGAGAAGAGCAACAAAAATGATGAAAGGTCTAGAAAACGTGACCTATGAGGGAAGATTGAAAAAATTGGGGTTGTTTAGTCTGGAGAAGAGAAGACTGAGAGGGGACATAACAATTTTCAAGTACATAAAAGGTTGTTACAAGGAAAAGGGTGGTAAATTGTTCTTGTTAACCCCTGAGGATAGGACAAGAAGCAATGGGCTTAAATTGCAACCAGGGATGTTTAGGTTGGACATTAGGAAAAAATTCCTAACTGTCAGGGTGGTGAAGCACTGGGATAAATTGCCCAGGGAGGTTGTAGAATCTCCATCCCTGGGGATTTTTAAGAGCAGGTTGGACGAACAATTGTCAGGGATGGTCTAGATAATACTTAGTCCTGCCTTGAGTGCAGGGGACTGGACTAGATGACCTCTCGAGGTCCCTTCCTGTTCTATGATTCTATAGTGCTGAGCATCATGGAAAAACCCATGAAGAAATAAATAATTGTCTTCAGATTAGGTTTTGATCAGTGTGCAGTAAATAAGACATTTTGCCACATAGTGAATGAACCTGCCAAACAACCAGTGGGGCCACTGGCCAATCAAGGTGCCAAAGGAGCACTCAAGGCAGATAAAGCTTTTGCGGAGAAGTTAAATTAATTCTTTGCATCAGTCTTCACTGCAGAGGATGTGAGGGAAATTCCCACACCTGAGCCATTCTTTTTAGGTGACAAATCTGAGGAACTGTCCCCACATTGAAGTGTCAATAGAGGAGGTTTTGGAACAAACTGATAAACTAAACAGTAATAAGTTACCAGGACCAGATGCTATTCATCCAAGAGTTCTGAAGGAATTCAAATATGAAATCACAGAACTACTAACTGTGATTTGTATCCTATAATTTAAATCAGCTTCTGTACCAGATGGCTGGAGGATAGCTAATGTGACGTCAATATTTAAAAAATGCTCTGGAGGTGATCCTGGCAATTACAGGCCAATAAGCCTAACTTCAGTGCTAATAAAATTTGCAGATGACACAAGGTTGGGAGGTATTGCCAATATGGAGGAGGACCGGAATATCATACCAGAAGATCTGGATGACTTGTAACCTGGAGTAATAGAAATGGGATGATATTTAATAGTGCAAAAAGCAAGGTCATGCATTTAGGGACTAACAACAAGAATTTTTGCTATAAGCTGGGGACTTATCATTTGGAAGTGAAAATGGAGGAGAAAGAGCTGGGGGTATTGGTTGATCACAGGATGACTATGAGCCGTCAATGTGATGCTGCTGTGAAAAAAGCTAATGCAGTCCTAGAATGTATCAGGCAAAGTATTTCCAATAGAAACAGGGAAATGTTAGTACCATTATACAAGGCACTGGTGAGGCCTCATCTGGAGTATTTTGTGCAGTTCTGATCTCCCATATTTAAGAAAGATGAATTCAAACTGGAAATGGTGTAGAGAAAGGCTACTAGGATGATCTGAGGAATGGAAAACCTGTCTTATGAGAGGAGACTCAAAGAGCTTGTTTTGTTGAGCCTAACCAAATGAAGGCTGAGGGGAGATATTGCTGTCTCTAAACACATCAGAGGGATAAATATGAGGGAGTGAGATAAGTTATTTAAGTTAATCACCAATGTGGACCCCAGAACAAACGGCTATAAACTGGCCATCAACAAGTTTAGGCTTGAAATTAGGTCAAGGTTTGTAACCATCAAAGGAGTGAAGTTCTGGAGCAGCCTTCTAAGGGGAGCAGCGGGAAAAAACCTAAATGGCTTCAAGACTGAGCTTGATAAGTTTATGGAGGGGATGATCTGACAGGACTGCCTACAATGGAGTATGGCCCAGTAGTGACTGCCTGTAGCAAAAATTCCCAACGGCTGGACATGGGACACGAGATGGGGAGGGCTCTGAGTTACTACAGACAATTCTTTCCTAGGTATCTGCCTGGTGGGTCTTGCTGGGTACTCAGGATCTAACTGATCACCATATTTGGGGTTGGGAAAGAATTTTCCCCTGGGCCAGAGTGGCAGACACCCTGGGGATTTTTTGGCTTCCACTGCAGCATGGGGCAAGGGGACTCTTGCAGGTTTAAACTAATGTAAATGGTGAATTCTCTGGAATTGAAGTCTTTAAACCATGATTTGAGGACTTCAGTAACACAGCCAGAGGTTATGGGTCTATTACAGGAGTGGATGAGGGAGGTTCTATGGCCTGCAATATGCAGGGGGTCAGACTAGGTGATCACAATGGTCCCTTCTGACTTTAGTAAGATTATCTGAGTAAGAATAGACATTACAATTTTAAACCTAACCAGTGTCGCATAAGTGACTTGCCACAAGATGTCAGAACATGTTAGTATTAGAACTGACTGGGTCTAATATTTATTTAATTTTCTTTCTTGATATAGGGACTAGATACAATGCTCCTGTCAGATAATTTCTAAGTTACTATCTGCAAGAACACTAGAGTTTTTGGTTGCATAAGTAGCCCCTGGAATCACAGTTAAAATTGCGCTCCCCTCCCCCGAAATCTGAAATGGCGCCCTGAGGGCAGGCACAGAATTTGTCCCCCACCCCCACACGTGGCCCCATTGGCCTGACTGGAGCTGCCCCCAGCCCAAATATAGAAGTCAAACTAGGCCTGTAAGTAAAAATAGTAAAAATATATAGTAAAAACAGAATTGTCAGACACGCATAGATGGACAAAATACTTTGGGGAAGAGTCAACCTGGTTTTTGTAAAGGGAAATCAGACCTCACCAATCTACTAGAATTTTTCGAGGGGGTCAACAAGCATGTGGAGAAGGGAGACCCAGTGGATATCGTGTACTTGGACTTTCAGAAAGTCTTTGACAGGATCCCTCACCAAAGGCTCATAAGCAAAGTAAGCCATCATGGGACAAGAGGGAAAGGGCCTTGCATAGATCAGTAACTGGCTAAAAGATAGGACACAAAGGGTAGGAATAAATGGTCAGTTTTCACAGTGGATCTTACTGGCACCAGTGCTGTTCAACATATTCATAAATGGTCTGGAAAAAGGGGTAAACAGTGAGATAACAAAGTTTGCAGACAATATTAAATTACTCAAGTTAGTTAAGTCCAAAGCAGACTGTGAAGAGTTACAATGGGATCTCACAAAACTGGGTGACTGGGCGACAAAATGGCTGATGAAATTCAGTGTTGATAAATGCAATGGAAAACATCCCAACTATACATATGAAATGATGGGGTCTAAATTAGCTGTTACCTCTCAAATAAGAGATCTTAGAGCTCAATGTGCATCAACAGTCAAAAAAGATAACAGAATGTTAGGAACTATCAGGAAAGGGAAAGATAATGTCATAATGACACAATAGAGATCCATGGTACATCCACACCTTCAATCTGGTGTTGCCCCATCTCAAAAAAGCTATATTAGAATCCGAAAAGGTTCAGAAAAGGGCAATAAAAATAAGGGGTCTGGAACAACTTCCATAGAAGGAGAGATTAAAAAGACTTGGACTGTTAGAAAAGAAATGAGTATGGGGAGATATGATAGGGGTCTATAAAATCATGAATAGTGTGGAGAAAGTGAATAAGGAAGTGCTGTTTACCCCTTAGTTTAACACAAGAACCAGGATCAGACACTGAAATTAATAGGCAGCATGTTTTAAACAAACAAAAGGAAGTACTTCTTCACATGATGCATAGTCAACCTGTGGAACTCATTGCCAGGGGATGTTGAGAAGGCCAAAAGTATAAGTGTGGGTTCAGAAAAGAACTAAGTTCATGATAAGTTCATGGAGGACAGGTCCATTGGTGGCTATTAGCCAGGATAGGCAGGGATGCAATCCCATGCTCTGAGTGGACTAAACCTCTCATTGCCAGCACCTGGGGCTGAATGACAAGGCCTGGATCACTCAATAAATTGCCCTGTTTTGTTCATTATCTCTGAAGTACCTGGGATTGGCTGCTGTCGGAAGACAGGATACTTGGCTAGATGGACCATTGGTCTGACCCAACATGGCCGTTCTTATGAAAGCTAGCCCCATAGGTTCTAAAGAGGAAAACTTATGCAGGATGGTTGTCAGACAACTCCGTAAAGATTTTTAACAGCGGAATGGTGGTTTGCTAGCAAGATGTCTATCTGAACAGGGGAAATGTAACTGTGAAAAGTGATGGCAAACCTGCCATCAAGAGAATAGACCCGCCCATGCAACAAGTCAATGGGTTTCCCAAGGGAACAGGTCAGCAATGACCAGTTGTCATCATTCAATATTTAACAATGGGCTCTTCAGTCTAGCAGAGGAAGTTCTCACATGATCCAAGGGCTGGGAGTTGAAGCCAGACAAATTCAGATAGGAAATAAGGCACACAGTTTTAACAGTGAGAGAGTAAGTAACCACTGGAACAATGTACCAAGCGGCGTGATGGCTTGGCTGGGGACGGTCTCCGGCCTGTCTTACCCGGGAGGTCAGACTGGGTGATCACAATGGTCCCTTCTGGCTTTGGAATCTGTGAATCTTTCATCCTGTGGCGAGAGGGTATTCGTGAGGGGTGTGATGGGGAGCTCACAGCTGATTCCCTTTCACCCCAGCTGCACGGTCCCTGCAGAGCTGCATGGATTTCTGTAAACTGGTCCTGCTCAGCCATGCTGGCTTGGTGCCCTGGGGCACTGCTGAGCTCACTCTCCTGGCTTAGTGGGATGACAGTCAGGTTCACACCTGGCCTACCTAGTTCTAACGCATGCCTACAGGAGCTCTCGGCTGTGACAGGAAACTCCAAACAAGGCCGGAGAAGATCAGGTGCCGACGACTTGCACAAACACCCTAAGTCTTATAACAACAAACCTGGCAACGCTAATTCCCCCTGCAAAGCTAGCTGCTGTCAAAGGCAAATCTCTGGGAGCCTGGAGTCCAGCCCCACACCTGCGCCAGAGGCAGTCAGGTGTGCTGGAGCCCTCCCCCCACCCCCCAACACTGCCTGCAATGGAACTGAGGGAGGGGGCTTAGGAAACATGGCTAGAGAAGGGGAACTGAGCCCCACTCACAGCCTGTGGGGACCTGGGACTGCACCTTCCCCTTGCACAGGGCACCTGGTCCTTCAAAGCATTTCCCCAGACAGTGCCACAAGAGCGTCTTCTCAGCATCGCCTACCGCGGGCATTCACACAACCCAAGTCAGGCCCCAAAAACATGGGAGTGGCTTAAAACTCATGAGATTTTTAAGGAAATGGATTCTTGGAAGCCAAGATTCCCGGAGCTGGGGCTGTAAGAAATACACCAAGACAAGAGTTGGCAACATGGCTTCTCCTTCACCCTAGAGAGAGAAACTGGAATAACAGGAAAGACGAGACAAGTGGGGGATTAATGAGCAGTGACTTAGGCATGTGTTTACCATGTGATATGACAGCAGAAAGCCAGCACAATTCCATTTGTGCATGGAGGGCCTCATAGGCCAGAGCAGGGAGGGTAGGGTCTCTCTCCAAGCAGCAGGGCCTGGGCATCTGCATTCAGTTCTGGGTACCAGGTTACTGGTAAACTGGCGGGAAAAGCATAAAAATGGCCAGGGCTCGAGGAAGAGATTAACATTCAGCCTGTCTGAGATAGAGACACTGTATCACTACAAAAGTTTTTTTCTCCTGCTGATAATAGCTCATCTTAATTAATTAGCCTCTTACAGTTTGTATAGCAACTTCCAACTTCTCTGTATGTATATATATATCTTCTTACTATATGTTCCATTCTATGCCTCCAATGAAGTAGGTTGTAGCCTACGAAAGCTTATGCTCTAATAAATTTGTTAGTCTCTAAGGTGCCACAAGTCCTCCTGTTCTTTTTGCGGATACAGACTAACACGGCTGCTACTCTGAAACCTGTCCCAATATGTAAAGGATGTAAACACCCAAGGGGCAGAGGTGTTATGTAGAGTGACTCCAGGGTATGTAAATAGGAGAAATGGGCCGTATCCAGGTGTGGAACCATCTCCCAGGGGAGGGGTGGGAGCCCCATGGATTGGCTCACACAAAACTGGACTGGACAATCCAGGAGAAAACTTCCTGTAGGAATGTAGGACCAGTCCTGCCCCGGGAAGATGGGCTGCCTGGTTTCCTAGGGCTGTCCCAGATCCTGCTCCTGCCTCTGCCTCGCTTACTTCACAAGATTTTTAGTATTGCTAGGTGCAGCTAACGTCAGATTAGGCACAATCCACTGGACTGGCCAGTGCCCTTGGCCTGGATCGGTTGTGATTGGCTAGGCCTGGTCCCGCCGGCTTTCACTGGACCATGAGTGAGATCTTTTCCCCACAGAGACACTCCCCAGTACAGAGGGGGCTGCCAGTTTAGACTCACCTCAACCTATTACTTTTATCTCAAACCTGTTTCCTGTTTTTCACAGTTGATCTCTATGAGCTGAGAAAGGTGGGAGCCCCAAAAGAAGCCTGGCTCAGCACAGTCATGGGATCAGAGGGACCTAGAGAAATGCTCTCCCTCACCAGGCATCTTGCAGGGACACCAACCCCACCGTACCCAGAGAAACCCAGCTCTCCAGGAACAGAGCCCACTGGGGCTGCCGGGGAAGTGGTCGGACCAGGTGCTTTGTGCACTGTGGCCAGTGCCTGGGTGCAGGGTCTTGCTTTGCCTGCTGTGAACGTGGCCCCAGCCCAGAAGGTTCCTCTTTGGATCACAAGGTTCCTCTTTGACTATCAGGTTCCCTGAGGCTCGGCTGCCCTCCTGGCTGGCGGTGGCTTTTCCTGAGGCTTCCTTGGGGAGCAAGTTGTTGTGTGCGTTCAGGAGGCAGAGCTCAGTGGCTCCCTTCTTCCTTTCCCCTGCCCCCTTGTCTTGGTGCAGAGTGTCACTGTCGGCTGCTGTAGACACCACGGGTAGCCACGCCAGGGCAAAGCCTGGAGTCTGGGGTAGGAGAATGAGCTGATGGGATGAGAGAGCTCTTGGCTGTACCTGGGGAGATCGGCTTCTGAGGGTCTGTAGCAAAGCTGGGAGATGGAACAGTGAAGCCACTGTCTTGGCCATCATCTTGGGGAACAGGTCACGGAGCACATCCCTCCCCGGCTGCCCTCACACGAACCCAGGGCACTGATGCCAGCAAGCCTAGGGTGACCAGATGAAGCAGAGAAAATATCAGGACACATGGGGGAAGCAAAAAAAACAACCAACCAACCAAACAAAAAAATGCTGGAGCAGCCAAAGATGTCTGCTCACCCTAAGCAAGCCAGTCAGGGAGGAGTCTCTCTAGAGCAGGACCTGCATGTGAAACAGAGGCCAGGATTAGATGTTGCTTAGAGAGCAGATGACAAGGCGAGCCTGTTTGCTATCAGCCTGTACTCGCGACTGGGTCAGATGACTGCGCAGTGATGGGGGAGCTGGATTTTCCTACCCCCGCGGTGTAAGGCTGAGGTCTTTTCCTGCAGCCATGCTAGGAGAGCAGCAGCCATGAACTAAGAAGCAGAAAGTCACATCCTCACATTCCATCTACATTACATTAAAACAAGGTAATGCTGGGCAGTTAAGAAGGCTTCTGTCCTAATGGCCCCCACCATCACCAGATAAAGAAACAGAGCTTAAGATGGTTAAAGAAAACTTAGTTTGATAGCATCTGTCTGGCAAGGAATCACTTATCAACACTTATCAAAAGAAAAGGAGGACTTGTGGCACTTTAGAGATTAACAAATTTATTTGAGCATAAGCTTTCATGAGCATCCGATGAAGTGAGCTGTAGCTCACGAAAGCTTATGCTCAAATAAATTTGTTAGTCTCTAAGGTGCCACAAGTACTCCTTTTCTTTTTGCGAATACAGACTAACACGGCTGCTACTCTGAAACTTATCAACAGTTGTGATTGTAAAATCTATACTTCTATTGTTTTGTCTTAATGGTCCCCACTTCTCTATTGTTTATCTGTATGGTCTCTGTCTGTTTCTTTGACTGTTTCTGTCTGTTACATAACTAATTTTGCTAGGTGTAAATCAATCATGGTGGTGGGGTAGGATTGGTTAAATAATTGTTTTACAATATGTTAGGATTGGTTAGAGAATTGTTTAGTAATATTTTAGTAAAATGATTGGTTACGGTACAGCTAAGCAGGACTCAAGTTTTGTTATATAAACTGGGGTCCAAAAGGAAGTTCTTGGGAATCAACTCCAGGACACAGCCCCAAGATCAGAGCTGCCATACCTCAACATCCTGCTGACCACACTGTGCAGAAGCTGGAGTCCCCCAGACAACCTTATCCTGACTGGCCCTCAAGAAAAGTTCATCTGCCTTATTGGGAGTGGTGAGCACTGTTTGCTTAGCGGGGGCATTATGTTTTGGTGATTGTTAATAAATAGAGGTGATGTAGGATATTACTGTGTAAGGCTCTTTCACTGGTAAAAGGTCCTACAAACCTGCAGAGTGTTAAGGTTACACCCTGAGCCCTAGGAATGGGGTAAGGATGGGGGCCTAAGTTAACAGGCTTATGCCTTGAGCCCCCAGAAGGGTAAAGGTGGATGCCCTAGAGCATAAGGTTACACCCTGAGCCTTAGGAACAGGGTAAGGGTGGCTGCCCCTAAAGTGTGCAAGTAACAGATAATTTTGTCAGGTTTCAGAGCAGCAGCCATGTTAGTCTGTATTCGCAAAAAGAAAAGGAGTACTTGTGGCACCTTAGAGACTAACCAATTTATTTGAGCATACACTTTCGTGAGCTACAGCTCACTGCAGGGCTTTCATTCAGCTTGGCCTTTCCCACAGACAGGTCGGCCTCTCCATGCTCTGCAAACGTCCTGACTGCTGGGGATGCCAGAGAGCCTTCGTTCCACAGTATGAACCAGGGTTGTGAGCACAGGCGGGGATGGAGGACCAGAGTGATGGTACCCAAAGACGCTCGTGGGTAGCTGGGCAGCCTGGCTGACAGAGTCCAGGGAACACCTCACAGGGGCTGCGGAACAAACTTCCACCTGAGACCAGACAAAGGCTGAGTCTTACCGCCTTCAGGGTAGGCTGCCAAACCTGCCTCCTGGCTGAGGTGCTACCCTGACACCCAGGGAGGCGTCCCCGACTCTGCTTGAAGCCTGACTCTCTGCTGATGGGCTGTGCAGTGAGCATAGGCTCTCATGGGACATTCCACGTAGCAGAGCCAGATCCTGCAGGGACGGGGGCACAATTCACAACATTCCCGGCAGCTTCTCCCCACCCAGCCATCAAGCCCCTCAATGCTGCTGGCGTCTAGAGGAAGCTGGAGTCTGGGTGAATGAGCAGCTGGCTCAGGCCCAGTCCAAATGAGGTGGAGCTGGCAGTCTAGCAGCTAGACCGCCCCCTCGGAATATGTTCTTGCGGTGCTGGGAGCCGTCGCTGTCCCGACGAATGTAACAGTGTGGGGAGCTACCCTGACCGTGAATGCAATAGACTGACCCCTAAGGGAGGTAAATACACACCCCTCCCCATAGAGTGGTAACAGACACAGGAGACAGTGGGAGAGAGCCATCAATCCATCCCATTATTGCCTGGGACTTAGGCAGACCCCGTATGCTAACTGCAGCCCAGGCCTTGTTGCCCATCTGTCAGCCAGAGAGCCTGGGCTCTACAGGTCTGTATGTGCCATGCCACCCCGTAGGAAAGAGGGTCACTTTATCCATGTGCATGGCTCGTGTCCAGAAAGCCCCTGTCAGCACACCCCTTCCCACGGGCATGAGCTCCTCCCCCTCTCACACAGGACGCACTCTGCATAGCCGCAATACTCACCACAGAACATGGGCCATTGAGCTGTGGGCAAAGAGCTGGGACCCCAACTGTTGGCTGAGTGCCGGGCGTTGCAGAGACCTGGTCTCATGCTGAACTAGGGGGACCCCCAGAGCAGTGAGGAAGAGGCAGCAGGGCAGCTTCCAGACACCCATCAGGGCTGGGAGGGACTCAGGAAAAATCCTCTCTCCTGCCCCTCTCTTCTCCCTGCTCTGCTGAGGTTAACCATTGGCACAGATCACTGGTTCCTGGCCAGAGGCACAGCAGCAGGACCGGCTCCAGAGACGTGGAGGGGAGGTCACAGGCAATGGCTGCCTTTCCTGCCACTACTGAGATAGTCTCTCCAGCCTGGAAGCAGTGCCCTTGGAGTGCCTGGAGCATGAGGAGCCGGGCATTCAAGACACCCAGAGGCTAGGGCCTGTTGAACCCACCTGGGAGACGCCCCTGGGATTTGTGCCCCTGGGATTGGGAAGGGGGCTGCTCACCACACCGGCCTGCGTGGATGGAGCTCAGCTGGGAAGGTGAAATGAGAGCAACTTCAGAAGGTAAAATTCCCTGGAGGCCCTGAACCCTCCAGCTTGTGCTGAGCAGTAGGAGTCCAGAACTTTTCCATCCAGCTGTCAAACCAAGCGGGAAATGCCCTGGGCTGAGCCCAAGTGGGGGGACACGGAGAAGAGGAGGCAGCTGTGCCCAGCCAAAAAACCTTGTTGCAATAAATCCACACTGGGAAAAACTCTTACAAGGACAGGGAAGCTTTCGAGGTCAAGCGACCCCTCTGGCAGGGTTTAGATGGGATGGGGCTGCCTTGTGGCCTTGTGACAGGAGCTGGCTCCCCCGGGAGAGGGGGAGCGTTTCTCTGGAGTCCTAGCTAGCATTCCTTTGTGCTGTGAGTTCCTTGTTTCCCGTGATCTTGGCGGTGCCAGGAATCTGGATAGTTCGCTGCCTCTCTCTGTCTCTCTCTCAGGCGGCATTATTGTGCATCATTCGCCCAGATCTGGCCTTTCTTCACAGTCTTCCCATCAGCCGCTGGGAGGGCTGCACCTTCACTTTCCCTCCTTCACTTCTTCCTCGTCCTGCACCGGTCCCCTGCACTGAAGCTGTCCTGTGGGAAAGGCCGCAGCTGAGGAGCTCTCCCATTAATGCTGACAGCTCTCAGAGGGCAGGGAAGGGAAACCCCAAGTCTGGATAAGCTCAGCGGAGAAGTTTCCATTGCTCAGCAGCTCCTGCATCTGTTCCTCTTGTCACTGAAATCAAACAGCTGGTGCAGCCCTGCTCAGCACAGTGAAGTGCCCAGCAGCAGGGCTGGCAGGGAACCTAATGGCTAATGGCTTTTCTAGCCACAGCCCTGCAGGCAAGGGAGTCACATAGCAGCAAGCCAGGAGCGAGGCAGAGATGGGGACTCTAGGCTGTTCCGAGACACAAACATGGTTTAGTAACCCATCTCCAGACTACCCACTGAAAACCAAATGAAACACGACAGGCCCAGGCTGCAGGGCCTGAGGTGAGGTGACAATACCCCTGTGACCCCTGGGGAAGGAGATAGGCAGTGGAAGGCGATTTTCTGTGGGCATCACAGAACAGTGGGAATGGAGGAACCTAGGGCTGGTCAGACTGGATCAGAGCCATGGTCCATCTAGCCCAGTCTCCTGTCTCTGGCAGTGGCCAGGAGAAAGGGTAAGACCCTTGCATTAGGCAGATGTAGGATCATCTGGCCCCCACGGAGTGCTCATCCTGACCTTGAATAATGAGCAATTATTTCAAATTCTGAAACATGAGGATTTATCTCCTCAAACTCTTTATTTAGTACTTACTACAACAACTCTGTTTGCAGTGGTGGGGTCGCCATGCCAGTCCCAGGATGTTAGAGAGATGGGATGGGGGGAGAGGGGAGAGGTAATATCTTTTATTGGCTACGTTCTGTTGGTGAGGGAGACAAAGCTTTCGAGCTACATGGAGCTCTTCCTCAGGAAGCTTGTCTCTCTCACAACAGAAGTTGAGCCAATAACAAATATTCCCTCACACACCTTGTCTGTCTACAACAACTTGGGACATTCTTGATAGCCTTTGTGACGTTCCCCTGGGGTTATCCGGACCAGTGATCTGCTAGGTCGCTCCAACCCTCAACTCTGGGAGCCAGCCTTATCCTGCTCTGTAGTGAGAACCCTCACTCCTGAGCTGGTCACACACAGCCTCTGGCATGTCAGCTGCTCCTTGGATTGTGCAACCGAATGACACTAGCCAATATCTCTGGTCCCAGACACAACCCTAGGAACCTCCATCTTGCAGTGTCCAGTTATGCCCGCTGGATGCTGCAAGCTTATATGAGTTTGTCAATTTAACAAAGAAATTGGTATGTACCAGGCTTGTTATCCCAAGGGGAGTCTCTGACATGCTTCAAACCAAATGCACTGCTTCAGGTAGAATAAACAAACAAATGTATTAACTACAAAAGGTAGATTTTAAGTGATTATAAGTCAAAGCACAACAAGTCAGATTTGGTCAAATGAAATAAAAGCAAAATGCATTCTAAGTTGATCTTAACACTTTCAATGCCCTTACAAACTTAGATGCTTCTCACCACAGGCTGGCTGGTTGCCCTTCAGCCAGGCTCTCCCCTTTGATCAGCGCTTTAGTCGCTTGGCGGTGGTGCCTGTAGATGTAGGTGGAAGAGAGAGGAAGAGCATGGCAAACATCTCTCCCTTTTATCATGTCCTTTCTTCCCTCTTGGCTTCCCCCCCACCCCGCCTTCAGAGTCAGGGGAGCATTACCTCATCGTAGTCCCCACCTGACCAAGGGAAGGGGGGTAACTCACTTGAGAGTCCAACAGATCCTTTGTTGCTGCCTAGGCCAGAGTCCTTTGTTCCTGTGAGGCTGGGCTGGGTTTGTCCCATACATGTCCTGACGAGGTGTGAACGGCCCCTCTGCTCCTGGAGCGTTTTGCCTGGGCCTGTTTTAAGCCATGAGGACACATTTTCAGCCTCATAACTATTATACATGAAATTACAACCTATAATATTACTATAACAACAATGCTCAGTGCATCATGAGCCTTCTGAAGACACACTACATGATAAACTTTGCATTGGACACCATGTAATTATAAGGATGAAGATGGGGGTGCAGGGTGTTCCCCCGAGGTACAGAGTGTTACAGCCTTATACATGTTCAATGCTTTTCTGAAACTTGCTAAATTCTTGGCCTCAGTGAGTTCCTGTGGCAGTGAGTTCCAGAGGTGACATACACTGCGTGAAAAAATCTGTTTAAAATGTGCCACCTTGTTAATGCAATTAAATGTCCCTTTGTTCTTGTGTTAGGAGACAGGGAGAACAGCAGCTCCTGATCTACTTCCTGTATCCCAGTCATTACTACAGTGGCACACCAGTAACGCGATAGTTAAGTTTGCATAAAGATGGCTGTTTATAGGTCAGTCTTTCTAAGTCCTCTAAAATCTATATGATTAGTCAGAGTTCTCCGAAATTTGGGGTGCCTCAGGTGGGTGCAGGGTAGGGTTTGTGCCCAGACTTGGAGTCATTGAGCTGGGATTCTGGAGATGTAAGCCCTGAAAAAGTTGCCATTTTGAAAAACGTCTTTAGGTGGGGGGGGTATTTTGTACTGAGATAGAGCGCAGACTATTGGTGAGCGCTGGGTCAACACGGGGCTGTTGAGTTTTACCCACGGCAGTGCCTGGCGCTCACTAAGGCTTTGGGGGCCCCACACTGAGAACAATAAAAAATGTACATGTTGACGCTGCTGGATGCAGTGTTACTGTAGCCATGTCGGGCTCAGGGTATTAGAGACACAAGGGAGGGAGGGAATGTCTTTTATTGGACCAACTTCTGTTGGTGAGGGAGACAAACTTCAGAGGTCCACGGAGCTCTTCCTCGGGAAGCGCGCGTGTGTCTCTCACTAACAGAAGTTGGTCCATTAGAAGGTTTTCCCCACCCACCCCCGTCTCTCATTTTCACACTGCACACGCACCACCTCAGAAAAACGGCTGGAGGGGTTTCATTCCCGCCATTTTATATGCTTTAAAGCTTGACTCCTATAAGTGCTCTAATATCTGAATGATTAATCAGATTGCTTTGAAATTCGGTGGGCCTCATGCGGGTGAAGGGTA
Source organism: Lepidochelys olivacea (assembly GCF_965140295.1). Taxonomy (NCBI): domain Eukaryota; kingdom Metazoa; phylum Chordata; order Testudines; family Cheloniidae; genus Lepidochelys; species Lepidochelys olivacea. The sequence continues at coordinate 126,192,557 of NC_140417.1, read as the reverse complement.
ACCATGGTGATCCAAATTTGGGGTCACTTGACCAAGGGGTTTCTGAGCTATTTTCCCCCCAGAATGGTTTTCTTCCGCTGCCTTATACGGTTAAACTGAGAGGTACTGACTGAGTGGATGAATCACAGACCCTGTTAAGTTTAATGACTGTGAATTCACCCTTCAATTAACATAATTAAGGGTAAATTAATCACAAGCTCTCACCTGAAACAGAAGGAGTTGTGGACTAGTGACAGGAGGTGCTATGATTTGTGAATCCTGGGTGGCAATTTTATTTTGGGGGGAATGTAATCAAAGTATTTGGGGGGAAATGGTCATGTGAATACTTCTTGGAATGAGGGGGCATTACGGGGTGGAGGAGTGGGGGAACATGGAGAAGAGAGGTTGGGGCTGCAACAAGGGGAGGGGGTTATAGGAAGGGGTAAAAGGGGATGGATGGTAGGGGAGGCAAGAGAGGTTGGGGGCTCAGGTGTGGGGGGCATGGCAACCTTCCAGTTCTGCCAATGCACCCCAACTACCTGCAGTCCAACCCCCCTTCACCCCCAGCTCAGCCAGTGCACCCGCCTCCACCGTTCAGTACAGCTGCACCTGACACGGACGACATCCATTTTACCTGGAGTACATGCAGATAATAAATGCATAGGCTGCTCTCATACCCCTGCTTCTGCCAACGATCATAAAACCTCGCACCCTCCTCATGTATAGGATAAACTCCTCGGCAATGAAATGATGCACAGTGGCTCCTCCAGACACACATGCAGCTCTTCACACAGAGGGGACAAAGCGTATCATGTGACACACCTCAAAGGAATCCACGCATGTCCTCCGAGCGCAAACACACCTTTACCAAGCAGGGCCACCCACTGCCTCCACCGTTTACTGTCGGGCACCTCACACACTGATGGCACCGGGAGTGTATACACATCATTACCCGGGGCTCTTGCCAGCTCCAGGAAAAAAGAGGATAAGTAGGGTGACCAGACGGCAAGTGGGAAAAATCAGGACAGAGAGTGAGGGGGTACTAGGGGCCTATGTAAGACTGAGGTGTCCAGGTGAATCGCTACCACCTGCTCCCGTGCGAGGGAGCCTTGCCTGTGCCCAGCAGGGGAGGTTCTCCCAAAAACACTGGCTGCAGGCAACAGAGGAGCTCTGCCCCGAGCTACCACAACATCTGCTCTGCCCCACTCTGAGCGAGCAGTCAGCACACCTCACCTGGTTGCTCTGGAACACCCAGCCCCGCAATGGGCACCGATCCGCTGCCTCCCCGGAAGCAGCGCTCCAGCTCACTCGCTTCACCTCCGCTCAGCGCTCTCCTTAGCACACAGCACTCGGACCTGTCTGGGGTAAAGCCAAAGGGAAGTTTAGTTACCAAAGCTTCAGTTAAAGAGTCAAATAAAAGCAAGTCAGGTAAGGAATGATATGAAAGGAAGCCTAGAGCCTGTATTTAGTAACAAGTGACTTTCCTGTTTAAAGCGGTATTGCTCACCAACGGTTAGTCCATACAGTGCTGTCCAGCTCAGTGTTCTGCGAGGGGACAACGTACCATCAGGCCACCTTAACTCTGCATTCATGTCATATTTTACCATTGCATTTTACATACATTTATCATGTCCTCGCTTAGCTGTCACCTTTGTAAAGTGACAAAAACCTGGCTCCTCAATCACTCTTCAGAGGAGGTTTTTCCAGACCGTGAATCGTTCTCGTCACCTTTTTGGCACTGCCTTTAATTTGGCCATCTCCTCTGTGCGGGGTGAGCCATGCTGCACGCAGGATCCAGATGCCGTGACAAGTAGGAAAGGGGCAGGTCAGCCTCTCACACAGGCTGTGCCGGCTGGGGTTGGTCCCTCCCTCAGGCTCCAGCTGCTGTTCTGTGTTTAAAGAGCATTTTTACCATGTTCCTGGGGACAGATGTAAGCCTGACTGGTCTGTCACACCTGGGTCCCACCTACAAGCTTTTTAGATATCAGTACAACATTTGCTACCCGTCGATACTCTGGTACAGTGGCTGCTTTTTATGAGCTTGCATGTTTTTGCTGGGAGCTCAGTCACTTACCCTGAGGCCCCTTCACAATCCTTGGTGCAACCTGATGGGCCTGGGGATTTATTGCTTCTGAAATTATCCATTTGCTCCAGGCCTGCTGCTTCTAACATGTCAGTCCCTGACAGTATCCCATTTCTCTAACCAGGAGAGACCAGGTCTGGGGTAGGTGTCTCTGCAGCACCCTCTGGGGTGAGCTTTAAAAAGCTTCCCCTGGTCTAAAGTCAACAATGCACCTCCTCAGCAATGCTGGTCACTGGGAGCCTGTCATTGGGCATTGCACTGGCTCTCCAATGGCTACGGGGTTCAGTTCATGGTAGCATTCCCCAGCTTTAGGGCCAGCCACGGAAATGGCCCAAACTACCTAAGGGAGCCCCTCTTTCCACAGTGCTGGGGGTGGGATGGACAGAGTGCCAGATCCTGAGGGTACACTGGGACAGGGGACAGAGTTTGCTTGGATCTGGCTAGAATGCAGGAGGTGAGAATGGATCCCAGTGCTTCCAGTGCAAAGGGGAGCCCTCCCTCTCCCCTTCAGCCTGGCTTCCTCTACAACAACAGCAAAGAAAAAGGTCAAAGACCTCGAGCTAGCCCGCTGGCAGGAAGTGTGAGGGCATCATGGTGATCAGTGCGGGTCAGCTGCCACCCACTGACCTGGCCTGAAACGTGTCTGCCCTTGCTACGTCCTCACATCAGGCTCATTCACATGCTCTAACCCGGGGCCTTTTGCAGTGCAGGGCAGACAGGGCCACAGACAGACAGAAGGTTCAAACGGGAGGTTCTGCAGAAGCCCTGCGCTTTACTCCCCTTCTCCACTGGTACAGGGAGATCAGACTGGGGAGCCCCCCCCCCCCGCACACAGACACACACCTGTATGCAGAGGGAACACTCCCACCCATGGACAGACGCCCACTCCCTAACTCTCCTGCTTGTAGGGCTGGAGGAAGAGGTGATGAGAGCTGACTCTGCACTAGGAAGTGCCCCCTCTCCCCCACACATGAAGCAGCTCTGGGATTTCTCAGGGCTCTGTCAGACCCCAATAAAGTTATACAAGTTCTCATGACCCCAGCAGTGTCTGCATCTGTGCTAAATGCTTGAGTTTGGAGCTCTCTGGACACAGAACAGACGTTTCCCTTTGGGGGGGCTCAGAGAAGCCACTTTATTATTCCATGAGGCTGACAAGGTTCAGAAAGCCAAGTGATACAAAAGCTACTGGCTTTCTTGGTACCAGCCACTCTAGTTCCCCAGCGCTGTGTGCCTGTCACATGCCAGTCACGTCAAGAGAAGAGGAAGACCGTGAACCAGAGCTGCAGCACTGGAGAAGGAACCTGAAGCAGCTCAGAGAAATTAGCTTTATTTGTACTGCAGGAGCCCCCAGAGGCTGGGTGCTGTTCTCATTGTATTTGAGTTTAGTTAGCCCCAGGTTAGAGTTCAGCTTCTTTTTTTCCAGCTGTTTTCATAGAATCATAGAAGATTAGGGTTGGAAGAGACCTCAGGAGGTCATCTGCTCCTATCCCCCGCTCAAAGCAGGACCAACCCCAACTAAATCATCCCAGCAAGGGCTTTGTCAAGCCAGACCTTAAAAACCTCTAAGGATGGAGATTTCACCACCTCCCTAGGCAACGAATTCCAGTGCTTCACCACACTCCTTGTGAAATTGTGTTTCCTAACATCCAACCTAGACTCCCCCACTGCAACTTGAGACCATTACTCCTCGTTCTGTCATCTGCTACCACTGAGAACAGCTGAGCTCCATCCTCTTTGGAACCCCTCTTCAGGTAGTTTAAGTCTGCTATCAAATCCCCCTCACTCTTCTCTTCTGCAGATTAAATAAGCCCAGTTCCCTCAGCCTCTCCTCATAAGTCATGTGCCTCAACCCTCTGATCATTTTCGTTGCTCTCTGCTGGACTCTCTCCAATTTGTCCACATCCCTTCTGTAGTGGGGGGCCCAAAACTGGACACAGTACTCCAGATGTGGCCTCACCAGTGCTGAATAGAGGGGAATAATCACTTCCCTCGATCTGCTGGCAATGCTCCTACTAATGCAGCCCAATATGCCATTAGCCTTCTTGGCAACAAGGGCACACTGCTGACTCATATCCAGCTTCTCATCCACTGTAATCCCCAGGTCCTTTTCTGCAGAACTGCTGCGTAGCCAGTCGGTCCCCAGCCTGTAGCAGGGCATGGGATTCTTCCGCCCTAAGTGCAGGACTCTGCACTTGTCCTTGTTGAACCTCATCAGATTTCTTTTGGCCCAATCCTCCAATTTGTCTAGGTCACTCTGGACCCTATCCCTACCTTCCAGTGTATCTACCTCTCCCCCCATCTTAGAGATATCCACGAACTTGCTGAGGGTGCAATCCATCCCATCATCCAGATCATTAGTGAAGATGCTGAACAAAACCAGCCCCAGGACTGACCCCTGGGGCACTCCGCTTGATACTGGCTGCCAACTAGACATTGAGTCGTTGATCGCTATCCATTGAGCCCGACAATCTAGCCAGCTTTCTATCCACCTTATAGTCCATTCATCCAATCCATACTTTCTTAACTTGTTGGCAAGAATACTGTGGGAGACCGTATCAAAAGGTTTGCTAAAGTCCAGATATATCACGTCCACCGCTTTCCCCATATCCACAGAGCCAGTTATCTCATCACAGAAAGCAATCAGGTTGGTCAGGCATGACTTGCCCTTGGTGAATCCATGTTGACTCTTCCTGATCACCTTCCTCTCCTCCAAGTGCTTCAGAATGGTTTCCTTGAGGGCCTGCTCCATGTTTTTTCCAGGGATGGAGGTGTGGCTGACCGGTCTGTAGTTTCCCGGGTTCTCCTTCTTTCCTTTTTTAAAGATGGGCACTATATTTGCCTTTTTCCAATTCTCCGGGACCTCCCTCGATCACCACAAGTTTTCAAAGATAATGGCCAATGGCTCTGCAATCACATCAGCCAATTCCCTCAGCACCCTCGGATGCATTAGATCTGGACCCATGGACTTGTCCAGCTTTTCTAAATAGTCCTGAACCTGTTCTTTCACCACGGAGGGCTGCTCACCTCCTCCCCATGCTGTGCTGCCCGGTGCAGCAGTCTGTGGCCTGCCCTTGTCTGTGAAGACCGAGGCAAAAAAAAGCATTGAGTACTTCAGCTTTTTCCACATCATCTGTCACTAGGTTGCCTCCCCCATTCAGTAAGAGGCCCACACTTTTTCTGACCACCTTCTTGATGCTAACATACCTGTAGAAACCCTTCTTGTTACCCTTCACATCCCTTGCCAGTTGCAACTCCAGTTGTGTTTTGGCCGTCCTGATTTCACCCTTGCATGCTCGAGCAATATTTTTATACTCCCCCCAGTCATCTGTCCAAGTTTCCACTTCTTGTAAGCTTCTTTCTGAATTTAAGCTCACTGAAGATTTCACTGTTAAGCCAAGCTGGTCGCCTGCCATATTTGCTATTCTTTCTGCACATTGGGATGGTTTGTTCCTGCTCCCTCAATAAGGCTTCTTTAAAATACAGCCAGCTTTCCTGGACTCCCTTCATTTAATATACAGTTGTGTGGAGAGCCCAGGACTGGAATAGCATGGGGGTGTTGCAGAATGGGACTAAGGGGCATCAGCAGAGCTGTGAGGGGAGCTCAGGGCTGGGCTGCAGGTCAGGACTCAGGAGCATCAGCAGAACTGGTGGGCCGGAGAGGCAGCCAGGACTGGCCTAAAGGCACAGGGGCTTGGGAGTTAGGAGCATTGATAAGTTGTCCCTGAATTTAACCACACACTCAGTCTCTCTCTGTCGTGAGTGCTGAATGGAGCCATTTTAAAGGGGCCCTAGGAGCCAAGACGGATTTGTGTTTACCATGAAACTGAAGACCGGGTTGAGGCTGAGTCAGATTTTTGTTTTAAATGAGGCTGATCCATGGATTTTTCCTTGGCAGAGACCAAACCAGTGTCCCACCCTGGGCAAGTGCTGAAGCTGATTAGCTCAGCACAGCAGGTCTGTTCTGGTTCTGACGCCTCGCACATTGCCATGGGCTCCAGCTTTCACCCAGGGTGGGAGCCTGAAGAAATGCTGCAGTCAGCTCATCTAGGAGAACATGGCCCCAAAATGCTGATATGGGAGATGTTCTGCCCCCTAAGTACACCTGTCAGCTAGCATCATGGAAGGGTCCGTGTTGCTGAGAACTCAGGTGCTAGGAGGAAGCAAACTCCTGTTGTCCCTCGCCTGGTGCCCTTTGGAGTCATTGACACCTGTGTGAAGTCACTGGTCACCGGTCTGATTCGCTAGCTTTCGCATGTACTTTGCACTAGTGCAAATGGCCACATAAGGCCCCAGGTAGTGGAGAGTTGGGCCCACTGTCTTCGCCCATAATGAAACAGCTCCCCCTGGTGACAGTGGTGCAGTACTTAAGCAGGTGCTTGGTTTTGCAACCCAATTAACGCCCTGGGGCCACAGCCTAGCACTAATTATTGCGCTGAGCGGAGGCTGCTAAGATCATAAGCACTTTGAGGCAGGCGCTGTCTGGGTTTGCGGATTGTTCAGGGCCGAGCATGTCCTCAGTACTGAGTGGTTAATAAAAGCATTATTCATCATGACACCCGACCATGTTTCCACCCCAGAGCTGAGTAAGGGGCTTGTCACGTCAATTACAGAGGGTATTAAACAAAGCCTAGAGCCCAGCAAGGGAGCGGCGCTCAGGGTGAGAACAGAGAGGCAGGGTCAAGGGTGGGAACCATGAAGGTGCTTAGCCACCGGAACTCCAGACTTGGTGCTAAGTCTTGGGTTTAGACACCAAAGTGCCACTGAACTTGGATTTATTACTCACTTTCCTTCCCGCCCCTCTGTGGCGGGTTTCCTCACCATCCCGCCAGGAGCACTGGCTGCCTTTGAGAGTCTGGTCTGCAGAGGGACTAGGTCATCACAATTACAAAAGGGACTTAAACTGACCTGCTCCGTTTGAAGGCAGCTGCAGGGGCCTCCTGCAGGGAGGGTACAGGGACTTTCCAAGGGGGTGCTTAGGGTTTGTCAAGAGGCAGCCCCAGTACAAGTCAGCCTCCCACAGTGACCTATGGCCTGAGGCTGCGAGGAAGGGGTACCGTTCCCAGCAAGCACTTCACTGTACAATGCCCTAGGGCTGGGGAGTGGGAGGTCTGTGCGCCATTAGGGGTCAGCCCCCTTCCTGCTTCTTGGTGTGTGTGCCCCATTCCGTGCTCCTCCCCCCATTGGCCAGCCTGAACCAACCTCTGGACCCTGGGCCAGGCGGGGGGGCTGCTGGCGGGAGCTCACTCCATTCCCCAGGGAGCAGCGCCTGGGCTCATGGAGGGCAAAGCAGGAGAGCCCCAGCCCCGATGCATCAGAACAGCCCGGCAGCTGGGCAGCATGGAGTGGCTCCTGGGTGGGGTCAGGAGCCACTGCAATGTGTGCTGTTGGCACCAGGCGGTGCTGTGCGGGTCTCCCTGGCCGCCGGCTGGTGTCCCCAGCTCCCTGGGTGTGGCCAGACCGCTGCACTTGGTTTCAGTCTGACCAGGGTCCTTTCCAGCTCCGTCCCGAGCGGGCTCTGCCCGGCTTGCTCTGCCCAGTGGTTCCAGTGAGCCAGGGGCCAGGGCTTGGCTGTCCGGGGCGCAGTGGTGCAGACACTGTATAAGTAGGGGCACTGCCAGCAGATCGAGGGACGTGATCGTCCCCCTCTATTCGACATTGGTGAGGCCTCATCTGGAGTACTGTGCCCAGTTTTAGGCCCCACACTACAAGAAGGATGTGGAAAAATTGGAAAGTGTCCAGCGGAGGGCAACAAAAATAATTAGAAAAAAGAAAATGAGTACTTGTGGCACCTTCCTTTTCTTTTTGCAGATACAGACTAACACGGCTGCAACTCTGAAAAATGATTAGGGGCCTGGAACACATAACTTATCAGGAGAGGCTGAGGGAACTGGGATTGTTTAGTCTGCGGAAGAGAAGAATGAGGGGGGATTTGATAGCTGCTTTCAACTATCTGAAAGGGGGTTCCAAAGAGGATGGATCTAGACTGTTCTCAGTGGTGGCAGATGACAGAATGAGGAGTCATGGTCTCAAGTTGCAGTGGGTGAGGTTTAGGTTGGATATTAGGAAAAACTTTTTCACTAGGAAGGTGGTGAAACACTGGAATGCGTTACCTAGGGAGGGGGTGGAATCTACTTCCTTTAAGGTTTTTAAGGTCTGGCTTGAGAAAGCCCTGGCTGGGATGATTTAGCTGGGGATTGGTCCTGCTTTGAGCAGGGGGCTGGACTAGATGACCTCCTGAGGTCCCTTCCAACCCTGATATTCTGTGATTCTATGACTTCACTGGAGAGGAGCAACCCCAGCCGGCATCAGGGCCCAGGGCAGCAGGAGTGGGGTGGGGGGGAGCTTTGCTTGGCACCAAGGGCGCAAAGCAGGAGTGGCGCGCTCACCCCGCTATGGCAGCCCTTCCAGGACCAGGTCCAGCCATGTGCTGTGTGACCCCAATGCTGCAGTGTGTCCCCAAGTCTGCAGACAGCCTGGAACAATGGCTCTGAAAGGACAGAACTCCCAGGGCCCTGTTGATCTCACTGGGTGCTCCTGCTCAAGGGCAAGGGGGATACCGGTTAGTATTAACTATTTCCCTGCTGGTAATTGTAGCAGACTGTGGGAATTGCCACGGGAAGGAGGGAGGGGAGGTGCAGCAGCAAGGAAGGAGAGGAAGAGAGGAAGAAGGATGGGGAAGAAAAGCAAACCAGGGCAGAATTAGCAGTGGCCCAAGACAGCAGACTGCCCCACTGGGTGATGCTGAAGGTGACAATAAGGCCCTGGGGGACAAAACAGCTAAGGGCTGGATTCTCCTCTTGGGTTTTGTGTAAACTCCTGTTGGCTCTGCTGGGAGCTCTGCTGTGGATGGAGGAAAGTCCTGAGCCACAGTCTGTTCCCTGGTCTGTAGGCCATCATTAAACGTGGAATTGTCTCAGGACACAGCCCGAATTTGAGCCCCTGCCCCAGGCCTGGCGTCTCCTCTCCCTCTTGTTTGCTTCAGGTCATTGTATTGTTTTTAGACCAGTGTGTTTAAGTTTAAGCCCTGTCCAAAATCCGTCAGCACCTTCCCTTTCTGGCTCCCAAATTAGAGCCTGTGGCTCTTTCAGGAACAAACAGAAATCATGACCTTTGCCCTTCAAGTCCCTCTTTCTGCACCCCCCTCCCCCGCCTCTTCAGTCTAATCCCTTTCTGGGCTATCCTGAATTATAGGTCTCGCTGGGATCATGCAGCGCCACAAATTAATTACATGTTGACTTTTAAAAGTATTGTCTTGTGTAGAACTGTAATAACGTGCTGCCTTTCCGAAGTGCCCCCATGATTGAGGGGCAAGGTGAGTAGGAGACGGGCTGGTTTTCTCTTCTTTAGGCCATGCATTCATTTCCTTTGGCCATGGCTCTTCTCCCCAGATAGCTAGTCCTCCCCTCAATCTGCACATGGCCTTTCTCCATCTCTAGCCGCTACTGTTGGTTCCTCCTCTAGATTTTTTTCCTTTCTGAGCTGAGGTCACCAGCTGAGGGCTAATATCATAAGAGCAGCCAGACTGGGTCAGACCCATGGTCCATCCAGCCCAGTGTCCTCTCTATGACAGTGGCCAGTCCCAGGTTCCCAGAGGGAATGAACAGAACAAGGCAATGTCATGTGATCCATCCCCTGTACCAGTCCCAGCTCCTGGCAGTCAGAGGTTTAGGGCACCGAGAGCATCTGTGTGTGCAGGAGCACAGCAATGATTTCCACATTATTTTCTGTCCCCTTGTCAGCCCAGTCTGCACCTAAGCATTCTGACCACTGCTATGCATTGAGCAGTCACCTTCATACACCCAGTCCTGACCACACATAGCCCATTCTCTGTGCGGGTTACCGCTCATTCTGAACCCATCAGTGCAGCATGGGAGTTTAACAAGTCCCAACAGGCCTTGCCTGGCACTTGTTTTCCATGAATTTAATCTGTCCAGGTACCTAATTTGGGGCTAGAGTCGGCCCTCACGCTGCCCACTCCCCCAGACCCTAGTGGGCCGGCACAGGTGTGCACGAGGTTGGAGTTTGCCACCTGACTGAATCTCTCCAAATCTCACAATCCTCCCTGGTCTTCATTAACAAAGTGTGCCTCCTCTCTATAGACCTGCCTTGCCAGGTGACCAGGGACTATGGTGAGCACCCCCAGGGTTAGGGGTGGTAATGTGAGATGCTGTCTCCCAGGGGATGGTGCATGGGACTGGGCATCTGGAGCTATTCCCAGCTCTGCTACTGAGCTGCCGTGTGACGACTGGCAAGTCACTTCCCCTCTCTGGGCCTGTTTTCCCTCCTACTCTTGGTCTGTTTAAACTGAAAGCTCTTTAGGGCAGATCCTGTCACTTCCTCTGCGGCACCAGGGCCCCCAGTCTTGGCTGACACCTCTAGGTGCTACTGGGGAGAGTAATGATTGATTTCTCTCCACACACCTGGAGGCTCGGGGATAGTGCACTGAGCTGGGTGCCAGAAGACCGTGAATGTACCCCTCACCACTACCATCTGCTGTGTCTAGTACTGTGCAGCAAATCCTGGTAGTTGGCTGGCCGGTCTGTAACCCATCTCTGCTCTAACCCCTACATGACTAGTCACAGAAGCCCGACTATGTTCTAAACCCCAGGAACAGAATCCAGGATTTCTCTTCTCCAATAGTTTTCTGCTGTCTGGCAAATAGTTGTGTAACTCAGTAGCCGGGTGTGTGTTACCACCCCTGTAACCAGCCCAATTAAAAGAAAAATTACTTCTTTAGATCAAGTGGTCCAGAGTAGGAGCTGTGGATCTAAGGGTTCAGGGTTCAAATCTAGCTACAGGATGGACTCTGTTACTGGTTTTCTTTAAAAACAAAAACCAAATCAAACCTGATTTAATTCACACAGGGAGCAAAAGTGCCTTCAAATGGGTTTATAGCTAAAATCGGCAGGTGTCAGTTAGGTATGGCACACAGCCAAATCCAGGCGGTCCCCATTTGAGTCACTTGTCAAAGGGTTTGATGTCTTGTTCCATAGCACCCAAGCCTTTAGTTACCCATCGGCTCATGCCTCTGACCAGCACCACGGGAACGGGAATCTCACCCAGGAGTTCCTGTCTGGACTCGTTATGGGCTCCGCCAGGGGGCAGGGGAGCTGGCATCACCCAGGCTCAAGCGAACCTGTTAGCAGAAGCTGGAGCAGGAAGGAGGGACCGACCCCACAGGCAGGGCTGAACTGTACCCCGCCTGTTGCTGAGGCTGTGATACCACGGTGAGGGGCACGTTACAGACCCGTGCTCTCCGTCTCCACCGCTGGCTCTGGCCTGACCTGGAGCTGGATTCTGACTGCGAGCCACGCCGGCAGCAGTGCAGGCATCCTCCGCCTCTGGGGCCCGGGACCCCTTCTCCTGCCCCCCAGCGCCAGACGGGGCGGTGGTGGGAGCCGGGAGGAGGCCCCAGGTGTCCTGGCCCCAGCACCTTTGCCCTCAACTGGCCTCGGGATGGGGGGGGCAACAGTTCCATCGAGACGGGCCCTTCCCAGAGCTGCCGGTTCCCCCCCCCCGCTTCTCAGTGGGTGGCCCCTGGCCAGGGTCGCTTCCAGCCAGCGGCTGCTCCCGGCCGGGCCGGAGCCCGCGAGGACGCCCCAGGCCGGTACCCTTGGCCCGGGCAGAGCCGCGCTCGGGCCCAGCCTGCGCTCCGACAGCCGCAGGAAGCCACGGGGACCCTCCAGCTCGGGCTCCGCCTCAGAGGGCGCGCAACTAGAAATCCACCTGAACCCCTTCTGATCTGCGGTGACCCTCCCCCCGCCCAGTCCCACCCCCCTGTCCGCCAGCGCCCCCACCCTCTACCCCTGCCCCGACCCTCTACCTCACATGGACCCATCCCCCAACGCCACCCTCAGACCCACCGCACCCCCTGCCCCATAGCCCCCCGACACCACATTCCCCCACAGCCAGCCCCCCACACCATCCCCCGCCCCCCCCGACATTCAGCCCCCCGCTCCTACCCACCCTGCCGACCCCCGCAACCTCCTCCGCCAGCCCATTTCCGCAGCCTGCCCAGTCCCGACCACCTGCCCCCACCCCAGACACTTTCTCCGCTGCTCACTCTCATTCTCACACCCCCCCCAGCGAGCGCCCCGGACTCAGAGCCTGGGTACTGCGCCCAGGTCCGCGGGACGCTCCGGCGGTGCCTTTGGGGGGCAGGTCCAAGCCCCCGGGCCCCCAGTGACTCCTAGCGGAGCAGGACGGGTCCCTGCCCCCCCTCCGGGGTCGCTCTCTGGGGCTGGGTTCCGGGCTGGTCCCTGCCCCTCTCCCCGGCCCAGGTTTCAGACTTTTACATTCAGGAAACGGCTCAAACGCCTCGGAACCGACCCGGAGCTGGGGCAGCTTCTCCCCTTTCCCCCCAGTCCCATCCCCCTCTCAGCCCGGTCCCCTGCGCCCGTGCTCCCGGTCCCCACAGCCCGCCGCGGGCAGGCCCTGGTGCCCCTCCCCCGCTGCACCAGCGAAATTGCTAAACTTGTAGCAATAATGACCCGGCATTGAGGCTGCCCGGCCGGGCCGCCCCTAATCAGCGCGCCCCGCGGACCCCCCTCCTCTCCCCCTGCGCTCACAGAAAGGGGAACAAAACCCAGCACGTTTCTCATCCTGCGCGCATAAAGCGCAGGGCCCGGGCCCCAGCGGGGGGCCGAGCGGCCCGTCAATCTCGGCGCCTGGGCCCCTTTGTCCCTCGCCTCCCTGCCACACCTTTTGTTCCCGAATCCAATAAGCGCCTATTCTCGCCACCTTCCCCGGCGGCTCCTTTCAGCGCCGGCCCGGCGGCCACAATGGCCCGGCTCTGCGCCGCGGCTCCCCATTCAGCGCCTTGGCACGCTCACAATCCGCCGAGCGGGCCAGGCTGCCCGGCCCCTGCGGGACAAGGGGATTACAGCGCCGCCCCCGAGCCCAGGGTCTCCCCGGCCCCGCGTCCCCCTGCATCAGCCCGGGGATCGGCTTCCCACAACTGGCCGCCCCCAGGGCGACTGCCCCGAGCAGCCCAGCCACTGACTCCGGGGCTGGGCGGGGCGGTAGCCGGTTTTGTACAAGGGACTCGCCTCTCCGCACCCGCGGTGAAGCCGCCGGCACAAAGCAGGGCTCGGCGCTCCCCTGCTCGTCCAGTGCTCAGCCGAGTCCTGGGCGCGGGGCAGCGGAGCACAGGAACCCGGCAGCGCCGAGCCAGGGAGACCCCCATGGGGGGCTGGCTGGGAACAAGGGCAAATCTCCCATTGACTCCAACGGGGCAGGGGCTTCACCCCTAACGTACAACATCCCCTGGGCTGCGGCGAACGGAAATCCCCCGCCCGCTGTCCGCTCCGGTCCCTGCCCGAGGCCACGGGCTCCCGGGCAGCTAGCAATGAGGCACGGGGGCTATTGCACCTGGTTTATTAAGTCCCTCGCTCCTGCGCGGGCTGGCACTTACAGCGGATACAGAGTAGATACAAGGGCCCGGCTCTCCGCGCGGCTGCCTCCCCCAGACCCCGACACTTTGGCTTTTTACAAGCGAAGCTGCTTGGACGGTGCGGGGATTCCAGCTCCATGCCCAGCCCGGCAGCCGAGCCACCCAGAGCCGGGGGACGCGTTCCCATCCCCAGCCGCCGTGGGGGATCGGACAGGCTTTGGGCCGAGCCCCCTTCTGCCCTGCGGCCCCAACAGCTGCTGCGCCGGTCCCCCGCCCCCGCCAGGGGCACGGAGGGGCCGGACTGGGGCTCCGCGGAGCGCAGCGGCCCTCAGTTGCCCCACCTGGGAGGAGGCTGGGCCATCGCGCTGGCCGGCGTTTGCAGCTCCCGCCCTGAGCGAAGCGGCGCGGAGAGCTGCGCTGGGCTCCAGTCTGCCTCTAGCGTGCAGCCTGCGGGCACCAGCCGGGGGCGGCGCGGGTCCCTGTCCTTCCCCGGGGCCACCAGGCTCCCTCCTGGCCCAGAGTGTCCGCCGCCCCGCGCGGCTACCAGGCCCGGATCCCCTGCAGAGCGCCCTGGCTGCAGGAGGGCCCCGCGGGCCCCTGATGCAGGGGCTGGGCCGCGCCGCCGAAGGCGCCCAGGTTGCCCACGTTCACGAAGGGCCCCGCGCCCGCGCCGGGGCTGCAGCCGGGCTGCCCGCCCGCGCCGCCCGCGGGGTAGCTGCAGCCGTAGCCGGCGTTGCAGGCGGCCGCGTTGCCGTAGCCGTAGGCCGGGAAGCCGCTGTAGGAGTAGGGCGCGTTGTAGGGCGAGCCGTAGCCCGGCGAGCCCCCGAGGCACGGCTTGCCGTCCCGCACCAGCACCGGTACGGCCACCCGGCGCGGCGGCGGCGGCGCGGGGCCCAGCTCCAGCGACTTGTCCTGCCGCTGCCGCTTGCACTTGTAGCGCCGGTTCTGGAACCAGATCTTCACCTGCGTGGAGGTGAGCTTGAGGCTGCTGGCCAGGTGCTCGCGCTCCGGCGCCGACAGGTACCGCTGCTGCTTGAAGCGCCGCTCCAGCTCGAAGACCTGCGCCTGCGAGAAGAGAACGCGGGGCTTCCTGCGGCTCCGCGGCTTCGGCCTCTCCGCCTCCTCCGGCTTGGCCGCGGCGCCCGCCGGCGGCTTCGGGGCGCAGCGCTCTGCTCGGGGGAGAGGCAGGGTTAGGGCCGGGGCCAGGGGAGCGGGCCTCCGCGCGGGGCCGCCCCGGGCAGACTTCGCGCCGCGAGCCTGGGGCGCGCCGCTGGGCACATGGCCTGAGAACAGCCCCGGAGCAGAGCCGGCCTCGGCCCGCCAGCGCCCGGGGCCCGGGCCGCGGCCGGGCGAGGGCTGGACTGTGGCCTGCCGGGGCCAGGGGAGCCCTGTGTGTGTTTGTGCGGGATGTCCTGGGGGGTGTGATGGTCTGGTGAGTGCTTACACGGGAGCGCAGTGCTGTGTATTTCAGTGTCTGCCTGCGTGATCGCGGTGTTGCTGCAGGCCCTGGGTGGCTGTGTGTGTGTGTGATCGCGGTGTTGCTGCAGGCCCTGGGTGGCTGTGTGTGTGTGTGTGTGTGATCGCGGTGTTGCTGTAGGCCCTGGGTGGCTGTGTGTGTGTGTGTGTGATCGCGGTGTTGCTGCAGGCCCTGGGTGGCTGTGAGATCATGGTGTTGCTGCAGGCCCTGGGTGGCTGTGTGTGTGTGTGTGTGTGATCGCGGTGTTGCTGTAGGCCCTGGGTGGCTGTGTGTGTGTGTGTGTGATCGCGGTGTTGCTGTAGGCCCTGGGTGGCTGTGTGTGTGTGTGATCGCGGTGTTGCTGCAGGCCCTGGGTGGCTGTGTGTGTGTGTGATCGCGGTGTTGCTGCAGGCCCTGGGTGGCTGTGTGGGGGGGTGATTGACCCCCCAGCTCTGTGTGTGTGGCCAGGGCTGTGCAGTATTTCAGGGCGCTGAGCTGGGTGTGGACTCCCTGGGCTGCCTCACATTTCATGCCTCTGCAGAATCCCAGCTGGTGTGTGTGAGCAGGGGCCTAGAGCAGTGTGTACGGGGGGGCTGAGAACCATTGACCCATACTGTAAACCCTGTATATGGTGGAAACCACTCCAAGCCATGGGGTCTGACAGCCCTCCGCCGCCCCGAGTTCCAGCCCCGGTGTGAGTGCAGAGAACAGAGGGGGTTACAGGGCCCGGCTCTGCTCAGGGGTTCTGGCCCCTCACTGCTGGCCGGGAAAGCAGGTCCCTGGCGGGTCCGAGCCCCCTCGGGCAGCGGGGCAGTTTGTGGGAGTCTCTGCGCTCCAGGCTAAGCGCCGGCCTCCCCGAACTCATCCCCCGCATGCCGGACTCAGGCCGGAAGGCAAAGAGCAAGACACACCCGCGCTCGGCTGACATCCCCGCACGCCGTATGGGGACAAGGCGGGGTGCGGCCTCTGTTCCTTCCCGGCACCCGCCCGCTTCCCCTCACGCACCCCGGAGCAGCGGGAGCCGCCAGATCCATTCGCCTGTCTCCTTCCCCTTCCTCGCCCGAGGCCTGGGCCCACCGCGGGGCCGGGACCCTCCCGCGTCTCTGCCGGGCCCGGTTCTGCCCCTCCGAGCAGCCTCCCGGAGCAGGAGCGGGCCCGCTCTGCGCCCAGCGACCCCGTTCCCCCACCCTGCCTGGGGTGGGCGAGTTCCCGGCTCCCGAGAACGGGGCGGGGGTCGGATTCGGGCGCCACTTCGGTGAGTGACAGTCCCGGGGCCGCCTCTGCTCGCGGGGGGCTGCCGGGGCCGGGGCTCGCCCCGCGGGTTATTGTTCCTGTCACAGCGCGGTGCGGCTCCAGGGTCAATCGGAACAGAGCCTGCCCGCCCCGCTGCCCTCCCGTCAGCACCCGGGCACCGCGGTGACCCCCAGCCCACGGACCTGCCTTCTGCGGGCAGGGGAGAGAAACTCGGGAGAAGACCCACGCGGGGCGGACTCCGACTTCACTCCTGCTGGGGGCGGCAGCGGTGGAGGAGCGCTATGGGGCGGATAGGGACGGGAGCTGCCCTGGTGGAGCGCTATGGGGCGGATGGGGACAGCGGGTGCTGCGGATGACCCGAAGTCCCGAGCCGTGCTGTGGGGTGATGATGGGTGGGGGGAAGTTGCAGGGGTCCCCCGCCCCTGCCCCTGCCCCGCGCCGGGTTAGTACCGCATTGCGAACAGCGCGGCCGCGGGGTCGCGGCCCCCATACTCACTGGGGTCCCGATCCCCGGCGCGCTCCAGCTCTTCTCCCGGGCCATTGGGCTCACAGGAGCCCCGCAGCACCGCGTGCACGTAGTTTTCCGGGGAGAGCCCCACGTCCCCTTGGCTCTCCGCCGCGGCCATGGAGCTCAGATAGGACAGCTTCTCCTCCTCCTCCTCTTCCTCCCCGTCGGAGAAGCGGGAGCCGTCGCCGGCCGCCAGCAGGCAGGCTGCCGAGTGGAACTGCTGCTCCAGGTGGTGGGGCAGCGGGACTCCATAGTGCGGCTCCGGCTGCGCCAGGTTGAGGATGTCTTTGACAGAGAAGGGGGTGGAGGTGACGGGGCTCGGTAACATCATCGGGGCAGCGCGAACAGCCAATAGACCCTGGGGGCGGTGCAGCGCCCTGCGCGGGGCCCGGCGGCGCTCCGGGGTGCTGGGGGGGCGCAGCGCCCTGGGCGGGGGAGCAGGCAGCGCCGCGCGCTGATAAACGAGGGGCCGCGCCTGCTCCTGGCTAAGTTGCCTCCATTAGCCCGGCGCTGGGGGTCTGCGTTTTGTTACAGCCTCTGCGGGGACCAGCCAAGGGCTCGCGAGCCTCCTCTGCCCCGGGCCAGCACGTCACGGCGAGGAGGGGCCGGGGCCCTGTGGGCAGCCTCCCCATTGGAGGGTGGGGGTGGCTGAGCCGGCCCCTCGAGCCCCGGCCCGAGATCCGGCTGCCCTACCAGAAATAGCAATGTCTTAAAGGGAGGCTGGGGGAGGCTGCTCCCAGGAGCGCGCCAGACCGGGCCTGGCACCCACCTGGCTGGGCAGAGGCTGCGGGACGGTGTGTGGGGGTCAGGGAGCCCCAGCTGTGCGGATCCCAGGGGTGCCCTGGACAAAGCCGGTGCTCATGTCAATCCTAAGTACATGTAGGTAGGTAGGCACATCACACAGCTTGCGCCGGGCCCGGGGAGCGCTCAGAGGCCCGGGGAGTGCGGGATGGTGCGCGGGGGTCTCCGGACAGGTCTACCCAAGGGAATCGCTGTGAGAGAACAAACCCCTGCCCTCTCCCGGCCTAGGCTCCCGCTGGAAAGTAGCCAGAAGTCTCACTGAGCAGCACCTACGGGCGGCGGGGGGTGCTGCCCGGGCCTGTGCCGATTTCTGTCCTGCCCCGCACCCCTTCTCCCCGCCCGAGGGGTTCTCTCCTGGGCCTGCCTCCGGAGAAGGGGGCCACCATTCCCCTGCCTGGTGAACGCGCCCGGCGCTGCTCTCAGGAGCAGGACCCCTGAGGCCGCAGTGGGTTCCCAGGCAGGCGAGGGCCTGCAGGAGCTGGGGGATCCCCGACGAGATTCCCACCTGGGAGCCCCCTCTTGCCTCCAGGAGACTGAAGCTGCGAAACGGACAGAGGAGAGTTTTTTGAAAATAAAGGGTAAACTCTGGGCTCCACTGAAGTTAGCGGCAAACTCCCCAGGCGCCCCTGGGCCTGCGCCCTCAGCTGCTGTGAATTGGCCGGGCTCCATTGTTTTTCATGGAGCTCTGCTGGTTTACATCAGCGGAGGATCTGGCCGAACTCCGCCGTCTGCGCTGCCGTGAGATCAGGATCGGCCCAGAGAGTCCATACGACTGTGGACGCCGCAATTCAGAGCAGGGCAGGAGACCCAGACCCAGCACCGATCTCTGCTGCCGGCGCGGGCCGGCCTCTGTCTGGGAAGTCAGATCCAGAGCTGCAAAGGAAAACCCCAAACGAGCCGAACTCTGTAGGGAAAGCCCGGGACGGCCCAAGACAGAGCAGTGTCCTTCGTTTTCGTTCTACACAAGCGCGGGGAAGCGAGAGCCTGTCGCGGCGTCAAGGGGAGATCGAGGCAAAGGGGGGACAGCCCGGCAGGGAGGCTGCCTGCAAAGGGGGGTGCTGAAAATAATTATCTCTCCGCAGCGAACGCTCCTGTGAATTATCGCGGCGAGGGGCCGATAACCCGCGCTCCGCGGCCCCGGCCACGGGTCCGATCCTGGCGCCCTTTGGAGGCAGCCGGGGAAGAAAGGCCCGAAAACGGGGAACGAGGAACCCAGCTGTCCAGTCAATCCACCGATGTCTACAGATTTTTAGGAAGAAAACAGCCTCTTCCTGGCGGCCCGACTGGGAAGCGGCGGGCCCGGGACCCTGTCGCTGGGAGGTTTCGGTATATGCGGGGAAGAGCAGCCGCTTCCAGAAAAACAAAAGGGAAAAGCGAAGGGGGGACAGTGACAGCGGGGATATTTCGTTTTAACGAACAATTGTGTTGCTCCGCAGGCCCGTGAGAATCGAAACGGGGACGCCGAAAGCGGATCCCGTGGCGCCGGCGGACCGGAGCACGGACCGCAGGTCGCGTGAGTACCCGGCGCACTCGGGGGCTGCTCTGGGGGCTTCCCGGCCCCCCGGCGCTCTGGCTTCCGCGCTTCACCCCAGGCACTCGGGGAGGCGAATCGCGCCAGCCCGACCCGGCGGCGGGTTCCGCAGGGTTCGGGTCCAGTTTTCTTTCTCCACCGGGTGTTTGGTTATTTCCCGATTCTTCCCCGTGGTTCCCGCGCCCGAGCCTCAGGCCCCGCTCGGTGTTTGTGGGCAAAGAAACTCGCCGCAGCCGGAGCAGTTCTGCGGTTTATTTACGTGTAAAAGTTAAACCGAATTTAATTCCTGCGGCGCCGCCGCCCTGGCCCGTGCGATTCGGACCCGGGGATTATCGCTAATAATGATCACTAATCTAGATCTAAAAGATTTCGATACAATAACTGACTATAATTTATAATTTCCGCCGAAAACATTTGGGTGCAAGAACCGATCGATAACAATTTCCGCGAGAGACATTTCGCTGCGGTAGCGGGCGGAGAGGGGCTGATCGTTATTACACACCGCCCGGCTGGCAGATGATCATTATCAATCGCACATTTCAGATGAATTCGATACTTGCCGGGCGGCTGCCGCCAGCTCCCCTGCACCGCGCCGCCGGAGAGCAGCGACTGAGAGCGGGAGAGAGCCGGGCGTTCACAGCGTCGTTCCATGGGGTTCCCTGCCGCGGCGAGCTCACCCACCCCCCCGCCCCGGGGCAGTGGCAGGGCTTACCTGGGGGCCCAATTTCGGCCTGGGAGCCGCTCCCTCTGCCTTGGCCGCCTCCACCCGGATCGGGCCCCGCTGGCTGTTAACATCGGCGCGGGGCTGGCTGCTGAGGGCCGCACAGCTTTGGAGGTTGCGGCTCCTAGGGGTGAAATCCCGGCCCCGCTGCCCCCCAGTGACTTCTGTGGGGCCAGGCTTTCGCGGGGAATCCGGCAAGGGCCGGTGAGGCTCCGGGTGTTCCCGCAGGGCCGTGCTGATCTGAGCAGGCCCGAGGGAAAGGCAGCCGCCCGGCGCTCCGCAGTTAGGCGGCCTGGAAAGGCCGGAGCGCCCCGAGCCACCTCCCCTAGCCTTGCGGGGTCCCGGGGCTGCGAGGCAAAGGGGGAGGTTCGGTTGCGATTGCGGCTGGCGCAGAGGCCCCGGCCTGGGTAAGCGCAGGAGCCGCAAGCAGGGTGGAGCGGGCGCCGGTGTCAAGCTGTCTCGGTGTGAAGGATGCGCAGGAGCCCCCTCACCCCCACCCCATGGCCTCCCAAGTGCCCTGGCCCCCAGGGCTCCCGCGCGTGTTCTCCCGAAGCTTCCGGACTTCCCCGGCGGGATCACGGCGCTGCGGGGTCCGGGAGTCTTTCACCGCAGCGACCCCCGGCCGGTTTGTCCTCGGGGGCGGCTCATTCCCCCGACACTCCGCGTGGGGAGGAATCTCCACAGGCCTTGGCAAGGGGAGCCTGGCAAAGGCGGGGGGCGCGTTCCTTCCCCGTGGCTGCGCTGCGCGCTGGGCCTCTGCCTTTGGGGGTCGATAGCCCCTGCACGGGGCGAGCCCTTCCCGCGGCCTATCGCCCAGCCTCCCGACTCCCCTGTAGCCTCGATCAATGGCACCATAGCCAGGCTCGGCCCGCGCCCGGCGGTTCCTGGCCTGGAACCCAGAAGGTTGTTCGGCCTCTTGGGCCCTCAGCTCCCCCGCACCCCCTAGAGCCTGGTCCGGGGAGGCTGGGGCCTACTCCCCGAACAAGGCCTGCATCCCTGAGCCTGGCTCTGGGCCCAGCCGGGACTGCCTAGGAGTCCCACGGAGGCCCAGCTCCCTGTCCCCAAGCCCGGCGCATCCAGGAGGGGTTGACCGCGGGACGCATCCAGCCCAGAACGCTGTTTTGGTGCAAAGGCAGAAATCTGGCGGCTCTGCCGGCGCTCGGTTCCGCCAGGAAGCAGCGGCGCGGGGAGAACAGGGGGGTTAAAATCACCCTCCTCCGCACCAGGCCTGTTCGTAGGCCGCGGGGATCTCACCGCTGGCGGGCTTCTCCGCTGACCACCCCGCACCCTGTTCTGGGCATGGGCCTGTCCGGGCCAGGCCCGGCTTGGCCCAGCAGCCCAGTGACTCTCTCGCGTCCCCCAGCCGCTGCTCACTTTAACCTTCCTGGTTTTTATCAGGGTTTAGCTTAAATCCGCCTCCCGCTACACGTCGTGGCTGGGCAGCGGAGCGCTGCTCTGCCCGGGCCAGGCGGCTCCAGGTGGGCAGACGCTGCAGTCGGTTAGTGTCGATATTAACACTGTTACAATCCGCCCGGCTGCCCAGCCTGGGGCAGGCTTCGCACCCCGTGGACACCGCTCGGGAGGCCCTGGACAGGGGCTCCTGTCCCGGCCTTTCACCGGCCTCCTCCTGGCAGCGCCCTGGCCCCCTTCGCTCCCCTCTGGCATCCACCCCACACCCAGGCACAGCGGGCTCCGCTGCAGCCGCGTGGAGCAGGACCCAGGCCCTGCTAGGGCGGGCGGCGCAGGCGGCTCAGGGTTAATGGAGTTTCCCTCTGGGCCCTGACGGGTCTGTGGGTCTAGCCCGCGGGCTGTTTCCCCAGCAGGGACCCACTTCCCCTAGCCGGGGCAGTCTGATTCGGCTGGGTGAAGAGCGAGTGGAGGGACTGGATGGATCCGCTCCGAGCTGGTTCAGCGGGTGCGGGCCCGGCTGGATGGATCCCTGTGACCTCGGCTGTTGAGGGCCGTTATTCTTAGAAGCCTACATCGCAGCAGCTGGCTGCGGGGCCCGGGCCGCCCGGTAGCTTGCTGGCAGGGAGTGACTGACCCGGCGAGGGAGGGACTCCTCTGCCCAAGGCCGGAGACTGCAGCAATGGGGCGAGCTGCATAGACGCACGGGGGGTGGTGGGGAACAGACGGATCTGCTGGAGGGTCCGCGTGTGCTGAAAGATCGAGGGCGGACTGTAGGGATCCACTGGGATGGGCTGTGCACGGGGTTGGGCAGATCCATGGGGGCACGGATCCGAGCAAACGACCCTCCCGCGGTCGCGGAACCGTTCTGCCCCGATCTCCCGGAGAGCCGGTTCATTCAGCTCGATCCAGCAGAAGCCGCTGCTCCCCGGGCCCGATTGCTCCTGCCCTGAGGTCATCGCAGGGGGCTCCACCAAGGCCGGGTCCTACCCGCCTCTCTTGGAGCTTGTGCCCGGCCGCGGCTGGCGACGCAGAGGCGGCTGAGCCCGGGGTGGTGATTTTAGTTCCTTCCACCCGGGAGCCGTCCCCCCGGAGCGGCGGCGCTGGCGGGTCGGGCCGGCCGGGACAGGAGTTTGCTCCGCCGGCTAGGGGTGTCTTTTTTCCCCCGGCAGTGAAAAGTGGGATAAAAAACTGCGATTTACTCGGGCCCGAGCGCGGCGGCGGGAAGGCCGGGCCGGCCTAGAGCCGGGGTCTTCCCTTTCTGCCCAACGTGCCTAGGGACCTGGCCCCCGGGGAAAGGGCCCCCTGGCTCCCGGGCAACCCCCGCACACAGGGGCCCAGGGAAAATACCCGCCGCGGCTGCTCTTCCTTTCCCAAGAGTTGTTGGCCTTATTGGAAATCCCGCCCGGCCCGATTCCCCAAAACGCCCAAATAAGGGAAAGGGAGCGCGGCACTGGGGGGGGGGGGAGGATACAGCCCGGGGGAGTCACATGAGCCCGGGCCCGGGCCCCGAACCCCCTGCTGCCGCCCCGAATCCCAGGCAGGGGCCGGATCCTGCACACGCTCCCTTAGGCTGCTAGCGGGCCTGGCCGAAAGGGGTGTGAGCGCAGGGGGCAGCCCCCAGGCGGGCAGTGCCGCCGTGGGCGAGCCGCGGCTGCGGGGAGCCGCAGGGTAACGTGCTGCAGGGAAAGACCGGAGGCCGAGCCGGGGTGCAGCAGACGCCGGCCTGACCACGCCTCACGGCTTTGGGCTGGGCCGGAGCACAGCGCCGGTGTTAGGGTCCTTGGAGCGCGCACAGGCCCGCGTGGGGAGGGACAAGGGCTGGGAACGGGGCTGCGTCAGCGCTCGGGAACCGAAGGAAGCTCCGCGGGGCCTGCTGGGGTGGACCCATGGCACGAACCCTCCCGGAGGCAGCCGGGACCGGCCGGGCGCAGGCGTGGCTGAGTCTGTTCCGGGCTCTGCCACTCACCTGGGGCCCCCCACCCCCGCGCGTGTTTCCTCTCCAGCCCCTGCCTCGCCTCGGTGGGGCAGGGGCAGTGGGCCTGCGTGTGAGCGCAGCGCCCCCCAGGCTGGGCTCCGCTTCCCGGGCCGCTACTGGTCCCTGCACAATTAATTGATAAACCCCCAGGGCGCTGCGTGCCCCTGCGCTGCGCTTGGGAGCAATGGAGAGTCCCAGTGAAGCCTTGCTCGAGGCCCGTTGGCGGGGGCGCTGGCTGAAGGAATATAGGGAGCTCTGTGGAACTAGTGGGGAGGGAGAGCTCAGTGGTTTGAGCGTTGGCCTGCAAAAGGCAGGGTTGTGAGTTCAATCCTTGAGGGGCCCATTTAGGGATCTGGGGCAAAAATTGGGGATTGGTTCTGCTTTGAGCAGGGGGTTGGACTACATGATCTCCTGAGGTCCCTTCCAATTCTGTGAGGGTGTGAGGGAGGGCGGCCTGCTGGCCAATAAAGGAAGTTGGGGGTCCCAGTGTTGGGCGTGTCCCTGGCCGTGGGGACCAGCAGGTGGGTTTCTTAGGCTCCCTACAGTTTGGCCCCCGGGCTTTCCCCGCCTGCTGGGCCAGGGGCGCAGGGATGGCTGCGCTATTAATGGTTATTTTATTTATATCATTAGCGGCGCCCGCTGCGCTCTGTTTACAGCGCGGCCTTGTTGTCCCAGCCGCTTCTCCGCTCTGTTTAGACAGGGGATTATTGTAATGGATGGCCCTCGCTCTGCGGATGCTGCGCCCGGAGCCAAGACCTAGCAAACAGCCGGCGGGGGGGCGCCCAGCAGCGGAGGCGCTGGAGACCCCGGGGGAGGCGCTGGCGCCGAGAGGAAAACGTTTCCCTTCCTGCAGGAGCCCCGGGCTCAGGGTGCCGGGTTCGCAGGCCGGCGCCCCTGCGGCACTGCCCGGCTACAGGGCCCGCTGGCCGGGAGATGGGCGCTCCCAGGCTGGGTTGCTAATTGCTCCATTAGTGCCTGGGGGCTGAGTGCTGCTGGGAGGCCCCGCGCTAATGGCTGTAAACAAACAAACATTAATCCCGGGCTGTCTCCAGCTCCGGCCCGGGGCCTTTGATCTTCGCCTGTCCCGGCCGGCGGGACACAGCAGAGCCGCCTCATTGTCCCGTAATCCCGACCGCCGCCCTCGGCTACGGGGACCCGGGCGGCAGGAGGAAATCCAGAGGGGGCTCTAGCCGGAGCAACACCGGGCTGAGGGCCAGGGCCTTGTCTCCCTTCACGCGCGGCTAATCTGCCTCCAGTCCTGTCCTGGCTGGGCTCCCGCATAAGAGGCCGGCGGCCCATGTGCGAGTGACACCCAGGGGCGGCGCCTGCCAGGCAGGGTGAGCCCAGCGGCCAAACCGGGGTGTGCGCGCCACGGAGCCGCCGCTGGGCGCTGACAGCAGCTCCCGGAGCGCCGCGGGCTAGCACGGAGCCTCAGGGCCGGGAGCAGAAACCCGCAGCTGAGACTAACGTGTGGGATGGAGGAAAAGGGGGCGCCTGGTGTGACGGCCGGGAGAGCTGCGGGGGAGCCCCGCCTTTGCGCCCCGGCCTGACCCTAGCGCTCCCCTCGTGTTCGTTACATCCCAGGGCGGAGACGTGCCTGGGATGGTCCCGCCTGACCCCTCGGGGCGCAGACCGCGGCAAGGGGCGCCGGGGACCCAGGCGTCGGACAGCAGCTCTCCTGCCTTCTGCGCCCATCCCGGGGCGTGTGTCGCCATCCCGCTCGGCGCCGACCGGGATCCACAGGGCCCCTGCAGGGTAACGCCCGGCAGGGGGCTGCTGCGGGTACCCGGCCAGGCCCGTTTTCCCCGGCTCTGCCCGACGCTGCCCCCGCGCCAGCTCTATTTACACAGAGCCTGCCCTTGTGTAAACGCTCCCGCTCCGGCGTTTATCTCAGGGCCCGTCTGTTTCTCGTTCTCTGTCAGCCGCGGCCCGCTGACAAATGGGCCCTTCCCACGGGCTCTGGCCAGCTGATTTATGTGGGAACCGCAGGGACCGGGGTCCCTGGGACGCCCCCAAACGGCGCTTCCCCTTCTCCGGCGAGCTCCGGGACCCCAGCGCGCAGCTGCCTCCATGGGTGAGAAAGGGGTGGCTACAGCCGGGACCTTGACACCCCACCCCGATGGGGGGCCCTGTCTCTCCCCAGCAGGGGAAACCTAGCTCCCGCTGTGCCCCTTCGCCAAGTGCCCCGAAGCCTCCCAGGGGTCGGTCCCGCTCCCTGCCCCCTGCTCTGAGCCGGGCAGCGAGGGGCTCCAGCCCCTCCGCCCCATTCCTGCGCGCCGACTCCCTCCTTCCCTTCCCCACAGCGCTCGGCGCCGCCCGGAGGCTCCGGGCGCAGGACGCGGGACTCCGAGTTCCGGGCATCCCGCCGCCGGCGCTTCACCGGCACCTGCCCCAGCCCGCTACCGACCTAACAGCCAGAGGGTGGGTGCGCGACGGCTCCGCCAATCGGCCAGCGGCACTGCCAGTTCGAGCTCATCTGCATATTTAATTGGCTGCGGCGCGAAGCCGCGGGGTTTGTGCCTCACTAGCGCCCGGCCCCACGATCTCTAGGGCTGGGCCCGGGCCCAGCCGGGCGCTCCCTGGGAGCGGAACCAGCCCCGGCTGCGGCGGGACCGGCTCCTTGCTCCACACCCACAGGATCAGCGCCCCTAACGGTCTTTGCGGCCCCAGCGGAAGCAGCTCCCATGATTTCCAGCTGCGTCCTGGGTCGCCTGGAGTTGTCCCGAGCGAACCCAGCGCCGGGCCCAGTTCCCCGGCCCGGTTCGCGGCGGGCTCAGCCCCCGAGTGCTGCGCTCCGCCCGCAGCGCAGTGCCGCCAGCGCCGTGTGGGGCGCCCCAGCCCCAGGAGAGTCCGGGTGTGGGGCACTGTCTGGAGGCCGCCCCGCCCGGCTGCTGGAGAGCGCTGGGCACTGGGGCGCCCCAGCCCCAGGAGAGTCCGGGTGTGGGGCACTGTCTGGAGGCCGCCCCGCCCGGCTGCTGGAGAGCGCTGGGCACTGGGGCGCCCCAGCCCCAGGAGAGTCCGGGTGTGGGGCACTGTCTGGAGGCCGCCCCGCCCGGCTGCTGGAGAGCGCTGGGCACTGGGGCGCCCCAGCCCCAGGAGAGTCCGGGTGTGGGGCACTGTCTGGAGGCCGCCCCGCCCAGCTGCTGGAGAGCGCTGGGCACTGGGGCGCCCCAGCCCCAGGAGAGTCCGGGTGTGGGGCACTGTCTGGAGGCCGCCCCGCCCGGCTGCTGGAGAGCGCTGGGCACTGGGGCGCCCCAGCCCCAGGAGAGTCCGGGTGTGGGGCACTGTCTGGAGGCCGCCCCGCCCGGCTGCTGGAGAGCGCTGGGCACTGGGGCGCCCCAGCCCCAGGAGAGTCCGGGTGTGGGGCACTGTCTGGAGGCCGCCCCGCCCGGCTGCTGGAGAGTGCTGGGCACTGGGGCGACCCACATGTGCTCCCCGGGAGCGGTTGGCTGGCCACAGCCCGCATGTGCCGCCCACCGGAGCAGGCGATCGTCCCCAAGGGCCTGTCCGAGGTGGGGGTGTGGAGCCGCCGCGGCCGCGGCTCCGGTCGATGTTCGCCCTCCCTGGTTTGTGAATGATTCTCCCCCGGGCCCTTTCGTGCCCCCCGCCCTTGGCCGCAGGGGCCAGGCTGAGGTTTCGGGCCAAGGGCGGGAGCCGGAGAGAGGTGCCAGCCGGCACCCTCCATCCCTAGAGCAGTCACTAGGTGGGCCCCTGCAGAGTGGGTCCCCGGCCTTGCCCGGGCGCGTCTCCAGGGTCGAGGGAAGTTCTGGGCTTCTCCGGGGGAGCGGGCAGGGCGGCGGTGCCTTTGGGCTGAAAATGACCCGACAGTGAGCTGACAATGACCAGCAGCCAGGTGCACAGCAGAGACTGGAGCAGGGTGTGTGGGGGGGGGAGGCTGAGAGCCATTGAACCAGACTGTAACCCCTGGGTATGATGGAAACCGCTCCAAGCCAGGGGGTGCAGCAGCATCCCCAGTTCCAGCAGCTCTGGCAGGAGCTGACACTAACCTCCCGGGCACCAAGGCTTCTCTGGCCATGTCAGGCTGTCACCCAACACTCAGTCTTTGCCCGCCAATTGGCAGGAGAAAGGCTTTGGTAAGGGCCCAGCCTTTAAGGGCATTAGGATGGGCTGTCACCACGGGCGAGCCTGACAGGCCTGGGCAACGACCCGTCTTCAATTCTGACAGCTGGAGTGCCACCGAGTTGCAGTCCTTAAAGCCACCGCGCCTCGGTGCATCGGTGCAAAGCCCACGCCCAGAGCCAGAGAATGGCTCCTTCTCTGTGCCTTGGTTTGTTGGCGCCAGGGATGGGCGGAAGAGGGCACAGGAGACGCTGCAATGAGAACGACAATAGCCCACCCTTGGAGCAGCCTGACAGTATTTCTAGAAGGACAGTGGGGTGGGAGGAGGTATTGTTTCATATTCTCTGTGTATAAATAAAGTCTGCTGCAGTTTCCACGGCATGCATCCGATGAAGTGAGCTGTAGCTCAGGAAAGCTCATGCTCAAATAAATTGGTTAGTCTCTAAGGTGCCACAAGTACTCCTTTTCTTATTTCTAGAAGGAGGGCTTGGGGAAGGGGACACCGAAGCAAAGCTTACAGGGGCTGTGGAAATTAAAGTTCTGCAGACACGGGGTTGTGTAGAAAGAGGTGAGATCATCACACTACAGGGCATTAGGTGAGAAATGCCAGACCCCATCCACAGCACCCATCCGGGCTAGGGGAAGTCCAGAGACGGAACCTGAGGTCTGGGGAGGTCTGAACGCTGCCCGCGAAGACCCGGTATCCAACTGGGAAATTTGTAACAGGCACAGAGCGCAAAGGAGCCATTGACACCATGGGATATTCCTGCTCGCCCTTGGTCCAAGGCTGTCATGGGGCTTGTTGAATTAACCAGGAGAGATTCCCTCTTGGTGGTGGATCAGTTCAGCTTTGTGTTTTGAACGGCGCACTTGCCCAGCACGTCGAGTAGCAGTCGAATAACACATCGCAAATCGCGCTTTCTCACCGAGGCATTCCAGCTGACTTACTCCCCAGCAGGTCATAGCCCACCACTCCTCAGTGGCTGAGTGCAGAAATCCTCTTCCATGTGCTTGCCATGGAGGCAAACGGACGAGCAGAACAGCCCGTATAAACAGCGAAGACCTGGGGTTTAGAAACCGTTTTGAACTCAAGCCGTAGATATTCAACCTTGTTAGACACTCTCACTGCACAACACATAGGGCTCCAGGGACAACCGGCTACACCATTGTCCTCCGCCAGTGACAAACCTTTCTGTCGCAGACCCTGGGAGGGAGCGTTGGCGGTTGGGGCAGAGCGTATCTGGGTTTCGTTTGAAATGGTTCACTCCTGCCTGTCCCATTTTCCCATGAAACAAATGGAAATTAAATATTTTGAAATAAACAATTTTTTTTTAAAATTTTCAGGAATGATTTTTCCCTTTCCCACTCTTTGTAGAATCCCCTCCCACCCCTTTTTACCCCAAGGAGGAAAAAACACACAAGTGGGACAATTAAAAACAACTTTTCTTCACACTTTTCCAGTGGGGAAAAAGGTGGAAGGGGAGGGAGAGGGAAGCAAGGGAAAAAAATTTTACTTTTATTTTGACATTTCTCCCTTTTTTCCACTGCTAAAGTGTGTGTGTGTGTGTGTGTGTGTGTGTGTGTGTGTGTGTGTTTGGGAGGGCAACATGTGAGACAACTCACATTTTATTTTTTTCACACTTTTCCAATAAGAAGTAAAAAGAGGATAAAAGTGGGGTTTTTTTTTCCGCTGTAATATTTTGATCCTTCCCCTTTCTGAGATGGGATGTGGGGAGCAGGGGGAGGCTGAAAAACTGAAAGAAAGTTGGGATTCTTCCACTGTTTTGGAACAACAAATTTCAAACACTTTAAAAAAACCTGGATTTTCTTTCAGGAAATTTTAATTTCAATTTTTTTCTGATTTTTTTGTTCACAAAAAATGGTTTTAAATGGAACTGTACTGTTTGAGAACAAAACTGCATCTAAAAAGTCGATGATCCCCACTAGCCATTCAGGGGCAAATCCTCTGCCCCCACACCTGGTCTCAGCAGCCTGGTGGGATCGAGGGAGGGGAGACAAGGAGTCCTTGCCCAGGTCACAGACTGGTTGTGGAGCTGCTCCGTGGAGGCTGCTGTAGCCTGAAGGAGGCCCCTGGGTGGAGGGAAAGATGGGAAGATTGGCCAAGTAATAGATGTCCTGGCTCCACTCTCCCCTGCCTTCCCCTGACTCTGATGCCTTGCTCCCAGCTATCCCCTGGGCTGAGCAGGGAGCTTGTATTTAGCAAGGCTCTGCACCAGGCAGGAGTAGTTACTCTGAGTGATCCCTGCCTCTAGCCGCCCCATATGTGCCAAGTAACCCCACTGGTTCTACTGCCATGGGAACCACTCAGGCGGGGAGGAGGGGCCTGGATTTGCCCCAAGGGATCACATTTTTGTATTTCCTGGGAAAACTTACTATTAATGTTTTCTTTTCTATTTAATTGAGCATGAATACCAGGAAAACATTCCCATTTGTCTCTGGAGCGAATTTTCCTCCCTTCTCAGATTGGCTAATTTATTTTTTGTTTGGAGACATTTGCAGTGACTAATGGTTTGAGAATACACCCCAAAATGAACTATTAGCCAGAAAAAATATTTTGTTGAGGGTGAGATCTCTGGATCTGATCTGAAGGGGCACTGGTCACCTGTGAGCCTCCACTGAAGGGAACACTCAGCATTTCACCGAGCAAGAGCAGTTCATGCCAGAACCATGGGGTGATGGATCATTTATAGTCAGGGACGTTTGGTAGATCTAAACTTCAAAGGGAAAAATACATACAAGATAAACTACAACTGTATTCCAGTGCAGGCTGGGACCTCTGAAATTCAGGCAGACCTGACACATCAAGTTGAATTGGGAGCCAAATCACAGGAGTGGGCAAAGGTCACACTGTGTCTGAGCCAATGCCGGATAGGAAGTGCTTGGGCCAAGGACTGATGCTGCTGTTTCTATAGGGCATCTTTCATGCACGACGTCCATCCAGGCCTCCCAGAGTCCCCCCACTGCCCAATACAGCCCTGGAATTATGGACTATTAAAGGAGAGTAAAACTATTCCTCCTCTGAAGGAAAATCTCCAATCAATCACATTTTACTGCTTGTTAGATGGGAGCGCTGCAGCTGGGCCCCTGCTGGCAGACACCGCCAGATACAAACACACATGGAGGGTGAAAACCTGCAGCCATTCACTTAAATCCTTTGTTCATGTTTGAAAGGCCACTGCTGCACACGGGTGTCTGTTCAGAGGTTAAGAACTATGGCTGCAATTCGTCCCTGAGCAGCATGAGGCTTGTGCACCATCTAAACTCATAGGCCTATGTCTCACTCACATCCCACTTAATCCCATAGGGACTGCTCATGTGAGAGTGGCAGGATCAGGCCCTGGATTTGTATCTCTTGTAAAGAACAGACCAATTAAAATTAAGCCAATTAAATTTTAACAGGTCTGGTGAGCCTTTTATTGCTTAATAAACACTGAGGTTTAACTCTGTCAGAGTTTGCTGTGTGTATACATCACTGAAGGAATTCTTGCTGTCCATGTGGCTTAGTGCTTCCTTTCCCAAGACCTCCCCGTCTGGTCATTTGGGTTCATCTTTCTGATGAGTCTATGGTGCTGGAAGAGCAACTGCGATTAGGCTTTCTGTCTAGTTCAAGGCCTGCTGCTGTCTGTGTCTTTCTGTGTCTTGGAGGTGGATTAATCTGAGCAAGGTTTGTCCCAGGGAGAGTCCCCTTGAGTTGTTTGGTCACTGTTCGCATCCTTATTCTCTTGAGATGGTTGAGTCTTAGAAATGCTCCCCAGGTTACCTGCTCTCACACATGCATGGATGTGATGTGACAACAGCTGTGCTGAGCATATATATGCTGGGTGGTGGCCCAGGCCCCATCTTGGAAACCAAGCAGATAAGCTCCATTTGCTTAGGGGAGCTGCTTGGCAATTCAGTGTCATCACTTCTTCTATTGCTTAATCAAGATCCTGCTGACTGCCAAGTTCATTTGTTGCCATGTGGGTGAGGTTACACTTTGCATTGCTTAATCTGGTGTGGCAAAATGGCAATTTTCTGTGATATTTTTATGAATCCTATGTGTGCCTCAGTTTCCCTCTGTACTTTGCATTGCTACCCAGTGGTTGCAAAAGGGTTAAACTTGCTTGGGCAGAGCAGGAGATGAGGTGTTGGGTCACCTAACTGTGTGGGGTGGAATGACTGAATTGTTAAAGGACTGACTGAGAAAACAATGGGAAACTCAGGCATGTGGTGCATATGAGCTCAGCAAGGCTCAGTGGGAAAACAAGGAAGCTAGAGGTTACAGAAGAGGGATAACAGCTGGCTTTGGGAAAGACTAAGCAGCTCTCACCTGGGCTTGACAAAGAGGGTGAGAACCAAACATAGATTCAATAGCAGCTTGGCAATTGGAGCCCTGGCTTGGCCAGGATGGGTAATGTCTTAGCCTTTGCTCTTCTGCGCTAACCTAAGGACTTCCCGGTGCTGTGTTCCAGTTGACTAATAATTCCTGCTCCGTTTCAGAAGGACTGCCTGGCGTCACTACAGCTACTTGCTGAGGTGCATTGCTCCCTAAAGGGTGTAAAAGTCCCTGAGCAAGAGTCTCTCTCTGTTGGACGGGCTGGGCAGAGCTCATCAGGTGAAGCAGGAGTGCTGGAGCCCACCCTGAAGGAATAGGGGGACAGTCTGGGGGTCAGGCTCACTGAAAAGGTTCCCCCAAGGGGACAGGTTAACAGCTGGGGCATCGCACAGGTTCGGGGGCTCCGTGACACTTGGGATTTGATACATTTACACCCAACCTCTACCCCAGGCTCCCGAACCACCACACCAGTTTTCAAGCCAATTTAATTGTGGGGGTGGGTTTTAAAGCTAATGCAGAATTCAGCTTGAAGGAGAAACCATGTTGCAGCCTTAACCATGATGCAGCTCTAGGTGCCCCATAACATGGCCCAGACGGGGTTTAGGCTTTTAATCTCTGCCACACGCGGGTGTGGCCTGCACTGCAAAGTTTTGTTGGCAGAAATTGCTTTTTATTGCCACAGGTTTGGATTGGACCCAAGCAAAATTGATGCAAACAGGCAAAACCCAGCCTTTCGCACCCACACTGACATACTTCTGCCAGCACAATGCCAGGGTAGGAGCTGCATTATCTGTGCTGGCTAAAACAGTCTTTCAGCGACAATCTCACAATGTCTCTGTCCCCACGCCAGTTACAGTTTTGACCTCCACTGCTCAGAGATCCCAGAGCCTGGATGTCCTCCAGTGCCCTCTTTGAAATCCCCAGTTTGTTTTGGAAATGCCTCTTTTCTTTTCCCTTGTTTATCCCACCTTTGAGAGCAGACAGGCATTGCTCAGCACAAAGTTACAGCTACAGCTAAACTTCAGGTACCTGCCTGCACCAGGAAAGAGAGCACGGCTTTCCTATCCAGGAATTTGATGCTGAAATCCTTTTAAAGCCCCATATCTGCCTCAACCTGCTGAGGGTCCCTTCCTGGTGTTTGGTCTCATTGACTCTAGGTGGCATTTGCAGTGGGAGATTGATGTGTGCAGTATCTCCATATTCTGCTACAGTGACATGCTTCCAGTGTTTTCACAGGGAGCTCCCACAACATATATCCCCAGCCTGGCACAAAGCCTATGTGCCAGAAACCATATGTGGTTCCGAGGTGCAGGTTGAGGGACTGGGGAATCTAGACCTTTCTGTTTGTCTGCTTAGATGCAAAGGTTTACGAGGAAGGAGGTGGCACTACAGGCAAACAGACACATCTGAAGGGCATTTTTCTGGAAGTGTGTATACTTGTTTCCCAAACATCACTGAGAGTGCAGTGCTTTGACACTCCAGCACTCTGTTGAGCTCGTGTGATTTGAAATGGGTTGGTAGGTGAGTGGGTGGGGATTGAGACATGTTTATGGGAATGTCGGGTAAACCTGGTCCTATGGTCAGCTCATGCAGCTGGTGAGCTTGGCCCATGGCTATTAAATGTGGGCTTTGCTGGTGCATTTTTAATAAAAAACCTTGTGGCTTTCATTTTCCCTGTTGTGTTTTGCTGCTTTTTCTCTCCTCATCTCACACCTCCCAGGCTGGTGACTGAAATGAAAATATCTAGATTAGATTCTGAGTCACTTACACTGCCGGGTGGTGGGAAATCTGAAAACTTCTGTAAAGATTTACCCTGAAAGTTCTTCTGGCAAACTCCTGTTGTGATTTCCAGGCAGCAATTGTTAACATGTCAAGGGCATAGACAACTTTTATTTTTTATTTTTGGGAGGAAGGTGTCTAGAGTTACATAATAATTAAACACTAGTTATTGAATATTGCTGCAGTGAGCAGTTTTGTAGCATAACCAAATGTATCCACTTTTAATAAAGTGAGTTAAATGAGCTTCTGTTCTAAACCTAGCGTTTCCTTTGTTTAGTAATGCACCCCCAACATTGGGGGAGGAGGGGAGAGTTAAACCTTCTCCCGTTGTCTAGGCCCAAGTATATATGGTGAATCAGAACCTTTTAACAACAGTTTGTAGTAAAATTATGATCCAGTTTGTTATTAACAGATTCAGAGAAGCTTGAAATGAGCCCTCTTAGTTCTTCTAGTCCATTGCCCAGGGTCAGTGCAGAACGATCCCTGACATGGTCCCGTCCAGCCTGGTTTTAAATGTGTCAGAAGTTGGGGCTCCCTCACTTGAGAGTCTTCCAAGGGCTGGAGACCTCATTTTGCTAAATTTCAAATGGCTCCACCAAATTCAGCCTGAGATTCACTCCACCCCTAGCCCCAGGGAAGTTTCTAGATTAATAGCAGAACATGCATTTGTGAGGCTTTGGCTCTGTTTTGCTAAGGGAAGACTCTGCTGTTTTTTTACTCCCAACTTTATCCGAGGAACAGGTAAAGGATGAATTATGAGCAAGTAGCTGTATTGTTTGCATAGCACAGGCTTCCCATTGGTTAGGCAGACATGCTTTTAAATTACCTCGCCCTTGAAAAGCCATGGTTAACTTAAAGGAAGAGATATCAGGTATTGAGGACGGCTTGGAACACGCAGCGGTTAGTGGCTCCAATGGAAGGACAGGGTTGGAGTGACGGAACAGAGCTCACGGCAGGGGACTGAATGGCACGGCATGGCATAGACCTCGGGTTGGTTGCGGCGCAGCTGGGCTCCCTCTATTGTCCTGCCAATGTGCCTCCCTTGGGTCTGGAGGAGCCTATTCTAGAGGCTGTTCTGGGTGTGGCCATTCTGCTGAGGCTGCCGCCAAAGCCGCAGTTGTAGAGGGAGGTTGCGTGGTGCGGACACTTGTGGAACAGGGACTGAACTGGGGCCCAGGACTCATGTCCCGTGGGCCCCTGAACAGCCAGAATGAAACAGGAGAACCTGTCCCACCCGTTGTTACTGCATAATCTCTGGTTACTCATGTGAGGGCTCCAGTGTGTCTGAGGGCTGGTTAGTAGCTGCTACTTGCCTGCCTACGCATAGGAAGCTCTGTGTGAGCAGTTACCAAGGAGAGCAGGGGTCCGGGTCCTGGTCCTGGTCTGTGACTAGGGCTCCTCGGCTCTACACTACGGTAATGCAGATAACAACTAATCCCCCTCCAGCTGAGCAGCTCAGGAGACGGACATATAGTCATGCTGTTGTGAAAACGCTGGGAGGGACGTATGCATGTAATTCACCAACAAGACTAAAAAAACCAATTGGGCCAAAGGCAAAGCTCCCCCTCCTAAACCCGCTAACATGGGCTGCTCACCGCACCGACCCAGCCCTGCGTGTGTGGGTGAGCGGCGCCAGGGCATGGTTTTGACACAGGAGAAGGGGTCCTATAATTACAGACCTCTCTCCTGCTAGGGCCTTATCTGCTTCCCGACATGTCCAGAACCAGGCAAAGGCCGCGGCTGTGTCCTCATAGCCCTCCCCCTTTTACTTGGCAAAAGGGCCCAGACTGCTTACCCGGCTGGCCCCATCCCACTGAGGTTGCTGACACCTGCCCTGGCTGCCTGGGAGCCACTGAAGGTCCCTGAGTGACCAGGCTCTGCACCTACACAAAGTCAGAGCAGGGAGTGCTGGGAGACCTAGGAGCAGTGTCCTCAGGCAGGTTGGGCCCAGACACACTTCTCTAAACCTCCCTCCCTGCTTGCCCCCTGTGCACACGCGGCACCTCTGTGTACAGCCAAACCACTATAGCTTGCACACGTACGCACATTGCACACGCCCTGCTGACAGGCTGGAAAGTACAAGCCATGTCCTTGCGCTGACCTTTGGGTGCCCTTCGCGAAGCCATCGGAAAGGATTTCTCATTGTGCAGTCTCAGGGCTTCCAGGGAATTACTCAGCAAGCTGGAATTATGCACTGTGTATGTGACCCCCCTGTTCCCCCCACCCTCCTCTCCCAGCTCTGGAGCCGGACCGGTCCAAGAGATATGTTGCCAGGGTGACAGCGAGGTGTGATGGATGGACAGAGAGTGGCTGCGGAGTGGCAGGGCCGCTGGTCAGTAACCCAGGGCTATGTTTATAAGAAGGAAGAGGCTGTTTCCTGGAGCTAACATAATGCAGCTCTAAAAAAGGCAGGGGAAATACATCATGCAAGGAGAGCGCAGCCATGGGAGGGGAGGGCTGCTGGGGAGCCCAGCACCAGAGAGAGCCTCCAGGTCAAGGTGCCTTTGACAGGGCCTTTTTTATAGGCCATTTGCGTGAGAGTTTGCTGCTGTTTCTCTGTAGCCCTGACAGCAGCTCAAGGCCCAGCCGGGGTTTAGGGAAGGTCTAATCTAAACCGCCACTTTCCAGCCCTTCAGCACAAGACCCGCTGATTTATTTAGAAAATAAATAACAAATGCTGACTATTGTTTAACTGCTGTAAAGTGACAGTCCCCCATTAGGAGCCGGCCCCGCGCCCTGTCCCACTGCACACACAGCTTGGTTCTCAGAGGTGTTGGTGTCCAAGACAAAGGAGTTCAGCTGCCACGGAAACAAGAAGATGAATTTATTGGGAAGGGAAAGTCTCCTTCTCATCCTCTTCTACCTTCTGCCTGGTGCAAGGGAGACCCCGCTCTACACTACAATGGTTCCAGATGCAAGGGGGGAGAAACCAAGCCCAGCTCAAAGACATAAGTGTCAAGAAGTTCCCCAGTCCTTCTTTCTCCATGTGGCTCTCATGGATTAACACAGTGCTAACCTTGTTCCCACAACCCCCTAGTGCCAAGGGGCCATTCACATACACAAACACCCATGCTTCTTCCGAGGCGAATAGCCGTAAAACTGGTTCCCCATTTCACCCCCAATCCAGACTGGCTCTTCCCACCTCTGAACAGGAGGGATGCCCATTGGGATAGTAGCTGGCATGAATCCAGGGCTCACACTCAGGAATTCACACAGGAAATCAGAGATGAAGAAGACCTATGAGATCACCCACTCCATCTGCCAGGAGCCAGAGCTGTGTATTTCCCAGTCTAGTTTTAAATGTCTCAAGGAACAGGGTTCCCCCTCTTCACTTGAGATGAAGCCCGGTACATCCTGCCGTGGGGAAAGTTTTCCTCACGCTCAGACTAATTTTCCCTTTATAATTTTATCCCATTTAGCTCCTAGTTAACCCTCCTGGACCCATCCCAAAGAACTGCTCTCCCTCCTGGGTGGTGAAGCCCTTCAGCTATTTGCAGACCACAAGTGCTACTTAGCCAGACTAGACAGATTTTGCTCTTTCTATAACTTGGATCTTCCAGGCTCTTCTTGGCACTCCCACTAATTTGTCAACATCCCAGGGATGGCCCTGTGCCTGGGCCCACTGAAGCTGGTGGCAAAACCCCCACTGAAAGGATTTGGCCAACGGAGTGACTATGACCTGCCTGCTCCATGTCTCTGTCTTTATCTTTATCTTGTCTAATCTTTTCATACTGTGCACCTCACCATGGTGTCTGAACATCTCATGGTATGTACAGCTCCTACTGGCAGTGGCCTTTCTTTGCAGGCATGTCCCATTGCTAACTCACATCTAGTCTGCTCTCCCCTGGGTCTTGTTCATCCTTAATAAGCTGAGCTGCTCAATGTTTCCACCACAAAATATTTGAAAATTTAATTTGAAAATTTTTCTTTACATTTTTTCAATTTTCTATGGGGAAATTTTCCAATTAAATCTTATATTTCATTTTGTTTCAGTTCCCAAAAATGTTATTTCAATTTTAATTTCAAATTTTGTTTCATTTTGATTACATGTTTTAAAACTAAAAAATGAGTGACATTTGATATTCAGAATTTTTGGTTTTTTTCCATTTGTGCCTCCTTTTTTCTCCCTTTCTCCTTTTTTGTACTGAACACAGCAGCAGGAATGATGTCTGAGGTTTGGATTTTTTTTCATTTTTCTTTTGCTGCTTCATAACTTTCCAAAAGTTGGAGAAGTTTAGAAAAGTGACAGTGAATAAAATGAAAAAAAAAAAGAAAAGAAAAAGAAAAAGAAAAACCAACCCAAACTAAACCATGGAGATCATTCACTCTGTTGCAATATAGGACAGAAAGGGGAAAAATAAAAAACACCAACATTTTTAAATTTTGAAAAGCTTTTTGGTTTTGAAACTGAAACAAAACAAATATTTTGATTTGAAATGAATTGAAAACTTTTCTTTCAAAATTTTGTGTTGAAAATTTAAACATGTAATTGAAAATTATATTTTATTTTGAATTTTTTCAGTGAACTCTCATTTTGGGAAGAAAATGTTTTAGTCAGTAAATTCTGACCAGTGTTGTTAATATTAATGCTCTGGGGCCCAGAATTCTCCCTCCCAGCGAGTATCTGGGTTTGGATTATTTTCTCTCAGGTGCATTAGCTGCATGTTCCCCAAGCTGATTCTGATTTGTGCCCGTGTTTTTAATCTCTGTCGCTCTGTTTGGATGAGTCCTTTGTCCTCAGTGTTATTCACAACGCCATTTTCCTAGCTTATGGATGGAGATTGTACTTAACACTGATCCCTGAACAAGCTGAATATTATTCAGTGATTTTTTTCTCCGTATGAGCCCAGCTTGATAGCTGGCTGAATACTAGTTACTGACTAGTTTTTATGTCTGGTATTTGGCCATCTCTAAATGACATGTACCATTGGTCTCAGGTTAGGGTCTTTTACCCAGGTTTCAGTCCACATCACTGCGTTCTTTAGCAAGTTGGGCAGAATTAACTTTTCAGCTCAGGTTTTCAGGAGACAGCAATGAATGATTTTCTAAAATCCACATTTTAAAAAGTTTGCCCGGTCGGACATATTCCTTACAGCCGCCAGGGCTGCCTATTGCTCATGGCTGGTATTAATTTATATTCTGGTGGCACAAAGAGGATTCAGTCAGGTGTCAACAACCCTTTATGCTAGGTGTTGTGCAGACATATAAAAAAAGACACAATCTCTGGCCCTGAAGAGTTTAAGACAAGATCCCACAACTGAATGTAACCAACAGGAAGAGATCAGGGGAAGGAGGGGGAAGAGGACACTGCTGAGATCATACACTAACATAGTCTAGCAATGATCCAAACTATTATTTTAAAAACCACTGCTTATTACAACTTTTTCAACTACGTAGATTTGTCATCCCCCCCCGAATATTTGCTCCATTGTCTTACTAGGGACAGGAGTTAGCTCCGCTGGACAGCGATAGCTTTTCTGTCAGGTTCTTAAAAAGAAAAGGAGGACTTGTGGCACCTTAGAGACTAACCAATTTCTTTGAGCATGAGCTTTCGTGAGCTACATCCGATGAAGTGAGCTGTAGCTCACGAAAGCTCATGCTCAAATAAATTGGTTAGTCTCTAAGGTGCCACAAGTCCTCCTTTTCTTTTTGCGAATACAGACTAACACGGCTGTTACTCTGAAACCTGTCAGGTTCTGAAGTTCAGTGTTATATTTGCTCCTCTCCGGTCTGTCAGTGCCTCCCAAGTTGGTGAAGCTATTTCTAAATGAACCGTCAGTGTGGTGCAGCTAATTCCCTTATTATGCAGTGCTGGCTGGTGCGCATGTGGTTAGATTTCCTACGTGTTCCCTTACCTGCCTTCGACACAGGGTTATTTTACAGGGCTTGCTTCATTTCCTCATTGTTCAATGTTCTTCTCTTTGTTTTGTCTAGTGGCAGGCAGATTTTTAAAATTGCAGTATCTGGGGCTGTTTTTGAGTTCTTATTCGCTTCACCCCCCCTCCTCATTCATTAGTGTGTAAGGGGCTGTTCCTTTGACACACTGCTGCAGCCTGTGAGAGGAGCGGCTCGCACCCCATGCTAGGAGTTGGACATGACTTCACTTGTCTGTGATTATAGCTCTGGGAGTTCTCTCCTTTGGCTGAGTGACATTTCGGGACCATTTGCATTTTCGTGTCAATCTCTGCGAATTGTTGGGCATCTTTTCTGATCAGACAAAGGGAAAAACTGGGTGTTTCCCCAGCAGGAGGCCACGGTGTGATGAGTGAAACAGCAGGAATGAGACAGGTTTCAGAGTAGCAGCCGTGTTAGTTTGTGTCCGCAAAAAGAACAGGAGGACTTGTGGCACCTTAGAGACTAACCAATTTATTTGAGCATCCTCTTTTATTTATTTATTATTTATTATTTATTTATTTATTTATTATTTATTATTCAGCATCCTCTGCCCCTCCGTGCGCTTCCCACAGCGAGTCCACCCAGGCGGGGTCTGGGGAAGCCAGAGGGTCCTGCCCCCCAACTGCGCAGTCAGACGTGACTCTTAACCAGCCAGTAAAACAGAGGTTTATTAGACGACAGGAACATGGTCTAAAACAGAGCTTGTAGGTAGAGAACAGGACCCCTCAGCCGGGTCCATTTTGGGAGGCAGTGAGCCAGACAACCACGTCTGCACTTCGCTCCACATCCCCAGCCAGCCCCAACTGACTCACCCTCCAGCCCCTCCTCCCCTGGGCTTTGTCCCTTTCCTGGGCCAGGATCATAGAATCATAGAATCATAGAATATCAGGGTTGGAAGGGACCCCTGAAGGTCATCTAGTCCAACCCCCTGCTCGAAGCAGGACCAATTCCCAGTTAAATCATCCCAGCCAGGGCTTTGTCAAGCCTGACCTTAAAAACCTCTAAGGAAGGAGATTCTACCACCTCCCTAGGTAACGCATTCCAGTGTTTCACCACCCTCTTAGTGAAAAAGTTTTTCCTAATATCCAATCTAAACCTCCCCCACTGCAACTTGAGACCATTACTCCTCGTTCTGTCATCTGCTACCATTGAGAACAGTCTAGAGCCATCCTCTTTGGAACCCCCTTTCAGGTAGTTGAAAGCAGCTATCAAATCCCCCCTCATTCTTCTCTTCTGCAGGCTAAACAATCCCAGCTCCCTCAGCCTCTCCTCATAACTCATGTGTTCCAGACCCCTAGTCATTTTTGTTGCCCTTCCCTGGACTCTCTCCAATTTATCCACATCCTTCTTGTAGTGTGGGGCCCAAAACTGGACACAGTACTCCAGATGAGGCCTCACCAATGTCGAATAGAGGGGAACGATCACGTCCCTCGATCTGCTCGCTATGCCCCTACTTATACATCCCAAAATGCCATTGGCCTTCTTGGCAACAAGGGCACACTGCTTACTCATATCCAGCTTCTCGTCCACTGTCACCCCTAGGTCCTTTTCCGCAGAACTGCTGCCTAGCCATTCGGTCCCTAGTCTGTAGCTGTGCATTGGGTTCTTCCGTCCTAAGTGCAGGACCCTGCACTTATCCTTATTGAACCTCATCAGATTTCTTTTGGCCCAATCCTCCAATTTGTCTAGGTCCTTCTGTATCCTATCCCTCCCCTCCAGTGTATCTACCACTCCTCCCAGTTTAGTATCATCCGCAAATTTGCTGAGAGTGCAATCCACACCATCCTCCAGATCATTTATGAAGATATTGAACAAAACCAGCCCCAGGACCGACCCTTGGGGCACTCCACTTGATACCGGCTGCCAACTAGACATGGAGCCATTGATCACTACCCGTTGAGCCCGACAATTTAACCAGCTTTCTACCCACCTTATAGTGCATTCATCCAGCCCATACTTCCTTAACTTGCTGACAAGAATACTATGGGAGACCGTGTCAAAAGCTTTGCTAAAGTCAAGAAACAACACATCCACTGCTTTCCCTTCATCCACAGAACCAGTAATCTCATCATAAAAGGCGATTAGATTAGTCAGGCATGACCTTCCCTTGGTGAATCCATGCTGGCTGTTCCTGATCACTTTCCTCTCATGCAAGTGCTTCAGGATTGATTCTTTGAGGACCTGCTCCATGATTTTTCCAGGGACTGAAGTGAGGCTGACTGGCCTGTAGTTCCCAGGATCCTCCTTCTTCCCTTTTTTAAAGATTGGCACTACATTAGCCTTTTTCCAGTCATCCGGGACTTCCCCGGTTCGCCACGAGTTTTCAAAGAAAATGGCCAATGGCTCTGCAATCACAGCCGCCAATTCCTTCAGCACTCTCGGATGCAACTCGTCCGGCCCCATGGACTTGTGCACGTCCAGCTTTTCTAAATAGTCCCTAACCACCTCTATCTCCACAGAGGGCTGGCCATCTCTTCCCCATTTTGTGATGCCCAGCGCAGCAGTCTGGGAGCTGACCTTGTTAGTGAAGACAGAGGCAAAAAAAGCATTGAGTACATTAGCTTTTTCCACATCCTCTGTCACTAGGTTGCCTCCCTCATTCAGTAAGGGGCCCACACTTTCCTTGGCTTTCTTCTTGTTGCCAACATACCTGAAAAAACCCTTCTTGTTACTCTTAACATCTCTTGCTAGCTGCAGCTCCAGGTGCGATTTGGCCCTCCTGATAACATTCCTACATGCCCGAGCAATATTTTTATACTCTTCCCTGGTCATATGTCCAACCTTCCACTTCATCGGATGCATTCAGTGAAAGCTTATGCTCAAATAAATTGGTTAGTCTCTAAGGTGCCACACATACTCCTTTTCTTTTTGCGGACACAGACTAACACGGCTGCTACTCTGAAACCTGGTGAAAGGGAGTTCCCAGACTGCATTAGGAGCAAGGCTCCCCCATCAAAAGTTGAAATCACTGAGAACGGAAATCACTGGAAGCTGTGGGACCTCAGGACATTCCAGAACTTGAAGTGGGCTGAGCGGAGCAGCAGCAGGAGGGTGGGAGGTGAACTCATGTGAATGCACCTCTGAACTCTGAGTTTTCACTGACCAAAGCCAACAGGTGTGAGTGAGGGGAGAGACCGGGGGGGCACGTTACAGTGACTTGTGGTTGTTGGACTGAAGACCCTGAGGTAAAGGACTCTGCCCAATGTACTCTGGGGCGGGTGTTTCGCTCATGGCCCTTATGCTTCTGCATCCTGCTTGTGGCATTTTTCCAAGTTAATGCTGGGCTCCTTCCCCCCTTTTTATTAAAAGTTTCTTTTCTACACTAAGATTCCGTGTTTGCGAGAGGGGAACTATTGCCTCTGAGAAGCACTCAGGTGTGTAATTTCCCCAGGTTACTGGGTGGGGCTCAAGCCGGTTCTTGTGATATTATTAAAAAGGAACCCCTTGATACTGAACCCGGCCCTTGTCCCTGCTGACTCCACCTGAAAAAAGGGTTACATCAACATGAACCTTAGAATATTTTCAAGTCCCCCTGTGTGACGAAGTGGGACTGTTCTTAATGTTTCCTCTGAATACTGTAGGGGTGCCTCAGTTTCCCCTAGGCATTTCTCAAGTCTCTAGGGAGTGGGATAAGGAGGTGTAATTGTTGCAGAGCAAGGGGCCAGTGTAATAAATGGCCGACACTCTGTCTCCTGGCAACTGATGGCCTGGCCCTTCCCCCCTGCAAGGTGAGAGCGAAAGGGTTGGAGAACAAAGGAATCAGGTGACCTCCTGAGAGGAAAGTGATCAGGAACAGCCAGCATGGATTCACCAAGGGAAGGTCATGCCTGACTAATCTAATCGCCTTTTATGATGAGATTACTGGTTCTGTGGATGAAGGGAAAGCAGTGGATGTATTGTTTCTTGACTTTAGCAAAGCTTTTGACACGGTCTCCCATAGTATTCTTGTCAGCAAGTTAAGGAAGTATGGGCTGGATGAATGCACTATAAGGTGGGTAGAAAGCTGGCTAGATTGTCGGGCTCATCGGGTAGTGATCAATGGCTCCATATCTAGTTGGCAGCCGGTATCAAGTGGAGTACCCCAAGGGTCGGTCCTGGGGCCGGTTTTGTTCAATATCTTCATAAATGATCTGGAGGATGGTGTGGATTGCACTCTCAGCAAATTTGCGGATGATACTAAACTGGGAGGAGTGGTAGATACGCTGGAGGAGAGGGATAGGATACAGAAGGACCTAGACAAATTGGAGGATTGGGCCAAAAGAAATCTGATGAGGTTCAATAAGGATAAGTGCAGGGTCCTGCACTTAGGACGGAAGAACCCAATGCACAGCTACAGACTAGGGACCGAATGGCTAGGCAGCAGTTCTGCGGAAAAGGACCTAGGGGTGACAGTGGACGAGAAGCTGGATATGAGTTAGCAGTGTGCCCTTGTTGCCAAGAAGGCCAATGGCATTTTGGGATGTATAAGTAGGGGCATAGCGAGCAGATCGAGGGACGTGATCGTTCCCCTCTATTCGACATTGGTGAGGCCTCATCTGGAGTACTGTGTCCAGTTTTGGGCCCCACACTTCAAGAAGGATGTGGATAAATTGGAGAGAGTCCAGCGAAGGGCAACAAAAATGATTAGGGGACTGGAACACATGAGTTATGAGGAGAGGCTGAGGGAGCTGGGATTGTTTAGCCTGCAGAAGAGAAGAATGAGGGGGGATTTGATAGCTGCTTTCAACTACCTGAAAGGGGGTTCCAAAGAGGATGGCTCTAGACTGTTCTCAATGGTAGCAGATGACAGAACGAGGAGTAATGGTCTCAAGTTGCAGTGGGGAAGGTTTAGATTGGATATTAGGAAAAACTTTTTCACTAAGAGGGTGGTGAAACACTGGAATGCGTTACCTAGGGAGGTGGTAGAATCTCCTTCCTTAGAGGTTTTTAAGGTCAGGCTTGACAAAGCCCTGGCTGGGATGATTTAACTGGGAATTGGTCCTGCTTCGAGCAGGGGGTTGGACTAGATGACCTTCAGGGGTCCCTTCCAACTCCGAGATTCTATGATTCTACGATTCTATGATCCTGGCCCAGGAAAGGGACAAAGCCCAGGGGAGGAGGGGCTGGAGGGTGAGTCAGTTGGGGCTGGCTGGGGATGTGGAGCGAAGTGCAGACGTGGTTGTCTGGCTCACTGCCTCCCAAAATGGACCCGGCTGAGGGGTCCTGTTCTCTACCTACAAGCTCTGTTTTAGACCATGTTCCTGTCGTCTAATAAACCTCTGTTTTACTGGCTGGTTAAGAGTCACGTCTGACTGCGCAGTTGGGGGGCAGGACCCTCTGGCTTCCCCAGACCCCGCCTGGGTGGACTCGCTGTGGGAAGCGCACAGAGGGGCAGAGGATGCTGAATGCTCTGATGTCAGACCTAGGAAGGTGGAAGCTGTGTGAGCTTCTTGCCCTGCAGACAGGCTGCTCCCAGAGAGGGGACTTCACCAGAGTCCTGCCTGGCTTCGTAGGGAGCAGTTCCAGAGCATTGCCCGGGGACTCCATGACACCCTGTCCTCTGGCAAGGACCTGGAGTACAGAGTAGAACGGGGAGAATAGAACATAGAATTTCATAGACTCCATGATAATGTATGAATGAATCACAGAAATTAGAGAAGGAGAAGATCACTTTGGCTGTGTTCAGTCCATGCCTCCGGCCAATGCAGAGTTGTTCCCTACAGGATATTTGGTGTCCTGTCCAGTTGTAACTCTCTCCAAGGATGGGTTTCCTCCACTTCTCT
This sequence comes from Lepidochelys olivacea, assembly GCF_965140295.1. Lineage (NCBI taxonomy): Eukaryota > Metazoa > Chordata > Testudines > Cheloniidae > Lepidochelys > Lepidochelys olivacea. Next base: position 126,147,595 of record NC_140417.1, on the reverse strand, counting down.
TGGGAGACTGTTTTACAGTCAGAAATCTCTCTATTAGGAAGTTTTTCTATTATTCAGCCTAAATCTCCCTGGTCTTCTGATGTCCCTTCCATTTCTCTACACCTGTATGGTATTACAGTGCTCGGAATGGTATGTACTTCATGAGCTGCCTCCTAAATGTCTCAGAGCAAGGCTCTCACCCCATTGCTCCATGCCTGTCTATTTATATCGTGCCCAAAACTGGGATTTGAGGTGAAGCCCACAAGTAAATACGCTTTTTGTTGGTGGGTTTGTTTTGCTGCATCGCTGTGGTGTTGCCAACTTGTGCTTAGTTTGTGTTTCACTGTCTCCCCCAAGTCTTGTGTTCACTGTGGTTTATTTTTTTGATTTGCAAAATGGTGATAAGAGCTGTCTGCCACCTGCTGGGTGTGTAAAGATCAATGTTCTAATGTTTGCACAGGGTTGTGAAAATGAGAAGTGCTGTATGAATTCTTGTATTCTGATTAATAACACAATGTGTTCTCGTTTCATCACCACATCGTTTCAGAGAGTTTAAGGTCAGAAGTTCCCATTTACTGTACAGTGTTAGTTTTTTAATCAGAATGTCGTGCGGTACCAAGTCAGCCGTCTCACAAAAATGTAAGGATATTACATCTACCAGTTACCTTTACCACTAGCTTCTTATAACTCCCTGTTTATGATCCTTCGGGCAGTTTCCAGTCCATATGGATGTCTCATATCCAAACCCGTTTGAATTAAATTTTCAAGTAAAATTTCATGGGGCACTATTATAAGATAGAGATGGAATAACAATAATTTGCCCTTATATGGTGCAATTGACCCCAAAGTGCTTTGTAACTATAACCATACTGCACCACTGAAATGCAGCCTCCTCTGGGGCATAGTATAGCAACAACTATCTGGTGCACGGCTGCAAACTCTACAGTGTGCTAAAGACAGGAGGGCCAGGCCCCATGCTGGTTAACAGGTAACCTTTCAGCTAGGACTCTACCTGTCTTCTGTATATACACATGCAAGATCACATCTACTTGAGCTTTGGAGGTGCTGATGCCAGTTAAAGATCCTCACATCTTCATGTGCCCTTTATAGAATCCAGCATCTCTGCATTTGCCAGTAATTGAATGTGCACCCCCAATGGATTTTGTGGGTACAGATTGTAACCCTGGTATGTGCTGGAGTGTCAGACTGGTGAGTGTGTAACTGCTAGAATGTTGGCTGGCACATGTAGATGGAGAACAGGTGGGGCAGGGTGTTCTGGGGGCCCCGAGGATGCAGGTGTTAGACTGAACACACAGGTGTTTGTCCTTACCAAGCATGGGTGACAGTGCTGGGGGAAGACAATTTTGCGTGTGCACAAGCAGATGCTGTCCATTGCAACTTACCTGAGAATGGGCCCCGGCAGACTCTAATGTCCACACAGAGCAGGCAGGGCCTGGGGTTTGAAGGTCTCCTCTCATGACATCCTGCTGAGTCCCCTTCCCTCACTAATCTTGTCATTCTATTCAAAACAGTCCTCGAGGGGTTGTTTTGTTTGGCGAGGCCTGTTATTTACAAACCCCATCCTGCTTATAGCTCATGGTTTCATTATCCTCTAGATGTTTACAGAGATCCTTTGCTATTATTTTCCCGGGGACCCCAGTGAGTCTCTCCAGACAGTCATTGTCTGGCTCCTCCTCTCCCACCCCCACATCCTTTTTACAGATCGGTACATTTCCCCCTCAGCCCACTGCTATCCCCTGCTTCTCCGAGGTCATTGTCAGTGTCCTGCTGACTTGGTTAGCTAACGTCAGCAACACCCGAAGGTGCATCTCACCTGGAACTGTGGAGTGTGTACGTTCTGCTTTCCTACCCTGCTTTCTATTAAGAGCTGGTTTTACAAGGTTGGACTCAATTCCTGATGGTCTTTTCTTCTTGTCCTTGTTTTCTTGCTAAAGGCAGATTTTTTAAAAGTGATTCAGAAGTCTCTCCGCTATCCCCTTCCCTGATCTATTTGTGGAAGCCTTTCTTACCCCCCTCACTCCATTTGGTACATTTTCACTGCCCTTGTCTTGTCCCGGCAACTGTCACTGGCCCTATGCGTTTGTGTGTGGCGGGTTCCTTCTTACTCTTAGGTTCTTGATCACTTGTGAAGCCGTATGGGCCAGTCCTTAATCCCCACATTCAGCTTTGTCAAAGCACTTCCGGTTTACTGCACCTTAATGCCTTAGGCTTCTCCAGCCGGCTTGCATACTCATGAGCCAAATCCTGAGTGCGTTGCCCCACTTTTACTCAATCTTTACTGAGACAAACTCCCACTGACTGGGTGAAAAGTGAATAATGGGCTCAGGTCAGGTCTGGGCCCAGAGGCTCTAAGCCTCAGGTCTGGGGCAGAGGGTTGGGGTGCAGGACGGGGTGCAGGTTGACAACCCTCCAGGTTTCACCAGGACTCTCCTGGAATCAGGCTTTATCTCCCAGAGGCTACTGAACCCAAACTGGGAGATTTTAGGCTGCTAAAAGTCTGGTGGCACAGCAGGGCTAAGGCAGGCTCCCTGCTTGCTTTGGCCCCATACAGCTTCCAGAAGCGGCCAGCACGTCCTTGCAGCCCTTGGGGAGGGAGGCCAGGGGGTCTCTGTGCGCTGCTCCCGCCCCAAGCGCCGACTCCGCAGCTCCCATTGGCTGGGAACTGTGGCCAAAGGGAGCTGTGGGGGCGGTGCCTTCAGGCAGCAGCAGCACAAGGAGCTCCCTGGTCCCTGCACGGATGTGCCAGCTACTTCCAGGAGTGGCGCGGAGCCAGTGTAGGCAGGGAACCTGCCTTAGCCCCGCTGCGCTGCTGACCAAGAGCTGCCCGAGGTAAGTACTACCCGGCTGGAGCCCACATTCCAACCCCCTACCCCAGCCCTGAGCCCCCTCCAGCACCCAAACTCCCACCCAGAGCCTGCACCCCACACACCGTCCTGCACCCCAAGCCCCTGCCCCAGTCCGATTAAAGTGAATGAGGGTGGGGGAGAGCGAGCAACTGAGAGAGGGGGGATGGCGTGAACGGGGAGGGCCCTCAGAGAAGGGGCGGAGCAGAGGGTGGGGCAAGGGTGTTTGGGTTTGTGTGATTAGACAGTGGGCAATCCTAGGTCTAGGCTTCCATGCCTTCTGAACTGTTACCTTCTGCGAATGCCCATCACTTATGTTGAACTCAATCAGTGTGCAGACAGTGTTGCCAACTTCTCTGGGATGTTTGTACTCCCAGTGGGTCCCTCTCTCTCGGGAAGAAGCCAATGCAGGGAGGATTTCGCTGCGATCGGACCTGCTTGCTTCATGGACTCAGACTAGAAGCTGAGTCAGGCAGAACCCAAGTTTGGCCTTTTAATTTTATTCTCCATCTGCTGCCTCTCTTTGTCTGGTGGAAGCACTTGCCGATGAAGCTCCTTCCTCTCCACCTTCTCTCTCTAGCTTGGATCCAACCTACTTTCCTCACTCCACTTGGGACTGCAGGGATCTTGGAGCAGGTCCATCCCCATTGCCCCACCTGCAGTTCTCTTCCTCGGTCTCTGCAGCCTCACCTCCCTTGACTCCTGTCACAGGACCTGTAAATGGGGATTCCCAGGGGATTCCTCACCCATCCCATCACAACCCTAGCACCAAGAAGGCAGTGCAGTACCTTGTATCCCTGTTCTTTCTCTCTCTCTCAGATCTCCAAGGCCACACTCCTCGCTCCTCAGTCACCAGGCAGGACCGTGTGCCTCCTCTTCCTCACCCCATTAGCTGGGGAGGGGTTACTGTCTGCTCTCAGCCTCTTCTTAGACTGAGATTCAGAGGGAATGTGGAATGAGAGGAAACTCAATAAATGAAGAGTCCTGTGCTGATGGAGAAGGGAGGGAGTGAGGGTAAGTCCCAGTGGAGGGACAGCTACTCAGAGAAGACCCAGTCAGAGAGGGATATTGGCAAGAGTCACTATTACGCCTGCGTCCCAAGAAAACAATTATCAGAATCCCTGCTCAGCACAGCAGTGAACGAACGTCTGTCTCTGCTCTCCACTGACGTGAGCACCATTGACTGTGAGGTCAGACTCTGCTACTTTTACTCCTGTGGAGTAGTGCCTTACTTGGGTCCTGATCCAGAGCTCAGCAAAGTTGGTGGAAAGATGCTGTGACAGGGTCGGGCCGGATGCCTACAGGAGAGTAATAGAAGGCATATATATTAGCCCCAGGTTAAGTAGGTCCCTTTTCCATGGGTGAGGTAACAGGGAAGGTTTTTTTTTTTTTTTTTTTTTTTTTTTTTTTGAAACAGAAAGGAAATTTATTTGTAACAGTTACAAAGAATACAAAAGGATAAAATAAAAAAAAACTTAGCAACAAAACAACGCAATCAAAAGGTATAACACAACAGCTTTCAGGAGGGAGAGGTGTTCAGGTTAGCCCAGGCCCAGAGCGGGGGGGCTTCCTCGACACTCGTGGTCTTCCACCCTCCTGAGTTACCTGGTGGCCTAGAGCGGGGGGGCTTCCTCGACACTCGTGGTCTTCCACCCTCTCGAGTTACCTAGTGCCGCGCCCAGGGTCACCGACCCTCCCTCTCCTGAGAGTGCCCGACAAGATGGGCACGGCTGCGGGGTGGGTGGTTGGGAGGGAGGGGGGTACACCCATGTATTATAGGACCCCTCCTAGAAGACAGTAATGATGGTATTCACAGCAACTAACGGCTGTGACTGGCGGCTCTCGCTCTTTCCCTCAATCAGAGGGTCAGACGGAGGGAACCGGACGGGGTCACCGAGCAGAGAACCCCGGACAGCGCCCACCGCTCCTCGAAGGTGTCAAGGGAGTCGGTGGACGCTGCCCAGAGGAACTCCGCCCGGATACGTGAATGTACTGAGAGTCGGAAAACGGCCTCACAATCGCAGGACGCCTCATGAGCCAACCTCCGCTCTCTGGTCTTATAAATGGCTGTTTTAGCCAAGGCTAGGAGGAGGCTAACCAGGAGATCCCGCGACTTGGTGGGGCCACGGATGGGGAGTGTATAAATAAAGAGGTGGGGAGAAAAATGAAGCCAAAAGCGCAAAAGAATATTTGTGAGGAGCCGAAAAAGAGGCTGCAATCTGGCACACTCTAAATAGACGTGCGCCAGGGTTTCCCTCACGTTGCAAAAAGGGCAAGTCTCCGGAAGGGAGGTAAAACGTGTCAAAAACACGCCCGTGCTCACAGCCCCGTGAAGGAGCCGCCAACTGATGTCCCCGACGGGCCTCGGGACCAAGGTGGAGTACAGGCTGGCCCACCGAGGTTGCTCACCCTCCAAAGGTGGTAAGAGATCTCGCCACTTTGTATCGGGGCGGGACACCAGGGTGCGGGCATGAAGGGTATGGAGCGTGAGTGTATATAGATATTTCCGTGATGCAACTTGAAAACCGACCGGTTGCAGTTCATGCAGCTGGCTCGCAGTGAAAGGATGAGGGGTGTGTTGGGATCGACAGAGTAGGGGCCCGATGGAAAGGTCCGGCGGGCCTGGGGTAAGGGATGGGCGGGGCGCGCCCTCGCACAAGGCTCGGCTAACATAAGCCCGAGCGGCGGGGGTCAGGGTGGCCTCCACCTCCTGAAGCACGCGCCGGGGGGTGCGAAGGCTGGAGAGCCCCATGCGTCGAGCGAGCGTCAGGGGATCCAGCCAGTCCCCCCGGTCGTAGTCCAGGAGGTCCCCGACCCTCGTAACTCCCGCCAGGACCAACCTCTGGCGCACCGTGCGGGACTCCGCCGCCTGCACACAAAGTTGGGGGTTGTGTAGCAGGGGCTCCGTGAGGAGATCTGCCCCCACGATGGCCGCCACGGACCTGGTCGTTGAAAACAGTTTCCAGGCCCGGAGGAGGTCCTGGTAGAAATCCGGCAGCCCGGAGAGGTCTCGCGGAAAACCTCTCGGACAAAGATAAAAGAGCTGTCGGTCATAGCGGAGCCCATGGAAGCGGCGTAAAAAGGCATGCGCCAATATGCTCCACGGCGAACTACCTGCACTATAAAGGAGCCTCTGCAGGGCCTGGAGGCGGAAAACGCGGACCTGAGTGTACAGACACTTCAGGCCCTGCCCTCCTTCCTTCAGGGGCAAGTGGAGAACTCCAACAGGGGCCCAGTGCAATCCTGACCAAAAGAACTCCAGAATCAATCTCCGGAGGTGGGACAGGAAACCCGGGGCCGGGGCTAGGGTGTTGAGCCGGTACCAGAGCGTGGACAGGACTAGTTGGTTAAGCACCAGTGCTCTCCCCCGAAGGGAGAGACATCGGAGTAGCCTCGTCCATTTCCTGATCCGCTCAATCACGCCGCCTTCCAAATTTTGCCAGTTCTCCGGCGGAGAAGGGTGCGTGGCAGAAAGGTAAACGCCGAGATAGAGCAGAGGGCCGGCACTCCACCGGATGGTCTGAAGCGCGGGTGGGAGGGGGCTTACCTGCCGCCAGCCCCCCACCGCCAAGCCAGAGCTCTTGACCCAGTTGACTCGGGCGGAGGAGGCTGCCGAAAAGATGGCTTGGCATGCCTCCACTCGCGCCAAGTCGCCCGGGTCCTGGACCACGAGGAGGACGTCATCGGCGTACGCCGACAGGACCAGTCGCAGCTCCGGCTCCCGCAGCACCAACCCCGTCAACCTCCTGCGGAGGAGACAGAGGAAAGGCTCGATCGCCAGAGCGTACAGCTGGCCTGAGAGGGGACACCCCTGCCGCACCCCTCGCCCGAAGCTGACCGGTTCGGTCAGGGTCCAGTTGAGCCTAACCAGACACTCCGCGGAGGCGTACAGCACCCGGAGAAAACTCACAAACTGAGGTCCGAATCCAAACGCTCGCAGGGTGCTCAGGAGGTACCCATGATCTACCCTATCGAACGCCTTCTCTTGATCGAGAGACAGGAGGGCGAATGACAGACCGTCTCTCCGCCCGAGTTCCAAAAGGTCTCGGACTAAAAAGAGGTTGTCAAAAATGCTGCGACCCGGGACAGTATAGGTCTGGTCTGGGTGAATCACGTCCGCCATCACGGACCCTAGCCGCAGCGAGATTGCTTTCGCTACGATTTTGTAATCCGTGCTAAGGAGTGAGAGGGGACGCCAGTTTCGTAAATCGCGGAGGTCCCCCTTCTTCGGCAGCAAGGCGAGCACCGCTCGTCTGCACGAGAGAGGGAGGGCCCCGCTCTGCAAGGACTCAGCCCAGACAGTGACTAGGTCTGGGCCAAGGATGTCCCAGAACGCGCAGTAAAACTCCACGGTCAGCCCGTCCATGCCCGGAGATTTATTGGTGGGCATGCGACGGAGGGCGTCCGAGAACTCGGCCAGGGTGAGAGGCAGCTCTAGCCGGTCTCGGTCGCCCACGCTGACCGTGGGGAGTTCCTCCCAGAGCACCCCGCAAGCGCCAGGATCGGTCGGATCCGGGGAGAAAAGGTTTGCGTAGAAGTCACGGGCCCTCCCACACATCTCCTCCGGATCCGTGAGGGGGGTGCCGTCTTCCGCTAGAAGGCAGGTGACGTGTTTTTTGGCCCCCCTCGTTTTCTCCAGGGCGTAGAAGAAGCGGGAGCCGCGATCCATCTCCTGAAGGAGGCGGATGCGGGACCGGACAAAGGCACCTCGGGCCCGGTGGTCCTCGAGGGCTCGAAGTTCCTCCCGCTTCTCCCGGCACGCTCCGCAGAGGGACGGGTCCCCGGGGCTGGCGGCCAGGCGCCTCTCTAGCTCTAAGACCTCCCGTTCCAACTGCTCTATCGCCGCATTTCTCCGTCGGCTGGTGCCCCGAGTGTAGTTGCGGCAGAAGAGCTTGGCGCGCACCTTCCCTAAATCCCACCAGCGCCGCACCGAGGGAAAGGCACGCCACTGCTCCCGCCAGGCCAGCCAAAACTCCCGGAAGGACATCACAAAGCTCTCGTCCTCCAACAGGCTGTTGTTAAAATGCCAGTAAGCCGGCCCCGGTCCCTCTGCACGGAGGGAGACCGTGACGGCAACCAAATGATGGTCGGAAAAAGGGGCCGGCCGAATGGTGGAGGAGTGGGCCTGTGAAAGATGGAGACGGGATAGATAAATACGGTCTAACCGAGAGCGGTGCGACCGACGGGCCTCCACCCGAACGAAGGTAAACGTGGAAGTATCATCTGGGTGATGGTCACGCCAGACGTCCACTAGGGAGTGATAGTCGACTATGTCTCGAAGAATGGTCGCGGCGGCCGGGCTCGGCTCGGCCCCCGAGCGGTCCCGTTCCTCGAGGGTGGTGTTAAAGTCCCCTCCCAGGATCAGGCACTCGTGTGAATCCAGGGTGTCGAGAAATTCGGACACCTGCTGGTAAAATTGCGGCCGCTGTGAGCTCACTTGCGGGGCATAGATATTAACAAAATTGACCACGAGCCCCTCCAAACGAACTCGGAGGTGCAACAAGTGGCCCGGCACGGCCTCAGTGACTCCGAGCACCTCGGGCCGCAGGGTGGGGGAGAACAGGGTCGCCACTCCAGCTTGCCAAGCCGTGCAGTGGCTAAAGTATACCCCGTCCCCCCATTCCAGCCGCCACCTATCCTCGGCGGTTGGGTCCGTGTGGGTCTCCTGCAGGAAAACCACAGAGTACCTCCCCTCCCGAAGGTAGGAGAGCACCTGGGACCTGCGGAGAGCCATCCTACAGCCCCTGGTGTTCAGGGTTACAATGATGAGAGGTGTCATGCGGAGGGCTGGGGGGGTGGGGAGTTCTCAGGGGTGGGGGTACTCATGGCCCCCGGCGGGTCACGTAGCAACCCGTGTCCCATCCCGTGAGTAAGTAACTCTTTCCGGAAGCTGCGGGCCCGCTCGTAGGCCGCGGCACCGCCCTTCCCTTGCCCTCTACCCTCCCTCATAAGGGCTCTCGCGGCCCGAAGGAGTCGATCAAAGTCCCCCCATTGCTGGAGAGCCAGCTGTGCCCTATCGCGGGCACCACGGCATCGTTTCAAGAACTCCCGTAATGCATGCTGCAGCTCATGGGGGGGTAGGGTTACAACTCCCAGAGCAGTCCCTGGTGGGGCTTTTGATGCAGCTTCGTGGTCCGCTAAGGCGGGTAGGCAGGGTGCGGACCGCCGACGGGGTGTCTGACAGGCTGGGGTTACTAACTCCATCTCGTGCCTTGGGGCGGACGGAGATGGCAGGGGGAAAGGTGCAACTCCTGGGGAGTCGCAACTAGAAAACATAAAGACTGCTCCCTGGGGGGAATCTGCAAAAGGCGGAAAAGAAATAACCCCAGGGGCGGCGGTAGCCTTGCAGGAGGAGGGAGACTGAACCGGAATAGGGGTGGGGGCAGGGGCAGAGGTAAGGCCCTGGGCTTCAGGAGGCGCACAGCGAAAAGAAGGCGCCTCCCGAGCAGGGTCGGGGGTGAAGGGGCAAGGGAGGGGGCTCCGAGGAATGCTAGGTACTGGCTCCGGGGTGGTCGTGGCAGCCATGGCCCCAGGCGGTAAACCACTTTCCGTGGGGTGCTCACCCGGAAAGGCAGTCAGGGGGAAAGGGCATGGGGAGAGGGGGCCTGGGGTGAGATTGCCCAAATCGAGGCCGGCCGGCAGTAAATCATCCCCTCCCTGGGTGACCGGGGTCAAATCCAGGGCTTCAATCTCTGCGTACACAGAGGAGAGGCCGACTCCCACCACCCCAGGGGCCTCTCCGCTAGGGCCCGCCTCGGCGGTCACGTCGGGGTTCGTTGGGAGTTCAGGTGGTATCTGGTTAGAAGGGGCTTCCCCCGGGGCTTCGGAGGGGAGGGTCCCCCGCGGAGGGGGGATTCCACCCTCCAATGCTGGTCTATCTTCACCTCCCGACACCAGCGAATGGATCTCACTCGTGGTCGAGGCGGGAGGCTCAGGGTCGGTACCTCCCTTCCTGGTCTTCCGGGGGGCTTCCGCGTCAGATGAATGCAGCGGAGCTCGAGCCCTCCGCTTGCCTCGCTTCCCCTGGACTACAGTCCAGCCCTCCATGGCGTCGTCCGGGGGTGGAGTAGCAGGGGACGGAGCGGGGCGCGGAGGCAGAGGTTCAGGGGTTTGGGGGGGTAGCGGTAAGGCAGCATTAGGGGCGGGGGGTTCTCCTTGGGGCGAGCCCTCTCCTGCACCCGGTAAAAGCTTTGCCACACCCCCCTCCATAGGCTCTGCCGAGGTGGTTACGGCAAGAGTGGGACTCCCGTGGTCGCCCGGGCGTTGTTGGAGGGGTGCCTCTTGGGCCCGGACGGGGGCAGCGGTGGATCGGGTGGGAGGGGGGGTGGTGTCGGGTGCCGGGTGGCCAGGGGTGTCGGCAACAACAGGGCCGATATCCCGCCGGGTCTCGGGGGTCTCAGGTGCCCCTCTCCCCCGGGCCAAAGGGCAGTCCCTGCGGACATGCCCTGCCGAGCGGCAGAGGTAGCACCGGGCCTCTCCGGTGGAATAAAAGACCCTATAGCGGGCTCCCTGGTAGGGAACTAGGAAGGACCCCTCGAGCGCCTCTCCGTCACGCACCCCCGCCGGCAGTAAAATCTGCACTTGCCGGCGGAACGATAGAACGTGACGGAGGGCGGGGTCCTTGCAGCCTAACGGGAGAGGGCTAATAACAGAAACAAGCTTCCCCAGGGCAGAAAGAGCAGGTAACAGGGCAACATTAGGTAAAAAGGGAGGAACGGAGGTGAGGACGAAGCGAACGCCCAGATCTTCTAGCGGTTCCAGGGGGAGAAACACCCCCCCCACCACTAGGCCCTTCTCCACCGCCTCCTGGGCGGCAGTCTCCGAGGCCAGAAAGAGAACGACCTTCCCATACATCTTGGAGGCCGCCACAATGGCCATGGGTCCTACCACTTTCGCCAACGCCTGCACGTATGCCTCCACGTGGGGCGAGGCGGGTACTAGGAGGCAACGAACACCGTGCTTCCTGGTCAGGGCGGGAAAAGGGCCCCGACTACTAGTAATGGCAGCGGAGGCAGTGGGAGGGCGAGATGAGGAGGCGGCAGGTGAGGGGGGGCCTGTCGCCACCCGGGCATACGTCCTGGGGGCCGGGGGAGGGATGGTCGCAGAGCTGGTGGAGGGAACAGCTGGGAGGGGTGCCGCAATCGATGACGAGGCCACTGTGGTGGGGGCGGCCTCTGCCACGGAGGGTCCAGCGGCATTAGCGGGGCCCTTCCCTTTTGGCCCGCTTCGATTTTTCCGTCTAACTGGGGGGGGGGTTCCTAGAATCTAGTGGGGCAGGAACCAGAGCAGCAGTAGTAATCGCCCCGGTGCCTCCCACTGCCGATGCCCCAGCGGGGGCGGTGGCAGGGGTTCTAACAATGGAGGCGGTGGGGAAATCTTGAGGGGTGGGCAGGAGGGTAGATGGGGAAGGGGCAACCAATTTCGGTGGAGGGGCCTTGCGTCCCTCCTTCTCTGCCATTGTAAGCAGGGAGAGACAGGGAAACACTGGGAGGGGGGGGGGCAAAAATCGGGGTCCGGTAGTAGGGGTAGGCTATGGGGTAAACAATCCGGGGGGGGGGGTGGGGGAAGGACAACCCACCACAAGTGTCCAAAGAGTCTCGCTTGGTTGGTTGTTATGCCTGGTCCAAAAGGCAAAGTCCAAAGCAAACAGCTGGATCCGAAGGCAGATGGCAGATTGCCAGCAGGGACGAAGCAGCGGGGGCCGTGATAGTTGTAATAGTGGTGGGGGGGGTTGGGGGCACCGATGGATCTGGGGGTAGCTCCCTGCTACACCCCTGTGCCGCCGCAGGCGCAGCTGAAATGCAGTCAACTCCCCCCCCCGAGGGTAGAAATTCAAAAGAAATCCCTCAGTCTTACGGCCTCTCTCCACGATGATTCATAGCTGCCCGGGAGTTCTCCGGCCTCTGGCGTCTGCTACAGCTGTTGGCTCTGTCCCAAGGCTCTCGGAAAAAGTCCAGGCAAAAAGCAAAACAGCTGGGTCTGGGGGGGTCCACTCCCCTCTCCGGACAGCAGGTTGGCAGTCCTCCCCCCCTCCTCCGGGGGTTTCAAGTAAGCAAGGAGCAAAGTCCAAAAGCAGGCATCGGGGGGGGGGGTGCTGGCGACCGGCCAGCACACTGACGCAGCTCAAAAAAACGGGAAAAAACGAAACCAAAAAAACAAAGCGTCCGGCCCAAACGCGGGGGGGGAAACTAAGCAAAAGGAAAAGTGTGAAAAATCCGGGCCGGGGGGCTTTAGGAAAGAAAGGAAAGCAAATAGCTCAGGAGCGAGTGAAGAACGATTCCGGCTCCTTAACAGGGAAGGGTCCAGAACATTGAGGAACCTTCTGGAGATAATTAAGACAGACAGGCTGATTAGAACACCTGCAGCCAATCAAGAAGCTGCTAAAATCAATTAAGGCAGGCTGATCAGGGCACCTGGGTTTAAAAAGGAGCTCACTTCAATTTGTGGTGTGCGTATGAGGAGCTGGGAGGAAGAGGCACTAGGAGCCGAGAGTGGGAACGCGGACTGTTGGAGGACTGAGGTGGACAAGCATTATCAGACACCAGGAGGAAGGTCCTGTGGTGAGGATAAAGAAGGTGTTGGGAGGAGGCCATGGGGAAGTAGCCCAGGGAGTTGTAGCTGTCACACAGCTGTTCCAGGAGGCACTCTAGACAGCTGCATTCCACAGCGCCCTGGGCTGGAACCTGGAGTAGTGGGCAGGCCCGGGTTCCCCCCAAACCTCCCAACTCCTGGTCAGACACAGGAGGAGTTGACATGGACTGTGGGTTCACGAAAACATCCAAACTGAGGGCTGCCATGAAGCTCCAAGGCGAGCAAATCTGCCAATAAGCACAAGACCCACCAAGGTAGAGGAGGAACTTTGTCACAATGACTAATGGGCTTCGGACCAGAACTCCCTGGGTGGGACTGCTTGCAGGGCAAAGTCCATGTAATTGAGTAAGGGTGGCTAAATCTGGCCCATAGTAAGTATAGAAAATGTGCCATTAGATTGATGGTGTTGTTTGTATGGCCCAGTAAGTGTAAAGCACAGACTCTGGTTACTCTCTTGTCCTCTTCATCGCTTGTCAGCTCTGTATAGCCACGCTGCCGGGAGCTGGCCTGGCCTGTAGCACAAGGCCACAGACAGTGTTGGAGGCTGTTGTGTACCTAGGAATGTAGGAATTGCCAGACTGGCCCAGACACAAGGTCCATCCAGTCCAGAATCCTGCCTCTGATGCTGCAGGGGAAATTGTAGGAATTTGGAGTGTGGGATAACCTGCCTCCGCACAGATCTCGTCCCGCTCTCTGATAGCACCCTGAATTTAACCTGATCAGTACTGGAAGCAAATTTCTAGCCTGGAGTTCCAGCTTTGCTCCCTGTGACGAAGTGGGACTGTTCTTAATGGTTCCTCTGAATAGTGTGGGGGTGCCTCAGTTTCCCCTAGGCAGTTCTTAAGTATCTAGGTGGTGGGGTAAGGGTGTATGATCATTGCAGAGCCCTAGAGGGCAGGTGTGTGCAGGGGTCTGGACACAGAGAATGGTTGACACCCTGTTTCCTGGCAACTGATGGCCTGGGCCCTTCCCTCCTGCAAGGTGAGAGCTAAAGGGCTGGAGAGCAAAGGAATCAGGTGACCTCCTGGCCCCGGAAAGGGACAAAGCCCAGAGGAGCCGGGGCTGGAGGAAGTTTCAGTTTTGGGGCTGGCTGGGACATGGAGTGAAGTGCAGTCGTGGTTGTCTGGCTCACTGCCCCCCAGAATGGACCCAGCTGAGGGGTCCTGTTCTCTGCACCTGCAAACTCTGTTTTAGACCATGTTCCTGTCGTCTAATAAACCTCTGTTTTACTGGCTGGCTGAGAGTCACGTTTGACTGCGGAGTTGGGGTGCAAGGCACTCTGGCTTTCCCAGGACCCCGCCTGGGCGGACTCGCTGTGGGAAGCGCACGGAGGGGCAGAGGATGCTGAATGCTCCGAGATCAGACCCAGAAAGGTGGAAGTTGTGTGAGCTGTGTGTCCTGCAGACAGTCTGCTCACAGAAAGGAGACTTCCCCAGAGTCCTGACTGGCTTCATGGGGAGCAGTTCCAGAGCATCGCCTGGGGAATCCGTGACATTTGGTGGTAGCGGTGGGATGTACTGCACCCCGTGGACGGCGCTTCCTGCAGTAAGTGACTGGGGAGCAGTAAAACGAAGGGGGATTGACGGGGACCAGGCGTGCTGAACGTGCAGAGAGAGACGGTTCAGGGGGCGGTTAACCCCTGGGAGTGTGTGACCAGAGAGAAGGACTTTTGCAGTAACAGGGTCCCCCGGGGATTGCAGCGAGCGGTCCCGGGGCGGAGGATTTGTGCAGCTGGAGGAGGATGACTGCTCTAAGGAACAGATTCCTGACCCCAAATGGGGCTATAGTAGGATCTGGGAGCAGCTGGAGTGCGAGCCAGGCATCGCCAAGACTTCTGTCCCCGACCAGATGAGGGTCTTCACGATTGGGTTCCCCATCGGGGAATCAGAGACGGACGGGACTGGAGCTGAGTCTGAGGGAGCAAGAGGACTGTGAGAGACAGCGAGAGCCCGAGAAAGAGCTGCAGAAGCAGCAGCAGCATGAACTGGCGGTGGGGGAGCGGAGAGGCCTAGGGGACCTCCCCGGGGTGAGTGGGGATAGATCCCGGGGGGCCAGTTCCGCAGGGAACCTCGAGACTAAATTGCTGCCCCTGGTTAAGGGGGGGGGTGTGGATGCCACCTCACTGCCTTTGAGCAGGCTGGCGATTTGAACCAGGGGGACCCTGCGGAAAAGCCCCAGTGTCTAGCTCCCTTGCTGGGTCCCAAGGCCATAGACTCCGTCAGCCAGATGGGTGGGGAGGTGGACAGGCTCCCACTCCTGGTCCCAACCTATATGTCTGTGTGGAGTTTCCTGGGACCAGGCCCCTTGGACCCCCAGTGGGAGCGGAAGGTGATGGTCAATGGGGAGACATTCCTGGGGTGGCGAGATCCTGGGACAGAGGAAACTGTTGTCAGGCCCTGGGTGGTGCAGCCTCAGATGCTGAGGGGTTGTGTGAGCTGGGTGAGGGTCCCAGGGACGAAGCCCCTCGCCCTGCCCATGGCCTAGATCCCTGTGCAGATCCAGGACGGGTGGGGCTGCCTGGCCGTTGGGGTTCTCCAGGATACCAGCTGTGAGATCCTGTTGTGGGGTAACTGTGACCCTTTGGGACAGGATCCAGGCCATGCTCCGGTAACTGCCCAGGGTTTGAATTTGAATCCAGGGAACCAATCGGTGGAGAGGGAAATGGTCAGTGAAAATGCAGATGACCTGGCTGGCAGGGGGAGGAGCGGCTAGGCTCAGGCTACCTGCCTGCCTGTAACCAGACCCCTGGGGCTGGGTGGGACAGAGAGATGCTCCCCGCCCCCCTGCACACCGAAGAGGGGGGCTTAGGGGTCTCAGGCTCTGATGCAGTGAGGAAAGCAGCGAGCTCGCTGCCTACCCGCACTGGGACAGCAAGGGCAGCGCTGAGCACAGTGGGAGCGGAGACCCCAGCTGAGTGGGGGAGACACAGGCAGGGCAGGGGATCTGTTGGGAGTGGCAAAGTGCTTGGTATGGGAAGTCTGGATGAGCCTAGGCAGCCTTGTTAGCTGATGGCTTTGTCTAGTCAGCAGTGTGGGAAGGCGAGGAGAGTGGAAATAGAGTGTCCCTGGACCTTACCTATTACCTGGGTGGAGAACTGTGACAGTGAAGGAAACGTGTCTGTGTCTGTCAGGGGTATTGACTTGCCTATGGATGGAGCTACCCTGATCGCCAAGCAGTTGTCTGTGACCAGCCTTGTGTGCTGGGACAAGGGGAATGAGATCCCAAGCTGTGTGTCTGGGAAAGGAGAAAGTGTGTCCGGCTCTTCTTTGTCTGTGGAGCAGACAGAAGGGGACTTTCAGCCTGTGATGGTTGAGGGTAGTGTAGTTTTCTCAGAGTTTGTTCTGGATTCAGCTAAAGCCCAGGAAGGGAAGGGTCCTAAGTTTGTGTCTGCTGGGAAGAATGGCCCTGTAACTAGGTCGCATCCAGTTAGTGTCTATGTAAAATCCCAGAGCCCAGACAATTCTGGTGCTTGTATTTTGCCTGTTGCTTGTGTGTTGTTGGGAAAGGGTGTAGCAACTCTGTCTAATCAGGGTGAGATCCTAGCCAGGGCACAAGGAGAGCATGAAGGTGATTTGATTGTGTTACCTACTGGGGGCGTGGAAACCTGTAGCAAGAAAGAAAAGATTCCTGAACTTGTGTGTGGCAAAGGGAAGGAGAATGCGTCTGACCTTTTATCTAGGAAGTCTGTCAGTTTGCCTGAAAGGGGGATTGTGTAGGAATTCACCGGATGGGCCAGAGATAATTCTGGATGTAAGTGAGACCCAGAAAGAGTCTGTTGTTGCTCAGGAAAGTGTTACTCTGAAACCTGTCATTATGCAAGGCACTGCATTTAGCCATATGGAGTGGAAATCTATCAACTGCATGCAAATACAGACTAACATGGCTGTTACTCTGAAACCTGTTCCTCTAGAGCAAGCCCTAGGGAAAGAGGGTAAGAGCAGAATTTCTGTAAGGGGTGAATCGTTGCATAGAAAAGCCCCTAAGGAAAGGAATCCTCATGCAGTCTTTGCAAGCAGTTTACTGCAACTGAAGGGTGTGAAAGTGATTTAATCAAGAAAGTTTCAGTTCCTAAGGGCCAGAAATTTTCTGTTGTGAATGGATCTACTGACTTTTCTGTTGAAAGACCCAGTGTGGATAGCTTTGAGAAGGTCTCAGATGGAGCGAAAGCTGTTAAGAAAGTTAAACAGTCCTATAACCAAGTGGCTGTGTTTGGCCAGCTTGTTGGGGAGAAGACCCAATCCCAGTTTGACCCCCCGGGGGTTTTGGGATGGCCAAAGGGCACGGGCCGCATAAACCTTCCCACATGCAGCCTGCAAGTGCTGTCGACCACCTCCGACCTAAGGGAGGACGTGAAACTGGAAGGGCCTGGTGTAACTCCTACCAAGGAATGGGAGAGATGCTGGGGCATCCATGGCAACGTTGGTGGCTTCGAACTTCCCCAGGTCACCGGCTAAAGTGACCCCGCTCAGTTTGATCTCGAAGGGGGGAGAGATGTGACGAAGGGGGACTGTTCTTAATGGTTCCTCTGAATAATGTGGGGGTGCCTCAGTTTCCCCCATGCAGTTCTTAAGTATCTAGGGGGTGGGGTAAGGATGTATGATCATTGCAGAGCCCTAGAGGGCAGGTGTGTGCAGGGGTCTGGACACAGAGAATGGCTGACACCCTGTTTCCTGGCCACTGATGGCCTGGGCCTTCCCCCTGCAAGGTGAGAGCTAAAGGGTAGGAGAACAAAGGAATCAGGTGACCTCCTGGCCTGGGAAAGGGACAAAGCCCAGAGGAGGAGGGGCTGGAGAGAGTTTCAGTTTGGGGCTGGCTGGGACATGGAGTGAAGGGCAGACGTGGTTGTCTGGCTCACTGCCCCCCAAAATGGACCCAGATGAGGGGTCCTGTTCTCTGCACCTATAAGCTCTGTGTTAGACCATGTTCCTGTCGTTTAATAAACCTTCTGTTTTACTGGCTGGCTGAGAGTCACATCTGACTGTGGAGTTCGGGGGCAGGACCCTCTGGCTTCCCCAGGAGACTGCCTGGGCGGACTCACTGGGGGAAGCGCACGGAGGGGCAGAGGAGGCTGAATGCTCCGAGGTCAGACGCAGGAAGGTGGAAGCTGGGTGAGCTGTGTGTCCTGCAGACAGGCTGCTCACAGAAAGGAAACTTCCCCAGAGTCCTGCCTGGCTTTATGAGGAGCAGTTCCAGAGCATCGCCCGGGGACTCCGTGACACTCCCCACATTCCCCTGCCTTTAGCAGGTCCCATGTGTGTAGGTTGCATGTCTGTGTGCCAGTTGGTAGGTGCCTGGCATAGGATGTGGCATACCTGCTTTCCCCATTGAAACCTGTGCACTGCAGCAGACATGCGTCCTCCCCCCGCCCCCATGCTTATTCTGGTAGGAGAAGGGGGGTCTGGGAAGAGTTTTGAACCCTCATGTTCTGCATCCAATGTGGAGGTTTCAAAATGTTGTACCACGGCTGCTTGGAGACTGTAGCTGACACAGGTGAAATTCGAGCCCATGCCAAGGGCCAGGACAGGACCATGGGCTGCTCCCACTTAAACCCTCAGGCCTATGTTCCATTCCTGTCCCTATTCAGCACACAGGCCTCGTGCTGGCTCTTTGCCCAGGATTGAATTCCCTCTCTCTGAGCGGTGCAGCCCATGTGCCTTAAAGACAGTTGCTTTGTCTTGGAATTCTGCATGGACCGGCCATTTTAAGAGTCTGCCTTTCAAAAAACTTATGGAAGGGGAGCAGCCATCTTGACTTTCTTGTCTCTGTAGAGAGACAATACTTAGCAGGGGGTGTACCACCGGGTTGTGCAGTTCCCATGTTCCTGTGGGAGCCTATGTAAATTCCAAACAACCCCCAAACTGTTCAGACCTGGGTGCCTGAAGTGAGGCTCCGAAGCCGAAGTGGGCTGGCTACCTGAGGTACTCACAGCGCTCCCATCGGGTCTCACCATCTGCAGTGTGTTTAGCTGCATGCACTCCTGCGAGGTAGGGCTGTGTTGTGTGCCCATTGCCCAGGTGGGAACTGAGGCCCACAGGGCCAGCTTTTCCAGGGTATTTAGGCCCCTAAAATGCAGACAGGTGCCTTGTGGGGTTTTCAGGAGCAGCTGAGCTGCCTAGAATCAATGGGAGGCAAGGCCTTAACCTGCCTAAGTGCTTCTGAGAGTCCCATGAGGCTCCCATGTGCATCTTTAGGCACCTAAGTTCCTTTGTAAATCTGGCCGGGAGAGGCTAAGTGACTTGCCCAAGATCAGCTGGGAAGCAGCAGGGTGTAGAGCCTGGTCTCCTGCACCCCCTCCTGGTTTGATTTCACAACAGTGCAGAGCCCCTGCCGGTCCCATGGGCTGCACTGGGGTTCGAGGCTGTTCAGCACTTCTGTAAACTAAGCCGCTTTTATTTCGGAGTTTATCATTAGGCACCTGGGTTTGAGCATTTTTGGCCAAACTCTTGTTGTGGGGGAGGGATCGACTGGATGAGTCGTGGGCTGTTTTGTTTTTCTGAACATGGTTTCCTGTGAATGGTGCAGCCGCCATGTCATTTCCAGGGCTCCATTCAGAGTGGGCTGGGACGCAGGGTGTGAGCGAGAGATTACAGAGCCCAGCCTGACGCTGTTCCTTGCGAGTTCCAGCAGTCCAGCTTTCCGAGCCCTGCCAGGGACATGCTGGCCTCCACTGGGCATGATCGAGTGACCCGGGAATTACAGAATGGCGAAATGGGGGACATATTTTTTAAACAAACCGCGTTTGTGCCAAGATCTTTTGAATGAAAAATTCCAAGTAAAGGACACGAGTGACCATTTGCTTCCTGCGAGCTGCTGGCTGCATGTACGCGGGGTTAGGTGGTGCTTTGGCCTGGGGTGCACTCCATGCAGAGGGGAACGCCACGTATACTGTAAGCATTTAAGTGCACAGACTGCCTCCATCTTTGCCTTTTGCCCAGCACCAAGTGCACTCGCAGCGTTAAATAAATAATCACAACGGGTTAGATCATTTCATCAGTATTTAGGCAAAAATCTACCCCCACCTTAATTTCAATGGGGGCATTTTGGTTAAAACCCAGCTGATAGTTTCTGCACAATTATTCTGGTCAGTTGGGATCATTTATTATATTGTGGCTTCCTGGCATGGGCCCTGTGGATACTCACCCTAGGAGGGCTCCAGCACCCGGCTCGCTGGGCTATTGTGCTGTGGATAGTTGCTGTGTTTGTGGGAATGCAGTGGCTTGGGCTGCAGAAAGGTCAGTGCCTTTGTCTTGTTGCAGGGAGTTTATCTCTGGGGATCTTGTCTGGTTTCCTGGGTCAAGCTTCACCCCCTCTCTTATCAGCAAACACAGGAACAGCCCACTCCAGAGCCAAACTGCACCAGCACCTCTCGACCCCCCTCCAACGGGAGGTACGGCGGCATGTCCCTCCCACGCTAATGAGCACAACTGGGCCTGTCCTGCAGGGCTAGAGTGGAACGCATGCAGGCCTGCTCCCCCCCACACACCTGAACTCCCATCACACATCGCTCCCTGCCGTGCTCAGCTGCCCTCAGCACTCTACGCTAGTGGTTGGAGTCAGTGGGTTGCCTCAGGGGTGCATTGGGTGCACCTCGCTCTCACACCGTGTTCCGGTGGTGACAGGCACTGGGATGGGAACTCAGTGGGGCCATGCCGCCAGCAGGACCCCCCCAGCCGCTCTCACTGCCTGCTGGGGACCCCTGGCCCAAGGCTACAGGGGAACTGGCGCTCCATGCTGAATAGTGAGCTGAACCAGAGGGCCCCGCCCCCCACCCCTTCCCAGAAGCTCCTGCCGGACCCCTCCAGCTGTCTCCGCAAACCCAAACCGTTAGCATTTCCTGTTCAAACATTGCCAATAAATAAATTGAGACATCATGTCACAAACCCGCGAGTGACCCAGAGGCGGGTCTGCGGCCTGGATGGACACGACCACCCAGCACCCGACCCCCTGGCTGGGAGCCAGGCCTGCCTTTGTTTGAATTCCCGGGTGAGTAAGTGCTCGGGCTGACGCCAGCCAAACAGTGAAAAATTATTTTTAATATTAAATAAATCATTTTCAGTAAATCTGCCTCATACCAGCATCCAGAAACCCCCATCAGTCCATATTCCCTCGCGGTTCAGGGGCAGCTGGAGGCCTGTTTCCCAATCCTCGTCGGCACGACTCTGTAGCCCCAGCTGGCACTGACTGGACACTGCTGTACAGCGAACGCCCTGAGGCTGTCCTGAGTGGTGCTCTCTGACTGTCTGCAGGGAGGAGGGCAGGGCAGGACACTGCTGGGAGAAAGCTCCCGCCCAGCTGGCCTCAGGGGAGCCCTGCCGGAGTTCTGGTGGCAGGATGCTCAGAGCTGCTGGCCCTGCTGGCATAAGGGGCTCACCCTGAGTCTGAGCTTGCACTGGCCAGCCTCCGAAGTGTGGATGGGCAGAGACTTGGGCAGAGCGCGATTTGCAGAGAAGCTGGGAGCTCTGAACTCTGGGTACCTGCCTGCCTAGCATCATGGGCATGACCAGGGCACAAGTTGTTTCTACAAGTTCCTGGGGAAGCATTTAGGTCCCCCTGCTTTTAACAGCCATTTTCTGGCCCCGGTGAGGGATGAAGGAGCTCAGAAGGGGATGGCCCATTACCAGCTGTGAAATGGGCAGTGTCATGGATTGGCATCCGGACACAGCATCACTCCATCTCACGGGCCAGGAGACACCCCTTGGGGCAGGAAGTGCAATATGAGATAATGCAGCTTTATCTGGTGGGATGGCATCTTTCCAACAGATCCCAAAGCACAAGCAGACTGAAATGGTACCAGGCAAGGGGCAGCCTGTGGCATAAAACCACAATACACAGGGAATACATTCACCCATCCATACAACAGAGAGGGCAAGAGATGCTCCGGGGCATGAGAAGGAGGCTGAGGAGAGGAGTGTGCATGTGAACCTGTAGGGCACTGGCCAATCCCCCTGTGCTTATCCCCTTTGGGCTGACCAGGTATTATTTTATGGAGACCACAAGTGTGCTGGGCACCTCACAAAAAACGCACAGAAGCTGGGCCCTGCCCTGACGTGAGCACAAGTGAGGTCCCAGCAGACACCAGGAGCGAGGGGTGGAAAGATGCCGCACACAGGACTCGGGGAGGCAGCGATGTAGTCCAGGTGTCTGTTGGGATGCATGCTGGGGTTTGCTCTGTGTGTGTGGTGGCGTGTAGGGGTTACGGGGGGCCTAGGAGGGCTGAAATGGGATGAGGGAGAGGCTTGGAGCTTCCAGATTGCAGCTGGGGAGGGGGAGGGATTCTGGTGCAGGAAGGTGAGGCTGGAGTCTTGCACAAGCTGTCCAGATGCAACCTGCTAACACCTGGGAACCCTGGCTCCCCCCTCCTCTAGCCCTGCTCTCCAACACAACCAGTGTGCCCTGTAGTTGGTGCCAGGCCCTCCCCCCCGGGGAGCCAGCGGGGCTGTTGGGGGGCGGGAGAGGGGAGCGGAGCCTGCACAGAGCTGGCAACAGCTCCGGGCAGTGACACCTGTGGGGGGGCAGGCTGCCTAGCTGTAATTCCCTGCCCTCCCTCCCCCCTGCCAGTCTCCTCGCCCACCCCCCACCTCCCCCCAGTCTCCTGTGATGTGGGTGCTAGAGCTCCCCCTGCTGGTGGCAATGATACTTTCCTTGTTGGTGACAGGTTTCAGAGGGGGAGCCGTGTTAGTCTGGATCAGTAAAAACACGGAGGAGCCCTTGTGGCACCTTAGAGACTAACATATCTACTTGGGCATAAGCTTTTGTGGGCTAAAACCCACTTCATCAGATGCATGGAGTGAAAAATACAGTGAGCAGGTATAAATATACAGCACATGAAAAGATGGGAGTTGCCTTACTGAGTGGGGGGTCAGTGCCAATGAGGCCAATTCAATCATTGTAGATGTGGCCCATTCCCAGCAGTTGACATGAAGGTGTGAGTATCAACAGAGGGAAAATTATTTTTTGTAGCCACTCCCAGTCTTTATTTAGGCCTAATTTGATGGTGTCAAGTTTGCAAATTAATTCCAGTTCTGCTGGGGCCCTGGGTTCTGTGGTCTGTGCAGCGCCTCGCATACTGGGGCCCTGAGTTCAGCCGAGAATGCTGCAGTTTGGCTACACGGCAGCTGGGAGCGATCCTACCGGACCAGGTGGCCAGACTTGCTCTAGCAGGGTTCCGGTTAACGTGCTGATAGTAGCCATGTGGGCATTGTGGCTCAGGGTCTCAGGCCTTGGCCAGGTGGGCTTGGGAGCCCTAATGGCACCTTGAGCTGCAATGTGCATAGGGCTGTTTTTGTACGCTCAGCTGAGCTTCACTAGTGTTGGTCTGACTGGCCAGGCTGGGAGGCACACTCCTGCCGTGGTGCAGGCATTCCCTGAGATGGGCCCGTCATATCAATAACAACATTCAGAAATAAAAACCCAGTGAGCCAAGCAGAAAACAAAGCAACAGCTGCATTAGGAAGGGCAGGGAGGATGGTCCAGTGGTCAGGGCTCCAGCCTAGGACTGGGGAGACCAGGCCTCAGCTCCCTTCTCTACCACAGACTCCCGATGAGATGTTGAGCAAATCACTTAGCCTCCTTGTGCCTTGATTCCCCAGCTCCTTAATGTTGCTGGGAGCCCTGTTCTGCCACACAGGGTATTGGTGGGCTAGGCACAGCATGTGGCGTTAAACACCTGTACCAGGAAGGCACGAGGTCAGTGAAACAGCAGGACCCCCAGGCAGTAAACTGCGCTTGGGTGACACAGAACTGGCTTCCCACCTGCCTGCCCTGGAGCACCCAGCGCTTTCACAGTTACGCATTACAGCAACGTGCTTCTAGTTTATTGTGTGTATCCACACAGACCTGACATGGGCATTGCAGCTGCCGTCCAGTCACAGCTGCCTGTGTGAATGGCGGCACCTGCCCATAGCCCAGCACCACTCCTAGGAGCCGCTGTATCAAAGTAACCCGAATTGTTGGTGTTCTGCTGTATTGGGTGCCCACAGTGGTCCTGGCCATGGGTCTGCCTGTGGGTGGTGGGCTCGGGAGCTGCATTGTCACACAGATAACATGCATGTAGACGCCATGGCAGAAGGGTGCCTGGCCCTGGTGCAGCGCTCATTCAGACAAACCCCACCTCCCCTGGATGTGGGGCTCCAAGGGAAGAAGTCCTATTCCCTTCCTTCTATAATTTGTTGTTGAGCTTACAGCTTCCTTTTTGCTTGTATGTCCCCCCCTCCAGGATCCAGATGGGAGCATGCAGGGTCTGGAGCTCCAGTGTGAGCACCCCCATCCTGGCTGACCCCATGTGGCCCAGCCAGTTCCCCACTTCCTTTCTTCCCCCCACATCATGTATTCTGCTCCATCCCCCCACTGCCAGGGATGTACGGGGTAGAAGGAGCTTCAGTAGGTCAGTGACAGCTAGAGAGGATTTATCTGGAGGGCTGCTGGGGAGTTTTGCACTAGTGTCCCTGTTTCTGTTCAGTCTGTGTCAGAGCCGGAGTCTGGGGGTGCAGCCAGGGAGATTCTGTGCCCCATTGAGTCACACGAGCCTTGTGACTTCTCCTCTCTCTCTCGGTTGCAGGCCGACTAACCTCTTCCCGTTTCCTTGCCTCCAAAGCTGACCAGACACACTTTGCTGTAATGTTGTTACATTTTAAGAAACGTTTTACAGATTAAAGATGCACTTTACTGTATGACACGTTTTCTGGGATTTCCTGCCTGACTGTTTACCAATGACGGTTTGCTTTTCCTTATGCTTCTGTGTCCTGCATGGAGCGGAGGCACTCCTGGGGGGTGGGGCAGCTGAGCTCTATCATGATTGAGCAGAGCAGAGACCAGCCAAGTCCTACCCTGGTATCCCCTGGGCCCGGGAGGGGTGGCAGGTGCTGGAGCTGGTGGCTCTGAGTTCTCCCTGGAGGGCGGGGAAGAGCACTGGGAGATTTCACTGGCAGGTGAAATCACTGAACAGGTGTGGCTGCCACACCGCAGCTGGCCAGCTGCGCGAGTGCTGAGCCAGGGAGGGTTGAATTGGTGCATGCAGAGTGGCTTTTTAGAGTTGCCCGGAGATGATCAATCATGCTAGCACCGGGGATGCCCACGAACCATTGGGAGCGCTTCTGTTTGTGGGCACGAATTGCGAAATCCTGGCCTTTCCCCTGGAATGGAAAGTCCAGTTCCTGCACACCTCGTGTGGGGCCCCAGAATCTGCCTGGTGTGGAGAACAGGCAAGATGTTTGCACTTGGAAAGCAGGGGCCTGCAACAGCTGCAGTGGCCAAGTGGCCTTTTGGGTCAGCGCTGTCAGTCTGAGCAGACGAGCTACTGGAATCCGAACGGGTGTGAGCAAGACACACAAATGTTGGCCCAGTGGGTGATGTCTCAATACTGGTCTAGGCGAGGGGACTGTCGCTATGGGGAGGGGCTTCGATAAAGCTCTGTGTTGGGAACCAAGGGCTGCAGTCGCAGGGGTGGGTTGTGCGTCAGGATTGAGGGGCACTGACTGAGCTGGGGGTCCCAGGGCTGGAAGAACAGGGTGTGTGGCTGCAGGCTGGGATGGAGGGGCATTGATAGCGCTTTGCATGTGTGAGAGGGGACCCTAGGCTGGAACAGCAGGGACACGGGGCTGGTAACACCTGATTCCTCTTTCTCTGCCCCTTGCCCTCTGCTCTACCCGTCACACCCGCCGTCTCTCCGGGTTCTCTCCCCTCCCCAGGCCTGGGCATTCTCCTCTCTCCAGTGCGGCCTGCCCATCCATTGCACCCGTCGCACTGGTACCTTGCTGTCACCGACTGGAGGGTTAAGCTGCGGCAGCCCCAGGGCCAGGCTTGCTCAGCCCCACGCTCTCTGTTGTTGCTTTGGGAGGAGACGGGCTCCCGAAGCTGACAAGAGGCTGCTGGGGACAGGTGAGTCTTGCCCATTGCTCTGAAGGCAGCGAGACCCAAGTGCTTGAGGCAAGGTGCTGTACAGGTAGGCGCCCTTCACGGAGGGGCCTCGTCTCCAGCTCCAGTGCCTCGGGTGCAGCCCTCATGGGGCGGGGCGGGGGAGAGGGGCTCCTTCAGGTAGATAGGCCCCAGTCCTGGAGGGCTTTGAAACTGGGAACCAGGGCCTGGCACTGGCTCAGGTAGTGATGGGGAGCCAGCACTGCTGGGCCATTGAGCTTCTGAGAGCTTCCTACGTCAGGCCCAGCGATACTATGCTGCTAAGCCCAGCCCTGGCTGGAGAGACTGTGGTGTGGATCACGGCAGGCAGCAAGGAGCAGGCCATGGCGGGAGCAGAGCTGTCTGGTCTCTGCCACGAGCTGGGAATTGGGGAAAAGAGCTGCCTTGAGTCTGAGCACCCCAGGTGCTTGTCGGAGGCGTCCCCAGCTGGGGAGCACTGCCGGACTCGCATAGGATTTGGCGGAGCTGTCTCTGCCCTCCAGCATGCCGCTTCCCTGGGATGAGTCTGAGCTGCCCTTGCACTCCCGCCCTCACACCGGGGGCCTGGCGTGATTCGCACGTGAAGCCAGTGGATTTGCATCCGCTCGGACTGTGGCCTGGTGCCTTTGCTCCTGGGGAGCTAGTGGGCACCAGTGCCCCCTCCTCCCCCGCAGCCCTGACAGGAATGCATGAAAGGTGAAGGGAAGAATTCTGGCACAAAGCAGATTCCATCCCCCCCGCGTCGCCCCTGGGGAAAGCAGTTGGAGACGGCGGAATGTAAACGTTGGACGGGAGCTTTACTCACCCCAGGTCCCTGGTTCTTGTCCTGGAGCAGGTGTGCTGGCAGCAGACTCCCAGAGCAACGGGGCAGCAGAGCAGCAATGGGCTGGTTCCTGTTTCCTGTGGTGGAACTGAGACCGATTCTGATTCAGCGATCAGTCCTGCAGTGGGCTCTGGACCCCTGGGGCCTCTCTTCCATCATCCCTGACCCCTCGCCCCCAGAGAAGGCAGTGCTGGGCTGAAAAGAGTGTGCCAGACAGGGCAGACTCATGTTCATCAAGGAAGACATCAAATTTGCGGATGATACTAAACTGGGAGGAGTGGTAGATACGCTGGAGGGGAGGGATAGGATACAGAAGGACCTAGACAAATTGGAGGATTGGGCCAAAAGAAATCTGATGAGGTTCAATAAGGATAAGTGCAGGGTCCTGCACTTAGGACGGAAGAACCCAATGCACAGCTACAGACTAGGGACCGAATGGCTAGGCAGCAGTTCTGCGGAAAAGGACCTAGGGGTGACAGTGGACGAGAAGCTGGATATGAGTCAGCAGTGTGCCCTTGTTGCCAAGAAGGCCAATGGCATTTTGGGATGTATAAGTAGGGGCATAGCGAGCAGATTGAGGGACGTGATCGTTCCCCTCTATTCGACATTGGTGAGGCCACACCTGGAGTACTGTGTCCAGTTTTGGGCCCCACACTACAAGAAGGATGTGGATAAATTGGAGAGAGTCCAGCGAAGGGCAACAAAAATGATTAGGGGACTGGAACACATGACTTATGAGGAGAGGCTGAGGGAGCTGGGATTGTTTAGCCTGCAGAAGAGAAGAGTGAGGGGGGATTTGATAGCTGCTTTCAACTACCTGAAAGGGGGTTCCAAAGAGGATGGCTCTAGACTGTTCTCAATGGTAGCAGATGACAGAACGAGGAGTAATGGTCTCAAGTTGCAGTGGGGGAGGTTTAGATTGGATATTAGGAAAAACTTTTTCACTAAGAGGGTGGTGAAACACTGGAATGCATTACCTAGGGAGGTGGTAGAATCTCCTTCCTTAGAGGTTTTTAAGGTCAGGCTTGACAAAGCCCTGGCTGGGATGATTTAACTGGGAATTGGTCCTGCTTCGAGCAGGGGGTTGGACTAGATGACCTTCTGGGGTCCCTTCCAACCCTGATATTCTATGATTCTATGATTCTAAGACGAGGCTTTGGGGATAGATTTAGTCCCGATATGTTATTTAGGGACAAGACTTTGTTACATGAGGCTGTAGCTTTGCAGGAGGCTCCCTGCATGACTGAGAAAAGGGAAGCCTAGAGAATCATAGAATACCAGGGTTGGAAGGGACCTCAGGAGGTCCTCTAGTCCAACCCCTGCTCAAAGCAGGACCAATCCCCAATTTTTGCCCCAGATCCCTAAATGGCCCCCTCAAGGATTGAACTCACAACCCTGGGTTTAGCAGGCCAATGCTCAAACCACTGAGCTATCCCTCCCCCCTAAAAAGTTCCTCCCATCCTTCTGCTGCAGAGGGGACACGGTAAGGATACAAAAAGAAAAGGAGGACTTGTGGCACCTTAGAGACTAACCAATTTATTGGAGCATGAGCTTTCGTGAGCTACAGCTCACTTCATTGGATGCATGCCGTGGAAACTGCAGCAGACTTTATTTATACACAGAGAATATGAAAAAATACCTCCTCCCACCCCACTGTCCTGCTGGTAATAGCTTATCTAAAGTGATCATCAGGTGGGCCATTTCCAGCACAAATCCAGGTTTTCTCACCCTCCACCCCCCCACACAAATTCACTCTCCTGCTGGTGATAGCCCATCCAAAGTGACAACTCTTTACACAATGTGCATGATAATAAAGTTGGGCCATTTCCTGCACAAATCCAGGTTCTCTCACCCCCTCACCCCCCTCCCAAAAACCACACACACAAACTCACTATCCTGCTAAGGATACAGCCCTGAGGGGCTATCCTCTGTACCCCCTGCAAATCACCCCAAATCCTAGCCAAGACTGGATTTGCCCTGTGTCACAGAGTCCCCGGGCAATGCTCTGGAACTGCTCCCTACGAAGCCAGGCAGAAGTCTGGGGAAGTCTCTTTTCTTTGAGCAGCCTGTCTTCAGGACACACAGCTCACACAGCTTCCACCTTCCTGGGTCTGACCTCAGAGCATTCAGCATCCTCTGCCCCTCCATGCGCTTCCCACAGCAAGTTCACCCAGGCGGGGTCCTGGGGAAGCCAGAGGGTCGTGCACCCCAACTCCGCAGTCAGACGGGACTCTCAGCCAGCCAGTAACACAGAAGCTTTATTAGACGACAGGAGCATGGTCTAACACAGAGCTTGTAGGTGCAGAGAACAGGACCCCTCAGCTGGGTCCATTTTGGGGGGCAGTGAGCCAGACAACCACGTCTGCCCTTCACTCCATGTCCCCAGCCAGCCCCAAACTGAAACTCTCTCCAGCCCCTCCTCCTCTGGGCTTTGTCCCTTTCCCCGGGCCAGGAGGTCACTTGATTCCTTTGTTCTCCAACCCTTTAGCTCTCACCTTGCAACGGGGAAGGGCCCAGGGCATCAGTGGCCAGGAAACAGGTTGTCGGCCATTCTTTGTCTCCAGTGCCCTGCACACACCTGCCCTCTAGGGCTCTGCAATGATCATACACCCTTATCCCACCGCCTAGATACTTAAGAGCTGAGGCACCCCCACAATATTCAGAGGAAACATTAAGAACAGTCCCGCTTCGTCACATCTCTAACCCCTTCGAGATCGAACTGAGCGGGGTCACTTTAGCCGGTGACCTGGGGAAGTTCAAAGCCACCAACGTTCCCATGGATGCCCCAGCATCTCTCCCATTCCTTGGTGGGAGTTACACCAGGCCCTTCCAGTTTCACGCCCTCCCTTAGGTCGGGGGTGGTCAATAGCACTTGCATGCCGCATGTGGGAAGGTTTGTGCGGCCCATGCTCTTTTGCCATCCCAAAACCCCCGGGGGTCAAACTGGGATGGGGTCTTCTCCCAGCGCTCCAGTCTGGAGGGCTGCAATTCGGGCTCTCTTGGCTAAGAGCCCCCATCTTGACCTGGGCCACAAACTGTTCACTTTCAGAACTAGCATGGAGACATTCCTTTCTCAACAACCTTATCTCCCCAACAAACTGGCCAAACGCAGCCACTTGGTTATAGGACTGTTTAACTTTCTTAACAGCTTTCACTTCATCTGAGACCTTCTCAAAGCTATCCACACTGGATCCTTCAACAGGAAAGTCAATGGATCCATTCACAACAGAAAATTTCTGGCTGTTAGGAACTGAAACTTTCTTGATTAAATCACTTTCACACCCTTTGGTGGCAGTAAACTGCTTGCAAAGACTCCATGAGGATTCCTTTCCCTAGGGGCTTTTCTATGCAACAATTCACCCCTCACAGAAATTCTGCCCTTACCCTCTTCACCTAGGGCTTGCTCTAGAGGAACACTGTCCTGAGCAACAACAGACTCTTTCTGGGTCTCACTTACATCCAGAATCACCTCTGGCCCATCCGGAGGATTCCTACACAATCCCCTTTCAGGCAAACTGACAGACTTCCTAGATAAAAGGTTAGAAGCATTCTCCTTCCCTTTGCCACACAAGTTCAGGAATCTTTTCCTTCTTGCTACAGGTTTCCACACCCTCAGTAGGTAACACAATCAAATCACCTTCATGCTCTCCTTGTGCCCTGGCTAGGATCTCACCCTGATTAGACAGAGTTGCTACACCCTTTCCCAACAACACACTAGCAACAGGCAAAATACGAGCACCAGAATTGTCTAAGCTCTGGGATTTTACATAGACACTAACTGGATGCGACCTAGTTACAGGGCCATTCTCCCGAGCAGACACAAACTTAGGACCATTCCCTTCCTGGGCTTTAGCTGAATCCAGAACCAACTCTAAGAGAACTGCACTCCCCCTCAACCATCACAGGCTGAAAGGCCCCTTCTGTCTGCTCCACAGACAAAGAAGAGCTGGACACACTTTCTCCTTTCCCAGGCACACAGCTTGGGATCTCATTCCCCTTGTCCCAGCACACAAGGCTGGTCACAGACAACTGCTTGGAGATCAGGGTAGCTCCCTCCATAGGCAAGTCAATACCCCTGACAGACACAGACACGTTTCCTTCACTGTCACACTTCTCCACCCAGGTAATAGGTAAGGTCCAGGGACACTCTTTTTCCACTCTCCTCGCCTTCCCACCCTGCTGACTAGACACAGCCATCAGCTCACAAGGCTGCCTAGGCTCATCCAGACTTTCCTTACCCAGCACCTTGCCACTCCCCACAGATCCCCTGCCCTGCCTGTGTCTCCCCCGACTCAGCTGGGGTCTCAGCTCCCACTGTGCTCAGCGCTGCCCTTGCTGTCCCAGTGGGGGTAGGCAGCGAGCTCGCTGCTTTCCTCACTGCATCAGAGCCAGCGTGAGCCCCCTCTCCGGTGTGCAAGGGGGCAGGGAGCATCTCTCTGTCCCACCCAGCCCCAGGCCTCTGGTTACAGGTCTGCAGGTAGCCCAAGCCTAGCAGCTCCTCCCCCCTGCCAGCCAGGTCATCTGCATTTTCACTGAACATTTCCCTCTCCGCCGACTGGTTCCCTGGATTCAAATTCAAACCCTCAGCAGTTACCGGAGCAGGGCCTGGATCCTGTCCTAAAGAAGCACAGTCACCCCACAACAGGGTCTCGCAGCTGGTATTCTGGAGAACCTCAACAGCCAGCCAGCCCCACCCCTCCTGGGTCTGCACAGGGATCTGGGCCATAGGCAGGGTGAGGGGCTTCGTCCCTGGGACCCTCACCCAGCTCACACAGGCCCTCAGCCTCTGAGGCTGCACCACCCAGGGCCTGACAACAGTTCTCTCTGTCCCAGAATCTCGCCACCCCAGGAATGTCTCCCCATTGACCATCACCTTCCACTCCCACTGGGGGTCCGAGGGGCCTGACCCCAGGAAACTCCACACAGACATACAGGTTGGGACCAGGAGTGGGAGCCTGTCCACCTCCCCACCCATCGGGCTGACGGAGTCTCCGGCCTTGGGACCCAGCAAGGGAGCTAGACACCGGGGCTTTTCCGCAGGGTCCCCCTGGTTCAAATCTCCAGCCTGCTCAAAGGCAGTGAGGTGGGCACCCACATCCCCCCCCCCTTAACCAGGGGCAGCAATTTAGTCTTGAGGTTCCCTGCGGAACTGGCCCCCCGGGGTCTATCCCCACTCACCCCGGGGAGGTCCCCTAGGCGTCTCCGCTCCCCCACCGCCAGTTCATCCTGCTGCTGCTTCTGCAGCTCTTTCTCGGGCTCTCGCTGTCTCCCACAGTCCTCTTGCTCTTTCGGACTCAGCTCCAGTCCCGTCCATCTCTGATCCCCCGATGGGGAACCCGATCGTGAAGACCCCCGTCTGGTCGGAGACAGGAGTCTTGGTGATGCCTGGCTCGCACTCCAGCTGCTCCCAGATCCTGCTATAGCCCCATTTGGGGTCAGGAATCTGTCCCTTAGAGCGGTCATCCTCCTCCAGCTGCACGATGAACTGTGCTTTGGTGACCTTTCCAATGCTCAGCCCTTCCTTTCTGCACAGGGTTACAATGTCCTTCTTAAGGAGATGGTGACAGGCCATCACCCCACTGTTCCTAAGTTGTTGTGGACTCACAGGCCTGTGTGCTCTCAGCTCCTCACGGTTTCCAGGGAGAACCCCTAGTGTGCCAGCCCTTCTCGAGGTCACCACCTCTTTGCCAGGGTCGAGCGGCAGACTCCTCCGCCCCTGGGACTGCTCGCTGCAATCCCCAGGGGGACCCTGTTACTGCAAAAGTCCTTCTCTCTCCCAGGGCCAAGCCGCAGGCTCCTCCGCCCCTGAGACTGCTCACCGCAGTTCCCAGGGGACCCCATTACTGCATAGTCCTTGTCGGTGGTCACACACTCCCAGGGGTTAACCGCCCCCCGAAACCGCTCCTCTCTGAGCCTTCAGCACGCCTGGTCCTCATCAATCCCCCTTCGTTTTACTGCTCCCCAGTCACTTACTGCAGGAAGCGCCGTCCGCGGGGTGCAGTAGATCCCACCACTGCCACCAGTTGTCACGGAGTCCCTGGGCGATGCTCTGGAACTGCTCCCCATGAAGCCAGGCAGGACTCTGGGGCAGTCTCCTTTCTGGGAGCAGCCTGTCTGCAGGACACACAGCTCACCCAGCTTCCACCTTCCTAGGTCTGACCTCGGAGCGTTCAGCATCCTCTGCCCCTCCGTGCGCTTCCCACATCGAGTCCTCCCAGGGGGGGTCCGGGAAGCCAGAGGGTCCTGCCCCCCAACTCCGCAGTCAGACGGGACTCTCAGCCAGCCAGTAAAACAGAAGCTTTATTAGATGACAGGAACATGGTCTAACACAGAGCTTGTAGGTGCAGAGAACAGGACTCTTCAGCTGGGTCCATTTTGGGGGGCAGTGAGCCAGACAACCACATCTGCCCTTCACTCCATGTCCCCAGCCAGCCCCAAACTGAAACTCTCTCCAGCCCTTTAGCTCTCACCTTGCAGGGGGCAAGGGCCCAGGCCATCAGTTGCCGGGAAACAGGGTGTCGGTCATTCTCTGTCTCCAGACCCCAGCACACACCTGCCCTCTAGGCTCTGCAATGATCATACACTCTTATCCCACCACCTAGGTACTTAAGAACTGCCTAGGGGAAACCGAGGCACCCCCAGAATATTCAGAGGAAACATTAAGAACAGTCCCGCTTCATCACACCCTGAAAGAGGAGGAAGCTAGGGCAGCAGGAGGATGATGCCAGTTCTGAAGCCCTTTGGCATCACACAGTTTTTACTTATTAAGTGTGTTCACTGCCATAGGCATACCTGACACTGTGCAATGGGCCAGATGTTGGCAGAGCTCCTGCCCCAGGGAGACTCAGAGGAGGCCAACATGAGTGAGAGTGGGCAGTGAGGGATGCTAGTTACAGCTGGAATCCCTCCTGGAGTAGCTGGTCCATCAGAAGAAGCAGGGGCTAGGAACCTGCAGAACAGTGAGTATGAGGCTGCTCCAGGCCCAAGGAGACCAGGGGAAGCCCCCAGGACACAGGGGTGGGCAGAGGACACAAATGGAAGAGTCAGGAAACTGGGTTTGAAATGGAAAAGGCCTATTGGGTTACATGGAGTCAGTCTTGGCCCCAGTCTCCACAGGATCACTCCCTGCAGTGCATTCATGGGGCTCCTACCAACCTTGGTGCAGAAAGCATCTGAACTCAAGTTCTAGCAGCTAACACAGCAGCTCCCCATGACGGCTTCACCTGGCCCCTCCCCTCAGAAAGGTGGGGATTCTAGCCTTCCCCAGCCGCCATTGGGTTTATGCTCCTCTGACAGCTGCTCCTTTAAATGTGGGTGAGAGAAACAGCTGCAACCAAGGTGGTTGTTCGGGCTGCAGGCTGCCACTCCCAGCTGGGGTCGTCCTCATGTCCATTGCTGTGTGTTCCCTGCTGGTTTCTGTTTGGGCATGGGGGTGGCGCACCGTCAGGTATCCCAGGCTTAGGGGCTTCTTCTGATATTCAAACTCAATGTCTTTCCAAACTTTTCATCTTGATTCCCCTAGTCATGGCCCCTGGGTCCATGGATCAGTTCTTCCCTGCTGGCTTATCATGGGTCCCCCATGCATCACTCAGTCACATTGAATCTCTCCTTCCCCGTCAGCCCTGTCATCGTTCTTGCTCTTCTCTGAGCTCCCTGTGTCTTTCTGGTTCTGAGGTGCCTGGAAGTGAATGCAATAGTCCAGATACTATCGTATCAGAGCTATATAGCGAGGGGCTATTTCCTACCCCCCAGTGACACCGTGCTTCTGCATGCACAGGCCAGCACTGCATTGGCCTCTTGCAGCCACAGCCCTCTCCATATTGGCTGGCTGCTCTCAGGGGTGCACATATTTCCTTTGGGCGCCTGGACTTGTGAGCAAAGAGTAACTCCTGGGCTTGGTATTTGCTCTGTTTCTCACTCTTTGCTATTCCCCTTTCTCTGCAAAGCAGCTGTCCCAGCAGTCTGGGGGGGGGGAGGGGGTTAACAACACGGGGGGGGGGGGGGCACTAAAGGGTTAATGCTGCTGCCCTGAAACATGCTGCCAGAGATCTGCTAATCTGATAATTACAGCAACAAAAGCCGTTTAGACAAACCATGACCTGACCCTGAGCATTTGGAATGAAAACATTTTACCCTCCTCTGTCTGGATCCCACTCCGAGAGAACATCTGTACTCAGAGGAATGCTGGGAAAATAACCCCCCATCCAGAGCGGCCTAGCAGGAACAGCTGTAGCCTGAGCCACTCCATCACTCTACTTGGCTGTCAGCCCTTCCCCTCCCCGTGTCGGTCAGGTCTAGTTAGAGTGTAAGGGCTTTGGGGCAGGGCTGGCCTGCCCGCTCGGCTGGGTGTCCAGCACCCTGGGGCTGTGGGCCCTGCTTTAATTCTATGGCTACCACACTAATGGGTGCAGCACCATGCTCTTTGGAGCAGATGGTGAACGGGCCAGTCAGTGAGCTGCAGCTGTTTAACTGGAGATGCTGAGGGGAGAGGAGGGTGCCTAGTGTTAAGGAAAAGTTAACACTAGCTAATGCCCAGGTGAAAACCAAGGGCAGCCAGAGGAGGAAATGCAAAACCACAGCAGGGTACTGGCCCTGGGGTGTAGGAAGAGAGCTGGGCTAATTCCCCCTGCCTGGCTGGCATGGAGCTCAGCTTGCTAGAGCCATCTTGCCTGTCAAAATCACGCTCCTGAACATGGCTTCTCCACTGTGGCAGCCAGGCTCAGCCCCACAGGCTGGAGTGGGAGGAGGTGGAGGCTTGGCTGCGGGAGAGGAGGAATCAGCTGGGGAGGAGCTGCCCAAGCTGACGGGTCCCCAGGCAGCAGCTGTTGGTGAATTTGTGTAAGGCCAACCCTAGGGAGGGCCCTGCACACCTGTGCACATCCCCCATCTCACTCTCTCTATAAACATAGATTCCCAGGGTGGGGACAATGAGTGTGGGGGGCAGGGTGGAGGGGGCTGTTTCACTCCAGTTCAGGACCCTTTGCAAGCATTCATGCTGAGTGGCAGATCATTTCTGGGTGTCAATCGGAGGTGGGAGATGAAGGGTGGGGGAGGGCACCCCAGGGCCAATTTGTACATTCTTGCTTGACTTTACACACAGTTCTGTGGCAACCTTTGTGTAACTTGACAAGATGAAAGGAAAGGGCCAGAGCTCACGTTCTAATAAGCTATCACGTAGCCACTCCAGCAAGGGACCCGGCAGCCTCCTGTTTTGTGCCTGTCTCGTTCATGCAGCTGTTCCCAGAGTCACATACCAGATCGACTGCTCTGTGAAAGCGAAGGAGCGAGAGCCAGGCTTGGGCTGCGAACACCCAGCCTCACGGGTAAGTGAGGCCACCAGATGAGCTCCAGGGAGGAGCACCTAGAGTATGTGTAGCATGGGTGAGGGTCAAAGCGCTACTATCTGCCTCGATTAGAGCTGGTCAGAAAATGGAGTAAAAAGTGGTGACGAATCTTGTGCAGTGATGTTCCGCTGCCTATGGACATTATCCACCCCACTCTACCATTTCCACATGATCCGTACAGCAGAGCCAGGCACCCGGGGCTCCATCCATGGGTAATGTGGCCAAGAAGCTAGTACAGCCAGGCTGGCAGAAAATGCCAGCACCCCGTGTTCTTCCCCTGTGCAAAATAGTTCCACCATCCCACTGACGCTATCTCATGTCAATCTGGAGAGCAAATGATCAGGAGAGTTAGAAACCATTAAGGAAAAAGAAAAGGAGTACTTGTGGCACCTTAGAGACTAACCAATTTATTTGAGCATAAGCTTTCGTGAGCTACAATGAAGTGAGCTGTAGCTCACGAAAGCTTATGCTCAAATAAATTGGTTAGTCTCTAAGGCGCCACAAGTCCTCCTTTTCTTTTTGCAAATACAGACTAACACGGCTGTTACTCTGAAACCATTAAGGGTATGTCTACACTACAATAAAAAACCCAAGGCACCAAAGCTCAGAGCCCAGGTCAGCTGACTCAGGCTCATGGTGCTCAGGCTGCCAGGCTACAAATTGCAGTGTAGATGTTCTTGCTCAGGCTGGAGCCTGGGCTCTGAGACGCTCCCTCTTTGCAGCATCTCAGAGCCTGGACTCTAGCCCAGGCCAGAACAGTTACACTGCAATTTAATAGCCTGAGTTAGTTGACCTGGACCAGCCACAGCTGTTCCACAGGTCTTTGATCACAGGGTAGACATACCCTAAGGGCTCTGAGAACCTGCTGGTCTGGAGACTTCTCCTTACCCCATTGCTCTGGTTCAGGACTAGGATGCCGTAGATCATTTAGGCAGACTTGTCTCTTTATAATATCCCATATATATAATATAATATTTTGGTCTCCAGAATCTATATCTATGTTCACTTTCATTCCTCTGATTCAACTCTCTGACCATTGCTCAAATTTAAGGGTGCTCAGGTGCTGTTCATCAGCAGTATTAACTGATCGGCTAATGCCCATATAGCACTGTGAAGATGAAAGGCTCTGTGTGGGGACTAAGAACTATTATTAAGCCCAACCCTGAAGTCCTTATTCAGTTTTCACGCTGTCCTTTTTCAAGCTTCAGTGGAAGTTTTGGCTGAGTTAGGGACAGGGTAAAATCATGTGAAGATTTGGGGATTAGGCCTAATGCTATTGCCTTTTTTGCCCCTTTTCATCCCATTCATGTTTTCTCCAGGGCAGAGGGCATGAATTGCAACAAGCTGGCATATGGTAGGATAATCCTGCCTCTTGCTCATGGTCCACTCTTTGGCCAAATGTAAACGCCACTCTGCAGTTTCTGCAGATACGGCTTGGGAGTCTCGTAGATTGTTGCTCTGCTCCAGGGTTTCTAACATGTCTTCTCTTTTCAGCAAGGTGAAGATCTTTCAATCTGGTAAGAAAGCTCTCATGTAATTGTGGTGGTGAGATCAGTTATGGATTCTGTGCGCTTTCAAAACGACAAACTCCACAGCTGTGTGGTAGTGTAGTGTGGTAACCGGTTGTGTTATGTATCTCTTGGGTCACGCTGATGGGTCTGTCATTCACAAGGTCCTTTGTTTCCTTTTGAAAGGTCCTGCCTCTGTACGTGTGTGTGTGTAGGGGGGCAGACTAGATGCCCTCTCAAGGTCCCTTCCAGCCCTACATTTCCATGGTTCTGTGACTGTCACAGGTGTTACTTTCTCAGCGGAAGTCCTATAAAACTTCCCTTTCTACAAAAGCTTTGTAAGACAGGAAGACAGTTCCTTCCATGTAGTTCTGCTCCAGCTGATGGAGCGTTTAGTGCCTCTCATCCTGCTTCTTCTCCAGTAATGGGAGCAAGGAGGAACAGCTACGAAGGATGGGATGAAACTGAGCAAAAGGAAACCTCTTCCAAGCTGCAGGTCCACAGGCCTGGGCTGCGGCAACCTCCCACATTAGACTGAATTACCGAAGGCCTTCTTCAGGGTAGGGAATGTTCCTGCCAGGGCAGCCATTGTTTTTCCTTCTCCGATGTGTATGGTTCCATTATCTCCCTTCAGGACAGTGTCTGTCCCTCGCTTGCCTAATTGAGCCCGACCCAGTACAATCCAGTGGGAATAATTCCCGAGAGTCCAGTTAGACCGCACTGGGACTCAGCTCCATCTCCTGCGCAATCTCAGTTGTGCTCAAAACATTTCAGATTATTCATGGTTA
Source organism: Lepidochelys olivacea (assembly GCF_965140295.1). Classification (NCBI taxonomy): domain Eukaryota; kingdom Metazoa; phylum Chordata; order Testudines; family Cheloniidae; genus Lepidochelys; species Lepidochelys olivacea. The sequence continues at coordinate 126,109,807 of NC_140417.1, read as the reverse complement.
ATTGCAGGTATTATTTGTGCCATAGCTGGGCAGAGAGGCCCCACTAGGACCAAGGCCCCATAACATAGGTGCTGCACAAACACAGTGGAAGGAACAGTCCCTGCCTTGAAGAGCTGGCAGTATAAGAATGTCCCATTCCTTCACTATTGTCTGTCTGGGTTCCTCCTTAGGCTGCTACAGGCCCCTGCCCTGACACCAACACACATGGCCAAAAACAGTCACAACAGAACAATATTTATGAAAGATAAAGGGGATTTTTTGGGGACACAACAGGCTTCTCCAGTGTGATCCCATTTAACACCCCATTATGTGAACTACAGAACAGCTCTGCCCTTTCCCACCGCAGCCAGGATATTCTGTCCTGCTGCAGGACAGAATCCAACTTCTGCTACATGGACCGGGGGGTTGGGGGGAAGAGGTGGCTGACACTGTTGTTTTATCTCAGAGTGGTCAGTGTCAGGATCCACTGGTGGAGGCTCATCAAAGGGAAAGGAGGGGAATCCCTCACCTGAATGAACATGAATGAAAGGCTGTAGGGGCTGCTCCCTCTTTTCCCTGTTGGGGACAGGTAGAAGGTTCCTTCAATTGTACGTTCTCACCACGTTCCTCTGGCTATGACACCGAGAGGCACGTCTCCCATAAGCCTCTGACAGTCGCCAGTATCTGCTGCCACTCCTAAATTAACTATTCCCAGAATGATGGCTTCTTTTCTAAACTCCCTCCAGCTTATGGTACATCAACATGACAGGCACTACCGTGACAAGCTGCAGCACTGCAATTATGCCACTGTAGCATAGACACGTGCTACAGTGATGGAAGGGTTTTTCTGTCACTGGAGTAAATGCACCCCCTCGAGAAGTCTTCTGTTGACCTAATGGCATGCATCTATGCTGGGGCATATGTCGACTTAACTATGTCTCTTGGGGGGGTGGGGGGGTGTGAATTTTTCACACCCTTGAGTGATGTTGCTAGGTAGACTAATTTTAGTAACCAGCCAAAGGCCACGTCTACACTACAGTTTACGTCGGCAGAACTTATGTTGCTCGGAGGGGTGAATATATCACCCACTAAGCGACATAAGTTAAACCCACAAAAGTGCTGGTGTGGACAATGCTATCCCAGCAGGAGAGCTTCTGCTACTTGCGGGGGCTGGAGTAGTTAAGCCGGCGGGACAGTAGTTAAGCTGTCTTCTGTCAGCGTAGGGTGGCTACAGGAGAGTGCTTATGCAGCTGTGCCACTGTAAGTTCTCGAGGGCAGCCCTCTCCTGACTTCCATGCGCGGGAATGGTCAGTGATTCTAGCACCAAACTCCTGACCGTCAGTCACAGATAGAGGAAGACTATTATTGTTCAGGTTTCAGAGTAACAGCCGTGTTAGTCTGTATTCGCAAAAAGAAAAGGAGGACTTGTGGCACCTTAGAGACTAACCAATTTATTAGAGCATAAGCTTATGCTCTAATAAATTGGTTAGTCTCTAAGGTGCCACAAGTACTCCTTTTATTATTGTTCAGTAGCACCCAGAGGCCCCCGTCAGGAGTGGGACCCCACTGGCCTGGGTACTGCACGAACAGTCCCTGCCCTGAAGAGCAGATTCGGATCTGCAATGCCGTCCCAATACTGGGTTTGTTCACACTTTTGACACTACATGGTTGGGTCCTGAAGGCTCAAGGACTTTACAGCATTTGAACCGAGATTCACTCCTGATGAATGTGGCCTGGTTCACGTCCTTCCTGCTCGGAACTCCACCAAACCATCAAGAAAGTTCTTCCCTGGAACACAAACGCCTTGAGACACCCCCAGGACTAGACAGATGGGGACCCAGTATCATCTTCCCTCCTGGTTTAGTTTGCATGCTGCTTCTAGCAGGGACTGGCCCTCATGCCTAATAATTCTGACTGAATCCATGTAACCTCACCCCAATACAGTTAGAATAAGACTAATAAGAATGAGAGTCAAAATTTGTTAGTCTCTAAGGTGCCATAAGTACTCCTTTTCTTTTTACAGTTTCCAGAGATCACTGCAGCCAAAGGCAAAGGGATGCAGAACTCAGACAAAACACCTTCAAGCAGGCCCAGAGGAGGGGACATATAAATATAAGGAGCTGAACACTTTACCTTATTTCTTTCCCTCTGAGCCCACCCAGGAAGCCCTTAATGATCAGCCATACAGTGCCTTGGAGAGAAACACAACCATGACACACACAAGTGTCCCATAGTGCAGGCAGAAAGAGAATTTCCATTCAAATTACCCATTTTCACCCATGCCCTGGAGCATCCTCCTAAACTTGTTCAGGTTTTGTCTTGTCTGTTCATGCATGTTTTGGTTTTATTTAAAGCAAATTTGGTGCTTGGGGCAGGTGAGAGACTGACAACCGAGGTCTATTCGTCTTCAGGGCAGGCATGACGCTTGCAGCATCGACGCCTGCTGCCTTCATACAAGACCACCAACATGCCTTGGCCAAGACCAGAGGGTGAGGGACAATACAGCCTCTAGAGCTAGTTTGCTCCTCAACCCCTTTGTTGAGGCAGCCAAAGGATATTAGCTGAACTAGGCTGAGATCCCCACCTCATTTTACATGGGCCATTAAAAAGCCAAAAGATGTTAATGACTTTCAGTCACTAGCTGGGCTAATTTTGAACCAGTGCCCCGGAGCTGAAAGGCCCCCAACCCCAGAACTTAAAAAAAATAAACAAATTTTAAAAACATGACAGGTCAGCAAAGTGCCTCTTTCTTGGGGCAGAGACGCAATGAAGGAGTCTGGGGCAGTAACTGCTTCACCTCATCCAGCAGTGCCCCAGCTTGATGTGTTCTCATACAGCCGCTCTTCCCAGATGGAACTCATTTTAGTACCCAGTAACCTTTGCTTAGTTAAATCCCCAGCAGGGCTCCAGGCTCACCTGCACCATGAGGCTCAAAAGAACCACGTAGGATAAAAAGTATAAAGCTAACATGGCTCAACAGCGGCATCCAGAGGACAACTGGGTTCATTGCAGAAATGCTGAACGAACACTTCATCTCTCCTATCAGCTGGGCATCATGGACTGAGACCCTCTATGGTCCAATTCTTGCACTGAGGAGTCTGGCTGTGCAGAGCTGATTGTAGGATCAAGTTCTGTGTTTGTTACCAAGAGGTCTCCATGGCTTTTCCTTCTCCCCATCGCAAATGTAAAACTGTCTCAGCGCAAAACCTCTGTCCCCACCTACTTCTCAGATATTATTTCTTGTCACCTCCCCACCCCATGCAGGCTAGCAGTTATGCCAACTTCCCCACCTCCTTTTATCCCTTCTCTCTCGGCTGTCTGGGTCTTCTTCCACATCTCACCCCATAGTATGACTTCTCTGTTCTGAAATACCAGCCCGCTACCAACCCCGATTAGCATCACTTTGCCTGCCAAGACCACAAACACTGAGTAACCCATGTGGGGCCTCCTGCACCCTTACATTTCATGAGGTGGGTGCATGGATGACTGAGAAAAGGAGGGAAAATTTTATTATGATGTTTAAAAAAAAAAGTGAACGGTACAGAGTTTAAGTGTAGAAGTTTCTGGTTATCAGGGAATAACGTACAGATCATCAAGGGGTGCGAAGTTTGGTTTAAGGTCTGGTGGTATAAGGAATACATAATCTGCAATATCCCCGATTGGGGATAAAAGGTTAACGGGTCAAAGTACAGACATTGGGACATGAGGGTATGTTGTTCATATAATGGCTATGTTCAGGTGTGGAGTATAATGAGTGGATATGATGATGAGGATGGATTGACCCTCATTTGGTGAGATTTAACATTCATTGAGTTTATGGTTCCAGTTTGTACGGTCCAACGGAAAAAAGTCTCTCAGTCCCTTTCTCGTAGTCAAAACACGATGTTGCTCCGGCTCTCACCTCCTGGTACTGTCGGTGGCCGGTGATGTGTTCAGTGTAGATGTCCCTGGACCATTGGATGGTGTCCGAGACCACGAGGTGCCTCATGAGCTGTGTGTAGCATCGACCAATCCTGCAGGTCTGCAGCACACGCTTGTTGCAGGGGTCCCAGGCACCCAGGGCTCCGACGATTAGGGCGTCTGAAAGTTACCACATTCCTCTGGGCCTCTCGGCTCCTCTAGTCTTCTCAGCTTGTTATTTAGATTGTGAGGTCTTTGGGTTAGGGGCTTTCTCTGGTAGGGGGTCTGGTGTGGGGACCAGCATACCATAATAATAAGGCTTAACAGGATTAGTTTTTTAACCAGTAAATGTTAGTGAACATGAAACTCACCACACAGGCCCAAACTGACGAAAACCATTTCCATCGATAATAATGGAGAGTTACAGCTCTGCAAAGTAAGAAAAATGGGGCTTGAGAACATATTAGAGACTGTCATTAAAAATGATTGTCCGACACCGCCCGGGGTTTCCTGCAATTGTGCAAATAGCCATTAAAAACAGGGAAAAAAGTGCACAAAACCAAACATGGCTGTTCTCCACCTGCAGGATAAACACCAGACCTGCACTCTGCCTAGCCTAGGAAAAACAAATGATCAGCCACCCACCCCCCTGCCCCCCAGTCCTAGTCATTCTGTGACCCTAACCACTTCGCCCCCCGAGGTGCTGCTCCCCGGGGCCCAGACCCAGCCAGCGCCCCGTGGGTCCCCCCCGAACCCCAGCCGGGGCCCGAGCCAGGCCCCCCCTGATCCCCGAGCCAGCCCCCCCGAACCCTGAGCCAGGCCCCCCCCGAACCCCAGCCGGGGCACGAGCGAGCCCCCCCCCGAACTCCGGGTCCCGAGCCAGGCCCCCCCCCCGAACTCCAGCCGGGTCCCGAGCCAGGCCCCCCCCCCCGAACTCCAGGCGGGGCACGAGCGAGCCCCCCCCCGAACTCTGGGTCCCGAGCCAGGCCCCCCCCCGAACTCCGGGTCCCGAGCCAGGCCCCCCCCCGAACTCCAGCCGGGGCCCGAGCCAGGCCCCCCCGCGAACCCCGAGCCAGCCCCCCCCCCCCGAACCCCAGCCGGGGCCCGAGCCAGGCCCCCCCGCGAACCCCGAGCCAGCCCCCCCCGCGAACCCCAGCCGGGGCCCGAGCCAGGCCCCCCCCCGAACCCCGAGCCAGCCCCCCCCGCGAACCCCAGCCGGGGCCCGAGCCAGGCCCCCCCGCGAACCCCGAGCCAGCCCCAGCCGGGGCCCGAGCCAGGCCCCCCCGCGAACCCCGAGCCAGCCCCCCCCCCCGAACCCCAGCCGGGGCCCGAGCCAGGCCCCCCCGCGAACCCCGAGCCAGCCCCCCCCCGAACCCCAGCCGGGGCCCGAGCCAGGCCCCCCCGCGAACCCCGAGCCAGCCCCCCCCCCGAACCCCAGCCGGGGCCCGAGCCAGGCCCCCCCGCGAACCCCGAGCGAGCCCCCCCCCGAACCCCAGCCGGGGCCCGAGCCAGGCCCCCCCGCGAACCCCGAGCGAGCCCCCCCCCCGAACCCCAGCCGGGGCCCGAGCCAGGCCCCCCCGCGAACCCCGAGCCAGCCCCCCCCCCCGAACTCCAGCCGGGGCCCGAGCCAGGCCCCCCCGCGAACCCCGAGCCAGCCCCCCCCCCGAACCCCAGCCGGGGCCCGAGCCAGGCCCCCCCGCGAACCCCGAGCCAGCCCCCCCCGCGAACCCCAGCCGGGGCCCGAGCCAGGCCCCCCCCGAACCCCGAGCCAGCCCCCCCCGCGAACCCCAGCCGGGGCCCGAGCCAGGCCCCCCCGCGAACCCCGAGCCAGCCCCAGCCGGGGCCCGAGCCAGGCCCCCCCGCGAACCCCGAGCCAGCCCCCCCCCGAACCCCAGCCGGGGCCCGAGCCAGGCCGCCCCCCCGAACCCCGAGCCAGGCCCCCCCGCGAACCCCAGCCGGGGCCCGAGCCAGGCCCCCCCCCGAACCCCGAGCCAGCCCCCCCCGCGAACCCCAGCCGGGGCCCGAGCCAGGCCCCCCCGCGAACCCCGAGCCAGGCCCCCCCCCGAACCCCAGCCGGGGCCCGCGCCCGCGCCCGCTCCGGCCCGGCCCCGCGGGTCACGGTGACCCCCCCCCCAGCCCGGCTCCTGGCGCGATTCCCGCCCAAACCCGCCCCCGCTCGCGAGCGACAGGCCCCGCCCCCGCCCCAGCGTTCCCAGCGTGACAGGAACCCCTCGGAGCCCCCCCTCTCCTCCAATCAGTGCAGCCTCCGCGGTTCGCCCCGGCCGCAAAGGGGCCGTCAGCAGCCGCCTTGTGATTGGGTACTGGGGAATCACGCCTGCCCTGCCGCACTGTGATAGGCTATGCGGACCCCGCCCATCTCTCCCGCTTTGTCATTGGGTGTTCATGGACCGCCAGTCTGGGCCTTCTGATTGGCTATCTCGGGTCCTCCCACCCTCCGACGATATCTGATTGGCTGTCCCCGCTCGCCCTCTCCTTTGCCGCTCTGGGATTGGCTGCGCCCGGTCCCACCCCCGCTGGCCGGGAAGGTGAGAGTCTCCTCTAAGCGGCGGCCTCAGTTGACCGGCGCTGCAGCCGCAGGGAGCCATGGCCGCCGGCTCCGTCTTCGCCCACGTCCCGCGCGCCCCGCCCGTCGTCGTCTTCCGGCTCACGGCCGACTTCCGGGAGGACGCGGACCCGCGGAAAGTCAACCTGGGGCTGGGCGGTGAGTGGGGGGGGGGCCGGGCCGCCCGGGGGCTGGGCGGTGAGTGGGGGGGGGGGCCGGGCCGCCCGGGGGCCGGGGGGGAGGGGGAGTGTGTGGGGGCCGGGCCGCCCGGGGGCCGGGGGGGAGGGGGAGTGTGTGTGGGGGGGCTGGGCCGGGCGGGGGAGAGGGGGGGGCCGGGGGGGAGTGTGAGTGGGGGGGATTGGGGGGCTGGTGGGGTGTGGGCGGGGTGGGGGGGAGGGGGAGTGCGTGTGGTGGGGGGCTGGGCCGGGGGGGAGGGGGAGTGTGTGGGGGGGGGCCGGGCCGGGCGGGGGGGAGTGGGGGGGATTGGGGGGCGGGTGGGGTGGTGAGTGGGGGGGAGGGGGAGTGCGTGTGTGTGTGGTGGGGGGTGGGCTGGGCGGGGGAGAGGGACTGGGGGGGCTGGGTGGGGTGGGGGGGAGAGGGAGTGAGTGGGCGGGGCCGAGGGGGGAGAGGGAGTGAGTGGGGGGGGCTGGTGGGGTGTGGGCGGGGTGGTGAGTGGGGGGAGGGGTGGGGGAGAGGGACTGAGGGGGCTGGGTGGGGTGGGGGGGAGAGGGAGTGAGTGGGGGGGCCAGGGGGGAGTGTGAGTGGGGGGGGCTGGTGGGGTGTGGGCAGGGTGGTGAGTGGGAAACTGGGGGCGGGTGGTGAATGGGTCAGTCTAGTGCGCTCCCAGTGGCCCCTGTGTCTGATCCCGGATGGAGGGCGGGTGGCGAGGCGTGACCTGGGCTGATATGGGGGTTGTGGGGGCCTCAGGTCAGCCAGGCGATTGCGGGTGGCTCTAGAAGGTGAGTGACCGGCCCCTCCCTGAGTTGCTTCCTGTTCTCCGCAATGGGTCACCTGAACACTAGCTGTGCTTGGGGGTCTCCCTTCTCTTACCTCTAGGCCCCATTGCCCTGCAGCTGCCCTAGGCCATGCTCAGTGCTCACTTCCCCTTTAGCCTCCAGCTGCTCTGCCCCCCTTTCCATGTGCTAAGCTGAGCCAGGATGCTGGCACCCAGGCAGGCCCTTAGGGAAGGAGGTCTGGGGGGTGGAGGCAGTCAGAAGGCCTGGTGGGCTGGCTCCTTTTCAACACTACCCCCGCACTGTGTGACCTTGGATGGGTTGCCTCCTTGCGCAAAGCAAAGCTGGGTGGGAGGGGAGGCGTGATCTTTGTCCTCTGCACAGGAGGTAGGGTCTAGGCTATCTGTTAGTGTTCAGCACGGTGATGTGCTGGGACAGACATTCCTAGAGATGTGCGGAGGGTTAGCGCGTGTGACCTGCCTTTGTAGGGGTACCTACAGCTCCATGGCTTTGGCGACTGAACACTTCTAGTCAGTGCTGTGCCCTCCCAAGTAGGCTTCTCTACTCAGCCCGTAATACGCCCAGCCCCGGGAATCGGGCAATACCACCCCCGAGGGCAGAATGGACTTCAGTCTGCACAGTTCATTCGGTAAGATCTCTGAGAGTAGTATCAGGAGAGCAGATTAGTGCTAGTGATGACTCTTGCACTGGACACCTGTCTGGGGGAGAACTAATAACTCATCTCACGTCAGGGTGAAGGAACAGTTGTTGAAGGCAATTGTTTTCAGTCTCTAAGGCCCCTAGTTGCCTTGAAACCAGTGCCAAAGAGACAGAAGCCTATATCCTAATCTCTGTCCAAATTCAATCTTTGTCATTCTGATTCCGTTCCATTTAGGGAACAATATGGGAGCCCCCCCCCCCCCCCCCAGTGTCTGAGCTGTAAAATGGCATGGAAGTAGCCCAGACTCCATAATTACATAGTGGGTCCCAGATGCCTGTTCCTTGCACTACACAATGGAGGGGAATTGATTCTAAGATTCAGGCTTGAGACCCCAAGATTCCCTGTTGACACGGTCAGCTCTGCCCTCCCTCCTAAGGCAGATAACTGGAGTTCCATGCATTATGTTGTATATAGACCTTTAGGGTTAGACAGATGCTAAATAACCCATGGCCCTTTTCCCAAGACCTATGGTTTGCTCCAACATCTCTTCATCTCAGCTAGTCTGCAGCTGCTTGTGTGCTATTTTTCCATCTTGCTTTCGGTTTATATGCAGAGGTGGCTGCATTTCCCTGCACATGTGGGCTGGTTTAGAAAGCATTTTGTCCTGAAAGATGCTGAGGAGATGTTATTTCGATTACGGTCGCTCCCTCTTCCCTGTGAAATGTATTTACCAGGTTCCATCAAGCATGCTCAGTGCTATAGGGAATGGACTATAGACTCATCCCTGCTCCACAGAGTTTACAAGCCTAATCCACAGCATGTGCATGCTAGTGAGTGCACTGGATGGTACAAAGGTGGCACTACTATGATCGCTGCGGGTCAGGTGTTTTTGTGTGGGGAGTCTCTGTCCAGAAGCTAGTGTAGTGGAGCTTGTACTGTCCCTTGGTGTTTGGAAGGTTAACAGAATCCTTCTAATCATTTCCTAATTTAGCTTCTTTACTCATGAAACGTTTTGATGGGGAAACTCTGTGTGCGTGTGTGTGGTGCTATGGATTCCAGAGACTGTCTATAAAGGACACATCCCAGGTCATAAGAAAACGTACCGTTGCCCTCCCTGTGGCCTCAGCCTCTGGATCTGAATAGCAATTGCGAGAAGGGGAAAGAGACCTAGTCTAATAACAGTGGGTAAATTTTTCTGGCCGAGGGTCTCCTCGGGACATGTCTTGTGGAGCGTAAGACTCTCCTTTTCTCTCTTGCAGCCTATCGCACAGATGAGGGGCAGCCCTGGGTCCTGCCAGTAGTGAAGAAAGTCGAACAGAAGATCGCCAATGATGCCAGCTTGAGCCATGAATACCTGCCAATCCTCGGCCTGCCTGAGTTCCGGGCCAACGCTTCAAGGATCGCGCTTGGGGAAGACAGTCGTGCTATCAAGGAGAATCGTGTAAGCTCTGGGGGGAAGCGACTCCTTGCTGAGATGTACTGGTGAATGGGGTCTCTGGAGGGGGGAAGATCTTGCCAGGATTGCAGAGTTTGCCCTGACTGGTCTGGCACTGAGCTCAGTTTGCAATCTGCATTCTGGCTGCATGGAGCTGTTGCTGTGAGTGCTCAGAGCTCTCTGAACAAGCAGGTTTTGTGCTCCCATCTGGAGGCTGAATACCAGAAACTGATAGGAAGATATGGGTCCTGCCACCTGATGGTGAACAGTTCCAGAACTGGCCAGGCAATTGCCCTTGGAGTCTGATGGGAAGGGTCAACAGGTGTGACAGAAACAGCTGGAACCTGCCGAGGCCAAAGGGGGTGTGAGAAATGCGAGAGAAGCTGTTTAAGGAAGGGTGACAGTAGGATGGAAGCTGGGGGTAGATGGGGGGTGATTTAGGTGTGTTAGTGCATCTGATGGTCAGCTCTGAACTATGTGGCTGCGATATGAAAGTCCAGGTTGGCCTGGAAACAGGCACGCTGATACCATGGTTATGGGGCCATATAAGGAGCTAAATGGTTAGCAGTCAGTGAGGAGCAGAGCCTGCCCCATATTGCAGAGGAGCTGCTGCTTTGATGTCAGGAAGCCTGGCCTAGGAGGCACTGTCCTGGAATGTGGTAACGAAAGGGATCTGCCTCAGATTGGATGAGGCGTGCTGAATTCCTGGACTGCGAGGGGTTGATCCCTTTAGTAATTGGAGGCCAGCGAGGCTCATCTTACTCTGTCCCTTTCTGATGTTTCCACATGATCTCTGCACTGGTGCCATCTGTCAGTGGCAGGCTCTTGGTGACCCTGCCTGCCTTTCAGGTAGGAGGCGTTCAGTGCTTGGGTGGGACTGGTGCTCTTTGCATTGGAGCAGAATTCCTGCGGCGCTGGTACAATGGAACCAACAACACAGCAACTCCTGTCTACGTCTCTTCTCCTTCCTGGGGTGAGTGCTGCAGCATGCTCACGCTTACTCCTCGCTGGTGGGTAAGGTGGGAGCCAGGCTCTTCATGCTGGGGCGGGGGAGTGGGGTGTCATACAAACAAGGGAGAGGTTCACCCCCTACCCCATGGGCGGTGTGGCGGGAGGCAGGCTAAGTCAGGATTGGAAGAACTGGCTGGCTCAGGGGCAGCTCTCCAATGCAGATGGACTGATCTGATCTCTCTCCTCAGAGAACCATAACTCTGTGTTTGCGAACGCTGGCTTTAAGGACATCCGGACCTATCGCTACTGGGATGCTGCTAAGAGGGGGCTGGACCTGGAGGGGCTCCTGGAGGACATGGAGGTGGGTAAGAGTGCCTTGGAGAGGAGATCTCCTGAGCTGCATCCAAAGGCACCAGCTGCCCTAGTTTCAGATCAGCCAGGCCCTTCTGTGCAGGAGCCGGCCAGTTTCTTGCCTTGGGGTAACTGGAGCAGGACTGGAACCAGATCTCTGTGGTTAAGTCCAGCAGAGCGGCCAAGGCAGCTGGTGGCTGACTGGATGTGGGCCCTCTGCTGTGTGTGCGTGTGACTGAGAACTGCTTTTTCCTCAGAGTGCACCGGAGTTCTCCATCTTTGTTCTGCATGCCTGTGCGCACAACCCAACTGGCACAGACCCCACCCTGGAGCAGTGGAAACAGATTGCTGCTGTCATGAAGGTATCAGCACAGAGGGGACTGGTGGGGAGAGGGCTGTAGTGTGGCCAGGGAGCAGAAAGCCCTTGAGCCAACCAGAGCACAAACAGGACGGTTTTGTTCAATATCTTCATAAATGATCTGGAGGATGGTGTAGATTGCACTCTCAGCAAATTTGCGGATGATACTAAACTGGGAGGAGTGGTAGATACGCTGGAGGGGAGGGATAGGATACAGAAGGACCTAGACAAATTGGAGGATTGGGCCAAAAGAAATCTGATGAGGTTCAATAAGGATAAGTGCAGGGTCCTGGAAGAACCCAATGCACAGCTACAGACTAGGGACCGAATGGCTAGGCAGCAGTTCTGCGGAAAGGGACCTGGGGGTGACAGTGGACGAGAAGCTGGATATGAGTCAGCAGTGTGCCCTTGTTGCCAAGAAGGCCAATGGCATTTTGGGATGTATAAGTAGGGGCATAGCGAGCAGATCGAGGGACGTGATCGTTCCCCTCTATTCGACATTGGTGAGGCCTCATCTGGAGTACTGTGTCCAGTTTTGGGCCCCACACTTCAAGAAGGATGTGGATAAATTGGAGAGAGTCCAGCGAAGGGCAACAAAAATGATTAGGGGACTGGAACACATGAGTTATGAGGAGAGGCTGAGGGAGCTGGGATTGTTTAGCCTGCAGAAGAGAAGAATGAGGGGGGATTTGATAGCTGCTTTCAACTACCTGAAAGGGGGTTCCAAAGAGGATGGCTCTAGACTGTTCTCAATGGTAGCAGATGACAGAACGAGGAGTAATGGTCTCAAGTTGCAGGGGGGGAGGTTTAGATTGGATATTAGGAAAAACTTTTTCACTAAGAGGGTGGTGAAACACTGGAATGCGTTACCTAGGGAGGTGGTAGAATCTCCTTCCTTAGAGGTTTTTAAGGTCAGGCTTGACAAAGCCCTGGCTGGGATGATTTAACTGGGAATTGGTCCTGCTTGGAGCAGGGGGTTGGACTAGATGACCTTCTGGGGTCCCTTCCAACCCTGATATTCTATGATTCTATGACTCTAGACTCTATTTTGGGGAAGAGGGGGGACAAAGCTGGGTGAGGAGTGGGAGAAAGGGCCCCTCCCCATGAGGAGGGGCCAGTGAGTTGCTGGAGGCTTAGGTAAGAATGAGGAGGGGCTGGGACCAGCAGAAGTCTGCTCTTGGACACCACAGGATGTTTAAATTGCCCCAGTTGTGCTTGTGCTGCTAACTTGCCTTTAATCTCCAGCTCTGTCTGGTACAAGGGCAGTCTTTCTCTCTCCTGGGTGCCCAGTAATATCCCCTCCTCTGTCCCCCAAAGAACACACTAGCCAGATAAAGGGGACACCTCTGTCCTTCTCCCAGGTAGTGTGTGGGGCAGCTGCTGCTGTTTCCTTGCCATGACCTTCCTCTCCCGTCCACTGGCCTGTGATGTGACACGCTCACCACCATATCTCTAAGTCTCCCTCTTCATTCAAGTTCTAATGGCAGTGCTCCAGTCAGGCTTGAAGGGGTTCCCACCCTGCCCCAGATTCATGCTGACTCTTAAAGGACTTCCCAGCAGATCAGCCCACCCTGCTTGGGTGAGGGGAGGGGGCAGAAATCAGGACAAGGGGTTCTTAGGGGTAGGGGCGGGGTCTTGCCTCTAACTATCTTCCTGTCTGCAGCGCCGGTTCCTGTTCCCATTCTTTGACTCAGCCTATCAGGGCTTTGCCTCCGGCTGCCTGGACAGAGACGCCTGGGCCGTGCGGTACTTTGTCTCTGAGGGCTTCGAACTCTTCTGTGCTCAGTCCTTCTCCAAGAACTTCGGGCTCTACAGTGAGTATCTGACCCTGCAGATGGGGCCAGCCTCCCTGGGTTTGGTGGGTGAAGCCTGCCGGGCTGTGGGGCACAGGGGTTGGGTCTAGTGGCTCATGTCTCCATGTCTGTCTCCAGATGAGCGAGTGGGGAACCTGAATGTGGTGGGGAAGGATGCTGACAACATGCAGCGTGTTCTTTCCCAGATGGAGAAGATTGTCCGTGCCATCTGGTCCAACCCTCCCTCACAAGGAGCACATATTGTGGCTACCACCCTTGCCTGCCCGCAGCTCTTGACTGAGTGGTAAGCAGTGCTGGTGCCAAAACAGGGTGGTGAAGGGAGGAGCTGTCATACCGGGGCATGGATGGACATGGCTGAATCCCACTACCGGCTCACTCTCTCCCCTGCACAGGAAGGACAATGTGAAAACGATGGCTGATCGGGTCTCGCTAATGCGGTCAGAGCTCAGGGCTCGGCTCCAGGCTCTTGGGACCCCAGGCACCTGGAATCACATCACTGAGCAGATCGGCATGTTCAGTTTCACAGGGCTGAACCGTAAGTATCAATGAACCAGATGCTGTTGCGGCAGGAGGTGAGCTCAGGGGCCTGGAACTGAGTGGGGTTGGGCTGCAAGAACCCAAGCTGGATTTGCTAAAGAACTTCTCCAGTGTCTTTCTGGGGTGCAGTCTTGGGCCTCTAATGGGTAGTAAGAAAGTCTGGATAGAGCAGTCAGCACTCCTGGCCTGATCTCTACAGCACCTCCTGCTGGGTCTGACCAGGACTGGAATAGCTTAGAGTTTACTGAACAGCCAGTGCTCCTGCTGTTCTCTCTACTGCATCTTTTGCTGGGAGAGGCTGGGTTTGGAGTAGCTCTATGCTTTATTTCACTGGCCAGGTCCTGAACCCCTTCTCTCCATTCTGAAAGCTGATGAGATGCAGCACTGAACTGCACTCTGGGATTTCCAGGTCTCCCACATGGCTGACCTGACTTCTTTCTCAAATGTTTCCCCAGCTAAGCAAGTGGAGTACATGATCAAGGAGAAGCACATCTACCTGATGGCCAATGGACGCATCAACATGTGCGGCCTGACCACCAAGAACCTGGACTATGTGGCCAGCTCCATCCACGAAGCTGTCACCAAGTTCCAGTGAGGAACACAAACCACTGAACTCCCATCTGAACCCACCAAAGCAATAGTGTGTAGTCTCTGTTCCCTGCTTATAACTCACCTCTGTCACACCTGTTAGGGTTGGGGAATAGTGGCTGTATCAGGGATATCAGTCTGCCTGCATCTCTGAAAGCCCCCTCATAATACCGGCCAGTGCCCTCCTGGGGCTGGTGACAAAGTAAGCCATCTCATCTCATTTAACTGACAGCAGCCATATGCACTGGGACCCAGACATCTCAAAGCTGCCTATTTCTGTGCAACCAAATAGACCCAATATAACCAGTCAACTCCTGTACAGGTGCAGTGCATTGTGGGATAGGTGCCCAAATTCTTGGGGCCCCTTGTCCTGTCTGTGGGTTGGAGGCACTGTAAAATTTCAGGAAGTGAGGCTATTGTTGGCTTTTGCCTCACACGAGCAAAGAGTGTGATTGTTTGTGTCGCTGCTTCTTTGTGTTGCTGAAAGAAAATAAACCTCCATCTCCGAAGGATGCCCTGCCCGGTGCTTTGTCTTGCTGCCTGCGCTCTGTGTCTGCATTGCTGGGTAACCGCCTAAACTGGCATTGACGTGCCGGTGGCAGAGGGAAGATGGACATGACCTTGCATGGCCAGACTCTTAACTATTGTAATAGGCTCCAGCCTTAGTCTGAACTGCTGTGGGGTGGACTCCTCTGCCCATGCCCCCCCCCCCCCCCAAGCAATAGCGGCCAGCCCCACGATCCAAGGCTTCCTCTTATTTTAAAGAGACTTGTCCAAGCGTTCATTCTTTGCTGGTGTCTCATGGCTACTTTCCCTTCCCATTCACAATTGCATCCCCCTGGCAACTACAGCTACTGACAGGGCAAAATGCTACTGGAAAGTTCTGATGAATCCAAAATGTGTCCTTGAATAACTAATTCACTCCCCATGTATCTCTTCTGTTCCTGTTTTTTTGCCTGGCTTTCCTCCACATGTGTATATCCATGTTCACCACTTGGTGAGATGTTGCCTAGACATTTGATCATCTCCTCCACAGGGGACTTCTTCTCTGGATCATAGCCCCTGTCCCACGGGTGGTTCCATTCCTTCTGAGTAGATCCTATTTCTTCTCATGCAGCAGTTACTGATGGAGGCCCATGGGCTGCATCCTCCTCATTCCTGGCTGCAATTACAGGCATCTGGGCACTATGCCATGGAGAACCAAGACTCCTGTAGAAGCAGTGGGAGACGAGGAGAGCTAGGACCATCCAGCAAACCATTTCTCTGCATGTGGCCAGCCAGTGCTCCGTGGACTAGTTTAGGAAATGCGGATGTAGCCTCTGAGCAGATCTTCATTCAGAGCAGTGTGACCCATCTGCTCTTTCCCAGGGCTGAGGAAAGTTCCCTCCATCACAGCAGAAGGTCAGGTCTGGAGTTTAGCCACTCTGCTGGGTTAAGCTCACTTTGTGGAGTGGCATTTGTAAGTGTTGTGCTGCTTCACAGAACAGCACCGTGTACACACTGTGCTGGAAAGGGCACAAATTGGGGGGTGTTCGAGAAGTGGGGTTGCAGGGATGCACCGTCCAGCTGCAGTGTTTGAAGCACAGGAGTGGGAACTGGACAGCCGTACTGTGACCCTTGGCAAGTACTTAACCTCTCTGTACCTCCTCCCCACCTGTAAAAGGGAAAGGAATTCTTCCCTTCAAAGGAAAAGTGCTGTTGAGTGCAGTGCACAATGCACCCTTTGCTGTATCACAGTTCTTGTTTGTGCCACAGGATGTGTGTGTGGAGGGGCCTTTCCTTGGAGGCTCCTGTCCCGTGCATGACTTCTTGTTTTCCTCCCCCTCGAACTCTGCTGAGCCAGATCAACAGAATCTCTACCATGCAGCTCCCATGGCTCTGTTCAGAACTCAAATTGCTGCACTGATTTGGGCCAAATGTGGCTCATCTTGGAGACTTGAAGGGTGGCTGGAACGTCCTGTATTTCACTTCTCAGCTATATCTCCAGCTGTGGGAGCAATGGAGGGAGAACACCAAGAAGATGCCCTGTGTAGGTGCAGCCCCTACTGCCATGCAGGTGCTCCCCCATTAGTGAGGCAGGCGTGACTGGGAGGAAGCAGGGGCCTGTGCAACCGGGCCTGCAGAGGTAGGGTGACCAGACAGAAAATGTGGAAAAATTGGGACGGGTGGGGGGTAATAGGAGCCTATATAAGAAAAAGATCCAAAAATCGGGACATCTGGTTACCCTATGCAGGGCTCTCTCGCTGGGGCATGAGGGCAGCGGTGCCTAAAAGCTCATACGGCTTCCATTTGCCTTCTAGACCCATCACGTTTTGTGTCTCTTAGTCTGCGACAGCCACAAAATTAATCACAGCCTTTCTTGGCCACAGCACTGGCAAACAGGTTCTTCACCCAGTCTGCAGTCTGACATTAAGAGGATGGAGTAGCTACTTCTCTGGCTCTACACGGTACTTTAGAGATGGCTAGTTTACATTTAATATTCCCTTCAGTGCCATGCTTTCACTACACTCTGTTAACGCGTTAGTCCTGCAGAGCCCCCTGAGAAAAGGGCTTTCTCCAGCGTATGCTGGGCCATGCTCTGTCTCAGAGCTTTAAATGGCCCTACAGGGAGGCGGTAGCAGAACCCAGGCACCCTGACTCCCTCTCCTGTGTGTTAAATCATGTGATGGTCTTACTGAGCGTGGGGAGGAAGTGTGTCCAGTGCTTAGAGCTCAGGGCTAGCATTCTGCTCTCTATGTGCCTGCGTGTTGCTGTGGGGAAATCCCCCTCCAGGGCTGCCTCCCCCCTTGCAGAGAGAAAAGCTTTGAATACAGCCTTCCCCAGGGCCGCCTGAGCTCAGGGGGGAGGGTGCCAAAGTGCTACAACGAATAATAGGAGCAAGGGCAAGGTGGAAGAGAGTGTGGGGCAATGGGCTGGCACTTAGAAAGGGAAACCTGAGGCTGAATGTGAGGGAAGGCTGCTTGCCAGGCAACGTGACTCTGCACCAGTCTCCTGGGGGAGCGGGAATCTGCCCCCCAGGCTGGCAGCAGCTCTGAAGCTAGCAGGCTTAGCACTAAGGGGGCTGTTTTGGGGAGAGGGGGATTAGGATGCAGCTTGTTCCGCTGCAGGCAGAGCGGGCTCTCAGGTTGTCCATGCTGCAGGCAGAGGTTGCTTTCCCCTTCGTGCTGGTAACTACTGGGGAACGGAGCAGCTGCGCCATGCAGCAGCGAGGCCCCCCATCTCTGTGGGGAAGAGATCCTGGCACAGCTTGGGCTGTTACAGCAACTGCTGTTGCGTTGGCCCAGACAGAGGCGGAGCTGCTCGCGGAGGGATGGCTTTTAATGTAAAGTACATTGTGTTCAGCCTCTATAGCAGCGATTTAAAACTCTCTCCCATTCCGATGTCAACACCTGGCTCTGAGCTGAGGCCTCTCACAGGGCCATGGTGGTTGAAGCACAGCTCTGAGCTTCCCTTTCCTGGGGGGAAGGGGACAGATACACTCAGCACTGGGCGGGGCCTGAGGCCCACAACTGGCTAGTGCCCGGGTTGGGGCAGTGTCTGTGGGATGGGCAGTTCAGTGCTCCCAGGGGCCAGGCTGAAGTGCGAGGGCAGGTTTTGACTGTCATTGCACACACGTGCAGCAGCCTCCTGAGTGTCACACTGGGTGTGGTGGGAGGGGACAGGCACTGCCCGGAGCATGGCACTCCTTGGGGCAGGAGCCACGTCTCGTTATGGCTGCAGTGCTCAGTGCTATGGGGCCCTGATTCAGAAGGGGCTGGGAGCTGCTGTAAAGTATTAAATGATGCTCGGGGCCACCCCTTCCTGCTTCTCGCAGCAGGGGAACCATGCCCCAGGCACTGCTGCTTCTTCCTCTTCTCCTCTTTGAGACGGAAAGCCGGGCAGGAGCCGGCCACGTGCCCTGACTTCCTGGCAAGTCCAGGGCTGCCACCTCTGCTTCAGTCTCACCCGGGGGCCTTGCTCTTCTCGCCTGGGGCTCTGCGCGTGTCCTGGAGGGAGGGCAGGTGTTGGGTGGGCCGGCAGCGGCGTGCAAACCCGCTGCTGTTGCACATGACCCCCTGCAGGACGCGCTCAGGCTGCAGACCTGAAAGAAAAGCAGCTGTTTAATGCTCGTCGTTCCCCCTCCCTGCTCTCCAGAGCCCCCCCGGGCCTCCCACCCTCCTAGTGCCACCCTGAGCCAGGCTGCAGGGTGTAAAGTCTCAGGGCCTGCATTCAGCAGCTTGGGGACTCCCTAAACGAGGACATGGCAGGATCCCATACAGGCTGCACCTGCTAATTCCATAGATCAACCTGCCTGAGAGCAGCTTTCCAGAGGGGCAGACGCTGGTTTTGAAAGCATTATGGATGTGTTCCTGTTGGGGTGGGGGGACTCTACGCCGCCCCCCCCCACATGGAACCGGCACCAAAAGACCCACTGGCCTGAACAGCACCGCCAGGTTCAACACACCGCCCTGTCTCCCGTGCCGCTTTGAAGACCACACCCAGCACCTGGACAGACAAGCTACAGCCCTACCAGACTCTGGCAAGGGACAGGCAGGGCTTACTGCATCCAGGCTTTCGCCTGCTCAGTGCAGGAGGGCAGAAAGCCCCAGCCCTGTAGTGGATGGGGGGGAGGGTCTGAGAGGGTTGATGGTACCTCCTGGCCAGCTTTTCAGGGCCTGCAGCATGTGCCCAGGGCAGAGCAAGGGTGTGTCCCCAGGGCCTGTGGCAGGCCGTGGGCGTGGGGGTGGGGAAGTGTCTTTGCAGCAGCAGTAGTGCGGGGCATGTTCACACCTCCAGGCTCCCGGGGACTCCAGCGCTGCGCTCCCGCCATGCTGCCGCTCAGGTGATGAATGGTGCTCGGTTGGAATTCTCCTCCAGCGTCGTCTCGCCATCCGGGGACTGCCTCCTCTTCTGCCCGCCTGCACACAGCAGCCATCCCGGGATCACTGCCCCCCGGGTCCCCAGACAGCGCTGTCCCACCCTGGGGGTGCTGCGCTGGTGGGAGGGGACAGCCCAGGCCCTTCATAGCACCTGGAAGCTGCTGGCTACTAGGAACTAGTGGAGCCAGGCCCCCCAAACACCCCAGTCTTCAGCCATGCTACAGTCGCCTGCTGCCCCCAGGGGAGGTGCCTCCATGGAGAGCTGGGCTCCCTGCTGCTGCTCCATGGGCCCCGGTACTTGTCCAGGCCCAGCAACAAGCAGCGTAACGGGAAGGGAGGGACCCTAGGGGGCTGGGCTGGTAGATCTGAGCCTAGGTGAAGGGGGGCAGTAGTAGGGGAGGCTCCTTTCCTTTCTCGTCTCCCCATTCGGGCCCCAGGTTTTCACTCCATGTTCGTTGTTGGGTGCGGAGCTGGTACCTGCAGCCCCACTGCTGTTTTGGGCCCCAGCTTTCCTGCCCCCCTTACGTGCCTCCCTACACCACTGGGGGCTACGTGCTCCCACGTTGTACCCCTCTGCCCTGCTGGCCCTCCCATGGGGCTGGCTGGGTGCTTCACTCACTCAGTGTCCTCAGCAGCTTCTTGCCCAGGGTCTCCTCGGTGCCGCTTGGGGACGTGCCACTCGCTGTCTCTCTGTTCGGGCTCTCCTGCTCCAGGGTGATGTCACAGCATTCGCTGGCTGCAAAGGAGGAAGGTAAGAGCAGTGCTATCTCCAGACAGGGCTCTCCAGAGCATCTTGGGTGCCTTGTGGCTGCGTCCTCCAATTCCCGCCCCCTCCCCAGTGCAGCCACCCCTTCCAATCCACATCCATCCCATGGGCCTGATCCCACCCCGGGGACTTACCCTGCTGCTTGCTGTTCTCCTCGTTGTCTGCCAGCTCCTCCCTGATGAAGGGGATTCCCTCCACGCGGAGGAACATGGAGTCGCTGGGGCTCTGGAGCCCATCCGACCGGCTGCCTGTGGGAGACACCCCGTCCCCAGCGCGGGTGGCGGCACGGGGAGGGGGAGCGTGTCAGTGTGAGCATCGGGGCCCAGGTGTGAATACACGCCACGGGCCAGGCCCCGAGCATGAAGGGATGTGTGTGTGCGGCTGGTGGCGTCAGGGTCCCATGGGTGCTAGGGAGTGTCGGAGGCCTGTGGGGAGTGGCTGGCCTGTGGGACTGGCCGTCAGGTGGCCGTGGGGTGACTTACAAACGATGCTGTTCCTCTCGTTCAGGAGGGTAGGGGTAGGGTCCTCCTTCGGGGTCTGTGGGGTCCCCCAGGCCATCGGGGCGTTGGTGGAGCTGCCATCATTGAACGCCTCCATGTCGGGGGACTGGGGTGAGCTGTCCATGCGGCTGGCTGCCAGTGCATTCTGGTACTGCTGCCGGGTGATCTGGCACAGGACAGACAAGCAAGCTCAGCTGGGCGAGTTCAAGGCCGTGGGGATGGCCTGCTCCCCTGGTGCTGCCTGGTAGGGCAGCAGGGTGTGAGCTGAGCTTCCAGGGGCATGGCCAGCTGCCTGGCTCCAAGTCCTTGGGGGAGCAACGCTGCCTGCCTGGGGGTGACGTTCACCTTTGTGTGGGGCAGCATCCAACCATGCCCCACTGACATCCTACTTAACTCTTGTTTTGGAGACTTCAGTGGTGCGTAGGCCTTACAGCTCCTCCCTGCACGGGGGGAAGTTCGCACTGATACAGCAAATAGCTCTAGTCCACATGATGCCCTGGCCCCTCCAACTGGGGGAGCAGCTGCTCCCCACCCGGTTATTTATCATGGAGCTATTTACTGCATAAAGGCACTGGGTGCGCTAGGCAGAGCCTGCAGAAGGAGGGGGCCTGTGTATGGGTGGCTGGTAGAGACAACTCAGAGCATGCATTGCCAAACTCTGCATGAGCCATCACTGGAGAGCAGTCGAGCTGGGCCCAGCACCCTGGGGTGGCAATAGCAGCCAGCTCATCTCACAGCAGTGAGAGGGTGGCTGGAAAGGCTCTGTTGCACCTCCTGATGGGGCAGCTGGTCTCCCACCAGCGCCCTGCTTCTGTTACTTTCCATCACTTGCTGTTTGTTCAGTGCCCTGTGGAGTCAGCAGGGGGAAGGGAAGGTTGTGACACAGACGTGCCCAGGCAGGTGTATTATTCCTGTGTTCGACATATATAATCCTTCCAATATTTAACTGAAAGGGGTTGTGGGTGGTCTCTGCCAAAAGCCAAGAACTCGCTGGTTAGCATGGTTATTGCAGGATGCTTGTACACAAAACATTTTTAGAGTTATGTGACAAGTGGAAAATTATGTTCAAAAAGGCGACCTGAACACAAAGCTAGATTGGCGTGGGGGGACGTGGAAAGTTACAATAGGGTCATAGGAGGAACAAGAGTGAAATCAGTGGGGGAATTTGTTCAATATCTTAGCTGTCTATATACAAATTCAAGGAGTATGGGGAATAAACAGGAAGAACTGGAAGTATTAGTACATAAGCTTAATTATGACTTAACTGGCATCACAGAGACTTGGTGGGATAAATCTGCTTACTGGAATATTGCTATAGCAGGGTTCAGCTTGTTCAGAAAGGTCAGTTGGGAAAAGGGAAGAGGTGTTGCATTATACATCAAGAATATATACACTTGTTCTGAGGTCCATACGGAGGTGGGTGTCAGTGCCCTGGGTAAAGATAAAAGTGGGGAAAATAGAGATGATGTCATGGTAGGGGTCTACTACAGACTACCAAATCAGAGAAAGGAGCTGGATGAAGCATTTCTAGAATAATAAAAATATCCAAAACACACAACACAGTAGTAATGGGGGACTCTAACTTCCCAGACATCTTTTGGAAAAGTCATATGGCAAAAAACAAAATTTACAATAAGTTCTTAGAATGTGTTGAGGACAACTTCTTGTTCCAGCAGGTGGAGGAAGTAACTAAGTGAGCAGCCATTTTACACTTGATACTGACCAACAGGATGGAATTGCAAATCTGAAGGTGGAAGGCAATCTGGGCAAAAGTGTCACAAAATGAGAGATTTCATGATTCTAAGGAAAGGAAGGAGTGAGAGCAGCAGAATAAGGACAATGGACTTCAAAAAAACAGATTTTAACAAACTCAGAGAACTGGTAGGTTAGGTCTCATGGGAAGAAAGTCTAAGGGATAAAGGAATTCAGGAGAGCTGGTAGTTTCTCAAGGAGACAATATTCAAGGCACAACTGCAAACTATCCCAATGCAAAGGAAAGATAGAAAGAATAGTAAGAAGCCAAAATGGCTCCATCAGGAGTTATTTAATGATCTGAAAATCAAAAAGGAATCCTACAAAAAGCGGAAACCTGGATGAATTGCTAAGGAGGAGTATAAAAGACCAGCACAAGCACGTGGGGACAAAATCAGAAAGGCTAAGGCACAGAATGAGTTACACCTAGCAAGGGACATAAAAGGCAACAAGAAGAGGGTCCTTAAATACATTAGGAGCAAGAGAAAGATGAAGGAAAGTGTAGGTCTGCTGCTTAATGGGGAAGGAGAGCTATTAACAGATGACCTCAAGGAGGATGAGGTGTTTAATGCCAACAAGGGGGAAGGAACACAAGCCAAAATAAGGCTAAATAATATTTTGGTAAGCTAGATGAATTCAAGTTGGCAGGGCCTGATGAAATTCATGGTAGGGTACTTAAGGAACTAGTTGAAACAATCTTGGAGCCGTTAGCAATTAACTTTGAGAATTCCTGGAGGATGGTTTCAGAGTAGCAGCCGCATTAGCCTGTATCCGCAAAAAGAACAGGAGGACTTGCGGCACCTTAGAGACTAACCCATTTATTTGAGCATGAGCTTTTGTGAGCTACAGCTCACTTCATCGGATGCGACTGAAGAAGGGTAACAATAATATCTAGCTTTAAAAAAAGGAGAACAAAGAAGACCTGGGAAATTATAGAGCAGGTAACCTAACTTCGATACCTCAAAAGACTCTGGAACAAATTATTAAACCATTTGTGAACACCTAGAGGCTAATGGGGTTATAAGGAATGGCCAGCATGGATTTGTCAAGAACAAATCATGCCACACCAACCTAATTTCCTTCTTTGACAGGGTTCCTGACCTAGTAGATAGAGGTGAGCAGTAGATATGATATATCTTGGTTTTAGTATGGTTTTCGATATAGTTCCTCATGACATTCTCAATGCAAACTAGGAAAATGTGGTCTAGATGAAATTACTATAAGGTGGGTGCTTAATTGGTTGAAAGACCATACTTGAAGAATAGTTATCAATGGTTTGCTGTCAAATTGGGAGGGCATATCCAGTGGGTCCTGCAGGGTCAGGCCTGAGACTGGTACTATTGAATATTTTCATGAATAACTTGGATACTGGAGTGGAGAGTATGCTTTTAAAATTAGTGGACAACACCAAGTTGGGAGGGGTTGTATGCACTTGGGGGGGGCAGAAATAGAATTGGTCTGAACTCAGCAATATGACATTCAATAAAGACAAGTGCAAAGTACTACACAAAGGAAGGAAAAATCAGATGTAGAGCCACAAAATGTGGACTGACTGACTGGCTAGGGGCAGTGCTGCTGGAAAGGATCTGGGGGTTAGAGTGGATCGCAGATTGAATAGGAGTCAACAGAGTCATACAGGTGTGAAAAGGGTGACTATAATTCTGGGGTGTATTAACAGGAGTGTCATACGTAAGACACGGGAGGTCAACGTCCTGCTCTTCTAGGCATTGGTGAGACCTCAGCTGGATACTCTGTCTATGGGCTTGTCTTCGCTAAAGCTGCTGCAATCGATGATCCACTAAATCGATGGCAGAGCGCTTTCCGGTTGAACCCGGTACTCCAGCTCCCCGAGAAGGGTAAGGGAAGTCGACCGGAGAGCGTCTTCCATGGATGCAGCGCAGCGAAGACACCGGGGGAAGTCGTTATTCACATAGCTGGAGTAGCGTAACTTAGGTTGATTTACCACGGTAGTGAAGACAAGCCCTAATTCTGGGCACCACATGTTAGGAAAGATGTGGGCAAACTGGAGAAAGTCCAGAGGTGAGCAGCAACACTGATAAAAGATTTAGAAAACCTGACCTATGGGAAAGGGTAAAAAAAAAAACTGGGCATATTTAGTTTTGAGAAAGGAAGATGAGGGGGGACGTGATAATAGTCTTAAAATCTATTAAGGGCGGCTCTAAAGAGGATGGGGATCAATTGTTCTCCTTGTCCACTGAACGTAGGACAAGAAGTAACAGGCTTAATGTGCAGCAGGGGAGATTTAGGGTAGATATTAGGAAAAACTTGCAAACTCTAAAGGTAGCTACACTCCAGAATAGCCTTCCAAGGTAGGTTGTGGAATCCCTGTCATTGGAGGTTTTTAAGAACAGGTTGGACAAACACCTACCAGGGAGGGTCTAGGTTAACATGGTCCTGCTCCCGTGCAGGGGGCTGGAATAGATGACCTCTTGAGGTCCCTTCAGGCCCTACATTTCCATGATTCTATGATTACGTTCCAAACCCTATGTTGGAGGTGAAGCGTAATCACCTGAGGTGGGACAGATGTCACACACTCAAGAATAAGAACAAGCAACACCTTTCAACCCAGCCCAACCCTGTATGTGCAGGCTGGACCAGATGCAGGCTGGAGCATTTTCAAAGACCAAAGAACCCCAAGAAAAGACTGCCTCGGGGACCTAAGGGCTAAGCTGGAGCTGATGAAGCACCCTGGCTCTGAAAAGGGACGAAGTCTGGTACTCTGTAAGAGAAGACAAAATGGCCCAAGAGAATCTCCATTACACAGTCAATGCTCTGCCAGCAGGAGCGTCTCATGAAAAGTGGCTCCCAGCTCCCTGGACTGGACAGCGCTGTACAGACTGACCACTGGGTGAGAAATCCCTCAGGAATTAATTAATAATTGTTAATAAGTATGGGCTATAGATTGCTGTCATAGGGTGTATAGGCCTCAGGTGGGCCTGGCGACCACGGAGTTAATGCAGGACCCACTGGCCATGCTGATTGGCAGCCTGACCACAGCTGGGGATAAAAGAGCCTAGAAGGGGGTGGAGGCGGCCAGAGGAGCAAGAAGGGGCTGCCAGCGAGCTGGTGAGAAGCTGCCCCAGAGTGGCAAGAGCCCAAGGGAGGGACGGCCAGAGCCACAGGCTGCAGCAGCTGACAGCCCCAGGGAGGTAAGCTGGAGCTTGGGGCAGGAGAATTGTGGAGAACTGGTTCTGCCTGCCTGGATTAAGGGCCCTGAGCTGGACCAAGTGGAGTGGGAGAGCCTGGGATTCCCTACCCACCCCTTGCAAAGCCAAGGGGTTCCGGGTCTGGTGAGGACAAGGGCTGGCTAGCCCCTGTCAAACATAAGGGGAAGCCCATACACCCCAGTGGGGCAGAAATTAATGTTCTTGTCCCCACAATAGGATGGGAGAGATTCAAACAAGGACAGCCTGAAGGCCCTGCCGATCCGAGCAGACTCCATGCAGTGCCCTGTCTGGCCTAGTGGGGGTGCTGACACATGGGGTACTAGGCCACCATTGCATTTTTTGTTTTTCTTTTTCCTGTAACCTGGTGTTTTCAATTGTTTAATTTGCCTTTGTTTGAATCCTTAACTCAAACCTGGTTAAATACACTTCGGTTTGGTTTTACCTTGTGCTAAGGGGAGTGAACTAAGGAGAAGCCAGTAAACTCGGGTGCCGCTTCTGGGGAGGCAGCAGATCGGCGCACATTGCGGGTGCCCAGATGACAAGGGGCTGGGTGCTCCGGTGTGACAAGTGGGGGTGTAAATTATTAGCCCACCGAGGGAGCGAGCCGGGAGTGGAGCGCGGCGTGTTGCCTGCGGTCGGTAGCTTTGGGAGATCGCCCCCTGCTGGGCACGGCCACGGCTCCCTCGCGCAGCAATTCACCCGGACACCCCGAAAAGCGTCAGCGAGGTCCACAGCCCTGCGGCTACCTTGACAAACTGCACGTCGCAGAGGATGTACACGGAGTAGTCGGGCGTGTAGATGCTGCTGCTGCTGTACAGCTGGGTGTTGCTGCCCCCGCAGTCGCGTTCCCGGTTTGGGGATTCGGAGCGATTCAGCCGGCTGCAGTGAGATGGTGATCGGTTTACTAGAGGTGGGGAGGGGACAGAGATGGAGGCAAAGTGTGAGAGCCTGTTTACTGACACTCTGTCACCTGGCTCTCTAGCACCAGGACAGTGCAGACGCTAAAGTGCCAGGGACGCATCCCAGAAGCTTTCTAGAGCTCCTGCCTGGCTGGGATTCTCACCCTCTGGACAGATGGGGTCCCTGATGTCTTTGCTTCTCTCCAGACCACAGTGACCCCCTCCGTCCCCTCCCTGCAAGAGGAAGCAGTGCAGAGCCTGGCTCCCTGTGCTGCAAGGAGAAAGGCCTCTGAGCATCTGCTTACACCAGAAGCTAAAGGCAGGCTGTGGCTGGCTGAGCTGTCTTCCGGGGTTGGAATGGGCAGCGCCATGCAGAGAGCAGGGGGCCGAGCAGAAGGTGCAGATTGTGGAAGTCATGCAGGTGAAAACTAGGGGATACTGCTCCTTCGGACGCTGCCTTGCCCACACTTCACCCCTCCGCCAGCAGCGCTCGCAGCTCCCCAGCACAGCACAGGGCTAGCACAGGGACCCGGGGAGTTGAGCCCAGTGAGTATTTGGGAAGAGAGAACCCCCAGGAGGGGCAGTCAGGCATCGCAGCTGTTCAGCCTGGCAGGTGCAGGTTTATTCTCTCCCATGTGGGGCCTGCTGTCTGGGAGCAGTCGCTCAATCTCTGGTGTCCTCACAGAAACAGGTTTTAAAGTACAGAATCTTATAAAGGTGACAGAAGAGACAGGCCGTCAGAATGCACATGAGTGTGGGGGCTCGGAATGTAGCACAGGATGGGATTTCCTAGGTCATGGAGTCCAGTCCCTGCTGTCACGAACAACCCTGTTGGGCCATCCCGATCATTAGCGTGTCGGGATCCCACTTAAAACTGGTTAGGTTGTTTGCCCGCTTGCTCCTATTAATAGGCTCTTCCAGAGCTGCTGCCTGTCAATTATATTGATTGACAGCCTTCTCACCTAATTGGAGAGCTGTGCTTAAGGCACCTGGCAGTCCCTTTGCTCTAATGCAGCAAGAGTTGATGCTCATTGCTCCCAGTGTTGTTTGGTACAAATTACAAATTTCCACCCACAATCCCCCAGCAGCATGGCTGTGTAGCCGCATTCCAGGGGTAGAGTTATAAACGGGGTCTGATGCTGGGGCAGACACTGCAGAGCAGGGCCTCCTGTCCATCATGTTAATTGACAGCTCTGACATGCAGCGGGATTCAAAGTGGTCAGTGGATTTATTAGAGAACAAAGGCAGCTTGTTTGCGGCACTGCTGATGTAAATGTCTCTCTGACCTTCGCTCTGTTGGTACAAATACCCTTTTATTATGGTAATTCCCAGAGAGGGAACTGCTTGACCAGAGAGTGTATCCATGACTGACAGGTACAGGGATGTACAGGAGCAGCAATCAGCAAAAAAAATACAGCCAAGAAATGAAACTTATAAAAACCCAAACATAACCCAGGACCATGCCCCATTACCCCTAATGCTGTGCCTACTTCCTCTGTCCCCCACCCAGCCTGCCTGTCTGCTGGCTCATAGTCCTCCGTGGTTGGGTTTTAGCAGGGGAGTGAAAAATACAGGTTCGCACGAGCAACTTAGCAACACCCCTCCCCCCCCGCCCAGTCACCAGTGCCCCAGCAGTGTGTGTGGCCGAGTGTGTCGAGCACACTGCTGTGGTACTAACACGTGTGCACATGCAGGGGCAGTAGTGCGCCTGCCAGCCCCTCCCTGCATTTGTAACTGTGCAGTGCTGCTCCTCGGCCCCCGGGGCCTGGCTGCCACAGGGGCCGGTGGCGGGCAACGGCTCAGTCCATTTGCTCTTCAGAAGGTGCGTCTCTATCAGCGCAGAATCTTCCACAGCACGTGCCCCCGTTAAGGTTCCCTCCCCACTTTGAACTGTGGGGTACAGATGTGGGGACCCACATAAAAGACCCCCTAAGCTTATCTTTTACCAGCTTAGGTTAAACAACCTAATTAACCCCTTGCAGGTGAGTAATTCTGTACCTCTGGCCAGAAGAAATGTAATGTTACTGCACACATAAAGGTGGTTACCCTTCCCTTTGTGTTTGTAACAGCCCTGCTGTTTGTGCATATGCAGCGTCCCATAGCTGGGTGTGCCGCTCTGTACATGCAGTCTCACACGCTGGGCACTTCTGCCCTGCTCCTATGCTGCCTGCTGTAGCGTGTGCCCCCCTAGATGTACCGAATGACACGGAGGGTGCGCCCCCCGGCCACGTGTGCAGAGCCAGTCCCTGTCACTCGTGCGCATGCAGAGGTTTCCTTTCCCAAAAGCCGGAGCGGGAAAGCCATGCCGTTACCTGGGGAGCCAGCCAGGGATTCCCCTCTGCTGACGGCCAAGGTACGGGACACTGAGACGGGCACTACGGAGAGAGTGAGGGGTCAGGCCAGAATGACCAGGCAGGGATGGGGAGAAGAGATGAAGAGGAAAGAAATAAGAGACTGAATGAGACAGGAGAGAAGTCGGGACCGTAACTGACCCGCATCCCCGACTCAGCCCTACTTTGCAGCCACCTGCCAAGCCGCTCCCCATGGTCTGCCTTCTCTGTAGCTGCACATGGCTTGTGGTGACTGAAGGGTCCATTAGACAGTATCCCAGAGCTTCTCTTGGGGTCCCAAGGCCACAGATCCAGGTATCCCCATCTGGGTGGAGTGGGAATGCCCCCTGTCCTGCACTAACAGTGATACTGGGCCCAGCATGAGGCCCACACACCTCTGACTTGCAGGGACCGCGTCTTCACTGGTGTCTGCGAGACACTCAGAATGGAATAACGCAAAGCATTCTGGGAAACCCACAAGGCCACTGTGTCCGAGTAGAACCAATAATGAGGCCAGGTGGCACTAACTCCTCCATGGCCTTGTCTCCATGGGAATGTGTTATGTATGAGCCCAGGTGTGACTTTAGACTGTTCTTGTTATACTGGAATAGTGCCCCATGCCAGTGTGGATGCTCTTACTGCAGGATGACAGGAGCCATAGGTGTCAACTCCGGGGGTGCTCCAGGGCTGGAGCACCCACAGGGAAAAAGCAGCCCCCCAGCAGCTTCCCCCTCCCCGCCCAGTGCCTCCTGCCTGCTAGTGGGACCCGCAGATTGGCACCTCCCCCTCTTCCCCCAAGTGGCTCCTGCCTGCCGCAATCAGCTGTTTCATGGTGTGATGGAGGGGGGAGGACTGGGCACATTCGAGGGAGGGGGTGGGGCAGAGGCAGGAAGAGGCAGGGTGGGGGGTGGGAAGAGGTGAGGTGGGGTGGGACCTTGGGGGAAGGGGAGGAGTGGGGGCGGGGCCTGGGGCAGAGCCAAGGGTTGAGCACCCCCTGGCACATTGGAAAGTCGGCATCTATGCCAGGAGCCCTTTTCGATTTAGCTTATGTTGCTTGAGAAGGGGTTTACCAGAATCCAGCTGTCCACCCAGGGGTGCTACTGGTCTCACAACTGTATTATCATGTGTTACTTGTATTACCCTAGTGCCTAGGCTCC
The DNA here is from genome assembly GCF_965140295.1 of Lepidochelys olivacea. Classification (NCBI taxonomy): domain Eukaryota; kingdom Metazoa; phylum Chordata; order Testudines; family Cheloniidae; genus Lepidochelys; species Lepidochelys olivacea. The sequence goes on along the minus strand of NC_140417.1, from coordinate 126,080,266 downwards.
CCAGACATGGCCCAGGCCCTCACAGTGCTGGGCGCTGCACAAACACAGAACAAAAGGACAATCCCTGCCGCCCGGAGCTCCCAATCCAAGTCTGAGACAACAGCTGGCTGCAGGCAGACGGAGACATATGAGGAACCAATGAGACAGGACTGGTCTCAGCACCTAACCCATGTCAAGGTTTGTGTAAGGCATCTCAGCAAAGGAGAGTGTGCAGGGTGGCTTTGTGGATGGTTGCAGGGTGTGACGAAGTGGGACTGTTCTTAATGTTTCCTCTGAATAGTGTGGGGGTGCCTCAGTTTCCCCTAGGCAGTTCTTAAGTATCTAGGGGGTGGAGTAAGGGTGTATGATCATTGCAGAGCCCTAGAGGGCAGGTGTGTGCAGGAGTCTGGACACAGAGAATGGCCGACACCCTGTTTCCTGGCAACTGATGGCCTGGGCCCTTCCCCCCTGCAAGGTGAGAGCTGAAGGGTTAGAGAACAAAGGAATCAGGTGACCACCTGGCCCGGGAAAGGAACAAAGCCCAGAGGAGGAGGGGCTGGAGGGGGTTTTCAGTTTTGGGCTGGCTGGGACATGGAGTGAAGTGCAGACGTGGCTGTCTGGCTCACTGCCCCCCAAAATGGACCCAGCTGAGGGGTCCCGTTCTCTGCACTTGCAAGCTCTGTTTTAGACCATGTTCCTGTCATCTAATAAACCTTCTATTTTACTGGCTGGCTGAGAGTCACGTCTGACTGCGAAGTTGGGGTGCAGGACCCTCTGGCTTCCCAGGAGCCCCACCTGAGCGGACTCGCTGGGGGGAAGCACACGGAGGGGCAGAGGATGCTGAATGCTCCGAGGTCAGACCCAGGAAGGTGGAAGCTGTGTGAGCTGTGTGTCCTGAAGACCTCATCAGATTTGATGAGGTTCAATAAGGCTAAGTGCAGGGTCCTGCACTTAGGACGGAAGAACCCAATGCACAGCTACAGACTAGGGACCGAATGGCTAGGCAGCAGTTCTGCGGAAAAGGACCTAGGGGTGACAGTGGACGAGAAGCTGGATATGAGTCAGCAGTGTGCCCTTGTTGCCAAGAAGGCCAATGGCATTTTGGGATGTATAAGTAGGGGCATAGCGAGCAGATCGAGGGACGTGATCGTTCCCCTCTATTCGACATTGGTGAGGCCTCATCTGGAGTACTGTGTCCAGTTTTGGGCCCCACACTTCAAGAAGGATGTGGATAAATTGGAGAGAGTCCAGCGAAGGGCAACAAAAATGATTAGGGGACTGGAACACATGAGTTATGAGGAGAGGCTGAGGGAGCTGGGATTGTTTAGCCTGCAGAAGAGAAGAATGAGGGGGGATTTGATAGCTGCTTTCAACTACCTGAAAGGGGGTTCCAAAGAGGATGGCTCTAGACTGTTCTCAATGGTAGCAGATGACAGAACGAGGAGTAATGGTCTCAAGTTGCAGGGGGGGAGGTTTAGATTGGATATTAGGAAAAACTTTTTCACTAAGAGGGTGGTGAAACACTGGAATGCGTTACCTAGGGAGGTGGTAGAATCTCCTTCCTTAGAGGTTTTTAAGGTCAGGCTTGACAAAGCCCTGGCTGGGATGATTTAACTGGGAATTGGTCCTGCTTCGAGCAGGGGGTTGGACTAGATGACCTTCTGGGGTCCCTTCTAACCCTGATATTCTATTCTATTCTATTCTATTCTAAGACAGGCTGCTCACAGAAAGGCGACTACCCCAGGGTCCTGACTGGCTTCATGGGGAGCAGTTCCAGAGCATCGCCCAGGGACTCCGTGACACAGGGAGCCCCTCCCACAGGTGAGGGGCAGCCTGGATGAAAGCACGTGGGTGCTGGCAGCTGGCATCATGGGCTGATGGGAGGCAGAAGTCAACTCTCAGCAGTGAAGGAGAGAGATTAGATAAGGTGGGGAGAGGCCACAAAGGGCCTTGAAAGTGAAGACAAGCAGCTGCTGTCTAATGCACAGAGACAAGCGAGCTGGTGATGGGATGCAGACAGGGTGATGTGGTCAGAGCCGCAGGCTAGGAGAACCAGCTTTTGAGCAGCACACCGAATGGATCTGAGCAGGGCAAGATTGCATTTGCCAAGACCAGAGAGAAGGATGTTGCAGTAACTGAGATACAAGATGGTAAGCGTTTTAGCTGTGTGGGTGGATGGGGAAGGCCGTGTCTTAGAGACGTTCTGCAGAAAGAATCTGCGAGATTGAGACATAGCCTGGGTGTGAGGACCTGGGGAGAGCTCTGATACCCAGGTTATGGACCTGGCAGGATGGCTGTGTTGGCGACAGTGATCAAGACAAGAGCTAGCAGGGAAGGCGGTTGGGACTCTGTTTTAGCCACGTTGAACTTGAGCTGATGGCTTGAGCAGACATCCGTGAGGAAACATCAGAGACAGGCCGAGGAACTAGTCTGGAGAACCCAAGGCTGGAGCACAGAGGTAGAGCTGTGAGTCGTTAGTGTAGCAGTGGTCATTGAAGTTGTGTTGTGGATGAGATTACCCAGAGACAAGGTGGAGGGTATCAAGGACAGAGCCCTATGGAGCCCCCACAGAAAGCTGGAGGGCAGATGAAGAGGATCTGCTGAAGGGGCCATTAGTGAGGTAGGAGGATAACCGGGAGAAGACCATCACAGAAGCCAAGGGAGGACAAGAGTTCACGAACTGCACCAGGATAACCACATTCGTGTTAACAGGCAAAGCCTCCCCATGAAGACAAAAGGCCTAAAGAACAGAAGAGAGTCGCTTTCTAAGGTCACAGATCTAATGGATTCAAACATGACAGAGGTCAGCTAACGAGCCAGCTGGTGCAAGCCAGCATAGACACTTTGACTGCAATGGAGCGGCTCCAGTTTACACCAGCCATGGATCTGGCCCTGTGTGTACATGTATCAAGAGGATGGGTTTCTTTCTCCATGTCCTGATGTAGCAGAGCCATGGACGAGGGGTGGGGGGCGTGCTGTACAGACACACAGTTACACTAACGTAACATCTCCCTGAAGAAACAAAACAGATCCTGCATCAGGAGCGACTTAATGAGGGAAGTACTTGAGGATTCAGACCCTGATTCTGCAGGCAGCTCTGTGCACGGAAGCAGTGGGGGATACGTGCAGGGGCCCTGCATGGAGCTGCTCACAGAAACTCCCCAAAGTCATACCCTGCCAAGGCTGTTTCTGCAGCGCTGTGCCCAAGGCTGCACAGAGATGGGCAGGGCTGGCTGTTCCTTCCTCAAGAGGCTGAGTGTTGTTTTGAACTCTGTGCACTGCTGAGCATGAACCTGCCCTCCTGGCCTGGATCAGGCAGGGAAGCCGTATTCAGGGCAAATGAGCTATCGCTGCAGAGAAAGGGAATCGCTTCACCTTTTCTTTACAGTTCCCCCCCCCCCCCCCCACGGCAATTCCTAGGCCAGCGTTTCCTGTTGGTTCCTTATCAGCTGGGTTCAAGGCCCCAGCCGCAACCTCCTGCAGCTGGTCACTAACCGCGTGGAGCCGCTCTCTGTGTCAGGCATTACGTCTCCGCTACTAGCCACGCTTTGCTTTTAACCTAGGGCTCACAGCTGTTCAGAAACACTGACTAACTGGTCACGGCAGCAGCCGTACGCTGGAAACGGGCACAACGAACGTAAGTGATTTACTTAAGGTTACAAACAAGGCAGTAGGTGTCTTCTGGCTCCCTGTTCACTGCTCTAACTGCCAGGCAGCACTGCTCCCAGAGTCAGGGCTCCAGCCCAGACGTCCTGACTCTCAGCCCCCTGGTTCTCACCACTGCATCACACTCCTTTCCCCAAACCACTAACAGAACTCAGGCGTCCTGACTGCCAGACCCCTGCTCTAACCAGTACATGACACTCGCTCTCCAGGGACAAGTCTGTCTGTATATGCACATGCAAGGGGCCATGTTAACATTGCTGTAGGAACTATCAGGTTTCTCATTCTGCTGTGACTGATGAATGTTTGTTTGTAAAGTGCCTTGAAGATAAAAAGCTGGAAAGTTTGCCACCTGGTCGCCTCCCTTTTCCAAACACACCTTTCAGAGTAACAGCCATGTTAGTCTGTATTCGCAAAAAGAAAAGGAGTACTTGTGGCACCTTAGAGACTAACCAATTTATTAGAGCATGAGCTTTCGTGAGCTACAGCTCACTTCATCAGACGCATACCGTGGAAACTGCAGAAGACATTATATACACACAGAGACCATGAAACAATACCTGCTCAACTTGATGATCACTTTAGATAAGCTATTACCATCAGGACAGTGGGGTGTGAGGAGGTATTGTTTCATGGTCTCTGTGTGTATATAATGTCTTCTGCAGTTTCCACGGTATGCATCTGATGAAGTGAGCTGTAGCTCACGAAAGCTCATGCTCAAATAAATTGGTTAGTCTCTAAGGTGCCACAAGTACTCCTTTTCTTTTTGCAAACCCACCTTGTTCACACTCCTCACAGCAGTAACCCCACTCACCTCACCCTTGGAATGACAAACCTAGCGAAAATCAAGGATTGCAAGATGCACTAATACAATGCAGCACTTTCAAAAACACCCACCTCAAGTCTTCATGTGACACCACCAGTCAGGAATCAGGGCCAGCTGATGGGCAAGCTAACAAGCACAGCTGGCCTGTATCGGCTGCCTGATTGGCTACACTGTTTGGTGAGGGTGAGTGGCAGACTGGTTTTAAGCCCAGCAGCAATTCTGTGGCTGCTCAAAGCATTTTCCCATGGCTGTGATAGCTCTTGTGTCTACTTGTTCCCAGTCTTGCTTTGCTCCAGGTAACCAGGTTCTGACTCTCAGTTCTGATTCCTGACCTCTGACTCCACTTCCTGGTTACTGACTCTTGCTCTGACCACTTGGCATGATTGCTCATACCCTGGTCTGTGAGCCCCCTCCTCTCCATCTACCTGTTATATCAGATCTAACTCAGCCCGTATGGTGTCAGGGCAGGGACTATCACCTTTAGAATATAAGAACATAAGAATGGCCCTACTGGGTCAGACCAAAGGTCCATCTAGCCCAGTATCCTGACTTCTGACAGTGGCCAGTGCCAGGCACCCCACAGGGAATGAACAGAATAGGGAATCCTCAAGTGATCCATCCCCTGTTGCTCATTCCCAGATTCTGGCAAACAGAGGCTAGGGACACCATCCCTGCCCATCCTGACTAATAGCCATTGATGGACTTATCCTCCATGAATTTATCTAGTTCTTTTTTGAACCCTGTTACGGTTTTGGCCTTTACAACATCCTCTGGCAAGGAGTTCTACAGGTTGACTGTGCATTGTGTGAAGAAATACTACTTTTTATTTGTTTTAAACATGCTGCCTATTAATTTCATTTGGTGACCCCTAGTTCTTGTGTTATGAGAAATAGTAAACAACACATCCTTATGTACTTTCTCTACACCGGTCATGATTTTATAGACCTCAATCGTATCTCCTCTTAGCTGTCTCTTTTCCAAACTGAAAAGTGCCTGTCTTATTAATCACTCCTCATACAGAAGCCGTTCCATACCCCTAATAATTTTTGTTGCCCTTTTCTGAACCTTTTCAAATTCCAGTATATCTTTTTTGAGATGCGGTGACCACATCTGCACGCAGTACTCAAGATGTGGGTGTACCATGGATTTATACAGAGGCAACATGACATTTTCTGTCCTATTATCTTATCCCTTTCTTAACTATTCCCAGCATTCTGTTTGCTTTTTTGAGTGCTGCTGCACATCGAGTGGATGTTTTCAGAGAACTATCCACAATGACTCCAAGATCTCTTTCTTGAGTGGTAACGGCTAACTTAGACCCCCATTATTGTATATGTATAGTTGTAATTATGCTTTCCAATGTGCATTACTTTGCATTTATCAACATTAAATTTCATCTGCCATTTTGTTGCCCAGTCACCCAGTTCTGAGAGATCCTTTTGTAGCTCTTTGCAGACTGCCTGGGTCTTAACTCTCTTTAGTAATTTTGTATCATCTGCAAATCTTGCCACCTCTCTGTTTACCCCTTTTTCCAGATCATTTCTGTCTCTAATGCCTCTTGCTCATCTCTGGTGTGCTATAACAAAGGTTACATGTGTGTTTCACTGGATTACTCTTGAAGGGGGGGGAGGGGGAAGGTAAAACAATGAATGATCAAAATAAATATTCTGTGGGTGAAATTCAAGGCCTGGCCAACACCTATGTCCCCCCTCATAAGACCTACAGTTGTGGATGTGAGTAGTATGTCAGTGGAATTTCATGCCCTTGTGATGAAATTTCACCGTGTGGTCACATGAGAATAAATGTCTCATTGCACAAGGTCAGGTTCATATTCATGGGAAAAGGGAAATACTGGAGTCAATAAATGGCCATCATGCATATATAGCTGAACCATGCACAGCCCCTGAGAGGGGCACCAGGTGGCGCTAAGAGCACACACATGATTGAGGGTGCACACCTGGGAGGAGGGGGTGTCTGTCGAAGTTGGAAGGGCAGTCAGGTGGATTGAGGTGCCTTAGGAATAATTCTCATGATTCTCCCCTCCCTGCGGGTTTTGCAGCCCAAACATGGCAGCCGCAGCCCCCATCGCTGCCAACACACGCATGGAGTTGTGCATCCCACTCATGGGAGTGCGTGTGCCTAAGTGCTTGCAGGGCTGGAGCTTTAAGTTAATGCTGGAGAGCCACAAAGTGAGAGTAACCTGTTCATTTCATCGCCCAAGTGGAATGTGGCGCAGAAAGCCGTGAGAGGGGGGAGAATGCCTGATGATCATCCAAGGAGAGGATTTAAATCATCAACACAAGCCTCACTGCTTTTTAAATTAAAGTCAGAGTATCCAGTAAGAAATACCTGATCCTAACAAACTCCCAACAGTCTGGCCTCCCTGGGAATAGTTCACCACTTCCCCCCATGAGCGCTCTCCCTTCCCCCCCCATCTGCCCCTCCCCAATGGGGCCGGGTACGAATCTGGGCTTCGATCCCACAATTGGGCCTATGTAGGCAGATCTCCATGGGCCCCACTGGGCTCGGCCCAGGCAGAGGGCTTTAGTTGTTGGAACAGGATTCAGAATCGGGGGCTCAGATTATAAAATCAGCAGGACGGGGGCATCACAGTACACAGCAAAGGAGCTGGATGGGGAGTAATGATTAATAATAGGAACACGCCAATTAGATGCTGAAAGTTCTCCTGGGCTACACTTAAAACTGCTCTCCCTTCCCCGAGAGCTGGTAGCCAGGCTGACAGAAGAATCCTTCCCTCGACCTAATGCTGTCTACACTGGGCATTAGGCCAGCACAGCTGCATCTCTTAGGGGTGTGGACTTTTCACACTCCTGAGAGACGGAGCTGTGAGGACGTAACTTCCCAGTGTAGGCCAGTGCGAAGCCAGAACTGGTCAGTAGCTGTAGGCAGCGAAGGTGGGGGAAGGTTCTAGGTTTTTCTCACTTGACTGCATGCACACGTTCGCCTGAGCAGCTGCTAGGTAAATTGAACCACCTGTGCCATTTCAGACTGGCCTTTGTTCACACGCGAGCCCACATCTGTGTGGGACCCACATTCGGTACAGCCTCAAGGTGGTGAACTGAGACCTAAATGGATCATACAAAACCTCACTGTCGTCCCTGCCATTTTCTCCCTTCTGTTTGTTTGCCTTGTCCCCCTGCTGCACTGTGTCTTAGTCTGTTTGGGCAGTGCCCTGCAGCTGTACGGAGCCCCTCCAAAGCTGATAGGGCTCTGTGCTGGGGCCGGGTCTACCCGTTCCATTCCAGCTGCACGACTGAAGCCTTGGACGGTAAGTTCTCTGGGGCTGAGACGGTCTTGGTGCTTCTGCAGCACAGATAATAACAACAACATGGCCGGCTGCACCTGCTCAATAAGGTCCTGCCCCAGCTGCTATAGTAGCCAATGGCAAAGCTCCAGGATCGGGGCCCGAGGCATTTCCAAATGTTCAAAACTAAGCCCAGGGCAGGGCAGGAACAGCTCTTTAAAGTGTGAAAAACAGCTCCTCCCTCCAGCCAGAGAGCTTGGCAAAAGGGATTTAAAACTTGCCCGAAAAGGCCCCGCCTGGGCTGAGCAGGGGAGATTTCTGCCCAAAGGCGGCACAAAATGCCTGCACGCTTGGTACTCTAGCATCATTCCCACAGTGCCCCTGTGGATGGCCAGAGACAGGCCCAATCCTGCAGGCGCTAAGGCAGGTGTGTGCCGAGGCCTGGGGCCCTCATGTGGAACTAGGGCAATAGAGCTGTGCACATTTTTTCATTTAAACTATATTTGGGGGGGACAAAAAATGGCTTTTTGACAAAAATGAAAATTTTCCACAAAAGCTTTAGCTCCGGTAGAATTTCTCCAGTTCTTTGACAACACTCACAAAACATTTTTTGATAAACATTTCTGTTTTTGGTAAAAGTTTTGGGGTTTGAAAAACAGAAAATTGTTACCAGGAACTTTTAAAAAAAACAAATGGTCAGGTTTTCTTTTGTGTAAAACAATAAACGTTCATATGACATTTGTGTAAAAACACTTTAAAAATCCTGCAGTAAATAATTATTTCCCAACCTGACCTAATAGCCATACGCCATGCCCGGTGCGTTAGGAGCTGTACACAACTCTGGCCTTGGGCCCTTGCTCATCTAACAGTTCCCTTATCCCACCAATGCTCACTCGGGCCTGGCTCATTGTGTAGACTGGGGTGTCACCCATTTTACATTAAAATTGTTTTTTTCTAATGCTCAAAACTGGGTTAATTGGGGGGGTGGGGGATACAACGTCTCATTCCACTCTGAGAAAGGGTGAGAGGAAACCGCTGGGGTTGCACGTGCGCTTTCTCTGCTATTTTGAACATATGTCTCAAATTTTTCTAACCTTTTCCTTGATTTTAAGGCCCCCTGTCCGATTTACCCCAGCCTGCTCTCCCCATCCCCTGAAGCTCTGGGCCCAGGCTCACTTCCAGTTCACTTTCTTTAGGAAAAGCTAGGCTTGAAATACTGGAAATTCCCACCTTTGATTTTTCCAGTAGAAAAGGAGCTAAAGTGAGCGAGGGGCTGGGCCACAGCAGAGGTGGAGCAGCTCAGAAGAGTGGCTTTTCCTCCACTAGCCAGCTCGCTGCTTCCCAGCCCCAGCCGCCTCTGCTCTTCTTCCGCAGTTTGGGCCCCCTCCTGGTCCTGGGGTGAGGGATTGGCTTGGTTTGGTGTGTGGTGACGAGGCTCTGGCCAAGCAGAACATGGCTCTGCCCAGTGTGTGTGCCAAGCCAGACTCTGCTAGCAGATGGCTCACGCCAGCCTGGCTACTGCACTGGTTGGGAGCGAGCCCGGGGGTTTGCTGCTCGCCCGCTGTGGGGACGCTGCTCTGGCCATACACACAAGCACCGCGTGGTGGCAGAGGGGCGGGCGTGGCAGGTACCTACGCAGGAAGGAGGATCCGGCCAGGCTGCTCACTTTCTGCACATCGTTATCTGAAATCACAGGTGGGAAAGAGTGAATTGCACAGGAGCCAATCCCACGCCACCCCAGGGAGGAGAGACGTTCCCCTGGGAACAGGGGTGGGAGAGGCCGTGCCTGCTGCCAATCACCTGAGTAGCGCTCCCTTTGCCTGAGGGCTTCCCCCCACACCCGGGCATGGCCTGCCTCTGCTCACTGGAAGGGGCTCGCCTGCTGCACAGCTCCTGCACCCCGCACCTGCCTCCATGCAGAGCTGGCCCTGTGCAGGCCCGGGGGCTGTCTCACTGCGCGGCTGCGAGGTCGGCGTGCACATGGCCAGCTCCCACCCCCCCTGCTCTTCCCAGCCCGCGAGGGAAGTCCCGACCAGCGGCCGAGGCCTGTGCTTGGCTGCGGGGCCAAGTGAGAGACTCCTCACGTTGCCTAAAACCCCACTGAACTGGGACAGCACCCTGCCCCCCTGGCCCCGACCACTGCTGCCCCAGGCCCTGTCTGCTGTCTGGGGCCAGGGCTGGGTTACTCTCTGCAGCCTGTTCTCCAGCGGCCCCTCCAGGCTGAGGACTGGCCAGCGCTGGCTTTACCTGAGCAGACGACAGCCGTGATGGCTGGGACGCCATAGTAGGTGAACGCTCCGTTCTCAAACCGCAGCCCTTCCTTGCCAATCTCCACTTCCACTTTGCCCTGCAAGGAGGTAACAGTGCTCAGTGTCACCCCCACTTCGCCCCCTGGCCCCCCCACCCCTTGCAGGGCTGGGTGGGTCCTGTAGGCAGAGGGGGGTCAGAGCACAGCTTAGAAACAACAAAGGCCAAAAATGTCCTCAAGGCTGCAACTGGTTCTGTGTCCACAGCATAAACCCAGGTCAGTTCTGATGGGCATGGGGGCTGTGCGTGTGGGGAGCCCGGTCCAGGAGTGACGGGGTGGGGGGCTGCAGCCCACGGTTAAGGAACCTGTGGGGAGCTGGGTGTGTGTGGTGGGGGGAACCCAGGCCTGGAGTGACGGGGTGGGGGTGGGGGCTGCAAGTCAGGACTGCGGGAGCTGGGTGTTTGTGAGGGGGGAGCACAGGCTTGGAATGACGGGGGCTGTGAGTCAGGATTGAGGGACCTGTGGGGAGCTGGGTGTGTGTGGTGTGGGGAGTCCAGGCCTGGAGTGTCGGGGGGCTGTGGGTCAGGACTGGGGGACCGGTGGGGAGCTGGGTGTGTGTGAGGGGGCAGCCCAGGCCTGGAGTGACGGGCGGCTGTGAGTCAGGATTGAGGGGCGCTGGCAGAGCTGTTTGTTAGGGAGAATGTGGGGAAGCTTCCTCAGCGTTTGCCTGCAGGGAGCCTGGCTGAAGGGCAATAACTCCATTAGACACTCAGGATCAGTGAGGTTCCCTGAATTTTTAGCCCCTGGGCTCTTTCTAGCTGCGGGGCAGCACGGTCACTTGGGGAATGAGAAACATCCCCCAGATCATTACCACTGAGCAAGGAGAGCTCACCTCGAAGCACTTTGTAACCTCGAAGCACTTTGCCAGATTCACTTCTTCATACTCCCCCCCCATCTGCGAGCTGGGGAACTCGCAGGCCCATTTCACAGACAGAGGAACCAAGGCCTGGAGGTTAAACACCACGGGGCAAGCCTGTCAGAGCTGGCAATGAGCACGTACGAGCGGTAGCTCCTAGACCCATGCCCTCACTGGAGTCACCACCTCGGACCCACCCTGGGAGGAAAACCCAAGGCTCTTTCCTTTGAACGACCAGGTCTGAGCCACTGAGGAACGGCCCCAGGGGCTCACCTGGCGCTGCCTGACGTGGGGAAGGGGCCTGCGGGGGCCAGTGCCCGGACTCACCTGCAGGATGAGGACGAAGTAGTCCACTGGCCGGTTGCACTGGTAGAGACAGTGCTCCGTGGCCCGCTTGTTTTTATGGTCGTACTTCAGCTCCTGGATGACGCTGGGGCGTTTGAGGAGCCTCAGCAGGATCTTCTCCGAGAGGCAGGGAGATTTGAAGGGTTCGATTTCTAGGGGGGAAGAGAGGAGATGGACTCCACCTATCCCAAGGCCCTTTACGCGTGGGAGAGCCCAGCAGGGCAGGGCTGTGCAGGCCCCCCCCCGTGTGTGCTCGCTCCGCCCAGTCAGGAGACGCTGGCCGGGATGCTGGCGTCCCCCCTGACGCTGCTGGCAAAGTGCTCGGGGATCGTAACTTCACCCAGGCAGAGGACCAGGGACAGGAGAGAGGGGGGCCTTGGTTTGGCATCTCACTCAGGTGATGGGGCCTTCCACAGCACAGTATCCCCCCATGGTGCTCTGGGCCAGGACTGGGAGCCAGATCCAAACCCCCTGAGCTGGGGAGTCTGTGGCCCCCATGGGTTCAAGTCCCCAGGAAGGAGGTGAAAGGGGAACCCCCTCCTTGGGGGGGAAGGAAGTGGATGAAATCCAAGAGACAGCGGAGCACAAGACCCTGGCGGTGGAGAGCTGGTAATGCTGTGGGGAGGGTCCTGGGAGCCCCCAGGCGCTTGTGCTCGGGGGTGTTGGGCATCTGTCCACGAAGCACAAAGGGGAGCTGGTACCTGATGCCATGAAGCGGTGCACGGCCAGCAGCAGCTGAGGGGAGATCTTCACCTTCATCTCACTGTCTGAGAGCCTGAAGATGGAGAAGTCGTGTGGCTTCCTGCCTTGGTGCAGCGCCCTCTCCTTCTTTCGGTTGTCTGCTGCAGGGGTGGAGAGCGGCAAGGTTACGTGCCTTGGACAATACTGCTAAAGGTCAGCTCGGAACACAACTGAACCTCAAATGACACTGGCCTAGCTGACACCTGAGACATTTACACTGTGCTCATCCGCACGGTGTCTGCACAGCTGAGATCGGAGCCTCCAGACCCACAGGGGCCAGCCGGAAGATCTAGACCTGTTTGGTCCCCTCCAGTCCGTCCCCGCTGCCCAGCTGCCAGGGCCGGATTGTTCCCTTCAGGCTGTTGTCTCGTGCCTTGGCCAGTCCAGTTCTAAAAGAGCCAAGCAATGGAGCTCCCACCCCGCCCTGAGGAGACAGTTCCCCAGCCAGATCCACCCCCGTCTCGGGAACTTCCCTCGATACCTGCAAGTCTGTGCAGTGAAAGCACCGGGCCGAGTCTGTCAGCGCTTACATCGCTCCCTTCTCGTGCAGCCGAGGGACCACGCCAGGCAGAGGGGCCAGTGACATGCAGTGTGACTGCGCCTTATACACAGCGTCTGCAGGTGAGGTGCAAGAATCACAGAGCGCAAGGATGGGTCTCAGGCTGTGCTGGTTGTTCTCCTGACAAGTGCTCTGTGTTGTAGAGGACATGCAGGGCCCACTGGGGAGTGGCGGCACAGGACGGATACACTCCCCTCCTCAGGAAATTAATTCCTGGCTGCTCAGGCTGACTGTGTTTATCTGGGCAAGCTGAGCAAGCTGTCTGTCTAATCTAGCTAGCTCAGCCCCTATCCTGGTTCCCCTCATCACAGTATCTGGTCTGTGACACTGACTGTAAAGGTCTGTTTCATCCAGGATCTCGGACTTGATGATCTCTTCAATGACATCCTCCAGCGTGACGATCCCCATCACCTCATAGAACGGGTCTCCTTCCCCTTCGTTGTTCACTCGCTGTACGATGGCCAGGTGCGATTTACCTGTCGAAAGGGAACAGAACAGGAACGGAATCCCCCGGCCGCTGGGAGGGGCTTCTGGCCTGCATCTGTCTCCACCCAGGGAGACTCCCTAGGCTGAGGGACCGAAATGTCCCTTCCTAGGCCCGCGTTCTCTCTGCCAGATGGGCTCCTCAGGAGATCCCCGGGCAGGGAGCACAGCTCCACAGCAGTGGCAGGCTGCTCCGGGCTAGAACGCGAGGTGAGCTCTTGCCAGCAGGCTGTGAGGTGATACCTCCAACCTGCTGCACGAGGGTTGCAGAAAGGCAGCAGGACAGCACAGCACTGTCATAGCTGGTTGATCTGGGCTGGTATAGAAACTGACCCAGAGCTCCCCACACTCTGAGCACCAGCCTGGAGCTGGATGGGAGGCGTGGCTTGGAGTGGACCTTGGAAGCAGGACAAATAACAAAGAAGAACTGTGGCAGTGTCCTGCCTTGGAGCCCTCATCTAAGAAAACTGCAGGAGGCAGAGGACGAGGAAGAGGGATAAAGCACCCAGTCAAACGGGACACGATTCACACAGAACATGCCGAGCGTCAGACTCCCCCGGCCCCTGCACTGAGCCCCCCACTGCCAGTGGGCTGACTTCTTGCAGGAGTTGTGGGAGTCTCTTTCTCGCTCCTACTCTGGGTAATTTGCTCTGACTTTAGGGCCCAAGTTTTCAAAAGAAGCTGCTTTGTCTGAGTGCCCCACTTGAGATACTGGGCATGGATTTTCAGAGATGCTGAGCGCCCACCGGCAGCTGCTGCACGTGCTCTGTGCCTCTGAGTAACCAGCCCCTCTGTGGCACCCACTGGGTTCCCAGGGGTGAACGCACTTGCACTCGGTTGCTTAGTGCTCACTCAGGGGCACACTCAGGGGCCCCTCTGGTTACAGGCAGGTGCAGTGATGATCCATGCCACACAGGATATGGGGATAACGAGGGGACCCCACTCTCTCGCCGCGATGTCTGACTGCCACTTGGATTTGCTTTATACCTGTGACCGATTGTGCCAACCCTTGCCCAGCTGGGAGGGGTTAAATCCCTTCATGGGGTGTGAGAAGGCAGAGGCATTAGCCAGGCCTGAGGGAAAGGCCTTCGGCGGAGGCTGTGCCTCCCCTGGGTTGGTGGTCAAGCTGCCCTAAAGCCGGTGGTCAGGCTGCCCTGAAGCTGGGGGTTCTGTGCTTGCTTGGGCTGCAATGTCAAGGGGATCGGTTCACCTTCCTTCTTCCCAGAGCCTTTGAGTTAAGCTGCCATGGAAAGAACAGGCCAGGCAGCTACAAGGAGAAGCCGCATCTGGCCTGAAGGAGAAAGGTGCCTGTTTAAGGTACCCGGGAGCCCTTCCCTCCCCCTGCTTTCAGTGGGCGAATGAGACCCTCCTGCAGGGCCCTTCTCTACTGTTGGCCAGATGGCAGGAATCTGCTGATGCTGCTGAACAGTGGTGAGGATGAAGGGGGCCTGGGCCCCGATCCTGATCCTGGCTGGGAGCACAGCCCTCTTGGATGGGGAGTGGGTTAGGTCACCCCACAGTGATCCACTGGCAAACTGAAGCCTTAGGCTTGACTGAACCTGGTTCACTGGGAAAAGCTGAATATCATGAGCACCCGTGGATAGGTGCAAGCTGGGCCAGCGCTGGGCATGGACAGAGCCCACGTAACTCACTAGCGTGCTGCGGGAGTGTGGTCAGTTCTCCTCTAGGCATATGGGGACTCTAATGTGCTCAGCCTTGAGAATTACCAGGCTGCCCAGCCCTGCTCCACCCGTAACCCTCTTACCCCTCTTGCCCCCGGACCACACATCTCTGCTGTGTGCACAAGACAACAACACAAGCAAACAACAAAGCACTTACGAGGGGGAACGGGCTCCCCTGCACCCCAGCAGAAAGCAACGCAGTATTACCTGGCTGGGGGAAAGGTTGCACAGCACAGGCTGAACGGCAGAGCCGAGTATTTTGAAAATGTCCCTATTATGCAGCATTCTGAGCCAGCTGGGGATGGCTGGCACCCCATCCGACTGCACCCGCTAAGTCCCTTGCGCCCTACAGCCACCTCCTTATCTCCCTAATAAGAAGGGAGGGGAAAGGAACAGCCAGGATCCACGCTTCCTGGGGATGAAATCTAGACAGTTTTGTTAAGCCTTTGTGCTTCTTTTACTGCTTTTTCCTCAAACGGGTGGGGCACGAGGGCTGGGTCTGATGCTGTGCTGGGATCTGCGTAGGAAGCCCCAGTGCCCTCCTGGAGGAGATCTGGGTTCAGTGACATTCAGCTGCTGCCGAAGCAGAGGAATGATAGAATATTCACTCTCAATGAAGTAGGAGCCTGGGACAGACTGTCTAGAGTGGGGACTGAGCATTGACAACTCCCCTCCCCAATATTCACTGAGCGGGGAAACCCGCCAGCTCCAAACCAAAGGAAAGAGATATGGAGAGCATCACAGGAACTGCCAGGCTAGGTGGGACCTGAGGTCCATCCAGTCCAGCTCCTGTCTCTGAGAGTGGCCAGAACCAGATGCCCTAGATGAAGGTGCAAGAAACTGCACATTAGGCAGATTTGGGATAATTTCCCCTCTCCCCGCACCGCATTAGCTCGCCTCCTGAGGCCTAAGAGTTAAGGGATCGGCTTAAGCCCTGGTGTACAAGACGTAATATCCCTTTCCAAAGTGGGTTAGTATTAACTGCTATAACTCTGATTATTCTTATTATCCATATAAATGTACAATCTCATTTTTAATCTTGCTAAGTTTGTGACCTCAATGACTTAGGTGGCAGTAAGTTCCTTGGACTAATTACACATTATGTGAAAAAGTATTTCCTTTTATCGGTTTGAATTTGCTTTCTGTTAATTACATTGACTGTGCCCTTTTTCTTGTATTATCAGACACACAGAATCTATCTTCTCTATAACACTCTTTTTATTTTATGAACTTTTGTGAAGTCCCCGTTTATTCATCTCCTTTCTAAGAGTTTTCCGAGGGCCCTAATAACTTTTGTTGCCTTTCTCTGAATCCCCTCTAATTTTTCAGTATATGTTTTCAGATGAGTGACCGGTCCTGCACACAGTATCCAGCTGAGGCTGCACCAATAATTAAAAGGCATTATAGTATTGTCTGTGTTATTCCCCATCCCATTCCTTATGCACCATAGCATCTCATTAGCTTTTCTGCTTGCACCTATGCAGAGCTCTCCATTGTGTTGTCTGCAGTGACATCCTGGCCCCTTTCCTGAACGGACACAGCTAATTTAGAACCCTGTAAGGTGTAGAAGTAGTTTAAATTTTTCTCTCCAATAAATGCATTACTTGCATTTATCAGTGCTGAACTTCATTTGCCTCTGTGTTTTCCCTTTTCCTTAACTTGCTCAGGTCCCTCTGAAGTTCCTCATAATTTTGTCTGGATTTGACCGACCTGAGTAACTTTGTGTCATCTGGAGATGCTGCTACCTTGCTGCTCATCCCCTTATTTAGATAATTAATAAATATATTAAACAATACAATATGGAACCCTGATGCCCCTGTAGGCATATTCCAATATTTGTGATTCTGTTCATAAGAAATTGTAAACCTGCAATATTGATTTATAATATTTATTAAATCTGCATTTATAATTCTTCTATTTGACATAACTGTAAATCTGCAATATTGATTTACAATTCTGTATTAAAGCTTGCAAACCGTACCTTGCAAACCGCTCAATTGGCTTTGCTTTCTCTAAATTGATACTTTCTCTCACTTGTTATTAAGAGGGACGCTTGTAAAACCAAACTGCTCATATTGACTCTGAATTGATACTTTCTCACTTGTTATTAAGATTGACGCTTGTAAAACTAAAGTGCTCAATTTGACTCTGCTTTCTCTGTATTGGCGCTTTCCATTGATTGTAATGGAGATTGACATGCTTTTTAACTAACTTCACTTTATGTTCAATTGGCTCTACTTTGCAAACAGATACTTTGTAATGGAGATTGACATGTTTGTTTGTAACACCCATGAAGAACCGCGAATTGGGGCACTCATAGAAATGTCACATAGAGACTCCCACCTTCTATAGTTTGGATCAGGAATGTCAAGAGACAGGGAAAAAAGAAAAGGAGGACTTGTGGCACCTTAGAGACTAACCAATTTATTAGAGCATAAGCTTTCGTGAGCTACAGCTCACTTCCTCAGATGCATATCGTGGAAACTGAGTCTCAAATAAAATAACAATACTTGGTGAAATGAGAAATGTGTTTTTTTATTAAAGTAAGGAATGTATGTGAATGAATGGTGGGTTTTGAATAAACAGGGAAGTGCCAGCCTAGGAATTTAACATCGATTGGCCGAAGAAGACGCCAGGTGGAGACAACCAGAGAACCCCACCGGAGGGCAAACTGGGATCCACCCGACCAATTCAAAGGATGAAGAAAGCTGATGAGCACCTGACAGCCGTCCTGGAGCAGTCATGACTAACAATATGACAAAGCAAATTCCACGGACTGGCATAGGAAGAAATTCCTATAAAAATGGACACTAAGGACTGAGAACTTTGAGTCTCCAGTTCTGCCACTACCCTTCAGGAGCATCGGATGCGCATCTGACATGGACTCGGCTCCACTCTCGTGTACAGGTTACCTGGCCAGTACCCTGTCACGAGCAACCTCTAGGCTGGTAACTATAAACCCCTATGCAGAACTGGTATGAATGAATATATATATATATATAAGTAAGGAATAAGTAACGATAGGACAGTGTGAGTTTTATATTTCTTTATTATATTTACAATAAATGTGGCATTTTGCCTTTTCCCTTTAATAAGATCCTGCTGGTTTTTATTTTATTGGTATAACACCCCCTCTATTCACTTTTTGCCATGGTGAAAAGAGACCATTTACTTCTACGCTTTTTTTGTTTGCTGTCTCCTGGCCAGTTTCTGAACCAGGACAATACAACCCTAACACCCCATGGGGACTTAGCTTCTTGGCTTCCCTGCTGTGCAGCACCTTGTTGAAGGCCTTTTGAAAGTCCAGGTACGTTATGTCAGGTGGTTCTCCCTTACCCGCAACTCTACTGACCTGATCAGAGAATTGTAACAGCTTCATGAGAGGCAGTTCCCCTTGGCAGAAACTGTACTGTCAGGCCCTGTTGTAGCATGATCTTTTAGGTGTTTAATTATTCTGGTTTTAATGATTGGTTCAGTTAGTTTGCCAGCTACAACTCTAAGGATTAGGAGTCTGCAACTCCTTGGATTGGCCCTAGAGCCTTTTTTTAAATACAGGTTCAACATTAGCTACCCTCTGAGCCCCTGGAACAGGGGCCGATTTTAGTTAGCAATTTAGCCACTTCATACTTTGGCTCCTTCAGAACCCTTGGCTGGACCATTTTGGCCTGGGGACCTACTACTTTTTCAAGGACCTCTCTTCTTCTGACATCTCAGCCTCTGCAAGAACCTCATCTTCCTTATTAAAAAACGGCAGGCTGGGGATGGAATTTCCCCTGTGATGAAGACTCCTGCAAAGAAATCATTCCATCTCCCAGTAATGTCTTTGCCTTCCTTTGGATTAAGTTTAGAAGTGTGTGCAACAAGACTGATGTAGTGGTGGGAGTCTGCTATAGACCACCGGACCAGGGGGATGAGGTAGATGAGGCTTTCTTCCGGCAGCTCACGGAAGCTACTAGATCGCATGTCCCGATTCTCATGGGTGACTTTAATTTTCCTGATATCTGCTGGGAGAGCAATACAGCGGTGCATAGACAATCCAGGAAGTTTTTGGAAAGCGTAGGGGACAATTTCCTGGCGCAAGTGCTAGAGGAGCCAACTAGGGGGGGCGCTTTTCTTGACCTGCTGCTCACAAACCGGGTAGAATTAGTGGGGGAAGCAAAAGTGGATGGGAATCTGGGAGGCAGTGACCATGAGTTGGTTGAGTTCAGGATCCTGATGCAGGGAAGAAAGGTAAGCAGCAGGATACAGACCCTGGACTTCAGGAAAGCAGACTTCGACTCCCTCAGGGAACGGATGGCCAGGATCCCCTGGGGGACTAACTTGAAGGGGAAAGGAGTCCAGGAGAGCTGGCTGTATTTCAAGGAATCCCTGTTGAGGTTACAGGGACAAACCATCCCGATGAGTCGAAAGAATAGTAAATATGGCAGGCGACCAGCTTGGCTTAATGGTGAAATCCTAGCGGATCTTAAACATAGAAAAGAAGCTTACAAGAAGTGGAAGGTTGGACATATGACCAGGGAAGAGTATAAAAATATTGCTTGGGCATGTAGGAATGAAATCAGGAGGGCCAAATCGCACCTGGAGCTGCAGCTAGCCAGAGATGTCAAGAGTAACAAGAAGGGTTTTTTCAGGTATGTTGGCAACAAGAAGAAAGCCAAGGAATGTGTGGGCCCCTTACTGAATGAGGGAGGCAACCTAGTGACAGAGGATGTGGAAAAAGCTAATGTACTCAATGCTTTTTTTGCCTCTGTTTTCACGAACAAGGTCAGCTCCCAGACTGCTGCGCTGGGCATCACAAAATGGGGAAGAGATGGCCAGCCCTCTGTGGAGATAGAGGCGGTTAGGGACTATTTAGAAAAGCTGGACGTGCACAAGTCCATGGGGCCGGACGAGTTGCATCTGAGAGTGCTGAAGGAATTGGCGGCTGTGATTGCAGAGCCATTGGCCATTATCTTTGAAAACTCGAGGCGAACGGGGGAAGTCCCGGATGACTGGAAAAAGGCTAATGTAGTGCCAATCTTTAAAAAAGGGAAGAAGGAGGATCCTGGGAACTACAGGCCAGTAAGCCTCACCTCAGTCCCTGGAAAAATCATGGAGCAGGTCCTCAAAGAATCAATCCTGAAGCACTTGCATGAGAGGAAAGTGATCAGGAACAGCCAGCATGGATTCACCAAGGGAAGGTCATGCCTGACTCATCTAATCGCCTTTTATGATGAGATTACTGGTTCTGTGGATGAAGGGAAAGCAGTGGATGTATTGTTTCTTGACTTTAGCAAAGCTTTTGACACGGTCTCCCACAGTATTCTTGTCAGCAAGTTAAGGAAGTATAGGCTGGATGAATGCACTATAAGGTGGGTAGAAAGCTGGCTAGATTGTCGGGCTCAACGGGTAGTGATCAATGGCTCCATGTCTAGTTGGCAGCCGGTATCAAGTGGAGTGCCCCAAGGGTCGGTCCTGGGGCCGGTTTTGTTCAATATCTTCATAAATGATCTGGAGGATGGTGTGGATTGCACTCTCAGCAAATTTGCGGATGATACTAAACTGGGAGGAGTGGTAGATACGCTGGAGGGGAGGGATAGGATACAGAAGGACCTAGACAAATTGGAGGATTGGGCCAAAAGAAATCTGATGAGGTTCAATAAGGATAAGTGCAGGGTCCTGCACTTAGGATGGAAGAATCCAATGCACCGCTACAGACTAGGGACCGAATGGCTAGGCAGCAGTTCTGCAGAAAAGGACCTAGGGGTGACAGTGGACGAGAAGCTGGATACGAGTCAGCAGTGTGCCCTTGTTGCCAAGAAGGCCAATGGCATTTTGGGATGTATAAGTAGGGGCATAGCGAGCAGATCGAGGGACGTGATCGTTCCCCTCTATTCAACATTGGTGAGGCCTCATCTGGAGTACTGTGTCCAGTTTTGGGCCCCACACTACAAGAAGGATGTGGATAAATTGGAGAGAGTCCAGCGAAGGGCAACAAAAATGATTAGGGGTCTAGAACACATGACTTATGAGGAGACGCTGAGGGAACTGGGACGGTTTAGTCTGCAGAAGAGAAGAATGAGGGGGGATTTGATAGCTGCTTTCAACTACCTGAAAGGGGGTTCCAAAGAGGATAGCTCTAGACTGTTCTCAATGGTAGCAGATGACAGAATGAGGAGTAATGGTCTCAAGTTGCAGTGGGGGAGGTTTAGATTGGATATTAGGAAAAACTTTTTCACTAGGAGGGTGGTGAAACACTGGAATGCGTTACCTAGGGAGGTGGTAGAATCTCCTTCCTTAGAGGTTTTTAAGGTCAGGCTTGACAAAGCCCTGGCTGGGATGATTTAACTGGGAATTGGTCCTGCTTCGAGCAGGGGGTTGGACTAGATGACCTTCAGGGGTCCCTTCCAACCCTGAGATTCTATGATTCCTTAATTGCTCCATTTAGCCCCAATGATCCAGCAGCTGCGCGGATTCTTTTGTAGGCTTCCTGCTTCTGATATGTTTGAAACATTTATTTAGCTCCTTGCTGTCTGAAAGCCACCTTGGCCTCCCTAATTTCCCTCTGGCACACTGCCCACTGTAATTTATGCTCCTGTTTCATAGCTTTACTTGGGTTCACTTCCAAATGTAGAAGGATTTGTTTGGCATCAGTAGCCTCTTGAACCTGCCATTTAATTCTACTGGTTTACTCTTTGATTTCCTGGTTCACTTTTTGTTCAGTTGCACACATGCCTTCTGAGATGACTGGTTTTTGGTTTTTTAATAGCATCCAAGCCACAGCTAAGGATTTTACTTTATTTTTAACTTTAGTGCCTTTTTTGACTGTCCTTTTTGTTTTATTAAAATCTCCCTTTCTAAAGTTCCGAGTCACTGTGTCACTTTTTGGTTTCCTCCCTCCCCCTTGCATGTTGGATCCATCTCTGCTGTGGTCACTGTTACTTAGTGACTGGACTACTGTTAATCCTTGAATTAACTCCAGTGTATTACTTAAGACTAAGTCAAGAACAGCCTCTCCTCTCCAGAGAGACATGGCCTCCAGGAGAGTTGCAACTAGTTCCCCCAAAAGCCTTGCTGGTGTGAAACTTTGGAGCGCAGTTTTCTTAAGCACAGTCTGGTAACTGATTCTGTCTGTTATTGCATAACCTTCCTCACTCCTTGGCTTTGCCCATGAGGCCAGTCTTGTTACTCCAATTCCTCTCCCACTCTCTGTGCTCTCGTCCATCCTGCCCCATGCAAGGAATGGACCTACCTGAGTTAATACTCCAGGCCCCCTCTCCCATCATTCAAATGTCTCATTTAGACCCACTTCTGTCATGCTGCCTACAAGCAATTAGCCAGTAACAACCAGTAGGTGTGAGGGGCATTTACAGTGAGCGTGTGTACCTGCTCATCTATGGCGTTCCTCTCCCCTAGCCCTCAGCCACTCCTTCGCTTTCAGGCTGTGTTCTCATCAGGGCAGGGACCGTTCTCCTAGATACGTGGAAAGCAGCTAGCACACCGTTACCCTAACAACAATGGGCCTGCTGGAGAACTTGTAAAGTAACCCCATCCTTTGATCCAAGGCTATTAAACCTTCCAGCTGAAGTTTAATATTGCCAATTTCACCTAGAAGAGCAGGGGAAATTTCCATAATGAAAAACCCCTCCCTCTCATCCCAAAGGTGTCTTGCAAGACGTTAGAGGGCAGAGTCACAGCCTCCCGCTCCTACAGGACTCGGAAAGTTCACATCACAGCAAGCAGCACCGCTGCTCTTACGAAGTTTAAGGCACGCTTTAGAAAAATTAATTGATCAAATTTGCCTGTTTAACAGTCCTCGGGCGTTTAAAAATGTTGTCAGCTCTTTGGCTCAGAGGCTCTTTCCCTTTGTCACACATAAGGCCAAGCGTAGCGTCTGTTGAATGAGTAATAACACAGCACAGAAAAAATGAATCCGAGCTGGCTACCTCAAACCAGCAGCTATGTGTCATCAGGAATAAATCCTAGCAAAATCCTGCTTTCAAAAACGTCATGTTTGCCAAGACCTACTTCCAGACACGCGGGGCCATCTGGTCTCATACAAGTCTTTGGGTGAGAAAATGTTATTTCTTTTGGCCAAAAGCTGGTTGTTAATGACACGCGCACTCAGCCAAAAACCACCAAGCCCTTACAAAGAGCACTAGGGGCGACTTAACAGCAGTTGGGACTAACACTGAGACTTTTCTTCTCTTGGCCAAGTACCTACTTTTATGCTGTGAATTATTCTAGAGCAGCCCCAGATTTCCGACTCCACGTTCAAACAGCAGCAAACCAGCTTACTTAAAAATAACCCAATCATGCTACTTTGGGAAGAGATCATACGGCCTGTTGTAATTGGGATACAGCTGGAACGGCTGTTTGAATATTCAAGAATTGGAATTAAAGTCCTTTCTTTTAACAGAAAATAAACACTTGTAGCCACACTACAAACCACCTCGCTTTAGGAAGATTATCAGCATGGGGAGGAGGTGGCCAGCCCTCTGTGGAGATAGAGGTGGTTAGGGACTATTTAGAAAAGCTGGACATGCACAAGTCCATGGGGCCGGACGAGTTGCATCCGAGAGTGCTGAAGGAATTGGCGGCTGTGATTGCAGAGCCATTGGCCATTATCTTTGAAAACTCATGGCAATCGGGGGAAGTCCCGGGCGACTGGAAAAAGGCTAATGTAGTGCCCATCTTTAAAAAAGGGAAGAAGGAGGATCCTGGGAACTACAGGCCAGTCAGCCTCACCTCAGTCTCCGGAAAAATCATGGAGTAGGTCCACAAGGAATCAATCCTGAAGCACTTACACAAGAGGAAAGTGATCAGGAACAGTCAGCATGGATTCACCAAGGGAAGGTCATGCCTGACTAATCTAATCGCCTTCTATGATGAGATTACCGGTTCTGTGGATGAAGGGAAAGCAGTGGATGTATTGTTTCTTGACTTTAGCAAAGCTTTTGACACGGTCTCCCACAGTATTCTTGTCAGCAAGTTAAAGAAGTATGGGCTGGATGAATGCATTATAAGGTGGGTAGAAAGTTGGCTAGATTGTCGGGCTCAACGGGTAGTGATCAATGGCTCCATGTCTGGATGGCAGCCGGTATCAAGTGGAGTGCCCCAAGGGTCGGTCTTGGGGCTGGTTTTGTTCGATATCTTCATAAATGATCTGGAGGATGGTGTGGATTGCACTCTCAGCAAATTTGCGGATGATACGGTGGCAGGTAGGGATAGGATACAGAGGGACCTAGACAAATTGGAGGATTGGGCCAAAAGAAATCTGATGAGGTTCAACAAGGATAAGTGCAGGGTCCTGAACTTAGGACAGAAGAATCCAATGCACCGCTACAGACTAGGGTCCGAATGGCTAGGCAGCAGTTCTGCGGAAAAGGAGCTAGGGGTGACAGTGGACAAAAAGCTGGATATGAGTCAACAGTGTGCCCTTGTTGCCAGAAGGCCAATGGCATTTTGGGACGTATATGTAGGGGCACTGCCAGCAGATCGAGGGACGTGATCGTCCCCCTCTATTCGACATTGGTGAGGCCTCATCTGGAGTACTGTGTCCAGTTTTTGGCCCCACACTACAAGAAGGATGTGGAAAAATTGGAGAGAGTCCAGCAAACGGCAACAAAAATGATTAGGGGTCTGGAACACATGAGTTATGAGGAGAGGCTGAGGGAACTGGGATTGTTTAGTCTGCAGAAGAAAAGAATGAGGGGGGATTTGATAGCTGCTTTCAACTACCTGAGAGGTGGTTCCAAAGAGGATGGTTCTAGACTATTCTCAGTGGTAGATGATGACAGGACAAGGAGTAATGGTCTCAAGTTGCAGTGGTGGAGGTTTAGGTTGGATATTAGGAAAAACTTTTTCACTAGGAGGGTGGTGAAACACTGGAATGCATTACTTAGGGAGGTGGTAGAATCTCCTTCCTTAGAAGTTTTTAAGGTCAGGCTTGACAAAGCCCTGGCTAGGATGATTTAATTGGGGATTGGTCCTGCTTTGAGCAGGGGGTTGGACTAGATGACCTCCTGAGGTCCCTTTCACCCCTGATATTATATGATTCTATGATCAGATTTCCATACTAACACCCATGTCACAAACAGAGCAGGTGCCTAAGGTGGTAGGAATGGAAAATCATCTCACTGAACAAGCGGCTTCTCCAGGCCTCTGCAGAACGTGTTGGTGATCTTAGTCCATTCCCCACCACAACACACTCCCTAATACCGATATCTCATCCAGAGAAGAGGAGATTCCAGAAAACTTGGGCTCCTGATGCTGCTGCTCCCACTGCAACCCTCTTCCCCCAAAAGTACTGACACTTCTCGGCTCTCTCCCTAGAAGGATGTGAGACAGCAATGGTATGCAAAATCCTGGCCCCAACTAACTCTTCCCAGTACAGGCTGCCTTCTTGCAGGCAGCTTGTTCCCAGCATGCTTTTGTCTTTGTTTTTTGGTGCAACAGCCTCATCATACAAGGCTATGACCGCCATTTTCTTCATGCATTTTTAGCTAAGGTTTTTTAAAATATATATTCTTTCACTCAGTCCAGTATCCGTCAGGAAACACAGCCAGCCTTGTGTGTGTGTACTATTCCATTTTTCTGACATTCTCACTAGTCCTTACAGGGAAAAATCTTTGATTTCACTCAATTTTTTGTAAAGAAACTTTCTTTCCGTAGCATATTGTGTACAATGCCATAGACCACGATCAGGTTTCTTTGGTTTTCCACACATTACACAGCCCACCTTGGTCTTTTTAATCAGTTTAACTTACATTTAACACTTTAAAGATGACTACTTCACTTTTTCTAACATGACTGTGGAGTATAGTATTATCTTTGGGTTTTGAGCATACATCATAGAACTTTCATCCTTTTGTTTCCTTAGTCTGTAGTTCTGACCATTCCTGCACAAGCTCCTTCGTGACCAAACTTTTAAATTCTTGTCTACTTAAGTATCAGGGGGTAGCCATGTTAGTCTGTATCCACAAAAACAACAAGGAGTCTGGTGGCACCTTAAAGACTAACAGATTTATTTGGGCATAAGCTTTCGTGGGTAAAAAACCCACTTCTTCAGATGCATGGAGTGAAACTTACAGATGCAGGCATTATTATACTGACACATGAAGAGAAGGGAGTTACCTCACAAGTGGAGAACCAGTGTTGACAGGGCCAATTCAATCAGGGTGGATGTAGTCCACCCTCAACAACAGATGAGGAGGTGTCAATTCCAGGAGAGGCAAAGCTGCTTCTGTAATGAGCCAGCCACTCCCAGTCCCTATTCAAGCCCAAATTAATGGTGTTAAATTTGCAAATGAATTTTAGTTCTGCTGTTTCTCTTTTGAAGTCTGTTTCTGAAGTTTTTTTGTTCAAGTTTAGCTACTTTCAAATCTGTTATAGAATGTCCAGGAAGATTGACGTGTTCTCCCACTGGCTTTTGTGTGTTACCATTCCTGATGTCCGATTTGTGTCCATTTATTATTTTACGTAGGGACTGTCCGGTATGGCCAACGTACATGGCAGAGGGGCACTGCTGGCATATATCACATTTGTAGACATGCAGGTGAATAAGCCTCTGATGGTGTGGCTGATGTAGATGATGGGGCGTCCAGGGTTTCCAAGTTTATGGATCTTGGGTAGCAGACAGAATACCCCTGGTCGGGGCTCTGGGGGTGTGTCTGTGTAGATTTGTTCCCGTGCTGTAGCAGGGAGTTTCTTGAGCAGATGGTGTAGTTTCTTTTGGTACTCCTCAGTGGGGTCAGAGGATAGTGGCCTCTAGAAAGTGGTGTTGGAGAGTTGCCTAGCAGCCTCCTGTTCATAATCCGACTTGTTCATTATGACTACAGCACCTCCTTTGTCAGCCTTTTTTATTATGATGTCAGAGTTGTTTCTGAGGCTGTGGATGGCATTGTGTTCCGCACAGCTGAGGTTATGGGGCAAGTGATGCTGTTTGTTCACAATTTCAGCCTGTGCACGTCTGCGGAAGCACTCTGTGTAGAAGTCCAGTCTGTCATTTCGACCCTCAGGAGGAGTCCACGCAGAAATTCTTCTTCTTGTGGTGTTGGTAGGAGGGTTCCTGTGGGTCAGTGCAGGGTTCAGTGGTGTGTTGAAAATATTCCTTAAGTCGGAGACGACGAAAGTAGGCTTCCAGATCACTGCAGAACTGTATCATGTTCGTGGGGGTGGTGGGGCAGAAAGAGATAGGAGTCGCCGAGATAGGACAGACTCTTCCGCTAGGTTAAGTGTGTGGTTGGATAGATTAACAATATTGTTAGGTGAGTTGAGGGTATCACTGTTGTAGCCCCCTGTGGCATGTAGGAGTTTAGATAGTTTACTGTCCTTTTTCCTCTGTAGAGAAGTGAAGTGTGTGTTGTAAATGGCTTGTCTCGTTTTTGTAAAGTCCCACCACGCAGAAGTTTGTGTGGAAGGCTGGTTTTGAATGAGAGTCTCCAGTTTTGAGAGCTCATTCTTGATCTTCTCCTGTCTGCTGTACAGGATGCTGATCAGGTGGTTCCTCAGTCTCTTTGAGAGTGTGTGGCACACTCTCTCCTCATAGTCAGAGTAGTATGTCAATTGCAATGGATTTTTTACCTTCAGTCCATTTGGTACGATGTCCATCTGTTTGCACTTGGAGAGGAAGATGATGTCTGTCTGTATCTGTGCAAGTTTTTTGTTGAGGTAGATGGATTTCCACTCCATACAGCTAAATTTAGTGCCTTGCATGATGTCAAGTATCAGAGAGTAGCCATGTTAGTCTCCCTTCTCTTCATGTGTCAGTATATTTATGTCTGCATCTGTAACTTTCACTCCATGCATCTGAAGAAGTGAGGTTTCTACCCACGAAAGCTTATGCGCAAATAAATCTGTTAGTCTTTAAAGTGCCACCGGGCTCCTTGTTGTTTTTGTCTACTTAAGGGCATCTTAATATCCTCCTCCTCGGTTTTTAGAGCTTGGTTTGCTGCTTTGTCAACTATTTCATTTCCAGGTATTCTGATATGTGCCAGAATCCTTGCTATAGTTACACAGATAGCTGCTTACATTATTTCCATAGTTAGGAACACTATTTCACTTATTATGTCATATTGGCTTTCGGAAGTCCCTTTTTGGCTTGTCATAATGCTTGCATAAGCAATCTCCTTCCTTAGATGTTTTTAAGGTCAGGCTTGATAAAGCCCTGGCTGGGATGATTTAATTGGGGATTGGTCCTGCTTTGAGCAGGGGGTTGGACTAGATGACCCCCTGAGGTCCCTTCCAACCCTGATATTCTATGATTCTATGACAAAATTACAGTTGCATATCTCTAATCTAGGTTAGTTTCAACATTATCTCCATTAGTTCAGCCATCAGAATGGCTACATAATTTGATAGCCTTTTAGATTTCTGGATTCCAAGACTAGGAACGCAGAAGGCTGTTCTCACTCTACCTGTGCTGTCATCTTTTGATCCATCTGTACAGACTTGGCAAAGCTGGCTCCATTTTTCATAAACAAATTCAGAAATCTCATTAGTGTTTTTTATTGCTCCCCTTGTTTTTTCCGTACAATGCCAAATCCACAAATGGGGAATAAGTGTCCAGCTATCATTTGATTTCCCATACTACAATTTTTTAGTTCTCTCAATTTTTCTTTTACATAGCTCCTTTACCCATTTTTGACCCTGACAGTATGAGGAATTCTGTGGCAACCCATATAATTTGTCCACTAAACTCCCAGCATAAATCTGGTGTGCACTTCCATTTTCATTATTCCCTTTTATCTCTGCCCAGAAGGTTAAATCTAATAGTTTCATCATTAAATTCAGAGGTGGTCCTTCAGTGGCTCTTTGCAGCACACATTCTGGTGTTGTTATCACATGCCAATCACAGACGTTTGACCAGGAGCTGTTCCAAGTTTCTAACAGTTGTTTTTGAGGCTGAGCCAAAAGCTTGGCATGTGTGGTCTAAAACTGGTCTTATCAACACTCGCTACATCATCATCAATACCTTCTTATCTGCACCCCACTTGTTCCCAGCTACACTTTTCAGTAAGTTCATCCTACTTTTACACTTTTGTATGATATTATCTATGTGACCTTTTCAAGTTAATTTATTATCCAATTCCACTCCAAGGAACATAAACTTTTAAACTACCTGAATTTTTTCACCATAAAGATATAAGTGCCAGTCTTCCCTAACTTTCTTCCTGGTTAAAAGCATTTCCTTAGTTTTTGCAAGTGAGAATTTAAATCTCCAATCATTTCCCAACTTGGAAACTCTCTGGAGTGCCTCATTTGTCTATTCTTTGACTACTTTGAGCCGTTTATGCTCAGTCCCATAACACAGTTGTCTGTGAAAAGGGAAATATTCCCATCTGCATGCTTTCCAGGAGTTCATTTAGCATAAAGGAAAACAAAGCAGGGCTGATAATACTCCCTTGTGGAGTTCCATTTGTAAGCTTGTAAGTTTCTGATAAAGCTGTTCCCACTTTGACGACTTGTGTAGTTCTGTCACTTACAATGGTCCTTATCCACCAAACATTTCTCCCTTTTATTCCAGTTTTGGCTAGTGTACATAGGAGGCCTTCCCTCCTTAGCATGTCATGTACTTTTTCAGAGTCCAGGAAGACTGTTATTTTAACGTTCTTAGTCCTTATGCTGTTTTGTACCTCTGTTTCTAGCCTCACTATATGGTCAACTGTGCATCTTCCTTTTCTGAAACCACTTCAGACCTCAGTTATAACATCACTTTTCTCCAAGTATTCCACTAGTCTCACATGTACCCTTTTTGCCGTGATTTTCCCCCACGCAGAATGTGAGGGCAATAGCCTATAAGCATTATTAGCTTTCATAGAATCATAGAATCATAGAATCTCAGGGTTGGAAGGGACCCCTGAAGGTCATCTAGTCCAACCCCCTGCTCGAAGCAGGACCAATTCCCAGTTAAATCATCCCAGCCAGGGCTTTGTCAAGCCTGACCTTAAAAACCTCTAAGGAAGGAGATTCTACCACCTCCCTAGGTAACGCATTCCAGTGTTTCACCACCCTCTTAGTGAAAAAGTTTTTCCTAATATCCAATCTAAACCTCCCCCACTGCAACTTGAGACCATTACTCCTCGTTCTGTCATCTGCTACCATTGAGAACAGTCTAGAGCCATCCTCTTTGGAACCCCCTTTCAGGTAGTTGAAAGCAGCTATCAAATCCCCTCTCATTCTTCTCTTCTGCAGGCTAAACAATCCCAGCTCCCTCAGCCTCTCCTCATAAGTCATGTGTTCTAGACCCCTAATCATTTTTGTTGCCCTTCGCTGGACTCTCTCCAATTTATCCACATCCTTCTTGTAGTGTGGGGCCCAAAACTGGACACAGTACTCCAGATGAGGCCTCACCAATGTCGAATAGAGGGGAACGATCACGTCCCTCGATCTGCTGGCAATGCCCCTACTTATACGTCCCAAAATGCCATTGGCCTTCTTGGCAACAAGGGCACACTGCTGACTCATATCCAGCTTCTCGTCCATTGTCACCCCTAGGTCCTTTTCCACAGAACTGCTGCCTAGCCATTCGGTCCCTAGTCTGTAGCTGTGCATTGGGTTCTTCCGTCCTAAGTGCAGGACCCTGCACTTATCCTTATTGAACCTCATCAGATTTCTTTTGGCCCAATCCTCCAATTTGTCTAGGTCCTTCTGTATCCTATCCCTCCCCTCCAGCGTATCTACCACTCCTCCCAGTTTAGTATCATCCGCTTTTGTGTGTTCCTTGCTGGGTTTCCTAACTGGTATCACCAATGCTTGTTTCCATTCAGCTGGCAGCAGTTCTTTATGCCATAGATCACTCTGTGACCACAGTGGACTCCTATGCCTTCTGAGAAGTGTTGAAGCATTTATTACTGGTAGTCTCTTTACCTGGAGCTGTATTTTTCCTTTTCCTAACAGCTGCAATAAGCTCCTGCATACTACAATTTTTGTTTAACACATCATCACATTCTCTCCAGCCATTCAACAGTTCATTGTTTTCCTCAATAAACCTTCTTTTTCCCCTCACAAAACTCATTACTTGATTCATATGACTACTGACCTTTTGATTCTTTTGCTATAATGTCTGCCTTTCCCATGCTGGAGACCTCAATTTTATTGCTTACATAAAGCCCCGGTTTACATTTCCTTTTACTTCAAATTCCATTCGTTCTTTGAATTTGCTTATATATTTCTGAACGCTTTGAATTTTTGTTCCATTTCCCACAATTTATCCAACTTTCTGTTTTTGTCATTTGAATAATCCTTTGTGCCACCGCCTTACATCTTTTATAATTTATTAAGTCTTTACTATTCATGTGTGTTTTACTTACTTGTATGTCTTATTTCTTTCCCTGATCGATAATTTGCAATCCTCATTCCACTAGGGAATCCATGAACATGAGGGGGAAAGGAGTTCAGGAGAGCTGGCTGTATTTTAAAGAATCCTTATTGAGGTTACAGGGACAAACCATCCCGATGTGTAGAAAGAATAGTAAACATGGCAGGTGACCAGCTTGGCTTCACAGTGAAATCCTTGCTGATCTTAAACACAAAAAAGAAGCTTACAAGAAGTGGAAGATTATAAAAATATTGTTCAGGCATGAAAGAGTGAAATCAGGAAGGCCACATCACACCTGGAGTTGCAGCTAGCAAGAGATGTTAAGAGTAACAAGAAGGGTTTCTTCAGGTATGTTAGCAACAAGAAGAAAGTCAAGGAAAGTGTGGGCCCCTTACTGAATGAGGGAGGCAACCTAGTGACAGAGGATGTGGAAAAAGCTAATGTACTCTTGCTTTTTTTGCGTCTGTCTTCACGAACAAGGTCAGCTCCCAGACTACTGCACTGGGCAGCACAGCATGGGGAGGAGGTGACCAGCCCTCTGTGGAGAAAGAAGTGGTTTGGGACTATTTAGAAAAGCTGGACAAGCACAAATCCATGGGGCCGGATGCGCTGCATCCGAGAGTGCTAAAGGAGTTGGCGGATGTGATTGCAGAGCCATTGGCCGTTATCTTTGAAAACTCATGGCGATCGGGGGAGGTCCCAGATGATTGGAAAAAGGCTCATGTAGTGCCCATCGTTAAAAAAGGGAAGAAGGAGGATCCTGGGAACTACAGGCCAGTCAGCCTCACCTCAGTCCCTGGAAAAATCATAGAGCAGGTCATCAAGGAATCAATTCTGAAGCACTTAGAGGAGAGGAAAGTGATCAGGAACAGTCAGCATGGATTCACCAAGGGCAAGTCATGTCTGACTAATCTAATTGCTTTCTATGACAAGATAACTGGCTCTGTGGGTGAGGGGAAAGCAGTGGACGTGTTGTTCCTTAACTTTAGCAAAGCTTTTGACACGGTCTCCCACAGTATTCTTGCCAGCAAGTTAAAGAAGTATGGGCTGGATGAATGGACTAGAAGGTGGATAGAAAGCTGGCTAGATTGTCGGGCTCAACGGGTAGTGATCAATGGCTCCATGTCTAGTTGGCAGCCGGTATCAAGTGGAGTGCCCCAAGGGTCAGTCCTCGGGCCGGTTTTGTTCAATATCTTCATAAATGATCTGGAGGATGGTGTGGATTGCACCCTCAGCAGGTTTGCAGATGACACTAAACTGGGAGGACAAATAGATATGCTGGAGGGTAGGGATAGGATACAGAGGGACCCAGACAAATTAGAAGACTGGGCCAAAAGAAATCTGATGAGGTTCAACAAGGATAAGTGCAGAGTCCTGCACTTAGGACGGAAGAATCCCATGCACCGCTACAGACTAGGGACCGAATGGCTAGGCAGCAGTTCTGTAGAAAAGGACATAGGGGTTACAGTGGACGAGAAGCTGGATATAAGTCAACAGTGTGCCCTTGTTGCCAAGAAGGCAATGGCATTTTGGGGTGTATAAGTAGGGGCACTGCCAGCAGATCGAGGGACGTGATTGTTCCCCTCTATTCGACATTGGTGAGGCCTCATCTGGAGTACTGTGTCCAGTTTTGGGCCCCACACTACAAGAAGGATGTGGAAAAATTGGAAGAGTCCAGCGGAGGACAACAAAAATGATTAGAGGACTGGAACACGTGATTTATGAGGAGAGGCTGAGGGAACTGGGGATGTTTAGTCTGCGGAAGAGAAGAATGAGGGGGGATTTGATAGCTGCTTTCAACTACCTGAAAGGGGGTTCCAAAGAGAATGGCTCTAGACTGTTCTCAGTGGTAGCTGATGACAGAACGAGGAGTAATGGTCTCAAGTTGCAGTGGGGGAGGTTTAGGTTGGATATTAGGAAAAACTTTTTCTCTAGGAGAGTGGTGAAGCACTGGAATGCGTTACCTAGGGAGGTGGTGGAATCTCCTTCCTTATATATTTTTAAGGTCAGGCTTGACAAAGCCCTGGCTGGGATGATTTAGTTGTGGATTGGTCCTGCTTTGAGCAGGGGGTTGGACTAGATGACCTCCTGATGTCCCTTCCAACCTTGATCTTCTATGATTCTATGATCCCAACCAGTCCCTCTCCTCCAGTTCACCAGTAATTCCAGTCCTCTCCTTACTACCAGTTAACTTTGTATTACTTGGATCCTTAGCAATTAACTTTGACCTGAGTGGTCCTCAACCCTGCTGATGTTTCTAGTTTAATTAGGTAGGGAGGGGAGTTGAGGGGAGGGCTAGCACAGTGGTTTGAGCATTGGCCTGCTAAACCCAGGGTTGTGCGTTCAATCTTTGAGGGGCCATTTAGGGATCTGTGGTAAAAACTGGGGATTGGTCCCACTTTGAGCAGAGGGGATTGGACTAGATGACCTCCTAAGGTCCCTTCCAACCCTGATATTCTATGAAGAGGAAGTTCTGGTTGAACTGCCAAGGTGAAAGAAGATCTGAAAAACTGGACCACTTCTCTGATTGGATAGTGTTAGGTTCTCATATTGTCAGCCAGGAGCTCACTTTTGACCTTGCTGGTTTGGGTAACTGCATTAGACCACTGACTAATCTTATTGCTACTTTTATACAACTTGCACTTTTTGGCAACCTGACGCTACAATATCCAGAAATGCTCATTCCCACTGTTCCACAAGAGGATAATTCCTTCACCCCAGTAAACAGCAGACATCTCTATTGTGGCATAAGGAATTCTCAGCATTTACACGCTTATCAGATTTACTCTAACATACATGAATGCATCTTAGTGACTTCCAGATGGAACTAAACAGCAACAAGGGAGTCTGAGAGGGAGTTTGTGGGAGGGCGACGTAACAGAGTGGCTACGGTTAGGAAGGGCCACATGGCCAGTGCCCACGCTGCTCCTGTCTCCTCCACTTGCGCCGGCGTCCAGACAGCGAACTGAACCATGGAGGCCTCCCCCCAGATCCTGGCGTGGACTTGCAGAGACCGTGGCGGGCGTTTACCACTCTCAGAAAGCCAGGCTGGGGGGACCGTCCAGTGCGAAAGGGGCCTGCTGGTGGAATCTCTCAGGAAGCAGGGGGCAGAGCTACAGGAGGAGATGGCTAGGCTGAGGAGCATCCATCCCCATGAGGAAGTCCTCGAGAGTATTCACATGGAGACATCCATGGCTGAGGACGCTATCCAGCTAGAGATAACTGCTGCCACACCACTGTGGAGGAGGATATGGCTCTGTCACAGGGAGGACACTCGTTGCTGGTGACTTCCGGCAGCAGGCCGTGCTCCATCCCTATTCCCAACCCACTCACCATGGTGATGGAAAACCGATATGCTGCCCTGGCAACGAGTGATGAGGAATCACCCCCAAAGGTGGAGGGGGAGAAGCCATGTACCCCCAAGGCTGGGAGGATCTCAGCCGCCACTCCCAGGAGGAAACGAAGGGTAGTGGTGGTTGGAGACTCTCTTCCGAAGGGGACGGAGGCATCCATCTGTCGCCTTGACATGGTGTGATGAAGCAGGGAGTGGGGAGGATTGACCTGGGGATGTGGCAGGGGAGTTTTACTGGGACGGTCTGCATTGGGATGGGATAGCAGGGGGTGGCTTCACCGGAGGGACAATACCTCAGCCTGTCACCTGAGCCCAGAAGGGGGGTTGGGGCCAGGTGACAGGCTCAGGTATCATCCCTCCAGTGAAGCCACCCCCTGCTATCCCATCCCCAATGCAGACCGTCCCAATAAACTCCCCTGCCACATCCCCAGGTCAATCCTCCCCACTCCGTCACACATGGCATCCTGGGAGGTATGCTGCCTGCCAGGCGCCCGTATCAGAGATGTTACAGAGGGATTGTCGAGGATCATCCGGCCCTCTGACTATGACCCCATGCTACTCATCCCTGTGGGCACTAATGATACTGCGAGGTATGACCCTCAGCAGATCAGAAGTGACTACAGGGCTCTGGGAGTAAGGGTGAGGGAGTTGGGAGTGCAGGTGCTGTTCTCTTTGATCCTTCAGTCAAGGGTAGGGGCCCAGGCAGAGACAGATGCAGCCTGGCATTCACCTCCAGGCTGTGAGGATGGTGTCGCCAGGAGGGCTTCGGCTTCCTTGACCATGGGATGCTGTTCCAGGAAGAAGGATTGCTAAGCAGAGATGGGGTCCACCTATTGAGGAAGGGGAAGAGTATATTTGGATACAGACTGGCTTACCTAGTGAGGAGGGCTTTAAAGGGGGCAGGTGACCAAAGCCCACAGGTAAGTAAAAAACATGGAGACCTGGGAGAAGGGTCAGAATTTGGGGGGAGCATGGGCTGTTTTAGCAGGGATAAAGGAGAGACAAGACAGAAGTGGCGGAGGGGGGGGGAAATCAAATCGGTATCTTAGATGTCTATATACTAATGTGAGAAGTATGGGGAATAAGCAGGAAGAACTCAAAATGCTAGTAAATAAACACAACTATGACCTAGTTGGCATGACAGAGACCTAGTGGAATAATACGCATGACTGGAATATTGGTAGAGAAGGGTACAGCTTGCTGAGGAAAGACAGGCAGGGGAAAAAGGGAGGAGGTGTTGCCTTTGGTATTAAAAACGTACACACCTGGACTGAGGTTGAGATGGGAGCAGGAGACAAACTTGCTGAGAGGCTCTGGGTAAGGACAGGAGGGGCACAAACCAAGGGTGATGTCATGGTCGGGGTCTACTACAGACCCGCTAGCCAGGAAGAAGAGGTGGATGTGGCTTTTTTTAAACAACTAACAAAATCCTCTGAAGCCCGGGACTGGGTGGTGATGGGGGACTTCAACACCCAGACACCTGCTGGGAAAACAACACAGCGGGGCACAGATTCTCCAACAAGTTCTTGGAATGTGTTGGAGACAATTTTTTATTTCAGAAGGTGGAGACAGCTCTAGGGGAGAGGCTGTTCTAGGTTTGATTTTAACAAATAGGGAGGAACTGGTTGAGAGTTTGAAAGTGGAAGGCAGCTTGGGCAAAAGTGATCATGAAATAGTAGAATTCATGATTCTAAGGAATGGTAGGAGGAAGAACAGCACAATAAAGACAATAGATTTCAAGAAGGCAGACTTTAGCAAACGCAAGTAGTTAGTAAGTAAAATCCCGGGGGAAGCAAGCCCTGGGGGACTAACATGAAGGGGAAAGGAGTCCAGGAGAGCTGGCTGTATTTCAAGGAATCCCTGTTGAGGTTACAGGGACAAACCATCCCGATGTGTCGAAAGAACAGTAAATATGGCAGGCAACCAGCTTGGCTTAACGGTGAAATCCTAGCGGATCTTAAGCATAAAAAAGAAGCTTACAAGAAGTGGAAGGTTGGACATATGACCAGGGAAGAGTATAAAAAT
This sequence comes from Lepidochelys olivacea, assembly GCF_965140295.1. Lineage (NCBI taxonomy): Eukaryota > Metazoa > Chordata > Testudines > Cheloniidae > Lepidochelys > Lepidochelys olivacea. Next base: position 126,043,882 of record NC_140417.1, on the reverse strand, counting down.
ATTGCTCGGGCATGTAGGAATGTTATCAGGAGGGCCAAATCGCACCTGGAGCTGCAGCTAGTGAGAGATGTTAAGAGTAACATGAAGGGTTTCTTCAGGTATGTTGGCAACAAGAAGAAAGCCAAGGAAAGTGTGGGCCCCTTAATGAATGAGGGAGGCAACCTAGTGACGGAGGATGTGGAAAAAGCTAATGTACTCAATGATTGTTTTGCCTCTGTCTTTACGAACAAGGTCAGCTCCCAGACTGCTGTGCTGGGCATCACACCATGGGGAATAGATGGCCAGCCCTCTGTGGAGAAAGAGGTGGTTAGGGACTATTTAGAAAAACTGGACGTGCACAAGTCCATGGGGCCGGATGAGTTGCATCCGAGAGTGCTAAAGGAACTGGCGGCTGTGATTGCAGAGCCATTGGCCATTATCTTTGAAAACTCGTGGCGAACGGGGGAAGTCCCGGATGACTGGAAAAAGGCTAATGTAGTGCCAATCTTTAAAAAAGGGAAGAAGGAGGATCCTGGGAACTACAGGCCAGTCAGCCTCACTTCAGTCTCCGGAAAAATCATGGAGCAGGTCCTCAAAGAATCAATCCTGAAGCACTTACATGAGAGGAAAGTGATCAGGAACAGTCAGCATGGATTCACCAAGGGAAGGTCATGCCTGACTAATCTAATCGCCTTTTACGATGAGATTACTGGTTCTGTGGATGAAGGGAAAGCAGTGGATGCATTGTATCTTGACTTTAGCAAAGCTTTTGACACGGTCTCCCACAGTATTCTTGTCAGCAAGTTAAGGAAGTATGGGCTGGATGAATGCACCATAAGGTGGGTAGAAAGTTGGCTAGATTGTCGGGCTCAACGGGTAGTGATCAATGGCTCCATGTCTAGTTGGCAGCCGGTGTCAAGTGGAGTGCCCCAGGGGTCGGTCCTGGGGCCGGTTTTGTTCAATATCTTCATAAATGATCTGGAGGATGGTGTGGATTGCACTCTCAGCAAATTTGCGGATGATACTAAACTGGGAGGAGTGGTAGATACGCTGGAGGGGAGGGATAGGATACAGAGGGACCTAGACAAATTGGAGGATTGGGCCAAAAGAAATCTGATGAGGTTCAATAAGGATAAGTGCAGGGTCCTGCACTTAGGACGGAAGAACCCAATGCACAGCTACAGACTAGGGACCGAATGGCTAGGCAGCAGTTCTGCGGAAAAGGACCTAGGGGTGACAGTGGACGAGAAGCTGGATATGAGCCAGCAGTGTGCCCTTGTTGCCAAGAAGGCCAATGGCATTTTGGGACGTATATGTAGGGGCACTGCCAGCAGATCGAGGGACGTGATCGTCCCCCTCTATTCGACATTGGTGAGGCCTCATCTGGAGTACTGTGTCCAGTTTTGGGCCCCACACTACAAGAAGGATGTGGATAAATTGGAGAGAGTCTAGCGAAGGGCAACAAAAATGATTAGGGGTCTGGAACACATGAGTTATGAGGAGAGGCTGACGGAACTGGGATTGTTTAGTCTGCAGAAGAGAAGAATGAGGGGGGATTTGATAGCTGCTTTCAACTACCTGAGAGGTAGTTCCAGAGAGGATGGTTCTAGACTATTCTCAGTGGTGGAAGAGGACAGGACAAGGAGTAATGGTCTCAAGTTGCAGTGGGGGAGGTTCAGGTTGGATATTAGGAAAAACTTTTTCACTAGGAGAGTGGTGAAACACTGGAATGCGTTGCCTAGGGAGGTGGTGGAATCTCCTTCCTTAGACGTTTTTAAGATCAGGCTTGACAAAGCCCTGGCCGGGATGATTTAATTGGGTATGGGTCCTGCTTTTGAGCAGGGGGTTGGACTAGATGACCTCCTGAGATCCCTTCCAACCCTGATATTCTATGATTCTAAGGGGAAAAACAATAGCTGGCAGTTTTTCAAAGAGACATTATTAAGGGCACAAGAGCAAACTATCCCACTTCGTAGGAAAGACAGGAAGTCTGGCCAGAGACCACCCTGGTTTAGATCTTCAACGATCTAAAACTCAAAAAAGAGTCCTACAAAAAGTGGAAACTCGATCAAATTACAAAGGATGAATATAAACAAATAACACAAGTATGTAGGGACAAAATTAGAAAGGCCAAGGCACAAAATGAGATCAAACTAGCTGGTGACATAAAAGGTTACAAGAAAACATCCTACGAATACATTAGAAGCAAGAGGAAGATCAAGGACAGGGTAGGCCCGTTAATGATGGGGGGGGGGGAGATAATAACAGAAATTGTGGAAATGGCAGAGGTGCTTAATGACTTCTTTGTTTTGGTATTCACCAAGAAGGTTGGTGGTGATTGGACGTCTAACATAGTGAATTCCAGTGAAAATGAGGTAGGATCAGAGGCTAAAATAGGGAAAGAACAAGTTAAAAATTACTTAGACAAATTAGATGTCTTCAAGTCACCAGGGCCTGATGAAATGCATCCTAGAATACTCAAGTTGCTGACTGAGGAGATATCTGAGCCATTAGCGATTATCTTTGACAAGTCATGGAAGATGGGAGAGGTTCCAGAAGACTGGAAAGGAGAAAATATAGTGCACATCTATAACAAGGGAAATAAGGACAACCCAGGGAATTACAGACCAGTCAGCTTAACTTCTGTACCCGGAAAGATAACGGAGCAAATAATTAAGAAATCAATTTGGAAACATCTAGAAGATAATAAGGTGATAAATAATAGTCAGCATGGATTTGTCAAGAACAAATCATGTCAAACTAACCTGATAGATTTCTTTGACAGGGTAACAAGCCTTGTGGATAGGGGGGAAGCGGTAGACATGGTATATCTTGACTTTAGTAAAGCTTTTGATACTGTCTCGTATGACCTCATAAACAAACGAGGGAAATGCAACCTAGATGGAGCTACTATAAGGTGGGTGCATAACTGGTTGGAAAATTGCTCCCAGATAATAGTTATCCGTGATTCGCATTCATGCTGGAAGGGCATAATGAGTGGGGTCCCACAGGGATCGGTTCTGGGTCCAGTTCTGTTCAATATCTTCATCAATAGAGAGTACACTTATAAAGTTTGTGGATGATACTAAGCTGCGAGAGATTGCAAGTGCTTTGGAGGATAGGATTAAAATTAAAAATGATCTGGACAAACTGGAGAAATGGTCTGAAGTAAATAGGATGAAATTCAGTAAGGACAAATGCAAAGTACTCCACTTAGGAAGGAACAATCAGTTGTACACATACAAAATGGGAAATGACGGCCTAGGAAGGAGTACTGTGGAAAGAGATCTGGGGGTCATAGTGGACCACAAGTTAAAGATGAGTTAATAATGTACCACTATTGCAAAAAAAGCAAACGTCATTCTGGGATGTATAGCAGGAGTGTTATAAGCAAGAAACGAGAAGTAATTCTTCCCCTCTACTCCGCCCTGATTAGGCCTCAACTGGAGTACTGTGTTCAGTTCTGGGTGCCACATTTCAGGAAAGATGTGGACAAATTGGAGAAAGTCCAGAGAAGAGCAACAAAAATGATTAAAGGTCTAGAAAACATGACCTATGAGGGAAGATTGAAAAAACTGGGTTTGTTTAGTCTGGAGAAAAGAAGACTGAGAGGGGACATGAGAACAGTTTTCAGGTACATAAAAGGTTGTTACAAGGAGGAGGGAGAAGAATAGTTGTTCCTGACCTCTGAGGATAGGACAAGAAGCAATGGGCTTAAATTGCAGCAAGGGAGGTTTAGGTTGGACATTAGGAAAAACTTCCTAATTGTCAGGGTGGTGAAGCACTGGAATAAATTGCCTAGGGAGGCTGTGGAATTTCCATCATTGGGGATTTTTTAAGAGCATGTTGGACAAACACCTGTCAGGGATGGTCTAGATAATACTTAGTCCTGCCATGAGTGCAGGGGACTGGACTAGATGAACTCTTGAGGTCCCTTCCAGTCCTATGATTCTATGAGCACACCTGGAAATTAAAGAAGCCAAACTTTCCATTAATTCCCACCAAGAGGGTGATAATTTGGATGCTTTGTCAAGCAGAATCCATCCAGCTGTGATTCCAGAGAGAGGAAACAATTATGTGTGCAAGCCTCTGAGCCCAGTGTGTGGATAAAATGCTGTACTATTGGGATAACTGCAGCATGTCCTATTGCTCATCATCTGAGGTGGAGAAGAAATGCTTCCCTCTATGGTCACATTGACAGGAAAATGGTATTGGGGAATAGCTTTCTCCTGCACAGCCTTCAGCAAGGACCTCATGAGCAACTCTCTCATGATCAGTTTCCTCTGACTGCAAGGAGGCCTCAGGCACTGATGGAGCCTGGTCATTCCCAGCTTCCAACTTTATTTATGGAATGCAACATGTCATCACTGTAGACATTTCCTAAAGAGCAGGATCCACCCGCTGCAGTACAAAGCCCATGAGCTAGATGTGTGGGACTACTGCATAGCAGAGAATCTGACAGTTCTAACTAGGGAGGAAACAAAAGCCTAGGAATATTGCTGGAAGAGCAAACCTGCTGCACAACAGTTCCTAGCCTCTTTAAAGCTGCAGGCAGCCTCTGCCATGATCAATAATGTCAGAATTTCAGCAGAAGGTACAGCTTGTGGTAAGTCATCTTACAAACACTCATGTAAACTTCTACACAGCACCAGTTCTGTTTTGTTCCTTTCCCCCCTTCTTGCTGCCAAGCTCAACTTTCACCTAGGCAAAGAGGGTTCCAATGTACTGTAGTTATCCTCAGTAGCAGAGCACAGTCATGAACTCTGCTATGCAACAAACAGAACACATGAGCACCATAGTGCATATGCATCCTGTGTTATCCTAATGCAATCACAGAACCATAGACACATAGAGCGGGAAAGGTCATCTAGTTCAGCCCCCTGTGTGGAGGCAGGGCCAAATAGTAGCCAAGAGTAGCAGCACCCTGCAGCCCTCTGATTGGCCAAGTTCCCCTACTTAACCCCAGGGGGTTGCCCCAAGAAGTTGTCTGATCAATCCCACAGACTTTGACTGCACTTTGATCCCACAGGTTTGCCTCTTCTCCTGGTCTCTGATTCCAGCCTGACCCTGATTCTTGTTTATGGGACCTGGCCTTGTGATTCCTCCCACTCCTGTCCCTGGCGGGCAGACCTCAGCCCAGCTGTGACCACTAGGCCATGCCACCTACACCCCAGTCCCTTATGACAGAGCTCTTCCTCTGGTCTGGGAAAGGAAATCGGTGTCACAGCTTAACACAAGATCAAACAGATAGGTTACCCTCAGTAGCTCACACACATTCTACTGGACCATTCAAGGGGAAGTGGCTCATTAACACTTCCTAGGCAAAAAGAAAAGGAGAACTTGCGGCACCTTAGAGACTAACCAATTTATTTGAGGATAAGCTTTCATGAGCTACAGCTCACCTCATCAGATGCATCACTACATTCCTAGGCAGTCACTTCCTATTTTGTATTTGTGCAACTGATTATTCCTTCCTTGCATTTGTCCTTATTGAATTTCATCCTATTTATTTCAGATCATTTCTCCAGTTTGTCAAGGTCATTTTGAATTCTAATCCTGTCCTCCAAAAGCACTTGCAACAGCTCCCAGCTTGGTACGGTCCACAAACTTTATATGTGTACTCTCTCTGCCGTTATCCAAATCATTTATGAAGATACTGAAAGATCCCTGAGGGACTCCACTTAATATGCCCTTCCAGCTTGATTGTAAACCATTGATAACTGCTCCCTGAGTATGGTTTTCCATAACTTTACAGTAGATTTGTCTAGGCTAAATTTCTCTAGTTTGTTTATAGTTAAAGATTTTCCTAATATCTAACCTAAATCTCTCTTGTGCAGATTGAGCCCCTTACTTCTTGACCTTCAGTGGACATGGAAGACAATTGATCCCTGTCCTCTTTAAAACAGCTTTTAACAGATTCAAAGACGGTTCTCAGGTGTCCCCCCCGCTCCGGCTATGGCTACACTACAAGGCTTTTAGGGGCACAGCTGTGCCGCTAAAAGGCACGTAGTGTAGCTGGTGTTTGTCGGCAGGAAAGAGCTCTCCTGCTGACAAAGCGCTGTTCACACTGGCGCTTTTCATCGGTAAAACTTTTTGTTGTTTGGGTGGGTGTTGTTTTTTTTAATACCCCTGAATGACAAACATTTTGCCGATGAATTGCCAGTGTAGACAAAGCCTCAGTCTCCTTTTCTCAAGACTAAACACTCCTGATTTTTTTAACCTTTCCTCATAGGTCAGGATTTCTAAACTTTCTATCAATTTTATTACTCTTTTCTGGACTCCCTCCAATTTATCCACATTTTTCCTCAAGTGTGGTACCCCAGAATTGGACATGGTACTCCAGTTGAGGCCGCTTCAGTGCCAACCAGAGTAGAACAATGACCTGTATCTTACATACAACACTTCTGTAAAGACACCCCTGAATGATATGTTGGGGGTTGTTTTTTTTTGCAATTGCATCACATTGTTGGCTTGTATTCAATTTGTGATCCACTATAACACCCAGATTTCATCTGTAGTACCATCTAGCCAGTTATTTCCAATTTTGTAGTTGTGCATTTGATTTTTCCTTCCAAAGTTAAGTACTTTGTTCTAGTCTTTATTGAATTTCATCTTATTGATTTCACATCAATTCTCCTATATGTCAAGGTAGCTTTGAATTATAACCCTGTCCTGCAAAGTGTCTGTGACCCTGTGACGAAGTGGGACTGTTCTTAATGTTTTCTCTGAATATTGTGGGGGTGCCTCAGTTTCCCCTATGCAGTTCTTAAGTCTCTAGTTGGTGGGATAAGGTCATTGCAGAGCCCTAGAGGGCAGGTGTGTGCAGGGCTCTGGACACAGAGAATGGCCGACACCCTGTTTCCTGGCAACTGATGGCCTGGCCCTTCCCCCCCTGCAAGGTGAGAGCTAAAGGGTTGGAGAACAAAGGAATCAGGTGACCTCCTGGCCTGGGAAAGGGACAAAGCCCAGAGGAGGAGGGGCTGGAGAGTTTTTCAGTTTCGGGCTGGGTGGTCGACCGCAGGGAATCCCAAGGCTGGGGTCTAAGCTTCCTGCCCCCCAGAAGGACTTGACTGAGGGGTCCTGGTTGTACCCATAAGCTCGATTTTAGACTGTGTTGCTATTGTCCAATAAACCTTCCGTTTTACTGGCTGGCGGAGAGTCACGGTGAATCTCAGGAAGGGGGGTGCAGGGCCCGGACTCCCCCACACTTTGTTACAACTGGTGGCAGCAGTGGGATCTACTGCACCCCATGGATGGAGCTTCCTGCAGTAAGTGACTGGGGAGCAGTAAAACAAAGGGGGATGGATGAGGACCAGGCGTGCTGAAGGCTCAGAGAGGAGCGGTTTCGGGGGGTCGGTTAACCCCTGGGAGTGTGTGACGAGAGAAGGACTTTTGCAGTAACAGGGTCCCCTGGGGGATTGCAGCGAGCGGTCCCAGGGGCGGAGGAGTCTGCAGCTCAACCCTGGCAAAGAGGTGGTGACCTCGAGAAGGGCTGGCACACGAGGGATTCTCCCTGGAAACCGTGGGGAGCGGCGAGCACACAGGCCTATGAGTGGCCAGCAAGGAGATGTATAGCAAGCACCTTAAGAGCGACCTGACGGAGCTGTGCAAGCAGAGGGGGCTGCGCATTGGGAGGCTCACCAAAGAACAGCTGATTGCCCAGCTGGACGAGGGAGATCGCTGGAACGAACTGATCCCTGTCTCTGAGGGAAGCAGCCTGGCAGATGCAGCGCGGGCACCGGTGTCTGTCCCAGAGGGGAGCGATCAGGCGGCTGCTGAGGGCTTCCCGAGACCTTTCCTACCTGTGCCTAGGGGAAGGGCCGGGAGGAGCCCAGCGAATACTGAGGGCATTGTGACCCCCGTGGCCAGCAGGGGATCCTCCTGGCAGAGCTCCCCATCGCTGGATCTGAGACAGCTGCAATGGGAGAAGGAGCTAAAACTGAGAGAGTTGGAGCTCAGGCAGCGGGAACGGCAGGAGGAGCAGGAAGAGCGGGAAAAGCAGCATCAGGAGTGGGAAAAGCAGTGTCAGCATGAACTGGAGGAGAAGGAGAAAACACTAAGAACAGTCCCACTTCGTCACAGACCCTTCCCAGTCTAGTGCTATCCTCAAAATTTTATAAGCAAACTCTCCACTTCCTTATCAGTCATTAATGAAAATACTGAATAGTACCAGACCTAGGACTGACCCCTAACATCTATTACATTTTCATCTAGATCTGGTGTGCAGGAAGGAGGTGGGATGGGTTGGGACAGGTGGTATAGGCTAATTTACTCACTTTGCTGAAACACCCCACTGGATGGCATTGCAAACATTACTCTATCAGGTGCTTACAACACAACTTTGACTCAAAAAAAAAAAAATCAAAACCCAACAACCTATCCTTAAAGTTATGTGCCTACTTGAAAAACCAGTAAAACTCAAGCTTATTGCAACTGAAAAAGAACAGACTGATGTTTCTACTGTTTTGTTTTGTTTTAGGGCTGTCGATTAATCGCAGTTAACTCACGCGATTAACTCAAAAAAATTAATCGCGAATAAAAAAATTAATCACAATTAATCACACTTTTAAACAATAAAATACCAATTGAAATTATTAAACATTTGTGGATGTTTTTCTACATTTTCAAATATACTGATTTCTATTACAACACAGAATACAAAGTGTACAGTGCTCACTTTATATTATTTTTTATTACAAATATTTTCACTGTAAATATAAAAAAATGTATTTTTCAATTTACCTCATACAAGTACTGTAGTGCAATCTCTTTACCATGAAAGTGTAACTTACAAATGTAGATTTTTTTTGTTACATAACTGCACTCAAAAACAAAACAATGTAAAACTTTAGCGCCTACAAGTCCACTCAGTCCTACTTCTTGTTCAGCCAATTGCTCAGACAAGTTTGTTTACATTTCCAGGAGATAATGCTGCCCGCTTCTTATTTACATCATCTGAAAGTGAGAACAGGTGTTCACATGGCACTTTTGTAGCCGGTGTTATAAGGTATTCACGTGCCAGATATGCGAAACATTTGTATGCCCCTTTACGCTTCAGCCACCATTCCAGAGGACATGCATCCATGCTGATGATGCGCGTTAAAAAAATAATGTGTTAATTAAATTTGTGACTGAACTCCTTTTTGATCTGTTTTGCCCGCCTTCTGCCATATATTTCATGTTACGGCAGTCTCGGATGATGACCCAGCACATATTGAGCATTTCACGAACACTTTCCCTGCAGATTTCACAAAAGGCAAAGAAGGTACCAATGTCAGATTTCTAAAAATAGCTACAGCACTGGACCCAAGGTTTAAGAATCTGAAGTGCTGTCCAAAATCTGAGAGGGCCGAGGTGTTTTCAGAAGTCTGAAAAGAGCCACACTCAGATGCGGAAACTACAGAACCCGAACCACCAGAAAAAAAAATCAACCTTCTGCTGGTGGCATCTGACTCAGATGATGAAAACGAACATGCATCGGTCCACACTGCTTTGGATCGTTATCGAGCAGAACCTGTCATCAGCATGGAAGCATGTCCTCTGGAATGGTGGTTGAAGCATGAAGGGGCATAAGAACGTTTAGCACATCTGGCACGTGTGAATACCTTGTAACACCGGCTACAAAAATGCCATGCAAACTCCTGTTCTCACTTTCAGGTGACATTGCAAACAAGAAGTGGGCCCCACTATCTCCTGCAAATTGTAACCAAACTTATTTGTCTGAGCGATTGGCTCAAGTAGGACTGAGTGGACCTGTAGGCGCTAAAGTTTTACATTGTTCTATTTTTGAATGCAGAATTCTACCTTTGTAAGTTCAACTTTCATGATACAGAGATTGCCCTACAGTGCTTGTATGAGGTGAATTGAAAAATACTATTTTTTTCACAGTACAAATATTTGTAATAAAAAATATCAAGTGAGCACTGTACGCTTTATATTCTGCGTTGTCATTGAAATCAATATATTTGAAAAAGTAGAAAACTCAAAAGGTATTAAATCGTATTCTATTATTCTTTAAAAGCATGATAATCGCATGATTAATTGCGATTTTTTTTATTCACACGATTAGTTGTGATTATTGTTGTAATCACTGGACAGCCCTCCTTTGCTTATGTTGTTCATTTGACAGCAGTTTTAGTCAGTTTTCACCAGCAAGAAGGGACAAAAGTAACTTTAAAACCCCCAAACAAGGTTGGAGCCTCAGGCACCTCACCTCCAGCCACTCTGTTAAATTGATTCAAAGCACCAGCCTTTGAACACCCCCCGTGCATGTTAACTAACCCTCCCGCACCCGGCCCTGGGGCTAAGTGTCTGTCCCCATTCCACAGACCAGCAGCGACCGTCCCAAATGAGTGGCACGGCCAGGATTGAGCCCTGGCCCCCTCTCCGCGCACTCCCTGCCGCTGTCACTCAGCTCGGGGGAAAGAACCGATGCCGGTTAATTGCCAGGGCGGCTGGCAGATCTCAGCCGCTGCCGCTCGCTCAGCCCAGCTCCACGCCCGCTTGCTGCCTGCCTCACCCCGCCCAGCCTGCGCGCAGAGGGGCCAATGCTGAGCAGCTCCGTGCGGAAAGCACCAGCCGCCCGAGTCCGCCGCTCCCCGGGGCGGGTGTGTGAACTGTGCCCGCCTGAGCCGCAGGGGCGGCTCGTTCCGGCGCTGCGCCCCCTCAGCGCTTCGCAATGAGGTTCGGGGTCAAAAGCACCCGGGCAGCCGGACCCCGCCCCGGGCCCGTATAGGGCGCCCGAGCGGAGTCCCCGCAGGCTGCAGGAGCTGCTGCGTGCCGCCGTGAGCCAGACACCCCCCGCCACCGAGAGCTGCGGGCAGCCAGCGGGCACACGCCGGGGCCAAGCAGGGCGCAAAGGGCCCAGGAGCCCCCTTCCCGCCCAGCTCCCGGGCAGCCTATCCGGGCATCCCAGCCCCGTTCCCGCAGGGCCCCCGCTCCTTGCCCGGACCCCCTGAGCTCAGCCCGCCGGGAGAAGCTGCCCCGCACGCACGGGCCTGGGGGAGCAGGAGGCTGTCGGGGAGGCGCAAGCTGGCACGGGGTGCGCCAGAGGCAGCCCGGCCACGGGCATGCAAAGGGAAGGCGGTGGCTGCCGTGGGTGTACGGCCGGGTGGAGGCAGGGACAGGGAGATACCGAGCCCCGCAGGAGGGTGCATGGACCCGGAGCGCACGGGCGGGGCTGGCCGGCGGGAGCGGAGCCTGGGGGTGCGTGGCCGGAGGACAGAACCGGGGGTGCCGGCGCCCTCACCCTTCTTGAACTCCTCCAGCAGCGTGTCCAGGCGGCTGTCGCTGAAGACCCAGTGCAGCGGCCGGCGGTAGAAGCGGGTGACGGTCTGCAGCGGGGTGCAGTCGTCCGGGTCCACGAAGGCCAGGTCTTTGACGAAGAGCAGGTCCACGATGTTGTCCCGCCGGTCGCCCTCGTAGACCGGGATGCGGGTGTAGCCGGAGCGCAGGATCTCGGAGACGGTGGCGAAGTCCAGCGCGGCGTCGGAGCGCAGCATAAAGCAGTCGGCCAGCGGGGTGAGCACGTCCTCCACCACCTTGGTGCGCAGCTCCAGCGCGCCCTGCACCATGGCCAGCTCCTCCCGCACCAGGTCGCTGTGCGGGTCGGCGGCGCGCAGCGTCCCCAGCAGGCGCTCGCGCGTGGAGAAGGTGCTGAGCTCCTGGCGCAGCGCCCAGTCCAGCAGGCGGCTCAGCGGGTAGCAGAGGGGGAAGGCGGCGGCCATCAGCAGGCGGGTGAGGCAGAGCGTGTGCGAGGCGATGGCCAGCCCGTGCCGGGAGCACACCGAGTAGGGCAGTACCTCGCCGCCCAGGAACACGGCCCCGGTGCAGAGCAGCACGGGCAGCCAGGGGACGCCCTGCACGCAGCCGGCCAGCGCCGGGCCCTGGCCGGGCAGGGATGCGCACAGCCAGCCGGCCAGCGCCGCGTTGGCCCCGGCCTGGCCTAGCAGCAGGGTGCAGAGCAGGTAGGTGCCGCCGTGGCCCCGCACGGCCTGGACGCGGCCAGCCTGCTCCTGCTCCGCCGCCGAGCCGCTGTTGCGCAGCACGCGGAGCTCCAGCGGGTCCAGCGCCAGCAGCGCCAGGCGCAGGCCGCTGAACAGCGCCGACAGCCCCAGCAGCAGCAGCGCCCCCAGGGCCCGCAGCCAGCCCGCCTCCGGCAGCGGCCCGAGCAGCCAGGGCTCCCGCGCCGCCGGCCGCACCCGCAGCAGGAAGCCGCCCCCCGCGCCGTGGTGTTGCCAGGCGCGCCCGTCCCAGGCGCAGAGCGAGAAGAGCCGCCCCCGCGGGCCGGCCCCGGGCTCCCCCTTGCGCGGCGCCCGCACCCGCACCCGCACCAGGGCGGAGCCGGCCGAGCCGCCCGGCTGCAGCGGGCCCAGCACCTCCACGTCCGAGGCCCCGGCACTCTGCCGCGGGCAGCGCTCCCCGGGCGCCTGGCCCGCTCCCGCCGGCGGCGGCTCCTCGACGAAGGCCAGGCGGGGCGCGCTCTCCGCCCCGGAGGGCGCGCGGCTGCGGTTCGCCTCGGGCGGCGGCTGGAAGAAGACGCGCAGCAGGAAGCTGGCCCCCTCCACCGCCCCCAGCGCGCCGGCCTCCAGCGAGACCCGGCCCGGGGCCGTGTCCTCGGGCCGCAGCCCCAGCAGCCAGGCGGCCCCGGCGGGCGGGCGGCGCGCAAGCCAGAAGAGGAGCAGCAGCGCGGCGCCCCGGCCCCGGCCGCCCGCCTGCACCGCCATGGCGCTCCGCAGCCCGCAGCGCCCCCGCCGCGCGTCACGCTGCAGCGGGGGGAGCCGGGCCCACGTGCGGGGCGGGGAGCGGGCGGCCCGAGCCCCGCTGCAGCGGCGTCCGGCCTGCGCCCGCGGTCCGTCAGCCAGCCCCGGCGGGCTCCGCGGGCGCTGGGTGTCCCCAAAGGCGGGTGCGGCCCCAGGGACCCGCTCGCTGCCACGGCCTGGGGGGGGACACACGGTGAGAATCGGGCCAGGCCTCAGGGCAGGGATTTCCCTGCACCCCCTCGACTTTCATTACACCCCCCCCCCCAGTTTGTGAACTAGTTACATGCAGTGTTGCCAGTTTAGTGATTGGTTGGACATTGAAATTGAAACATTAATACACACCCTTTCAAAGCGTCTAAAGGGGATGATAACATACTGTCACGGAGTCCCCGGCGATGCTTTGGAGCTGCTCCCAACAAAGCCAGTCAGGACTCTGGGGAAGTCTCCTTTCTGGGAGCAGCCTGTCTGCAGGACACACAGCTCACACAGCTTCCCCCTTCCAGGGTCTGACAGCGGAGCATTCAGCATCCTCTGCCCCCCATGCGCTTCCCACAGCGAGTCCTCCCAGGGGGGGTCCGGGAAGCCAGAGGGTCCTGCCCCCCAACTCCGCAGTCAGACGTGACTCTCAGCCAGCCAGTAAAACAGACGGTTTATTAGAGGACAGGGACATGGTCTAACACAGAGCTTGTAGGTGCAGAGAACTGGACCCCTCAGCTGGGTCCATTTTGGGGGGCAGTGAGCCAGACAACCACCTCTGCGCGTCTGCCCTTCACTCCATGTCCCCAGCCAGCCCCAAACTGAAACTCCCTCCAGCCCCTCCTCCTCTGGGCTTTGTCCCTTTCCCGGGCCAGGAGGTCACCTGATTCCTTTGTTCTCCAACCCTTTAGCTCTCACCTTGCAGGGGCGAAGGGTCCAGGCCATCAGTTGCCAGGAAACAGGGTGTCGGCCATTCTCTGTGTCCAGACCCCTGCACATACCTGCCCTCTAGGGCTCTGCAATGATCATATACCCTTACCCCACCCCCTAGATACTTAAGAACTGCATAGGGGAAACTGAGGCACCCCCACACTATTCAGAGGAAACATTAAGAACAGTCCCACTTCGTCACACCAGTGACCTGGGAAGTTCAGGGCCCCCTCTCTGGGACAACGCATCCGCTATCATATTGGCACTTCCCTTCACGTGGACCACGTCCATGTCGTAATCCTGCAGGAGCAGGCTCCACCTCAGGAGTATGGCGTAGGCTCCTTTCATCTGGTGCAGCCAGGTCAGGGGAGAGGGGTCGGTGTACACGGTGAAGTGTTGCCCGAAGAGATAGGGCTCTAGTTTCTTGAGGGCCCACACCATGGCCAGGCACTCCTTCTTGATGGCCGCGTAGTGTTGCTCCCGGGGTAGCAACTTCTTGCTCAGGTACACGATGGGGTATCTCTCCCCCTTTTCATCCTCCTGCATTAACACCACCCCCAGTCTCGTGTCGGAGGCGTCGGTGAACACCACAAAGGGCTTGTCAAAGTCTGGGTTTGCCAGAACTGGGCCACAGACCAGAGCCTCCTTCAGCGCCCAGAAAGCCTCCTGGCACTGCTCGGTCCAGACCACCTTGTCTGGCTTCCCCTTCTTGCATAGCTCAGTGATGGGGGTGGCTATGGCGCTAAAGTGGGGCTTAAATCTTCGGTAGTATCCTGCCATCCCAATAAAGGCTTGGACCTGCTTTTTGGTGTGGGGAGCGGGCCAGTCTCTGATCACCTCCACCTTGGCTGGTTCCGGCTTTAGGCGGCCGCTCCCCACCCGATGGCCCAGGTAAGATACTTCAGCCATCCCCACCTTGCACTTCTCCGCTTTTATGGTCAGCCCAGCCCAGCCCCCTGGAGTCGGTCCAGCGCTTGTCTAACCTGGGACACATGGTCCTCCCAGGTCTGGCTAAAGACACAGATGTCATCAATATACGCCACGGCAAAACTCTCCATCCCCCTCAAGAGCTGGTCCACTAGGCGCTGGAAGGTGGCCGGCGCTCCCTTGAGGCCGAAAGGCAGGGTCAGGAACTCATAGAGCCCCAGAGGGGTGATAAAGGCCGATTTCAGCTGGGCATCTGCATCCAGTGGCACTTGCCAGTAGCCCTTTGTAAGGTCCATGGTGGTAAAGTATCGAGCTCCTCCCAGGTTGTTGAGGAGCTCATCAGGCCTGGGCATGGGGTAGGCATCAGATACAGTGATGGCATTGAGCTTCCCATAGTCCACACAGAACCGGACCAACCCGTCCTTTTTGGGGACCAGCACCACCGGCGAGGCCCAAGGACTGGCCGATGGCTGGATCCCCCCCAAAGCCAGCATGTCCCGGACCTCTCTTTCCAGGTCCTGAGCAGTTTTCCCTGTGACTCGGAAGGGGGAGCATCTTATCGGCGGGTGCAACCCTGTCTGCACCCGGTGGACAGTCAGATTAGTGCGTCCAGGCTGGTTGGAAAACAGCTGTCGGTACGGATGCAGCACCCCCCTGATCTCAGCTTGCTGGGCAGCGGTTAGCTGATCCGAGAGGGGAATTGTTTCCAGGGGGGAACCAGCTCTGGTCCCAGGGAATAGATCTACTAAAGGGTCATCTCCCTGCTCCTCCCAATGTCCACACACGGCCAACACCACATTCCCCCTGGCATAATATGGCTTCATCATATTCACATGGTACACCCGGCGGTGGTGCGCCCGGTTCGACAGCTCCACCACATAGTTTACCTCATTGAGCTGCTTGACAACCTTGAAAGGGCCCTCCCAGGCGGCCTGTAGTTTGTTCTTTCTCACTGGGATGAGAACCATCACCGGATCCCCGGTGGCGTAGGCACGGGCCCGCGCCGTGCGGTCATACCAGACCTTCTGCTTCCTCTGGGCTCTGGCCAGATTCTCCCTGGCCAGGCCCATGAGTTCAGCCCGTCTCTCTCGGAAGATCAGGACATACTCCACCACTGACTCTCCATCGGGAGTGGCCTTCCCCTCCCATTCGTCTCTCATCAGGTCCAGGGGGCCCCTCACCCTCCTTCCATATAACAATTCGAAAGGCGAAAATCCTGTAGACTCCTGGGGCACCTCCGTGTACGCGAACAGCAGGTGAGGTAAGTACTTGTCCCAATCCTGCGGGTGCTGGTGTATAAAGGTTTTCAGCATCATCTTTAGCATCCCGTTGAACCTCTCCACCAGCCTGTTGGATTGGGGGTGATACGCTGAGGCCCAGTTGTGCTGGACCCCACATTTCTCCCACAAACTCCGGAGCGGGGCCGACATGAAGTTGGACCCTTGGTCTGTCAAGACTTCCTTGGGGAACCCCACTTGGCTGAAAATGGTCAGGAGCGCATCGGCCACGGTGTCTGCTTCAATGGAAGCTAAAGGCACTGCCTTGGGGTAGCGGGTGGCAAAATCTACCACCCCCAGAATGTATTTCTTCCCCGACTGGGTCGTCTTGCTGAGAGGTCCCACTATGTCCATGGCCACCTTCTGGAAAGGCTCCTCTATGATGGGCAAAGGTCTCAAAGCCGCTTTTCCCTTGTCCCGGGCCTTCCCCACCCTCTGACAGGGGCCACAGGATCAGCAATACTGCCGGGCCGTGGTAAAGACCCCGGGCCAGTAAGTCCTTGGGCGATGCTCTGGAACTGCTCCCCATGAAGCCAGTCAGGACTCTGGGGCAGTCACCTTTCTGTGAGCAGCCTGTCTTCAGGACACACAGCTTCCACCTTCCTGGGTCTGACCTCGGAGCATTCAGCATCCTCTGCCCCTCCGTGCGCTTCCCCCAGCGAGTCCGCTCAGGCAGGGCTCCTGGGGAAGCCAGAGGGTCCGGCACCCCAACTTCGCAGTCAGACGTGACTCTCAGCTAGCCAGTAAAACAGAAGGTTTATTAGACGACAGGAACATGGTCTGACACAGAGCTTGCAGGTGCAGAGAACAGGACCCCTCAGCTGGGTCCATTTTGGGGGGCAGTGAGCCAGACAACCACGTCTGCACTTTACTCCATGTCCCAGCCAGCCCCCAACTGAAACTCCCTCCAGCCCCTCCTCCTCTGGGCTTTGTCCCTTTCCTGGGCCAGGAGGTCACCTGATTCCTTTGTTCTCCAACCCTTTAGCTCTCACCTTGCAGGGGGGAAGAGCCCAGGCCATCAGTTGCCAGGAAACAGGGTGTCGGCCATTCTCTGTGTCCAGACTCCTGCACACACCTGCCCTCTAGGGCTCTGCAATGATCATACACCCTTATCCCACCCCCTAGATACTTAAGAACTGCCCAGGGCAAACTGAGGCACCCCCACACTATTCAGAGGAAACATTAAGAACAGTCCTGCTTCGTCACACCCCGGGCCAGTAAAAGTTCTGTAGCAACCTCTGCCGGGTGCGCCGGATTCCCTGGTGCCCTGCGAGGGGGATGTCATGGGCCAGGTACAGGAGCCTGCGGCGATACTTCTGGGGGACCACCAGCTGCCTCCTGATCCCACAGGACTCTACTTCCCTTGTGGGAGCCCATTCTCGGTACAGGAACCCCTTCTCCCACAGGAACCTCTCCTGGCAGCCTCTCCTCACGGTCCGTCCCACACTGAGGTCGGCCAGGTCCCTGAGCTTCCGCAAGGAGGGATCTTTCCTCAACTCGGCCTGGAACCCAGCGGCTGGGGAAGGGATGGGATCCGGCTCCCTCTCATTGGCCGGGTCTGAGGCCACAGCCTCTCTGAGCCGTGCCCCTCGGCGCTCCCTCCCCACCAGGGTAGAGTCCTGCGCCTTCAGTGTGGTACCGTCCCCAAGGTCAGGGTGCAGTGTCCCTCGCCGGCTCTGGCTACGCGTCACAACCAGGGCGGTCTGGGGCTTGCTTGGCCAGTCCTCTAGGTCTCCCCCCATCAAAACCTCAGTGGGCAAATGGTGGTGCACCCCCACATCCTTGGGGCCCTCCTTGGCCCCCCATTTCAGGTGTACCCTTGCCACGGGCACCTTAAATGGGGTCCCGCCCACCCCCATGAGGGTCAGGTAGGTGTTGGGCATCACCCGATCTGGGGCCACCACCTCAGGCTGGGCCAGCGTCACCTCCGCGCCTGTATCCCAGTATCCATTGACCTTCCTCCCATCCACTTCCAGGGGAACAAGGCACTCTTTCCGGAGGGACAGCCCCGCGCCCACCCTGTAAACCAAGCACCCTGAGTCCAGAGCCTCCAGCCCTCTGGCGGAGCTGGCCTGGGGTACTCTTCCCACCTGAGCAGGTGGTAAACTGGTAGCCCCCCTTTCCTGGGTCGTCTGCCCCTCGTCCAGCTGAGTCCCTACCCAGTTAACACTGGGTAGGTTGGGTCTGCTCAGTTTGTCCCTGAGCCCGAGGCACGGGGATCGTACGTGGCCTCTCTGGCCACAGTGATAGCAGCTCAGGTCACGTTGGTCCCCTCGAGCGGGTCGGAGGGGCCCGACGCCAGGCGTTCCCCTTTGGAGGGGGTTCTCCCTATTTCCCCACTGAGAGGCCCCACGGTGACTCTCTCTCTGCATCGGGGGGGGGCCTGTCCTTTTAGGACTCCTCCTGGCTACCCCTGACCGACTGTTCACAAACTCGTCGGCCAGCTGCCCTGCGTGCTGGGGGTTCTCGAGCTTTTTGCCCACCAACCACAGCCTCAGGTCGGAAGGGCACTGATCATACAGCTGCTCCGGTACGATTAGGGCAAGCAGGTCCTCTTTAGCTTGGGCCCCAGCTGTCCACTTGCGGGCATACCCCTGCATCCGGTTGACCAGTTGTAGGTAGGTGACCTCAGGCATTTTACGCTGACTCCGGAACCTTCTCCGGTACATCTCGGGGGTCAGCCCAAACTCACGGAGCAGGGCCTGTTTGAACAGTTCATAGTCCCCTGCCTCTGGCCCTGTCATTCGGCTGTACACCTCCACGGCTTTGGGGTCCAGTAGGGGGGTGAGGAACTGGAGCCGGTCTGCAGGGTCAGCCCTGTGCATCTCGCAGGCATTCTCAAAGGCCGTCAGGAAGCTATCTATGTCCTCCCCCTCCTTCCGCTGGGCCAGGAAGCACTTACCAAAGCTCCTTGCAGTCTTGGGTCCCCCCTCACTCACCGCAGCCGGGACCCCACTGCTCCTCAGCCTGGCCAGCTCCAGTTCATGCTGCCTTTGTTTCTCCTTCTCCTGACGCTCCCTCTCCTTCTCCTCCTGCTCATGTTGACATTGTTTCTCCTCATGTTGACGTTGTTTTTCATGGTCCTCCAGCTCCCTCATTTTCATCTCCCTCTCCCATTCCAGCCGCCTCCGCTCCAGGGATGGGGAGCTCTGCCGGGAGGATCCCCTGCTGGCTGCCGGGGTCAGGGTGCCCTTGGGATTCCTCCCCCAGGCATAGGTAGGAAGGGTCTCGGGATGTCCTCGGCAGCAGTCTGACCCCTCCCAGCCCGGTCAGGCCCCAGGGCCCACGCTGCGTCCACCGGGCGCCTTCCCTCAGGGACAGGGATCGGGTCATCCAAGCGATCCCTCTCCTCCAGCTGGGCAATCAGCTGTTCCTTGGTGGACCTCCCGATGCGCAGCCCCCTCTGCCTGCACAGCTCCACCAGGTCGCTCTTCAGGCGTTTAGCGTACATCTCCCTGCTGGCCACTCGCAGGCCGGGCAGCTTTCTACGGTTTCCAGGAAAAGCCCTTTGTGTGCCAGTCCTTCTTGAGGTCACCACCTCTTTGCCAGGGTCGAGCTGCAGACTCCTCCGCCCCTGGGACCGCTCGCTGCAATCCCCCGGGGGACCCTGTTACTGCAAAAGTCCTCTCTGGTCACACATTCCCAGGGGTTAACCACCCTCTGAAACCATCTCTCTCTGAATCTTCAACACTCCTGGTCCCCGTCAATTCCCCTTCGTTTTACTGTTTCCCAGTCACTTACTGCAGGAAGCGCCGTTCACGGGGTGCAGTACATCCCACCTCTGCCACCAGTTGTCACGGAGTGTGGGGGAGTCCGGGCCCTGCACCCCTCTTCCTGGGATCCACTGAGACTCTCAGCCAGCCAGTAAAACAGAAGATTTATTGGACAACAGGAACACAGTCCAAAACAGAGCTTGTGGGTACACCCAGGACCCCTCAGTCAAGTCCTTCTGGGGGAGCAGGGAGCTTAGACCCCAGCCCTGGGGTTCCCTGCGTTCCTCCACCCAGCTCCAAACTGAAACTAAACCCCCCCTTCAGCAGGCTCCCTCCTGCAGCCTCTGTTCACATTCCTGGGCAGAGGTGTTACCTCCCCGTCCCCCTCCTGGCTCAGGTTACAGGCTCTCAGGTCTCCCATTGAAACTCCCCTGCCACATTCCCAGGTCAACACTCCCCCCTCCCTCCTGCGTCACAAGGTGACTCTCAGCCAGCCAGCCCGTAAAACAGAAAGTTTATTAGAGGACAGGAACATGGTCTAACACAAAAAGAAAAGGAGGACTTGTGGCACCTTAGAGACTAACCAATTTATTTGAGCATGAGCTTTCGTGAGCTACAGCTCACTTCATCAGACGCATACCATGGAAACTGCAGAAGACATTATATACACACAGAGACCATGAAACAATACCTCCTCCCACCCCACTGTCCTGCTGGTAATAGCTTATCTAAAGTGATCATCAAGTTGGGCCATTTCCAGCACAAATCCAGGTTTTCTCACCCTCCGCCCCCCCCCCCCACAAACTCACTCTCCTGCTGGTAATAGCCCATCCAAAGTGACCACTCTCTTCACAATGTGTATGATAATCAAGTTGGGCCATTTCCTGCACAAATCCAGGTTCTCTCACCCCCTCACCCCCCTCCAAAAACCACACACACAAACTCACTCTCCTGCTGGTAATAGCTCATCCAAAGTGACCACTCTCCCTGAAGGTCGCTATCTTACAACAAAAAAACTTCAAATCCAGACTCCAGTGAGAAACTGCTGAATTGGAATTCATTTGCAAATTGGATACTATTAATTTAGGCTTAAATAGAGACTGGGAGTGGCTAAGTCATTATGCAAGGTAGCCTGTGTCCTCTTGTTTTTTCCTACCCTGACGTTCTGGTTCAACTTGGATTTAAACTTGGAGAGTGGTCAGTTTGGATGAGCTATTGCCAGTAGGAGAGTGAGTTTGTGTGTGTGTGTGTGTTTCGGGGGGGGGGGGGGGAGGGCCTGGATTTGTGCAGGAAATGGCCCACCTTGATTATCATACACATTGTGAAGAGTGGTCACTTTGGATGGGCTATTACCAGCAGGAGAGTGAGTTTGTGTGTGGGGGGGGCGGAGGGTGAGAAAACCTGGATTTGTGCTGGAAATGGCCCAACTTGATGATCACTTTAGATAAGCTATTACCATCAGGACAGTGGGGTGGGAGAAGGTATTGTTTCATGGTCTCTGTGTATATAATGTCTTCTGCAGTTTCCACAGTATGCATCCGATGAAGTGAGCTGTAGCTCACGAAAGCTCATGCTCAAATAAATTGGTTAGTCTCTAAGGTGCCACAAGTCCTCCTTTTCTTTTTGCGAATACAGACTAACACGGCTGTTACTCTGAAAAATGGTCTAACACAGAGCTTATAGGTGCAGAGAACAGGACCCCTCAGCTGGGTCCATTTTGGGGGGCAGTGAGCCAGACAACCACGTCTGCACTTCAGTCCTCGTCCTCAGCCAGCCCCAAACTGAAACTCTCTCCAGCCCCTCCTCCTCTGGGCTTTGTCCCTTTCCCGGGCCAGGAGGTCACCGGATGCCTTTGTTCTCCAACCCTTTAGCTCTCACCTTGCAGGGGGGAAGGGCCAGGCCATCAGTTGCCAGGAAACAGGGTGTCGGCCATTCTCTGTGTCCAGACCCCTGCACACACCTACCCTCTAGGGCTCTGCTATGATCATACACCCTCGTCCCACCACCTAGATACTTAAGAACTGCAGAGGGGAAACTGAGGCACCCCCACAATATTCAGAGGAAACATTAAGAACAGTCCTGCTTCATCACTTCTCTCCCCCCTTCGAGACCGAACTGAGCGGGGTCACTTTAGCCGGTGACCTGGGGAAGTTCAAACCCATCAATGTTCCCATGGATGCCCCAGCATCTCTCCTGTTCCTTAGTGGGAGTTACACCAGGCCCTTCCAGTTTCACGCCCTCCCTTAGGTCGGGGTTGGTCGATAGCCCTCGCATGCCATATGTGGGAAGGTTTATGCGGCCCGTGACCTTTTGCCACCCAAAACCCCCTGGGGTCAAACTGGGATCTGGTCTTCTCCCAGCGCTCCAGTCTGGAGGCCTGCAATTCGTGCTCTCTTGGTTAAGAGCCCCCATCTTGACCTGGGCCACATAGTGTTCACTTACAGAACTAGCATGGAGACATCCCTTTCTCCACAACCTTGTCTCCCCAACAAGCTGGCCAAACACAGCCACTTGGTTATAGGACGGTTTACCTTTCGTAACAGCTTTCACTCCATCAGAGACCTTTTCAAAGCTCTCGACACTGGATCTTTCAACAGGAAAGTCAGTGGATCCATTCACAACAGAAAATTTCTGGCTGTTAGGAACTGAAACTTTCTTGATTAAATCACTTTCACACCCTTCAGTGGCAGTAAACTGCTTGCAAAGACTCCATGAGGCTTCCTTTCCCTAGGGCTTTTCTATGCAACAATTCACCCCTCACAGAAATTCTGCTCTTACCCCCTTTACCTAGGGCTTGCTCTAGAGGAACACTTTCCTGAGCAACAACAGACTCTTTCTGGGTCTCCCATACATCCAGAATCACCTCTGGCCCATCCGGTGAATTCCTACACAATCCCCTTTCAGGCAAACTTACAGACTCCCTAGATAAAAGGTCAGAAGTCTGGTCCTTGTCAATCCCCCTTCATTTTACTGCTCCGCAGTCACTTACTGCAGGAAGTGCCATCCATGAGGTAGAGTACATCCCACCGCTGCCACCAGTTGTCGCCGAGTCCCTGGGTGCTGCTCTGGAACTGCTCCCTACGAAGCCAGTCAGGATTCTGGGAAGTCTCCTTTCTGGGAGCAGCCTGTCTGCAGGACACACAGCTCACACAGCTTCCACCTTCCTGGGTCTGACCTCGGAGCATTCAGCCTCCTCTGCCCCTCCGTGCGCTTCCCACAGTGAGTCGGCCCGGGCAGGCTCCTGGGGAAGCCAGAGGGTCCTGCCCCCAACTCCGCAGTCAGACGTGACTCTCAGCCAGCCAGTAAAACAGAAGGTTTATTAGACAACAGGAACATGGTCTAACACAGAGCTTGTAGGTGCAGAAAACAGGACCCCTCAGCTGGGTCCATATTGGGGGGCCGTGGGCCAGACAATCACGTCTGCCCTTCACTCCATGTCCCCTGCCAGACCCAGAACTGAAACTCTCTCCAGCCCCTCCTCCTCTGGGCTTTGTCCCTTTCCCAGGCCAGGAGGTCACCTGATTCCTTTGTTCTCCAACCCTTTAGCTCTCACCTTGCAGGGGGGAAGGGTCCAGGCCATCAGTTGCCAGGAAACAGGGTGTCGGCCATTCTCTGTGTCCAGACCCCTGCACACACCTGCCCTCTAGGGCTCTGCAATGATCATACACCCTTACCCCAACCCCTAGATACTTAAGAACTGCCTAGGGGAAACTGAGGCACCCCCACACTATTCGGAGGAAACATTAAGAACGGTCCCGCCTCGTGACACCCCCCCGCCCATACCGCGGGGAAGAAGCCAGCTTGGGAACATTGCTAGCAGGGGCTGCACTTCACACCAGGGGAGCTGATCACCAACTCCTCACCGCCAAGTATAGCACCAGCCTAAGGCTATTATGCCCAAGTTAAGAAAGTGGGCGGGCCTGGCACCTCTGGTTCTGGCACCCCTGGGCCCCCAGGGTGTGTGGGGCCCAAATGTTCTTTGTGCCCAGGGTGCCAAAAAATCTTAATCCGCCTCTGGGGGTGTGTGCACGTGTGTGCTGGTGTACGTGTGACAGTGTGTCCAGGGCTATCCCGAGGGGGTTGCGGGGCCCCGGGACAAATCGGCCTGTATGGGCCCCCTTCACATTTTTTATACTGGTGAAATCTGTTGTGGGGAGGGGACACCTGTGCTGGGGGGACGAGGGACTATGGAGAGTCACAGGGTGGCACCTGTGCTGGGGCGAGGGGCCCCCATGTTCTGCGGGGTCCTGGAAGAAGGAGGGGTCCAGGGCGGAAGGGCAATGGATGGGGTCAGCCTGGTGCTGGCGTGGTCCGGCGGTGCTGGGATGCTGGCGGTCGGTGTGGCGGCAAGTGAACAAGAAAGATAAATACAATGCGTGTTTCCCACCTGTGAGTGCAGGCCCGACCCCCGCTGCGGGCGCCAGGCCCCCTGCCAGCCCGCCATGCCGGCCTGGCCCCCTGAACCCGTAACCCCAACCCCGGGCCAGCCTGGTCCCCCGGGCACCCCAACCCCACCCCTAGCACCCCCTGCAGGACACAGGCACACTGAAGCCCAGGAGCCCACAAAGCGCAGGGCCCAGAGCAGTTGCCCCAGTTCGCCGTAGCCAAGGGGCGGGTCTGAGGGTGTCCGTAGGTTTGCGTGGTGTGTGTGAGTACGTGCATGTGAGTACGTGCGTGTGCACAGGGGGGAGCGTGCTGCGCTGCACAGAGGCCCTGCTGCACTTGGGTGGGGTGTGTTCCTGTGACCCCAGCACAAGAGCCGTGCTTTGAAGGGCCAAGACCTGAGTTCTGAGCCTGCCGGGGGCAGGGGGTGCAGGCAGGGACCCCACGCCCCTGCCCTGCCTGAGGGGTGCTCACCGGCTTCTCCTGGACCAGAGCCGCCCGGGCCAGGGCTGCCCAGCTGGCCTGTGGCCGCCCGGGACAACGAGCTGCCTGCACTTGCTCCTCCAGCTGCCCGTCCTGGGTCATGCCTGGGCGTGCCAGCTGCTGAAGGGGGTGGGGGAGAGGTGAGAAAATGGGGCCCCCCCAAGCCCTGGCCTGCACCCCCCTCCTCCACAGCCCCTCCCTTCCCCCTTCCTAAACCCCCCTCCCCCACAGGCCCGTCCCTCCCCCTTCCTACACCCCTCTCCCCCACAGCCCCTGCTCCCCCACACCCCTCCCCACTTCCTACACACCCCTCCCCCACAGCCCTGCTCCCGGGCACACCCACACACCCCATCCTCTCAGTCCCACACACCCCTCTCCCACATTCCCACTCCCGCACACCCCCTCCCCTAGCTCTTCCTCCCCACACCCCTCCCCTAGAGCTCCACACCCGCATACCCCATCCCCTCAGCCCTGCACACCCCTGCCCCACTGCCCCACCCGGGGTACTCCCCATTCCCATAGTCACTAGCTTAGACCCATACCGGTTGGCTCCCGTATGGGCAGGCAGGTGTTAGCAATGAACCCTTTAAGTGTTCCCTTTTTTATATCCTTCAGCAAACAAGTGCTATCATAGCCAAGTACTGACTTCAGCTGAAAACCAGTTAGGGAGAGTTCACCCTTATTTCCCATCTGAATGTTCAGCTAGCTGTTTAGAGTTACAGAATAGCTGGGACCATTCTTTACAACACAGTTACCTGTTCCACATACATATGTGTACTAGGACAATGTAACGTTATTGGAGAAACCTTAGCTGCCATATTTCCTGACGGATTATTTAAACTCGCAATATAAGTGTAGCACTACATGGTATTTTGCATTTGATATAGTTACTCGTAAGAGAGAAAAGGACTAGAAAGGAACATGGTGGGCTTGGAAATGGGATTTCTGCAGAATTTCAGAGACTGCTACACATCCTTGTTTCCAGACCCCAGGCTGAAAATCGGCATGTGATGGCTGTGCCTGAGTCCATGGGGCACAAACAGCAAGGGGCTCAGTCCGTCACTTCCCACAGAAAATCCCTGGGAGGGAGTTCTGGGGATGGAAATCTCCATGAGGATTTCCTAACTGTCCTGTCTCCCCCTTCCCCTCCCACATTGTCCCATGATAGGGAGGTGCCTCCCCTTGTAGAGCCCAAATCTGGTGGATCCCCTGGGATCTGAGCAGGCCCATCTGCATGGTAGTCTTATGCCTCTGCACCAGCTGTGACTCCTGGTGGTTTCTCCCTTCCAGCTCCCTGAAAGTGGATCTCCAATGGAGGCAATCTGTTTAGGACTCTTCCTGGCTGCAGCTGCCAGGAGATCCTTAGAGAGGGAGCTTCTTGTCCACCCCCTTCCCCAGCACAGGCCCTGTGCATAGGTCCCGGTAGTATCCATCCTGGGTATCAGAGGGAGAGATCTATGTGAGCATGCCCTCCCTGTGTGGGTCAGACAGGGGTGATGTAGGGGCCAGTGCAGGTTTTTAAACGTCTGCATGGTCTGTCTCCCCAGCCCGTGGGTATATTTGGCAATAACTTGAAGAGCCACAGGGTGGCGAACTCTCCTCGTGCTTCTGTCCGTAGAATGAACAGCAGATTGATGACTTTGGAACTGGTGCTTTTAAAAATCATGTCTGGTAGTTCCCGTGCGGCACCGCCTCTTCCAGGAGGTGGTTGGCGGCGCCTGCGGTCTTCAGCTTACGCTGAGACGCTCATTTGAACCCTGTGTTTCCCCTTCTGTGTCATTCCACCTTTCATGCCTGGAGAGCAGGACCCTGAGGGGCCCAGGGCCTCGGGGTGTGTCGAGGTGGCACGGGAGGCTGCTCTTTCCCCCCAGAAAGGGATAGCAGGTGGTAATTGGCCAGATCTCTAGGGACCAGTGATGCCTTCTTGGTTACTGGCCGAGCTACTCCATGGTTTAAGGGTGGTAGGTTTCCTTCTTCAAAGATGACGTTCACGGTCTCCAGCAGAAGAGTCAGAGGATCTGGAGTGTCTCTTCCTAACCCTAATGTTACATTAACAAAACCAGACCTGTCAGGCTTCTGCGTCAAGCAGCCGGGGGATGTTTAGGGTTATGCTTCTTTTAACACAATAAAAAGAGGCTGGATACTAGGAGCAGGTCACATGCTGTGAGTTGGACGTGGCATTTGGTTTTGAGCAGCCAGAGAGAGGAGAAGATTAAAAAGTGTTAGCAGCAGGACACAGAGCTGGGACCTCCACTCCCAAACAGGAGCAATCGGAAAGATCTGACAGGGAAATAGGGCTTGCTCTGTGGAGTTTGTAACTGCCTCCTTCAAGGTGCTGGACCTTTCCATCCCCATTCCCTTTGTCTAGATGAGACTCTTGTCTTCAGGAGAATCATAGAATCATAGAATCTCAGGGTTGGAAGGGACCCCTGAAGGTCATCTAGTCCAACCCCCTGCTCGAAGCAGGACCAATTCCCAGTTAAATCATCCCAGCCAGGGCTTTGTCAAGCCTGACCTTAAAAACCTCTAAGGAAGGAGATTCTACCACCTCCCTAGGTAACGCATTCCAGTGTTTCACCACCCTCTTAGTGAAAAAGTTTTTCCTAATATCCAATCTAAACCTCCCCCACTGCAACTTGAGACCATTACTCCTCGTTCTGTCATCTGCTACCATTGAGAACAGTCTAGAGCCATCCTCTTTGGAACCCCTTTCAGGTAGTTGAAAGCAGCTATCAAATCCCCCCTCATTCTTCTCTTCTGCAGGCTAAACAATCCCAGCTCCCTCAGCCTCTCCTCATAAGTCATGTGTTTTAGACCCCTAATCATTTTTGTTGCCCTTCGCTGGACTCTCTCCAATTTATCCACATCCTTCTTGTAGTGTGGGGCCCAAAACTGGACACAGTACTCCAGATGAGGCTTCACCAATGTCGAAGAAGAACAGGGGTATTTTTAACACGAGGTAACTAGTGAAGGTACGGTGGCTTGTAGTTTTCACAAGTTAGTTTACCTCAACCTGCTAACACATGTGAAAACTGCAAGATTTTATCTCATTTTAGTGAGCCTGTGTTAGCTAACCCGTGCTCAGACTATAGCTCTTTTCTTAGAGGAGACACACCCTGGGACTGAAAGACTTAAAGCTCAGCCTATTTAATACCTTCTTAACCTGGAGACAAGACAAAGCAAGTTGTCCTTTAACTCATGCTAAATTTGTCCAGTAGAAGTGCTAGGGGCATTGTCCTCACCTTAGGGCTCTGCACGGAGTTCTGCCCTGGCAACGTTCTATCTATTAGCTCTCTCTAGGGCTCCCACTTTCAAAATATCTAGGCACCTGATCCCAGCCCCCATTTCCACCTATAACTCCTCTTGCACTTTACTCTCTGGTCTCCTTGTCCTTTATTCCTTTCCCTTCTGGTGACACTGCTCTTACATTAGAAACAGTGACCTCTTCCCATGCTCCAGGATTGCTCAGTTGCCCCTTCAAATCTCTGCTTTAAATCCCACTTCTTTTGCCTGCCTTCTATGGCTGATCTGTTCTGACCCTCATGCCTTGTCCCTTAACTATTGATATCCATGTGTCATGAGCTGTACAGGTGCTTTGAACCCTAGTGGGCCATCACCATCCTGTTCCAAGTTTGCTTACACAAATCTGTGTAGGACAGGGGCACCCAGACTTGGAGTGAGGAAGTGGGCTGGGGTTTATAAAGAAGCCCATTCTGCTGATCCAGGCTTTAGGGCCTGAAGCCAGATTTTCATGAGCAGGGTGGGTTGGAACTACCCTCCCACTCCTTTCTCAGTGAAGAGGTATCAGGCAGGTTTGGCCCTAATAGTTCTTTGAGAAACAGGTAAGCAAGGCAGGCTGGGGACTGTAGTCCACTATGGCAGCCATGTTAGTAGTTCTACCTTCTGGCAAAGCATGTTGGGAAGCAAAGGCAGTATTTAAAGCAGTGATACTCAGACTGAGGCTCTGGAGTTGCAAGTGGCTCTTGAACATCTCCCCTGCAGCTCTTTG
This sequence comes from Lepidochelys olivacea, assembly GCF_965140295.1. Classification (NCBI taxonomy): domain Eukaryota; kingdom Metazoa; phylum Chordata; order Testudines; family Cheloniidae; genus Lepidochelys; species Lepidochelys olivacea. Next base: position 126,015,444 of record NC_140417.1, on the reverse strand, counting down.
CAGCATGACAGGGGCGCTGGAACAGTGGGGGTTCTGAAAGCCATTGAACCAAACTGTAAACCCGGTATATAATGGAAACCACATCACACACCCCGCACCCCTAGTTCCAGCACTTATGGCATATGATATTAAAAAACACTGTGTGATTTAATTATTAACCAATCAGGAGGCTTTTACTATGTTATTAACCAATTGTAGTTTATAAAATAATAATACTTGGCCAGTCATTTTACATAAGAATAATACATATAACAATAGTAAATAAACCAATGAATTCACATGACTGTGGCTCCTTTGGGTGATCGCTAATTTGGCTCCTGAACCACTGAGGTCTGAGTATCACTTATCTAAAGGCGACTTTTTTCTCAAGGTGGGATGAAATCTAGAGGGAGTCAGGCAGGGCTAGCCACTTCTCCTGGAAGGCATGTGCAAGTAAATCAGACTTGCTTCTGTTTTCTTTTTGTGACCCTTTGCTTAGTAACAACTCAGGGGCAGACACCCCTGCAGAGCATAGGAAACACCTGCTGGGAAGTGGGGATGTTTTGCGGCTGCCTTCTGGGGCAGGCTGAACTAAAGATCCCCAGGCAGGAGAACTTTATTTACGAACTGCAGGGTGCCTTTTTTGTTCAGCCTCTGACACTATCTTGTATAGACTGTGAGCTGCTTTGATAGGGACACTGTCTTAACTGCACGTTTGCAAAGCACGCGGGAGGTCGTTGGTGCTGCCTGTGCATGGTAGTTAGTCCATAATAAGCAGTGGTCTCTCCTGCACAGGTACAACAAGTGCCTTACTCTGGCTCCATCTGTTTTCCAAGGGTTTTGGATAATGGCTGAAGGCAGCCCAGTCTGACAGGGAAGCTAAAGGGAGGAAGTCAGGAGGTTTCACTAATTTCTGCAATTTAAATATATAATCAGTGACACATGGTGATACTAAATACAGAAGAAAAGTGGTTGTATAAATCAAGCTTTTGCACACAGACAAAAGCACATAGTTGCAACAACCAATTTAACCGCTCCCTATTCCCTCCCAATAGTGTTTGTAATATGGAAAGTAATGGGCCACGTTTCCAAACAATCTTGGCATGCAATTGCATGTACATTTTGCCTGCACAGCTGTGTATCTAACTTGCCCCAAATTCCTATAACTAGAGATTCAACAAAAAGTTGAGGGAGAGGAAAGATGTACAGCAAAGTTCTGCAGAGTACAAAAGCAATTCCCATGTTATACGTTCGTGGTCCAAACCTGTAACTTTTTCTGCAGGGCTGGGCCCCGGTACCCAGCACAGAGATCCCCTGGGAGTTCTGCCTGGGCACAGGAGTCTCCCGTGCTGAGGCAGTTGTAGGAGCAGGCCCTATTGCTGTAGGTATGATGTGAATACCTGTCTCACAGCTCATGGCGTTCAGGCGATACTTCCCCAACTTGTTACCCAGTCGAAGGAGGGAGCAGGTAAAATGTATCTGATTCATATTACACAGCTGGTAAATCACATTTCTCAGTAGTTCATGGAGACCCAGACAGATTTACCCAATTCTTCACTTTCCTCTTTGAAAATGACTCTATAAAGGGCTTCCTGTCATCACACCTTCCTCCTCACGGCTGGGCAGAGCTGCTCAGAAACCTGTCAATTGAAATGGGTTTTCAACAGAAAATGCAGTTTCTTCAAAATTAAAATTTTCTTCAGGAAAATTTCAAAGGTGTGGAAATTAGTTTATTTTGCACCTGGAAGAGTGAACTGAAATATTTTGAGGTAGGATTTTTTTCCCATCATGCACTGCAGTGGTTTAACCAGAGGGAATACCATGATGCATCAAAAAGAGACACAGATTCATATTGAAATTAAATGTTTAGATGTTTCCAAATAGAATTTTTGTAAAACTTTCTGTCCCGTGAAAAACTTTGTTATTTGACTTTTCAGCCTAATTTGGGATGAAAACATTTTGAAATATCAGAATTTGTTGCAGGACAGAAATTCTGTTTTTTGATTGGCTCTGCTCCTAGCTCACTCCAAAAGTCCCTGCTCTCTCCATGTGACGGTCGCTTATTTGCCCTGTCATCCACCTCAGACTTTGATGCCCAGTTCTCCCTTCTCCTCTCATCTCAGCTCTCTGCTCTTATCCTGGGTGACTTCAGCTTCCATGCTGATGACTTCTCTGCCTTGCGACTTCTCTCTAATCTGACCTGCAGTTCTGGTCAGGCCTCCCCATGCACATGCTGGTCACTCTCCTGACTTTGTCCTCTCCAAACGCTGCTCCCTCTCTCTGAAACCAGGTTATCTCCTTGACGTAGCTAATTTTCTTCTTCCCCATTATTTTTTGTATTGCAGCAGCACCCAGCAGCCCAGTAAGGGTCATGGCCTTGTTGTGCCAAGTGAGAGAGGTGCTTGCAAATCACATTAGGACAGGCCTCCCAGTTACTCTGTCATTCTATTACCGTCCACCCAGCACCAACTCTGATTTCTCCTCTGCTCTTTTTGACGTCCTCCCTCACAAAACTTCAATTCCTCCGTGGCCTCCATGCTCAGCTCCACCCTCTTCTCCACACTTTTTGCTCTTCTATCATACCACTTCATCCATCCTCCCAATAGCCCTCTCTCTTCCTCCCCCCATGTCCACTTTCTTCGTGTTTGCTCCTTAGATTCAGAGCTTCTCTGCAAAAAATCCAGAGTCCACATGAACTTCCTCCACTACAAATGCATTCTGTCCTCCTCAGGTATGCCATCCACTGTGCTAAATAGCACTGCTTCACCTCCTAGATGTCTGATCAAATAGCTCTTTCCCTTAATTTTCACATTTTAAAAAATACTGGCTTTAACTTCTCTCTGCCTCCATTTTTCCATATGGGAAATGGGGATAATTCTATTTATTTGTCTACTTCACAGAGCTGGGGGGAAGTTATGAGACAATGTTTTGAAAGGCTGTGTGACCTCAGTAATGCTCTAGAAGTGTACAGTGTCTTCATTGTATTATTTCCATACACACATTTGACTACAGGAAATTCAGCACTACATTTGTTTGTATCCAGTGCAAAGGACAAAAAGCATTCCAGTTATTGATTGCTACGGCATGTCAATTAGGTTAGTGTAGGGACGAACTTTCTCCATCAAAGGATTTTGACTCATTTGGGGAAAAGTCTATGCACGTGCTGTGCAGAAAGAGTAGAAACGGTAATGGAAGGAATGTGCTATGCATGGCCACATCTTTACCACATACTAGAAACTCGATTTGCTCTCGAGCTGACAAGCTGATTTGGGAAGCTATTGGGCTGCAGTAAAGGGCTGACATGGAAAAGCATTAACAGAAAATCTTTCTGATAAGTTGTGGATACATAGTATTTTTTCTCACTCATTAAATCTTCTCCCTGCCATATTTCTAGGACACCCATCCCCACTGAGGCTTCCTGGGTGGGCTCTTGCCAGCAAAAAAATTAACAGGCTCTTGATTCATGGACATATGGATATGAACTACAATAGGTATTTCCAGCACGTAGATATTACAGTGATTGCTGCTATAGAAGTCCCTATGCTAGATAGCTCAAGAAGAGATGGAAAAGGCCTCCTAGGTTATTTAGTCCTTCCCTGTCTAACGAAGTTTTGTTCCCTACAGTACATTTTCTAGTAGTAATAATGAAACTTATCACTGAATAGTGCTTTACCTCTGTGTGCCGATAATTCTTTGTTCTCCTTTGAGTTTTTGTCCATCTGCACATTCCACTGATGGTGCACATGCGCCTCGTGTGCCAGAGACTGAAGTGTTTTTGGCAAGCTGTATCCATATGGCACACATGCGCTCGCCAGCCCTTGTGCTCTGTGGCATGGGCATGTAAGGGCAAGGCTCACTGCCTGCCATTCAGTCCCCCTCACTGCCTCCCAGCTTAGAGTTGGAGCCCTGACTGTCTGATAGACTGCCAGCCTTTCTTTACTAGTTAGTTATAGTTTAATAGTTTACAGAGTAGCAGCCGTATTCGCAAAAAGAAAAGGACTTGTGGCACCTTAGAGACTAACCAATTTATTTGAGCATAAGCTTTCGTGAGCTACAGCTCACTTCATCGGATGCATGCTGTGGAAAATACAGTGGGGAGATTTATATACACAGAGAACATGAAACAATGGGTGTTACCATACACACTGTAACCAGAGTGATCAGGTAAGGTGAGCTATTACCAGCAGGAGAGTGGGGCGGGGGCGGGGGGAAGCCTTTTGTAGTGATAATCAAGGTGGGCCATTTCCAGCAGTTGACAAGAACGTCTGAGGAACAGTGGTGGGTGGGGGTGGGGGAATAAACATGGGGAAATAGTTTTACTTTGTGTAATGACCCATCCACTCCCACTCTCTATTCAAGCCTAAGTTAATTGTATCCAGTTTGCAAATTAATTCCAATTCAGCAGTCTCTAGTTGGAGTCTGTTTTTGAAGTTCTTTTGTTGTAGAATTGCAACTTTTAGGTCTGAAATTGAGTGACCAAAGAGGTTGAAGTGTTCTCCGACTGGTTTTTGAATGTTATAATTCTTGATGTATGATTTGTGTCCATTTATTCTTTTATGTAGGGACTGTCCAGTTTGGCCAATGTACATGGCAGAGGGGCATTGCTGGCACATGATGGCATAGATCACATTGGTAGATGTGCATGTGAACGAGCCTCTGATGGTGTGGCTGATGTGATTAGTGTCCCCTGAATAGATATGTGGACACAGTTGGCAACGGGCTTTGTTTCAAGGATAGGTTCCTGGGTTAGTGGTTCTGTTGTGTGGTGTGTGGTTGCTGGTGACTATTTGCTTCAGGTTGGGGGGCTGTCTGTAAGCAAGGGCTGGCCTGTCTCCCAGGATCTGTGAGAGTGATGGTTCATCCTTCAGGATAGGTTGTAGGTCCTTGATGATGCGTTGGAGAGGTTTTAGTTGGGGGCTGAAGGTAATGGCTAGAGGCGTTCTGTTATTTTCTTTGTTGGGCCTGTCCTGCAGTAGGTGACTTCTGGGTACTCTTCTGGCTCTGTCAAACTGTTTCTTCACTTCAGCAGGTGGGTATTGTAGTTGTAAGAATGCTTGATAGAGATTTTGTAGGTGTTCGTCTCTGTCTGAGGGGTTGGAGCAAATGCAGTTGTATCATAGAGCTTGGCTGTAGACAATGGATCGTGTGGTGTGGATGAAAGCTGGAGGCATGTAGGTAGGAATAGCGGTCAGTAGGTTTCCGGTATAGGGTGGTGTTTATGTGACCATCGTTTATTAGCATTGTAGTGTCCAGGAAGTGGATCTCTTGTGTGGACTGGTCCAGGCTGAGGTTGACAGTGGGATGGAAATTGTTGAAATCATGGTGGAATTCCTCAAGGGCTTCTTTTCCATGGGTCCAGATGGTGAAGATGTCATCAATGTAGTGCAAGTAGAGTAGGGGCATTAGGGGACGAGAGCTGAGGAAACGTTGTCAATAGTTTAGTTTGTGATTATTTTTTCTGATTGCTGATTGCAACTGTTAGTTCTTCAGAATTCTGCTTTATCACCAGTATGGTGCTATTCATTTCTCCCTGATTCAAATGCTGCCCCTCATGCAAGGAGGCTATCTGAGCCTCAGATGGATACTCAAAGTGCCGCTATTGTCTGGGAAGAGGGCACATTCCCAGCAAATATGCAGCTTGTAAGTCCTCCATACACTGAAGGACTCAAAAGCCACCCTGTGTTTCCTCGGAGTATACATACTAATTCCTAAGAGGAGACATACCAAACAGCCTTACCCTTCACAGATACCAGTTGCACCACCCTTCTACCATCAAAAGTTGTCAGAACCATCAAGAAAACATTATCACTTCCGGTGGAAGAGACAACACACTGCTCCATTCTAAACCACCCAGCCTTCCCAGTCCCAGAAACATTCATTTTGATGGGACGGTCAAGTGATGTGTTCTACTTCCGTCAACTCCAGAAGTTCCAGACCTCCCGCTTGGAAGTCATTTAGCCCACTTTAGGCATGCTTTGATAATCACCACTGCTGCTCAATGGAGCATGGCCACAATAACACATGGATTATCCATCCAGTTTTCGGTGATGCCTACACGCAATCCCCCTTTCCTATCCCTTATCAGAGACCTACCTCACGAGGATCTATTATGTCAAGAGGGCCTCATTCTCCTTTATCTTGAAAAGGGAGAAGAGGGACCTCCACAATACAGGGGGGAGGCCTTTTCCAGCAACTATAACTTCATTCTGGAGAAAAAGGGGGGCTGGCGACCCACCCTAGATGTGCGGAACCTCAGCACTTTTGTTTGCAAACTGAAGCTCAGAATGGTCACTCTCTCCATCATTCCACTCCCCAAGAAATGCCTAAAATTCACAGTGGGTCAGGACCACTATCAATATCAAGTACTGCCCTTTGGACTCCCCACAGCACTGAGAGTATTCAGCAAGTGACTGTTGGTAGTGGCAGCTTATTTGAGAAGACGCAACATCAACATATACTCTTACCTGGACAATTGGCTAATATGGGGGAATTCTCCTCAACAGACCTCCAAAGCAATCTGCAACAAGCTTGACCCTTTCCAGAGATTGGGCTTGACAATCAACAAACAGAAATCAACCTTAACCCCAGTGCAGAGGATCAAATTCATCAGCACAATCCTAGACTCTTCTACATCCAGGGTCTGCCTCCCTGAAGACAGATTTGAGAACCTGTCTGCTCCAATTCTCCTGTTGGAGGGAAACCCACATACGTGTGTAAGGTCATGCCTCACTCTTCTAGGTCATATGGCCTTTTGCACCTTTGTGATGCTGCATGCCACATTTCACCTCCACTTCATGCAGGATTGATTGAAGCTGGTTTACACACCCTCAAAACATCACCTGATTATGCCTCTCATCCTCCCACCCATGGTCCTATATTCACCAAAGTGGTGGAAGAATCCAGTGAATGCCTGCAGAAGGGCTCACTTCCAGACACCTCTACTGCCCAAGACCGTTGTCACAGATGCATCCTTGCTGGAATGGGGCACACATATGGATAAACTGAGGATACACGTGTGTGTTTCCAAGGGAGAGGAGAATGCACATCAATCTTTTAGAACTCAGAGCTGTACAGAATGCCTGCACCGAATAGAGGAGCAGTCAGTGCAGATCAGGACTGACAACACATCTACCGTGTTCTCTATCAACAATTAAGGTGGTGCCAGGCTTCCCCATTCTGCCAGTATGCTGTCAGGCTCTGGAATGATGCATCAAACATCAAGTTTGCCTAGCAGCAGTACACTTACCTGGGTTGCAGGTACAAACTCAGCAGGCATTTCCTTCCAAATCATGAGTGGGAAATCAAAGACAAGATTCTGGCAGACATCTTCATGGACTGGGGCAATCCCAGGATGGACCTCTTCACCACTCAACACAACTATAATTGTCCAAAATTCTGCTCAAGGGGAGGGATGTCTCTAGTCTGCTCAAGTCTGGGGTCCATGGCAAATGTGTTTCTGATACCATGGTCAGGAACCCTGCTTATCACTCCCCGCAACCCCACTGATTCTCACTGTGCTTCACAATCTCATACAGGACTCAGTCAAGCTAAGCTGCATAGTTGCAGAGTGACCAGACAATTATGGTTCACAGATCTTCTGAACATGTCAGTATTCCAACCCAAACCCTTACCTCTGATACTATCTGAGAAACAGGGATAGACCCTACACCTGAACCTGGTGTCATTGCATCTCAAAGCATGGTGATTGGATGGATGTCATCAATGGTGCAAGCGTCCTTCTCCCCATTTCAAGAAGTTTGAATCATAGAAATTTAGGGCTGGAAGGGACCTTGGGAGGTCATGAAGTCCAGCCCATTGTGCTGAGGCAGGACCAAGTATACGAAGACCATTCCTGATGGGTGTTTGTCTAACCTGTTCTTAAAAACCTCTGACAGGGTTTCCACAGCCTCCCTTCAAAGCCTATTCCAGTGCTTAACTATACTTATAGTTAGCAAGATTTTCCTAATATCTGACCTGAATCTCCCTTGCTGCAGATTAAGCCCCTTACTTCTTGTCCTACCTTCAGTGGACATGGAGAACAATTGATCACAGTCCTCTTTTAGAACAGCCCGTAACAGATTCAAAGACTGTGATCAGGTCCCCCTCGGTCGTCTTTTCTCAAGACTAAACATGCCCAGGTTTTTTTAACCTTTTCCTCACACACCAGGTTTTCTAGATTTCTTATCATTTTTGTTGCTCTCTGATGACTCTCTCCAATTTATCCACATCTTACCAAAAATGTGACGCCCAGAATTGGACACAGTATTCCAGCTGAGGCCTCACCAGTGCCGAGCAGAGCAGAACAGTTCCCTCCCATGTCTAATATATTAAATACCTGCTAATACATGTATAGGGATTAGGTCCACATTAGAACTAGGCGAACTATGGTTTTAAATTGAGTTTGGATGTTAGCATTGGTGCAAGTCTCAAAGCCTATGGCCAAAAAGAATGATATCGTGAGAAAGAAGAGTTGTTTGAGTTTAACTTGTAGTGACCCTTTGAAATAAAAGCATTGTCCTATTTAAGGGTTGTGTTGTAGAAACAGGAATAAAGAAAACATGGTTAATTGGGTCCTGGGTGTAGTAAATAAATAGTTATATAAGTTTGTTTAGAAAGAAATGCTTAGTCCAGGAGCTAGGGGAAAATAGAGCAAAGTGAGATAAGAACACCATGACTAGAGCAGGGTTCAGTCCTAAACTGCTTCATCTGGTTTTAGCTAACTTCTAATAATTAGCAAAGACATCACTTGTTTGTTATAATGTATAAAAAGCAAGGTTTTCTATGCATGTCTTTGTCAGAGCTTTTCCTTACTATCTGGAGTTATGCCATGATGGGAAGGTATCTACTGGGCCTGATCCTGTTATAAGTATTGCCCAAAATTCTTACAACTGTGTTGTTGCTAGGATATGGAGCATACTGTGTGGCCTTTGGACTAATAAATGACTCCTTATGTGGAAACTGAGTCAGGGTAAACCTTAGGAAAATTATTTCCTTCAACACCCCATAATGTTAGCCTTTTTTGCAACTGCATCACATGGTTGACTCATGTTCAATTTATGATCCACTGTAACACCCAGATCCTGTTCCGCAGAACTACCACCTAGCCAATTATTCCCTGTTTTGTAATCGTAATTGTGCATTTGATTTTTCCTTCTGCAGTGAAATACTTTGCACTTGTTCTTTATTGAATTTCATCTTACTGATTTCAGACCAATTCTCTAATTTGTCAAGGTCATATTGAATTCTATTCCTATCCTCCAAAGTGATTGCAACCCCTCCCAGCTTGGTGGCATCTGAAAATGTTATAAGCATATTCTCTGCTCCATTATCCAAGTAATTAATGAAAATAATGAATAATAGTGGACCCAGAACCGATCCCTGCAGGACCCCAGTGACTATGCCCTCCCAGTTTGACAGGGAGCCACTGATAACTGCTCTTTGAGTATGGTCTTTCAACCAATTAAGCATCCATCTAGACCACATTTCCCCAGTAATTTCATCTAGACCACATTTCCCTAGCTTGGTTATGAGAGTATGGTATAGGACTGTATCTAAAGCCTTACTAAAATCAAGATATATCACGTCTACTGCTTCCCCCTATCCACTAGGCCAGTAACCCTTTCAAAGAAGGATATTAGGTTAATTTGGCATGAGTTTTGCTCAGGAGTCAGCACCACCATGTTGCGTGATGGACACGACAAAATTTATGTTTGTCCTCCAGTCCTCTGAGACCTCACCCATCCTCCATGAGTTCTCGAAGATAATTGCTAAAGGATCTAAGATTGCTTCAACTAGTTCCTTAAGTATCCTAGGATGAATTTCATCAAGCCCTGGCACTTTGAATACATCTAACTTATCTAAATATTCTTTAACCCGTTCTTTCCCTATTTTGTTCTGTGTTCCTTCTCCCTTGTTAATGTTAATTGTGTTGAGCATCTGGTCACCATTAACCTTTCCAAGGGACGACTGAACCAAAATAGGCATTAAATGCCTCAGCCTTCTTGATGTCATCCAGTATTAGTTCTCCTTCCCTGCTAAGTAGAGGACCTACACTTTCCTTTATCTTTCTCTTGCTCCTAATGTATTTAAAGAACCTCTTCTTATTGCCTTTTATGTCCCTTGCTAGGTGTAACTTCTTTTGTGCCTTAGCCATTCCAGTTTTGTTGCTACATGCTTGTGCTATGATTTTGTACTCCTTAGCAGTTTTGTCCACATTCCTTTTTGATTGTGTATCATTACAGATCTCCTGATTGAGCCATATTGGCCTCTTACTATTTTGTAACGCTGCCTGCAGTGACTCAAGAGTATAAGTACCAGCCTCAGGACAGGCTGTTAGGAACCAGGCACAAACCCCACATTGGCTGTGAATTCTATACTTAGATTTCACCCACCAATTATGAAGTGTAAACTCCTCAGGTGCTGTACAGCCTGAACATGATGCAGACAGTCCCCTTGGGAAATCATCCAGGTGAGCATACCTTTGTGGCAGATGCTTCCTTACACCAAGAATCACAGCTACATTCAGGTTACTCCCAGTCCCAAAGGACCAGTCGCTTACCCCAGGTCAGTTGCCACTTAGATCTCACACCAAACACAATGCTTGTAGTCAATTCTGTAATAAACTATATGAAGATTTATTAAATAGGAAAGGAAACCAGAGAGTTATTTACAGAGTTAAAGCAGATAAACATATATTCACAAATGAGCCACAATCCTAAGTTTAAAAAAGTAATAGAAGCCTCTACAATAAGCAAGTTCTAGATCTCCATTAGGGCTAACCCAGGCCAAGTGGCTGGGGATCTCTTGCTTATGCCTAGAAAACCCTTGCCCTCCTAGTCCAAGCAGCATAGAGATAACCATTTCCTTTTTGCTAGGGATCATTATCCCCCTCCTGCCATGTGCTCTGAGCTGCAAACTCAGATGATGGGAGGAATCCACTTGCATGACTCATTGTCATAGGGGAAGAGCAGAACAACAAAGTCTTTTGTCATCTTTAATGTCCCACAGTCAACGCTCTGGTGTCAATGGACCTTTCCTGTTGGGAAGGACGAAACACCTTCTGTTGATGATCAGCACTTCACAATAATTAATGTGTCTTTCCTGTCTGGTGAGTTACACAGTCACAGAGGCTCACAATACAGCTACTCAAATATTACCTTACACTATGGGATACAAATGTTATGAGTGTGATTAATGCCGGCAGCAACTCACAAGCATTCCATGAAGTCTAAACATGAAATACATTATTATAATTTTAATACCTATTTTAACAATACTAAGACACTGGTGAGCTAGACTGATCCCAGTTATGTATTTGTCAGAGTTTAACTGAGACATGGGGACTTTGGCACCTGGTCTGCCAGTGTCATAACCCTTCCTTCGCATCAGAGTAGGTTGCAGTTGTGCCTTTAACACTGAGAAACCGCCAACTTTCCTGAACTCCTTTATTCCTTAGATTTTCTTCCCAAGGGACCTTACGTACCACCAGTTCTCTGAGTTGGTTAAAGTTTCTGAAGTTCTACTAAGCAGTAGAAAAGAATCAACAAGACAAACCTACCTGGCAAATTGGATGAGGTTTTCCCATTGGTGTCACCAAAAATAAGTGATCCCACATCACTCTTCGATTTTGCAGTTTCTTCACTACTTACTTGAACGAAAAAGAAAGAACACATCCCTCAGCTCTGCCAAAGTGCACTTGGTGGCAATGTCAGCTTACCACCTGGCGGAGGAGGACCATGTGATCTTCTCAGCCAATGGCAGTTCGGTTCTTGAAGGGCTTAATTAAAGTGTTCCTTCCTATCAAGGAACCTGTCCCTCATGGGATTTAAACCGAGTACTCTCAGCCCAAATCTATGCCATCCTCTTCCCTGCTACATTTCTCAATGAAAATGGCATTTCTGGTTGTTATAACTTCTGCCACAAGAGTGGGAGAAATGCAGGCACTAATGGCTGGCCTGCTGTACATGGTGTCCCCCCTCGACAAAGTATCCATGAGAAAACACCCTGCATTTCTCCCAAAGGTAGTGACAGAATTCCATTTGAAGCAACAAATACATCTACTCGTATTCTTCCCGAAACCTCACGCACCAAAATCAGAGGCAATGCTGCATACATTAGAAGAGCCTTGGACTACTACTTAAACAGAGCAGAACTCTTTAAACATTACCAAGACTTCTGTCTCTGATGCAGAAAGGATGAAAGGTTTCGCAGTTTCATCCTAGAGATTACTGAACTGGATTCTGATGTCATTAAACCTACTATGAGGTGGCCAAAGTAGTTCCACCATCTGCAATCAGAGCTCACTCCACCAGAGCACAGGCTGCAGCTGCAGCAGCCTGTGACATTTACCGATATCAGACATTTGTAAAGCAGCCACTTGGGCATCAGTTCACGTGTCCATGGTGCACTATGCCCTGACAGAGGCCTCCAGTTCCAATGCTGCACTGGGTAAAGCAGTTCTTCATGCACTGTTTACCTAATTACTCCGAACTCCCATCTTCTTAACAAAACCACTGCTTGGGGGGCGCCATCAGTGAAATGGGCATACGGACAAACACTCAAAGGAGAATGAGACGTTACTTACTATGTATTGTTACTGAAGTTCTTCCAGATGTGTCGTCCAGATGCACATTCCACAACCCGCCCAGCCCTTCCATCCCCTTTGTGGCAGACTGACAATACCCTGCTACGTCCTCAACAAACTTCATAGAATTGAGATAAGCTTTACTGAATTAGGTTTAATACCTTTGGGGTCCATTGTATTAAAAATGTAATTGAGTTTGTGGAATTGTACGTAACGCCTCGAGGAGGAGGGGAATGTTTACGGAGTTCCACTGATTATCAGCCACTTTGAAGCCACCCCCTGGAAACATTTACATGTACTAGTTCAAACTGAATTCTTCAGTGACCAGCAAAGAAAGGATCTTGGATAAATTGCCTAGTTTTCAACAGGCTCAGGGCCTTCTTCCTGTTCCAGCAAATGGAGCAAACTTCTGGCCCAGAGAGGGCCCCTTTCCTTAGGGAAGAATTGGAAGGACTGGGCCTACTGAGGCACTGTAAGCCTGCGTGCTTGTTCCAAGCGGAAGCTGTGGATGAACTTGGGAAGTCCCTCGGGTGGGATGTTGAAGGACTGCTCCTGTCAGAGCCTGTGTTAGGGTTGGCGTGATCTCTGGTAAGCTCATTAGCATGCGTGTAGGTTCTCTTATTGATTTTTAATATATTTTTTCTGTGGTGCTTTTACCTTAAGAAGAAAACAGGCTTGCACAAAGAGAGCTGTGCAGAATCTTTAACTGTGCGCAGTTTCACCGGTAACTGTCTCTGAAGAGGAAACCAGCAGGTAAGGTAATCTGTGCGGGGACCAACACCGTGAAGGCAGAGACCTGTGCAGCCTGGTCAGAAGGGAGTGAGATGCCGGTCTTCACCCAAGAAAGGCAATAGCTGGGGAGCTGAGAGAGGCTGCTCTTGCTGGATCACTGCAGGGAAATACAGGTGCTGTTGCCCTGACCTGTGGCACATTCTGGTGGCAGTGGGTGGGGCTGTAAGACCCTCACCCTGAGGGTTCTGCATTGAGAAGGAACCGAACAGTGGCAGGCATGCTGTGCCCTTGTACACCGTCGCTGCGAACATGAGGGCTGAGAGTGCATGCGCACTGTACAGATATTGCTGGCCAGAAAGACTCTGGTCTCTGGCACGAGGTGCATGTGCACCATCCGTGGAATGTGCATATGGGCAGCACATCTTGAAGAACTCCAGTTACCGTACAGGCTAAGTAATTTTTCATTCAGTCTAGTTTTAAATATCCCAGCTGACGAGACTTCCCCACTTTAGAGACAATTCCATGCCCTGATACTTCTCACTGTTCGTATTCCTACATATTCATCCTGAATTTCTCCTAATTAGCTCCTAGTTGTAACACCTTCCCCACCCCATTTGGAGCTGCCTAAATAGGTCCCCCTTGTGTTTATACAAGACTCGAAGATGCACATTCTCTATTTTACTAGCCTAAGTAGTTCCATTGCTTTCTAGTTTCTACTCATGTTAGAAAAGACACTTCCTATGGAACTACTCAGGGTAGTAAAGTTAAGTGTGTAAGTGTTTGCAGGATCAGGGCGTAAGATTGTTATTTATATAGTGACTGAAAGGGGTGTCAGGCATTTTTCAAACACACACATACCAAAAGAAAAAAGAAAAGGCCATGCCCCAAACAGCTTACAATCTAAAAAGGAAGCTTGCAGACAGGTGAGAGGATGTGACATATGCTAAATAGTTTATAGGGGGGTTGAGGATAGTTTGGGGGCGTTGGGAACATGTTTACTGTGTTCTGGAATGACTCTCTCTAGAGATACTCCTCCCCTCCCCCACTCTCTTTTCTCAATGGCTGCCGTGAAGATTAAAAACAGCAAGTACAGGGTAAAGGGAAAATAAAAAGAGAAATGTATTTATAAGTCTAACAAAGCCATGGACTAAATATTTACAGGCATAAAGAGTAAAAATGAGCCAGGCTTTCAAAAGTAATTATCATAATATAAAAATGAAACAACACTTTCGCCATGACTGAGGACGGGGCCAGAACTTCAGCTGGTGAAAACTGGATCTTTCCCAAGAAAATTAAAACAACACTAAATGACTGTTCATTTTCCTGACAAATCTGATGCCGAGAGAGATTCTTACTGCAGTCTCTTTCTTCGGGAGCTTGTCTTTGGCACTCCATCAGAGCAGGGACATGCAGCCTTTGGGCCTCATTTGCTTCTCTCATGCACAAGTGTAAATCAGGAGTAACTGCCAAAGTTTTGGAATTACACCAGTGTAAATCCAATATCAGCGCGAAGAGTATCAGGCCTTTTGTTTGTCTTCTCTGGGGAGGCATCTACATCCTCCAGCCATGTGGACTCCAGCCCCAGGCTGGCTTTACCAGTTCAGACAGCAAACCTGCCTCTTTTGGTTATGACAATGCCTCTCTGCTCAATGTGCACTCGCAGTCCGAAAAGCTAACAGTTAGGGACCAGTAGGAAAGGGATAGAGAATAAGACAGAAAATATCATATTGCCTCTATATCAATCCATATCCACATCTTGAATACTGCCTGCAGATCTGGTTGTCCCATCTCAAAAAGATATATTGAAACTGGAAAAGGTACAGAGAAGGGCAGCAAAAATGATGAGGGGTATGGAACAGCTTCTCTATGAGGAGAGATTAAAAAGACTGGAAATTTTTTAGCTTGGAAAAGAGATGACTAAGGGATTGGGAGGATATGATAGAGGTCTATAAAATCTTGACTGGTGTGGAGAAAGTGAAAGTGTTATTTACCCCTTCACATAACACAAGAACTAAGGGTCACCCAATGAAATTAATAGAAGGAGGTTTAAAACAAACAAAAGAAAGTATTTCTTCACACAATGCACAGTCAACCTGTGGATCTCTTTGCCAGGGGATGTTGTGAAGACCAAAACTAAACAGGGTTCAAAAAAGAACTAGATAAGTTCATGGAGGATAGGTCCATCGATGGCTATTAGCCAGGATGATAAGGGATGCAATGCCATGCTCTGAGTGTTCCTAGCCTCAGTGTGTCAGAAGCTGGGAGTGGATGATTGCCTGTTCTGTTTATTCCCTCTGAAGCACCTGGCATTGGCCACTGTTGGAGGACAGGAGACTGGGCTGGATGGACCCTTGGTCTGACCCAGCCTGGCCGTTCTCGTGCTCATTCAGCGTGCTGAACACTCCTGGCGCCAACTTCCTCTTCCCAAGCTTTTTCACGTTTAAAAGAAGAGGCTTTTCTAATAAAGCCCTAATTTTTAAGAATTGAAATAGTTTATATGTAGATGGAATTTGCTATTTCTGCAGCCCCAGCCTCCACTTTGTGTTTGCAGAGGGAGGAAGAATTGCTGTCTGAGGACATCACCAGCAAAAACTGGGCAGGCAGCTGAGCCAGTGTCCTGGCTGCTAGTCTGTGACAGGGACGTGACTATTCCTCCTTTGGCCTTCTCCCCCATTCTGCAAGCGAGCCTCACGGCTGTGATGCAGGCTGCTATTTTCTTGTTGTCTGCTGCTGTTGGTGGCCTCAGCAGGTGACCACACCGTGTCCTATAACCGCACTGCAGCCCTGGCTTGCACTCAACAAGTGGAGACCAGTTCGGAGAAAATTCCATTTCCGAAAATCCACCTTTCTAAACATGAGCTGGATTGGAGGGCAGGAAAGGGGGATTAAGAAAGAATAGTAAAGGAAGTCAGAGGGAGAAATATTGTTTTCTCTCTGCCCCTTATTGTATATTGTCTTGGTATTTCATTTTAAAATATCAACTTTGGTGCGGGGAGAGAATACGCAGATAGCTGTCTGCCACCCCACCACTTATTTGGACACCCGATACCACCTACAGTTTGTTGATGTCTTTCTGGTAAAGAGGGGTAAAAGTTTCAAAAGTACCTCTGTGACCTGGACTCCTAAGTCCCATTTTCAAAAGTGACTTTTAGACAGTTGGGAGCCAAGTCACTTTTAAAAATGGGACTTAGGTTTCTAAATCGCTTAAGGGCATTAGAAAAATTTAGCAGAGGTGCCCAGAACTGAATATAGTATTCCAGGTATATTCACACTATAACCAGAGAGGGACCTGTCTCCTGCCTGCCCCATCACCCTATGTCTCCAAACCACCAAAAATCACATTGGCTTGTGCTGGGTTTCTTATTTCTATGTTATTTGAGCTGCTGTACTGCGCCCCTCACTGAGGTGTCCAAGCACCTTCTAGAGTCCTTGGTGCCCACTTTCAGCCTTTCCAGCTCTTAGGTTCCTTTCTCCCTTGCAATGTTTTGAGTTATTTTTCCCCACATGTATTAGCTGAATTGTTCCATAGCTAATCCTGTTTTTTTACATTTCCTGCTCATATTTAATGGAGTGACAGGTATTTTCCATCTCTAATTGTTATAAGAACATGTTGGATAATGTTATGACCTCACCTATTGTAGAAACCAGGCCCTTGTCTTTCAACTGGTGCAGCTGTGTACCCTGCACCCTCCTGCAGCTAGCTCCAGGTTTCGGACCCAAGGAAAGAGGAGACCCCTGCCCCAGAATACTAGGTGTCACGGCGTCCCTGGGCAATGCTTTGGAACTGCTCCCCATGAAGCCAGGCAGGACTCTGGGGAAGTCTCCTTTCTGGGAGCAGCCTGTCTTCAGGACACACAGCTCACACAGCTTCCACCTTCCTGGGTCTGACCTCGGAGCATTCAGCATCCTCTGCCCCTCTGTGCGCTTCCCACAGCGAGTCCGCTCAGGCAGGGTCCTGGGGAAGCCAGAGGGTCCTGCCCCCCAACTCTGCAGTCAGACGTGACTCTCAGCCAGCCAGTAAAACAGAGGTTTATTAGACGACAGGTACATGGTCTAACACAGAGCTTGTAGGTGCAAAGAACAGGACCCCTCATCTGGGTCCATTTTGGGGGGCCGTGAGCCAGACAACCACGTCTGCCCTTCACTCCATGTCTCCAGCCAGCCCCAAACTGAAACTCCTTCCAGCCCCTCCTCCTCTGGGCTTTGTTCCTTTCCCAGGGCCAGGAGGTCACCTGATTCCTTTGTTCTCCAACCCTTTAGCTCTCACCCTGCAGGGGGGGAGGGCCCAGGCCATCAGTGGCCAGGAAACAGGGTGTCGGCCATTCTCTGTGTCCAGACCCCTGCACACACCTGCCTTCTAGGGCTCTGCAGTGATCATACACCCTTACCTCACCATCTAGAGACTTAAGAACTGCCTAGGGGAAACTGAGGCACCCCTACACTATTCAGAGGAACCATTAAGCACAGTCCCACTTCCTCACACTAGGGTAATAGGTTCTTTGAGAAATGCCGTGAAAATTAATCTCCCTGCTACAGGGAAATTTCGGGAGAGCAAAAGAGCCTCTGGAGATGAGGCAATGAGAGGGAAAGCTGCCAGCTGGGGAATTGGGCCTGTCCTCGCTGTGCTAGCTGCCCTGGTAGAGAGAAGCTATGGGCTCTTGTTTCCCAACCCATGGGGACAATGTTGAGGTGATGATACTTAGAAAAGCTATTGTCTGGTCAAGAACATCTCCTTCAAGCTGCTTCCTTTGTTCCCTCTTGACTTTGGTGAACTACTTGCTGCAGGATCAGGTTCTGCTCAGAGAGATTTCTTTCAGTACACACTGCTGCAATTAATTTTCGCTTGGTTTCACTAAGGAACCCAGTGAAATCCTGGGCTGTGTGTGATCTGAGAGATCCTGTATCCTCTGGAGCCACATCCCCAGCCCTGTTTCCCCTGGACTCCCCCGGCCTGGCTTTTATAGAACTGAGACAAGAAATAAGAAGAGACACATTTTGCAGTATTCTCTGTTTATCTTAAACTAGCCAAATGGCTTCATCAACATGTTTGAAACAGTATCTGAAGCAGAGCCGGGACATGAGAGCAGCTTTATCAAAAGGGAGGCTGCGCTGCTCTCCAGACTCCGGTGGGGCCGGAGACTCTAACGGTTATTTTATACTGTGCAGCGTTCTCTGACATCATCTGCTTTGTGTAAACCTCATCGCCCCACAAACCAAAGCTGTGCTGACTGTCCCTGGGCTGACAAGCCCCAAAGGCTGCAGTATCTGAGTTTGCTATTATCTACCATTCGTGAACAGACCACAGTTGTGGGGCTGGGCAATGGGCCCCACGTTGCTCTTGGATTGCCCTGGACTATTAGAGACAAAGGGACAGGAGCCTGCTTAACTGACTTGCAGCTAGTGTGTGACTAAGGACTGTGTGCATGAGTGAAGCCAGCAATTCACTGCAGAGTATTCTCATCCAGAGAGAATAAGATCAAAAATATTATAGCAATGAAAAGAAAAGACTGTTAGGGCCTGATCCAAAGCCCACTGAAGTCAATGAAATGATTCCCATTGACTTCAGTGGGCTTTGGATCAGGCTCTTGTTTGGCATGAAATGTGCATTGGTGTCTCCATGTTTCACCCTTGTCAGGACAGGTACGATTCATGGCCACTCTGGGGACATTTGCTTTTGGAGCAGTTTATTAAACATCTTCTGACAGTGGGCTAGGGGCTCTGAGGGTGACTGTCATGGCCAGATCATTCACACTAGCTAATATTTAAAGTTTGATTTATAGGAATAATTTCCATGTATTGTTATGTTGAAAGCGTTTGAAGGGAAACCACCAGGGAGTTTGGGCCCAGAAGTGAAGTTCTGTGCATTTTTCAAACTTTGCAAACTGAATATTAATGGAAATATGTTCGTGCAGTTTTTAAATGTCAATGAACTGTGTGTATGTTTTGAATGAGGCTTCCCTGTGTAGAGTGTTTGTTCCAATTAACTCAGCATATGAACCAAAAGTAAAATTTACTAGAAACCCAAGTGAATTTGACTAATCTCCCTTTTTGAACAGGGGGAGTGAAATGCAAAATGAAATTGAGGATGGAACACCCCTTCAGTTGCAGCCTTCTCTGTAATACAGGTAAGGATCTGGTTTTAAATGTGGAAAATTTAACTCCAGTTTCTTTTAGGGGGAATAACAAATGCTGAACTAGGAGATCAGATGAACTAGAGCAGCCCCCTGGCTGAGTGAATGCATTCTGCCAGCGCTGAGGAGGCTGAATCAATTAAGGTCCAAAGTGATTTGATTTCCTATCCAGCCGGCCACAAACACAACTCCTTCCATTTATCAGAAAGTAAACACAAAGCACTGCCTAAACAAACCTGGAGACTAAATGGAAACTATATTGGTGGGCCCAAGGGACAGCAGCCTGGGCTGAACACATGGTTCCCAAACCACCCCTGCCAGAACTAACAGCCTCCTTGCTCCTGATGCCTAGTAATGCAGGGAGTGTGAGGCCCTGCGGTCTGGGGAACTGCTTGTACCCCGTTGAAAAGCACAAAGAGGCACCTAGGCCCAGATCCTGCTGGCCCCAATGGGGCTTGCACTGGGAACAGGGGTCTTCAGAGGCAGTTGCAAGACCTGATCCTATGAGCCTAATAGGCTGTTGCTAAAGCAAAATTTTAAAAATTCCCTCTGGCCCTGGTGGAGCTTTCTGCCTTTGATTCCCTTGCCTCTCCTGAGCCCCCTCACTTCCTTGCACAGCACCTCATTAAACTAACAATAGCTGCTTGTTTGGGATTTTTAAAAAGAATCTCATGTGCAAACGGTCCAAGTCTCAGGCTGATCTGGATGAAATCCCAGCCGTACTGAGGGCAACAGACTGCTAGAAACACCTGCGTGCACACCCAACTCAGGACCCCTCTGATGGGTAGATATTTAGTAAGAGTAAAAGGGGTGGTGGCTCAGCTCCTGGCCCCAGCTCACCTGTCTGCTCTGCAGTGCCCGGGGGAGAGAGAGGCCAGGTCCGCAGGGCCCCCAGAGCACCACACAGCACAGCTGCTTCCTCAGGGCCTGCTCCTTGTTCCACCTGTGGCCTGTTGTTCCCCGTGGGTTTTGCTCTGTGCTGACCCTTGCGGGAGGCCTGGCTCAGGAGATCTGTCTGTCCATCCACGTGTTTCCTGGGAGTGGTTCTGCGCCGGAGCTGCAAGGGTGTCTCCCTGTGTCGCTGGAAGCTCGGCCAGGGCCACGCACTGCGGTTTGGCCCCTCTGCCGGGAACCCTCCCCGCAGCTCCCCAGGATCAGCTCTGTGGCTCCCACCCTGCCCCCGCTGAAGTCAATGGGAGTCTCGCAGTTGACTTCCACGAAGCCAGGATTTCTCCCCGAGTCTACCAGTGCCTGCGCGCCCGAAGGTTATTTCCGGAGCGGCCGGGCGAAGGCAGCCGCCGGCGCTTTGTCTGGGTGCGCTGGGCAGGCTCCGCGGCCAGGAGGCCGCTGTCTGGCTACAGGCCTGGCTGGATTCTCAGGGCAGGCCGGGCTATCCTCCCTCCCAGGGCCGAGCGGGGATCCCTCCTGCCCTGGGGCGCGCCGGACAGGGGGCTCCAGCCGGGCCCTGTGGGTCGCCTCTCCTAGCACAAACAAGTCAGTGTCTAGACTCCTCCTCGGGGCCTGTTTCTCGGCGCCCCCCTCCCGCTCTTCTGCTGCCCACACCAGCAACGGTGCAAAGAGCCAGGGCTGAAGGCAGCGGTGCGCTCACGGTGGAGGTGCCAGGAGCCCCGGGGCTGGGACTGCCTGGAAAGCCCCTGACCGGTTCGCCCCGAGCCCGCCACGTCCCGCTGCGCAAGGGCCCGCGGCTGCAGGCAGCTGCAGCGCCTGGAGCTTCGCTGTTAGGGGCGGCCCCGAGCCGGGAAGCTGAGCCGGGCGCCAGGCAGGGATGTGCGGGTTGGGGCCCGCCGCGCCCTGCCCTGCCCTGCCCTGCCCTGCCGAGCGGATCCGGGCCGGGGTGAAGCGATCTCTCCGCCGCGGAGTCAGGCCTTACCCCGTTATGCGGCGCTAGGTCAGGGCTCGAACTCGGCACTGGACATTGCGCTGGGCTGCAGCGAAGGGCCGAGCCGTGGGGACCCGGGCGGCGCCGCCGGTGCCATGGGAGTCCACTCGGCATTTCGCCCTCATCCCATCCCCGGGTTGCCTTGGGAGGCAGGGAGGGCGGGGGCCGGCCTGTGCAGCGGGCCCCGGGGCTCCCACTGAGGCAGTGATGGGGGCTTGTCCGGGCGGCTCGGGTTCAATAGAAGCCGGGAGGGGCTGGAAGCCCCTGGGGTCTCGGAGCTGTGGCGCAGAGCGGGGTGAGCCGAGCGGCCCCGGGGGACGCGGGTGCCTTAGGGCCGGGGTGGCTCCGGTGGCTGACAGGGAGGTGGCCCATGCGCTCCCCGGGCTAGGGCGCGGCGCTGTCGGAGCAGCCAGTGCCATCGTCCCCGCTCTGGCGGGATCCAGGGGGAGACACCCCTTGCAGCGCGGTTCTTGCCCCCGCCCCCGAGAGAGTGGGAGCCGTTCATGGTGCTGGGTGGGGCTACCAGCCCCGGGCCCGCTCGGCTGAGGAGCCCTGTGCTGTCCCGCCGGGAGCTGGGGCACCGATTTCCCGGCCGGCTCCGGCCGAGAGCGCTGCAATGGCGGAGAGTTCCGCCGGCCCATCCCCAGGAGATAGGCGCTGGGGTCCGGGTCCTGTCCCCACCGAGGCCTCAGTGGGAGGCGGGTCAGTTCCCCTTGTTAGCGCTCAGGTTGCCGCTTTGATTTCTGAGGCGCGTGGGTCACCCCAGCTCCCCTGGCTCAGGCTGCTCCCCGCCCCTGCGGCGCTGCGGGCCCTGGGACCCGGCCGGGCTGGTGGTGTCGGGGCTGGCGTTTGGCGCTCGACGGGCCGGCCGGTCCTCCTTCAGGCGGCGGGCGTCTCCTTTTTCCGCAGCCCGGCCGGGGCCATGGCCGGAGGAGAACGCGTTCAGTGCGGCAGGGTGAAATCCTGGCCCCGCTGCGGTTAACGGGCTGGTTACCCCACGGGGGCTTGTACGGGGACCGTCTGTGCCCTGTCCCTCCCCAGGAAGGGTGGGGCACCCCGGGACAGGTTCACCTTGCCCATTCCTGCTCTAGCGGGGACCGTCTGGGATTTATTCCCCTGCTGGAGGGGTCTGAGCTCACCAGGCAGCGCTTCCTGGGCTGCTCGCAGGGCTGTGCCCCGCTCCCTTCCTTGGGCTGGCACCAGCAGGGGGGCAGGCTGCCCACACCCCCTGGGAAGCGCAGGCCAGTGTCCTAGGCAGCAGTTTTTGCGCTGCTGACAGATCTGGGGAGAGCTGGGGGGGGATTACACTCTGCCCTTGCTCTGATCCCCCCCCGGGAGTAACAGCACTGGGAACCCCCAGGAGCCCTTGGAGTAGTAGCATGGGGGATCCCCGGGAGTAACAGCACCAGGGGACCCCCCAGAAGTGGGTGCAGTGACTTGGAGGCCATAAACAAGGACCTGGGCTGGAGCACCCTGGCGGAGAGAGCCTGGCCAAGCCTGCGACTGGTGCTTGAGCAGGGCACTAAGTGGCTCTCCCGCAGGTCTCTCCTGGTTCCTGCTTGGGGGCAGCGGGAGGTGCCCCGGCAGACAGTTGTCCCTCTTGCGGGTGTGCCCTGGTCCCTGGAGGAAGGCAGGTCCTGCAGTGTGCCGGGGTGGCACAGTGGTGAGGTTTGGGACCTTGGGTCCTGCAGCAGGGAGCCCAGGGCCTTGGGCCCAGGGGCACTTCCAGTGGGGCAGAGAAATAGAGGGCTCCTGGCCCATCTTCCGCCCAGAGCCTGGGGCGATCCAGGTGGAACAGGATGGCAGCTGCTTCCCTGTGCAGTGATGACCCGGCTCCCTGCAGCTCCAGGCCCTGACCCGTGCCAGGCTGGCCCGTGCTACGGACGGGCAGGGCTGCGCTGAGGAGCAGTGGCCGGCAGGTGGCGCTGCGGACCCTGCTCTGCACCCACACTTCAGGCTCGGGCGAGCCCCGGGAGAGCCTGCGGACGGTGAGCCGGGGAAGCGGTGCCGGCCGGCCTGGGACTGCCCCGCCCCGGGCGCCTGGTGGGAGCCGGGCTCTGGGCCGGGGGGCCAGATGCACAGTCCACTGCGCACCAGGGGCAGGCAGGGCTGCCTGGAGCCCCCTCGGGTCTGCGGGCAGTGCAGGTTTGGAGGCCTCGTCCGTGCCCATGCACCCCGGGGGGCTCTGCACCGACCCCTCGGGCTGGGGAGGCGCCCTGCTCGTGCCGCGGTGACCCCCCCTTGGGGCAGCATGTGCTCAGGGCGGGGACCCTTTTCACAGACCAGCGGCGTCTGCGAGCAGCGTTCTGGGAGGAGTCCCAGGGGTCAGGCCTGGAGCCGCCAGCCTGGGTGCGAAGCCCGGCCCCGGGCGCTGGTGTAAGGAGTGGGGCTCGGCCCCAGCAGGCAGGGAAGGCGGCGCGCCCTCCAGGGGCTGCTCGGGCCGTCCCCGGGGCTCTCCCCCTCGCCCGGCGCTGCTCCAGCGCAGCAACAGGGCTGGATCGGCCCCGGTGCTCCGCAGCTCTTGGTGCTGCGCGCAGGGCCCCGGCTGGGTGGGGAGGGGAGGGGGACCGTCCTTTGCCCCGAAGGTGGGAGGAGGGGCGGCGGCCGCCAATCTGTGTGAGCCTGGGAACGCGAGCATCCTGCCAGACCCCTCGGACGGCAGCCGTTCTCCCGGCCCCCTCCGCACCGGCGGGAGCGCGGCCCCGTGCGGCCTGTGGGGAGCGAGTCGGACGCCTGGCGGGTGTCCATGCAGAGGGGTGTATGTACCATCCCTTTCCGCTGCCCTGGGCAGCCAGGCCACCCGTGGGGCACGGAGCAGTTATCGCCGGGCAGGGCGGGGCAGGCCAGGGTCTTTGGCCGGCGCACTGAACTGGGCGCTGGGTGATGCAGTGTCTGATCCCCGGCCTTAGCCTCTAACCTGCTCAGATTGCAAGTGCTTTGAGCCCCCCGGACCGCCTGTTCCCGAGTCCGGTGAGAAGCGCCCGTAGCTCTCCGGGGCCGTCTGCGGGGCTCTGGGTGTTACCGCAAGACAGAGGCAGTGCCCGTCTCCCTGCGGAAGCTCCCTCGCCTTTTGCATTTGGCGCCTCCCTCCGCACCGGTACAAGGAGGCAGCTGGCGCGGCCAACAAGTCCTGGCTTGCTCAAAACGAATAATCGGTAGTTTAAAGAGTGGCAGTGGGCCGTGCCCCATAACTTCGTGTGGCCCAGCGCAGAGAGAGGCTCAGAAAGTGACAGTACAACAGGGAACCAATTCCCAGCTCTGCTGAGCTCAGACAGCTTCTAGCTGCCCTCCTTCCTTCCCACAAAAACAAAACAACCCCACACAATTAAACCACACAGCCCTAACAAGGCGAACAAAAACCTACCCCTAAGCCAAACCATAGTGCTAGCTACCTGTAAAATCCTAGAGGAGACAAGGCAGGGATAGGTTTTACCTTGCTATAGCTAGCCAAAGTGTGTGTGTGTGTGTAGGTGACCTCCACTAACTACACTGAGGTTTGAAACTACCCAATCCTCCTCTCCACCAGGATTGTAGGGGAAATAACACTATCCCCATGTAAAAACACACCTTTCTGACAGTGGAGACTAGCCTCCATGAAATCCACTATGGACTTGTGTCAGGAGACAGAGTGTCGGCCATTTATATACCCTGGCCCTTTGCTCTGCAACTATTACACCCCCTTATCCCACCCCCTAGAGACTTAAGAAATGCACAGGGGAAACTGAGGCACCCCTACAGTATTCAGAGGAAACATTAAGAACAGTCCCGCTTTGTCACAACTTGCCTATAGCTGATCAGTTTTACAGGGAAGGCATGAGGCCTTGTCCAGACAACAGAGTTGATTCTATTCTATTCTCAGCTCCAGTTAGCTAACAAGGACTCCTTCTTCCTGTATGTCTCTGTTGTGTACAACCAGGGAGGGTTTTTTTCACTGAAGAGAGCGAACATTTCTCATGACCAGCGATTGCAAGATTGGGGCATATTTCCAAAACATGAGGCTGCCAGAAGCAAATCAAAAGGGCTCCTTCTGAATATGGGAGATGGTGGGCCAGGCAATCCCCCCTGCAGTGGGGACTCAGGAGTGTTTCAGCTAGGCCTGTTTTTCATCTCCAGCTTTTCTTTGCTAAATTTGCCATGCGGTAACTTCTTCATCGCTTGGGGTCTTTCCACCCTCACTGCCACTGGGCAAGTCTTCCTAAAAAGCTATCTTTTAGCTTAACCATGAAAGATTGGGCTTCCTGCAGGAATGGTGGGTGAAATTCTTTGGCCTGTGTTATGTAGGAGGACAGACTAGTTGATCTCAGTGGTTAGAATCTATGAATCTGAGAATCCCAGCGAGTTAATAATTCCAAATGAATAAAGAGATTAATTCAGCCTTGTTTCCAGCTCTGCGAGTCCTGGAGACCCCCTGCAATTTATTCATCAGTTGAAATTATTAATTTTCAGTGTGTGTCTGATCCCCTTATTATACTCAGTATTTATTGATTGCCTTGTGTTGATTTGTTGTGATCGACCGGGCAGTGTTTGTTTCTGTTCCTTGGCCGAATAGTTGAGCCTGCATCTCTGGTATGAATACTTGTGAGCATGCAAAGACGCACTGGGTGTGCGTGCGGCTATAATACAGATAATAAGACCAGGGCACAAGACTTTTGACATGCACTTTCCACAAATACTTGTACCAGTAAAGTTCTGTGGCTCAGACTGAATGCACAAGGTAGTAAGGATGGCGGAAGCAAATTCGTTTGAAAGTTGGGAGGGAATATTGGCTGACGAGCGAGCGCAGCACTCACCCAGCACGGAGAGGGCTCCTTTCACCTTCCTGGCGCAGAGCAATGCGAACATCAGCACACATCACACTGAGTCCCCTGCCCAAAGATCCTGCAAATGCATTCGGAACGTGTGTGCAAGGCTTGTAGCAAGCACGCAGCCCTGCTTGCTGCGACGGGGTCACTGGACCCCGCTCTCCTGTGTCTCTCTCAGCGAACATTTTACCTTAAGTTCTTGTCCAGCAAATGCAAATTAAATAAAAACAACTCGAACTCGCCACGGTTACATTTGGCCTCTGAATAGATTCCTGAGCTCTGAACTGAGAGGGTTAAACCAGGAGACTTCCCTTACCTTGAAAAGGTTAAAAATGTCTGCAGTCTACATCTCTTAAAGGGGCGGTGCTGGTTAACAAGGAGTCTTGGCACCGGCTGCTGGAAAGGCTGGACAGGGGCGTGAGTTCCCCTCCACCAGCACCAAAACATTGCAAAAAAAGGCAGCGAGCCCCACACTTTAGATAAGAACAATTAGCCACCAGCGAGTCCCCGCGGAAAGAGAGGTTTAATTAGAGGGGTGCCCCTGCTCAGCATGCCCTATCCCAGCTCCTGCCCGCCGGGGCTCCTCGCCCTCCTGGCCCCTTGGCTGGCTCTGCTGGCGCACCTCTCCCTTTCCTCCCAGGCAGGGGACAGGAGAACGTTCCCCGCAGAGAAACCTTCAGGTGTGAAGGGAAGGACTCTCATTCTTCTCGATGTGAACACCAAGAGCCCTGTCAGGGTAACCAGTGAGAACTTCCTCTCCCTGCAGTTGGACCCCTCCATCATCCATGATGGCTGGCTCGATTTCTTAAGGTAAGGCGGGCGCTCCCTGGGCACCCCTCGCGTACCCGCTCCCCACTCGCACAGTCCCCGAGAGAAGCCAGGCGAATGGTCCAGAGCCCTGGGCCGGCTCTGCGCGGCGGCCAGCGCTCGTTGTGGCCGAGGAGCAAAGCCGCGGTTCCCATTAAGATGCACATGTTTGCAATGGAGGAGGCATTTCAGAAACTTATCAGTTATGACTGAAAAAATGTCCGGCTTCCCTCTCCGCAGCAATTAGCCTCCGCAGAAAGCACCAGGCGGTGCCGAGCCAGCAGCCGCAGCCAGGGAGCCGAGAGGGGACGGCCCACAGAGCCGCCGGTTGTTCCTGCCGGGCGGGGAACTGGGTTTGGGTTCAGGCTGCAGGGCTGGCTCGCCCGCCCGCCGGCTGCTCAGCGAGTTGCGAGCAGGCAGCTCCTGGGACCGAGGGCAAAGCCCTCCCTCCGATGTAACTGCCCGCGGTTCGCCCAGACAATGTGGAATTGCAGCGGCCTGGAGGAGGCAGCCCCGCCCGGGGAGCGCCCCCTCCCTTCCCGGGGGCCGTCAGGCCGGAGGTCTGCGGGGGAGCGGGGTGTCTCTGCCGCGGGCCCCGCTCCCATCGCGCCGAGGCTCCGCTCAGTTCCAGTTCCCGCTGACGCGAAGGGGTAGCAAGGCGAACAAACGGCGGGACACGCGCCTGGGAAAGCGGGGTTGGGCGCTTGGCTCCGGCGCGCAGCCCCGCCAGCGGGACCCCGGCCCGGGGCGCAGGCTACCCGTGTCCGCCCCTGGATTCGCCTTTTGCTCCGTGGCGCGCCCGGGCGGCGTCCCAGGGACTGGCAGCGGCGGAGAGGCGAAGCGCGGAGACAAGGTTTGGTTCGAAAGCCCCAAGCCGGGCCCAGGGGAGGGTCTGCGGGCCGGGCCGGCTGAACGGCGCGGGGCGCGCACCGACCGAGGGACCGGGCAGCCTGTGCGCTAGCAAAGCTGCAGCGCCTCCGAGAACTGGCAGCCACAATTGGGCAGGCTCGCTAGGGTCGGGCCCGCCGGGGTCCTGGGGAGGGACCAGCTGGCCATTTCCCGGGGAAGCGGGTGGGTGTCCCCATCTTTGCCGAGGCGGGCTTCGGTTGCCCGGCTGAGGCGAGCAGGGCTGGGCGCAGTGGGAGAGATGTAGTGGGCCTGCCCACCGCTCCGCTCCTGGGCTGGTTTCCGGCCCGAGAGGGATCCTCAGGTGGGTTTGCAGCCGCGCCGGGGCCGCTGGAAGGTCTTTAAAAGCCCGAATGAGACGCGAGCTGCTCGCCTGGGCTCGGTGCAGTGTCCCGGCGGGAGTTCTCTCCCTTCGGGAGTCCCCGGGCCTGCGCGGGCTTCTGGGGGATCAGAGCAGCCCGAGGCTAACCCCTGCAGAAGTTCCTGGCCAGGAATATGCCTCGGGCCCGATCCTGCCCCCGGGTTACCCCCACTCCCGCGTTATCCCGGAGCAGCCCAGGCTCCAGCGGGGGCTGCGGCCAGCGCCGGGCAGGGACCGGCTCGGCCTTGTATCCTGCGGAAGAGGAAACGGGGCTGGTGGGATCCTCCAAACGGGGGTGGGGGCTGCTCCGCAGGTGGTGTTTGGGTCTGGGGCGCCCCGAGCCAGCCCGCCCCCCTCCCCCAGTGCGCCCGGCGCTGCTGCTCCCCCCTCAGCGCCTCACTCTCTCCTTCCCAGCTCCAGGCGCCTGGTGACCCTGGCCCGGGGCCTGGCTCCCGCCTTCCTGCGCTTCGCGGGGAAAAGAACCGATTTCCTGCAGTTCCAGAACCTGAAGAACCCGGCCAAGAGCCGCGGGGGGCCCGGCCCGGACTACTACCTCAAGAACTACGAGGACGGTGAGCTGGGGAGGGCGCGGCGGGTCCCTGCAGCACCGAGGGCGGCGTGCGCCGGAGGCACGGGCGGCGAGACACGCCCGGCGTGGCCGGGGCTGTGGGCTGTGCGCGGGACCCCCGGCTGCTGGGGCAGCGGGCCCGGAGGCAGGAAGCGGGGTGTCGGTGTGGGGCCGGGTGGGCTGCACCGGGCGGCGGGAGGGAATCGGCGCAGCGGGCCGACCAGGTCCGTGTGTCTGGCAGGCAGCTCTGCGGCGGGTGAGTCGCTGCAGGTCTCCAGGCCCTGGGCCACAGGGCGGCCAGCGGCCCCCGGGGCGCCCTTGGTACGGGGACGGGTGTCAAAGCCTGGTTCCTGCTGCTTGGCCGCCGACGCCCGGATGAGTTCGGGGAGGGACCGGTGTGGGGTGTTGCGGGCCGAAGGCTGGGCCGGGCAGGAGAATGGACCCCTGGCCCTTGGTTTTGGTCGGTGCTTTACCTCTCCTTATTTCTGCTGTGATGGGGTCGGAGGGAGGCCAGGTGTGTGTGGTTCTGGGGGTGTGCTGAGGGTACAGTGGTGGTGAGGGGGGCGGGGGGCGTGGTTCTCGGGGTGTGTAGTGGTGGGGGGGAGGGGTGCGTGGTTCTCGGGGTGTGTAGTTGTGTGGGGGGGTGAGTGGTTCTTGGGGTGTGTTGTTGTGTGGGGGGGAGGGGTGCGTGGTTCTCGGGATGTGTAGTGGTGAGGGAGGAGGGGTGCGTGGTTCTCGGGGTGTGTAGTGGTGGTGAGGGGGGAGGGGTGCGTGGTTCTCGGGGTGTGTAGTTGTGGGGGGGGAGGGGTGCGTGGTTCTCGGGGTGTGTAGTGGTGGTGAGGGGGGAGGGGTGCGTGGTTCTCGGGGTGTGTAGTGGTGGGGGGGTGGGTGCGTGGTTCTCGGGGTGTGTAGTGGTGGTGAGGGGGGAGGGGTGCGTGGTTCTCGGGGGGTGTAGTGGTGGTGAGGGGGGAGGGGTGCGTGGTTCTCGGGGTGTGTAGTGGTGGTGAGGGGGGAGGGGTGCGTGGTTCTCGGGGGGTGTAGTGGTGGTGAGGGGGGAGGGGTGCGTGGTTCTCGGGGGGTGTAGTGGTGGTGAGGGGGGAGGGGTGCGTGGTTCTCGGGGTGTGTAGTGGTGGTGAGGGGGGAGGGGTGCGTGGTTCTCGGGGGGTGTAGTGGTGGTGAGGGGGGAGGGGTGCGTGGTTCTCGGGGTGTGTAGTGGTGGTGAGGGGGGAGGGGTGCGTGGTTCTCGGGGTGTGTAGTTGTGGTGAGGGGGGAGGGGTGCGTGGTTCTCGGGGTGTGTAGTTGTGGTGAGGGGGGAGGGGTGCGTGGTTCTCGGGGTGTGTAGTTGTGGTGAGGGGGGAGGGGTGCGTGGTTCTCGGGGTGTGTAGTTGTGGGGGGGGAGGGGTGCGTGGTTCTCGGGGTGTGTAGTGGTGGTGAGGGGGAGGGGTGCGTGGTTCTCGGGGTGTGTAGTTGTGGGGGGGAGGGGTGCGTGGTTCTCGGGGTGTGTAGTTGTGGGGGGGGAGGGGTGCGTGGTTCTGGGTGGTGTGTAGGGAGATGGAGGTCCCGGACGATACTTTCTGGATGCCGGGTAAAAAAACCCGCTGCCCGGTAGGAAGCCTGTTTCCATCTCCCCGAGTAACGCTCGCACACACGCGCCCTTCGGAGGGGCCTGCTTCGGCCTCACTTCCCTTGGCTTGTGAACCAGCTCGCTGCCCCGGGCGCCGACTGCCCCCGCTTCACTCGGGGCTGGGTGGGTCTCGCAGCCCCGGCAGCCCTTATGCTCCTCTCAGGGCCCCGAGCCCGCAGGTTCAATGCCGAGGCGTCCCCGGGCTTGTCCGCTGGGCCCGGAGCCCCCTGCGGCCTGGCGCCCATCGGGGTGGTGTCGGGGCGCAGCTTTCAGCCGCCTTGTCCGCCTGGCCCAGCCGAAGCTGCTGGCGCTGGGGTGTCTGCTGAGCAGGGCTCGGGCGGCGAGCAGGCTCGGAGCTCGGCAGAGGCAGCCGAAAGAGCCCCCGGCAGGGCAGGGCCGGAGCGCCGGGCGGTGCCAACCTCCCTTGCGGGGCTCCTGCTGCCCCCACGGGGGTCCATCCGGCGGCTGGGAAGGGTCCTGGGCTCCCAGCGCTTCGCTCTGTCCCCGCCGATTGCCCGCGGAGCGGCCGGAGGATGCGGTGCCCTCCCCGCGCAGCCCGGAGCCCAGAGGGGCAGATTCAGCCCTGAGCATCCTTCCCCGGCGCCCTTCGGCAGCCCCGGCCTTGCGTTCACTCTTCTCCGGCTCCCCGCACCCGAGGTGGGGCCTGTTCCCGCCACCGCGGGCCCGGTTCGGCTCCCCGCACCCGAGGTGGGGCCTGTTCCCGGCACAGGGGGCCCGGTTCGGCTCCCCGCACCCGAGGTGGGGCCTGTTCCCGGCACAGGGGGCCCGGTCCGGCTCCCCGCACCCGAGGTGGGGCCTGTTCCCGGCACAGGGGGCCCGGTCCGGCTCCCCGCACCCGAGGTGGGGGCTGTTCCCGGCACGGCGGGCCCGGTTCGGCTCCCCGCACCCGAGGTGGGGCCTGTTCCCGGCACCGGGGGCCCGGTTCGGCTCCCCGCACCCGAGGTGGGGCCTGTTCCCGGCACCGGGGGCCCGGTTCGGCTCCCCGCACCCGAGGTGGGGGCTGTTCCCGGCACGGCGGCCCGGTTCGGCTCCCCGCACCCGAGGTGGGGGCTGTTCCCGGCACCGGGGGCCCGGTTCGGCTCCCCGCACCCGAGGTGGGGGCTGTTCCCGGCACCGGGGGCCCGGTTCGGCTCCCCGCACCCGAGGTGGGGGCTGTTCCCGGCACCGGGGGCCCGGTTCGGCTCCCCGCACCCGAGGTGGGGGCTGTTCCCGGCACCGGGGGCCCGGTTCGGCTCCCCGCACCCGAGGTGGGGGCTGTTCCCGGCACCGGGGGCCCGGTTCGGCTCCCCGCACCCGAGGTGGGGGCTGTTCCCGGCACCGGGGGCCCGGTTCGGCTCCCCGCACCCGAGGTGGGGGCTGTTCCCGGCACCGGGGGCCCGGTTCGGCTCCCCGCACCCGAGGTGGGGGCTGTTCCCGGCACCGGGGGCCCGGTTCGGCTCCCCGCACCCGAGGTGGGGGCTGTTCCCGGCACCGGGGGCCCGGTTCGGCTCCCCGCACCCGAGGTGGGGGCTGTTCCCGGCACCGGGGGCCCGGTTCGGCTCCCCGCACCCGAGGTGGGGGCTGTTCCCGGCACCGGGGGCCCGGTTCGGCTCCCCGCACCCGAGGTGGGGGCTGTTCCCGGCACCGGGGGCCCGGTTCGGCTCCCCGCACCCGAGGTGGGGGCTGTTCCCGGCACCGGGGGCCCGGTTCGGCTCCCCGCACCCGAGGTGGGGGCTGTTCCCGGCACGGCGGGGCCCGGCTCGGGCGCTGGTCCCGTCAGGCTCACACCTGTCCAGTGGTGTCTCGGCGCCGCGGCTTCTTGGCCGGTGCTCCTTGCAGGCCGAACCCGAACTGCCCTGGGCCCCCTGCGGTGCTCGCACCGGCTGCCGGGCCGCCGCAGCACCTGGCCCGGCGCCGCTTTCCGCGCTGTCCGGGCCGGGGTCGCTTTGCACGCAGCGAGGGCGAGTCTCATCTTCTGGTGGTTAGAGAGCTGGTCAAAACCCGCCATGAGCAAGGGGGCAAATCTCTCCGTCCAGGTCCCTTCGCCTGTTCCTGGCTGCGGCGTGCCAGCCGTGGAGCCCGCTGGAACCATTCTCGTTTTGTTTTGTTTTTTCACCAAAGAAAGCAGAAAAAAATCCCACTTCGATTTGCTGCTGAGTCTCCCGGCCTCCGTTTCTCAGCCCTCTCTGCCTTTTCCTTCCCACGTTTCTAACGTTTCTGGCCTCTTCGCCTCATTTCTCTACCCGCGGGGGCGTTCACACGCCTCCCAATTTCACATCCTCTGCTAGCGCAAGGAGCCTGCTGTTTACTCCACTTCCAGATAATTAATGAAAATGTTAAATGAGACCAGTCTTAACACTGCTCGGCACCTTCGCCAGCCCCATCCGTTGCTGTTCATTGTTTCCTTTTGTTTAGGGCTGCATGTTTCAGTCCGCTTGAGAGTGTTCCAGCCTATTGGAATTTAATTCTGTTTACTGACATTTTTTTAAGTTATTGGACCAGATTTATCGCTGGTTTATCTCCATTTTTTCTAGCAGTTATGCCAGAGAAGGATTTAGTGCTGTACTACAATTAAGATACTAATTAAGCTTTACTACAATTTATTTATTAAATTGACTTCATTTATTTATTACACTGACTACAGTTTGTAATACAGCCCTAACAAGCAATTACATTGGTCTGACATGATTTGACTGCCATAAAGGCAGGCTGCTTACTGGCCTTGGTTCAGTTATTCTTCAGATTTTCACATATTTCCCCCACCCCATCCCCATGACATTTTCCATTATTTAACTGGTCTGAAGCTAGCACTGAGAGGTGATTGTAGGGTTACTTTTGTTTCCTTTTTTAAAAGGTAGGATGTTTGCCTTCTCATAAATAATCTTCGGTGTTTTGGGATGTTTCCTGTGTGTCCCATAGGTTCAAATCTTACCTGTGTTTTGGGCCAGATCTTGCAGCCCTTCCTCATGTGAGAAACCCTAATAATGCCAATGAAATCACTCACTCCAAAAAGAGTGGCAAGCTGAAGTTTTATTAATAATTGCTGTTTTTAAAAGGTTTTTAAATTTTTCAATTGTCCACATTTATTTACTTTTCCTCATTAAAAACAGATAATAAAAAGCATTTCAGTACCTTAAAATTAAAAATTGCAAATTGCAGCACTTTGCTTTTGTATTAGTGGTTCTGGCTTTTTTTTTAGAATTTTTTTCTCCCTTGAAATATTTTTATAAGCATTTTTCCTTCCCTTTGGACAGCATTAATTCAGGCAAAGAAACTTCAGGAAACTGTCAGTGGCAAAGCTCTGTCCTGCATTATTTAAATAAGAAAGGGGAATGTAATGAATACAAATAGGAAAAAAGTAACAATATTTGTGTCTGTTTTTTAAAATATACCTTTTCTAGCTGTGACTTAAAAGAGCCATTAGCTGAAGATTTACCATAAGTAATTATTTAGGAAACCAATTAATTTAGAAAGACAGATCCCAGTGGTAGATCAGTAGAAAAGACAATAATTTGCAGAGGGCTAGTCAAACGGTGAAGTATTGAATGGAAAAAGCAGACATATTTGCCAGTCTGTCTGTTCCACACACCCCCCCCCATGCCTGATCTGATCTGCACTCAGATCAACACTCTTGAATTCTGCTACATACAGGGAGGTGGGTCATTCTGGGTCTTTCTTTCATCTCTGGGTTTCACTAGTTAAAGCAGCCCTGATCTTGGGCTAACCTAACAAATCTCAAGGGAAGAGTTTTGTCTTTATCTCAGTCTGTGGAGATGCAGACTGGAGAAACTAACTGCACGGCATAAACCGTGGATTCATACAACCGTGGGTTCATACAAAACATTTGTAGAAATAAGTGTCGCTGCTTTAGCCCAAAGGTCAATATTTCAACAACTTGCGGCAGAAAACTTCCACTTATTAAATGTCTTCACTAGGGGTTTTCATGACGGAATGACTGAAGGCTTTTGTTTCTTCAGTTTTCCTCATGGCAATAAAGTTGAAATGTAGCAGCCCTTCAAAATGAAGTTTCTCATAGAAGTTGTAACCACAGGTCTTAACTTTTCATCACTTAAATGTGGAACAGAACCATTGCGAATGTGGGTGAGGGAAGGAGGGGACACATGTGGTGTATATCAGAGATCAGTGTAAATCAGAAAGGTGTGCTAAGGGGGATTTCCTGCCTAGAAGCAAAACTTTCTTATTTGTTCCTAAGATCTCTGTGCAAACTTCATAACCAGAAGCTAGTAACTGTCATTGTATTAGAGAGGGTCTTTTTGTGTGGAGGTTGCATTGAGAGCTTCACTAAGAATCCAGTTCTCTGAAATGAAATCCTGCTGCCACCGGAGAGCTCTGCCCTAGCTCACCGAGTCCTAGTAGCCGTGTTATCTTTCCAGAGCATGACTAGGCCACTCTTATCAATCATGCATGAACTATTTGCATTGTAGTAGCACCTAGAGCTGCACTCAGAATCAGGACCCCCTTGTGCTAGGTGCTGAAGAAACACTTCAAGAAGAGCTGTCCTGTACCCTGAAGAGCTGACAGTCTACATAAGCGACATAGACAAAGGGTGCAAGTCTGGGAGGCAGCATGTGAGCAGATTGATCAGAGAGGGCACTGGTTACCTCTTTTTTTCGAAGTTATCTGTGTTTTTCCATTTTCTCTGTATGTGCTTTTGTGGGTTTTAAAATGTATTATTGGTCCGGGGTGGGGTGAAGCGAAAAGGGCAGAGAGGATGAGTTAATAGGAACAAGGTATTAGGAAAGAGGGACTTGCGATGCTGCAGCTGTTAAGGTCATGTCAGCCTCTTTGCTTTGAGCCCCTTGTGACAGGGATGTCCCAAGAGAAGAGCCAGGACCTGCCCTTGGGACTCAGCTAGGCTGAGGCTGCCTGGTGTTCTTGGTATTGTGGTTACTGCTGGCTCAGCTGCTGCGCTACCCTCTCTTCTGCAGAGGGGACACGTGGCCATGCCTGGAACATATCAAACAGGGTTTCAGTTAAATGCCTAGAGGGTCATTTCAGGGCTTGGGGTTCTTGGATCCTGGTTGAATCCAAGAGGAAATGGAGAGAGTTCCTCCCACAGGGGGTCTGAGTGTAAATGGGACAAGATGTTTATGAGGGTTTTTGCCCATGGACACAGGGTTAAATTAATTCTGCATTAATTTAGATGGCGAGCTCCTAGAGGCAGGGACTGTCTTTCTGCACTGGATTTGTACAGCGCCTAGCACGATGGTGCCCCATCCTGCTTGGGGCTCTAGGCACTACTCTAATAGAAGGGATAAATAGTGACATCCCCACCATTGGGTTGGTCATTCTCTCCCAGGGCCACCTGACAGGGATCTAGGAGTGTCTCTGTGTCTGTCCTGTGTTTTATCACACTCACAGGTATTCTAGGCAACTCACAGAGAACTAGATGGGATCCTGCCCCAAGCAGCCTGCAATGAAAGTGAGGAAATAACATTCCAGAGGTGGGGGAGTGGCTCATTCAGCCTGTCTGGGCCTTGTGGGTTCAGAGCTTTGTGTTTTGCTTTAATTAAGGGCAGACACACTCCTGTTTGTAGCCAGTGCTGAAGAAGAGTTCATAGGAGTAACTTGAAGGAGGTGAGGGTGGAGACTTCACAGGTAGATTTTGGATGATTGTTCCTGGTAGCCAGGACAGCAAGGCAGATGAAAAGGTAGCCAGGGAGGGGACTAGATTAATGCAGGGACTTTTGGGGTTGCAGCCTAGGGCCTTGGATTTTGAAGGCCCCCCAAACACATATATGGTTTGTTGCATGGCTCTTCAGTTGACTTGGTGGGGTGGGGTGGGGGGCAGCTGCTCTGCCATGCCACCTGAGAGGAGCAGCCAATCAGAGCTGCGCGGGGAGCTCTGCCTGTTCTCACAGGAAGCGGGGGGGGGGGGGGGAGAAAGAGCTCTGCAGCTCCCCCTCTCTGTAGCACCCTCCCTGGGAAGGAGGAGGGAGTGAAGAGCTCCAGGAGCTGCCTCCCTACCTGAAGGATCTGGGGGGGCCCTGCTGCAGTTGCCCTCGGCCTGGGAGGATGGGTGGTGAAGGAAGGTGAGCCGGGGGGCACAGCTGATGGGGGGTAGGGATCTGGGCAGATGTGGGGGCTGAGGAGGCAGAACTGGTGGGGGCTGGGCAGCTGCACTCCATTTGCCCTCTGTTTACCATCATGCCATTTATTTAATTTAGAGAATTTCCATTTAAACCCCTTGGAGTTAGACAGTGTTGACACATTTCCACTCATAGTGCTACACGTTTAATCAGGCACTTCATCCGATGTTTATGCAACATAAGGGGATCAGTAATTGATGTGCTTTCATCAGCTAGTCTGATTGCTCACTGCACGGTACTTCTCTGGAAAACAAAACAAAACAAAAAGACAGGGTGAGTGTCAAAATTTCCAGCGTTAAGAAAGAGAAATGAGATGTCTGTTCATTTCTTTGAATTTAACTTCTAATTTTAATTTCATACTTTTAAGACTTAATATTAATAATGTTCTGTTTTAATAGCATTTCAGTGTATTTGTTTAATTATTTATTTGCAAGATTTCATTGGAATATTGTCTATCAGCACACTTAATGTTGGATTTTAAGATTCAGAAATATGGTCTGGCACACCACACTTGAAAGTTTGCCACCCCAGGCTGCTGGAGAGAACAAACAGCTGCAGAACCCTTTAGCCCTAGAGAGAGCCCTTTGGCCCACCAAGATTTGGACATTGCCTTGTCCATCCCACCAGAAAATGTCATTGAATGCCACTGCTATAGGTAATTAAAGCCATAGTGTTACTGTTTTCATTACTACCAGTTATATGCTGAAATTAAAAATAAAAAAACAAAACTAACTGCCTTTCAGCTTTAGAGCTGGTGCATCACAATTAAGAACCAAACTGTAATAACCAAGGTAATTTTAACAGCATCGTGTTTGACATCAGTATGGGTGGTAGTTAAACAGTAAAGAGAAGGATCTGAATAGGCACAGAGGTCCCCCAAGAACTAGAATAGCCCTGGCCCTTGTCAAACTTAATTTGGGCCCAGAGGAACTGGCCCCAGTCCTTGTTGGAGTAGTGTGGGGCTTAGGCAGAAGAAGCAGGGTGTTCAGGTCAGGTACTGTAGACCTCAGTCCTTGTATGTTTCTTTTCTCTCATGCCTGGAAAGTGGTCACCTGAGGGACTTGCTTCTAGACCCCCCTTTACGGTGTGGTTAGGGACAAGCAGACTGAACACACTGGCTTGGCCAGTCCAGCCAGTAAGGGGTGGATTACTGAATGGAGTCCCTGCAGGATTACATATGGGAAGCTGTCACCGATCCAGCTACACCCCCAGCTTTGGAACAGACTCTTGGAGGAACTTCTTTCATGTCCTGGCCCACAAGGGGTCTCACTCTTCCTTCAGGTAGGCCACCCAGCCTTGTCGCTTCCTGAGACTCAACCTCTGGGGCTCCAGCACTCCTGGTTCACACCATGAGCTCTCTTCACTGAGTCCCGCAGAGACCTGTACATTCTTCAGGAACTACTAATGCACCTCACCCAGCCTTTAGTGGGCCACTCAAGCAGCATCTTCAGAACGGTCAGGTTTATTGGTCAGCTGGAGGACAGCATAGGAAGTCCTTTGGGAGCTGAAGGTTACAGCATAATCTATTCTGGTTAGCCCAGAGCCCAGCCAAGCTGGAGTGAACTCTCTCTCAGACTTTGTTCCTTAATCAGTTCCCAGGTGAGAGAGCTCCCAGGCTTCTTCCAGAGCTCACACTTATCCCCTCACACCTTCCAGTGCTTGTTTTTGAGCTACAGTCTGCTCGACTTCCCTACTGAGAGTGTCAATCCATGAATCACTTGCATTGTCTCTGGGGGACCCCTTGCTGATCTGAGCCAGTTCCTTAATCACTGTTCATTCCACCTAGACAGGGAGGGTGATGCACAGACCGATGCCTCTTACATTACCAC
Source organism: Lepidochelys olivacea (assembly GCF_965140295.1). Lineage (NCBI taxonomy): Eukaryota > Metazoa > Chordata > Testudines > Cheloniidae > Lepidochelys > Lepidochelys olivacea. Next base: position 125,977,112 of record NC_140417.1, on the reverse strand, counting down.
AGGTTGCTCCGTGGTGTGAATATTCCACCCCCGCCAGCGACATAAGTTGCCATAAGCGCTGGTGTGCACAGCACTAGGTCAGCGGGAGAGCTTCTCCCGCGGCCATCGCTCCTGCTGCTTGTGGAGGTGGTTTTACAATGCCAGCAGGAGAGCTCCCTCCCCTCTTCTCTACAGGTGCTGCCACTGCGGCGCTGTACATGTAGACGTGGCCTCAGCCTGCAAATTCATGTATTTTCCTCCCACTGGCTCGCCATGCCAAATGCAGGGGGGGACCAAGGCACACAGAAGCATTGAAATGTTAGGGCAGATCCCCACTTTGTCGCAGAACCATCACAGCTCAGGATTCAGTCTTAGCAGCATGACACCGGAACAATGCACTTTGCACTCTGGTTTCTTCTCCAGGCACCTGCACGTTCACTCTCCTTTCAGCGCGTCTCTCAGCGTTAGCACTGCAACTAAATCCCCACTGTGCATCCCTGCATCGGTCTCCGCTGGGGTGACCAGACAGCAACTGTGAAAAATCGGGACGGGGGTGGGGGGGCGTAATAGGAGCCTATATAAGAAAATGACCCAAAAATCAGGACTGCCCCTATAAAATTGGGACATCTGGTCACCCTAGTCTCTGCTGCTGCTGTTGTGACTTGGACTGTTCCTGTTAGGAATCAATGAACAGTCCCCTCTACCCATAGCTAACTTTGAGGGGAGCGCTTCCCCTGTGGGATTCTTGGCTGCACCTTGGGAGTTTGCTCGGCCCTGAAACGTGGCTGTAGGCTCTTAGCCTGGGGAGCATTATTTGTTTTTAAACCTGAGAAAAGCGATTGCACAGTTTCAGAGTTAATGGACCAGGGACGGTTGTCTGTTGAGGCTAATGTAACTGGAAAACAGCCCTTAAAATGTACATAGAGCCCATTACATTTTATGGTGGACGAATCCGGGCTTATTTATAAAACAGTGAAGGAAAGGAGCCTGAGTGGTGAAGGAGGCGATTAACAGAAAGGCACTCTCACCTGCCCCTCTCACCTCCTCATTCCTTGGGGTGGATCCAGGCCAACTTGCTGCCATCCTGTCATTGTTCAGTTTTTAGAAGTTAGCTTTTGTGCCCCTGAAACACCCTGAATTGACAGGCCTGGTGCCTGGAGCCCTCTCCCCATAGAACAGGGGCACTCCATCCAGAGCCATTGGAACCTTTGCCCATTGCTCCATCAGGGCAGTTCTGCCAGGTGCTAGAAGGACTCACCCATAGAAGCGAGAGGGAAGTTCAGGCCTGATGCTCATCCTGTTTTCAACACCTCTGCTGAAAATGCCAAAGGTAGTGGTGAATTTTCTGACATGGACATTTTGCTGGGAATTGAGGCCACCAGCTTATTTCACAGAGACTCCCAAATGGCCGTCAGCTGGGGATGACTCCTGAGGATTGACCTGGGGTTAGTTTCAAACCAGTAATTGAGCTGGTTAGAAAATGCAGACAAAAACAAAATTTCAACCACAAAACAGAAACACATTTTTAGAAAGTTTTTGCAGTTTTAGCTTCTCTTGTTTCCTGACTAGCTTCAACCAGGAACCTAAAGATGAAGGGATTTGTAGCTCATTATACCCTGGAGTAACCTTGTTTACCAGGCATTACTAGCTAAAGACTGAGTACTGAACAATGGGATGTGAGTTGAAGATTTCAGTACAATTCTGCCTGGGTACGTCTCTACAGCATACAATGTTTGGGCAAAAGGAGAGCCAGCAGAGATCTGAATTTCAGCCTCGTTTGAAATGGCTGGCAATTGCTGTCAGTTTGTCTTGCAATCTGAATGCTGTGCAAAGGGAAATACCGAGACACAGGTGCTCACCTACCATGAAGCTGGGAAGGGTATGAAAGTGTAAAGAGGGAGCGATTTACAAAAATATTTGTGTGTGAAATTTGCCCATAAACTGAGGAGCTAATTGCACTGGCTTGTTCAGCTATTAAGCAGTAAGCACTTTTCAGGCTTTCCCTTAAGATACCTGCCTCTGAATCTTAACCAGAAATAACACCAGCTGTTTCAGCCTTGGACCTCTCCTGAGTAGAATGTGCTAATTGCAACAAGTTGTGTGGTGCCTGCACATTGCAGAATCATGCTCTCTAGAGGCTGGGACAGAGCAGCAAATTCATTTGCACATGTGAATTAATGAGTTCCCAGGTGCATCCCATAGCAGACCCATAACACAAAATGCAAACATGATGCTGTGTCATAGCCCCAACCTGTCCCCTTTGAAGTGCCAGCATTCCAGGAAATGATGCCCAAAAGGAGCTCTGGGAGCAGACAGCCGCAGAGAGTTTTAAAGCGGACTTGAGTTGAGGTCCCAACCGAGATGTGTGTCAAGGGAGGACAGCAGCTAAACCTGAAAAGTTTGTATTGGGTAGTATTGTTTTCAGGCTATTGTGTTTTTATAGCATGAATGAGGCCCATAGATACTGAGCTGAAACAGACAGTACCATAGTCAGTGTCCTAAGGGGTTTGGTTTTGTCTGTGTTGTGGGGTTAGAAGTGACATTTTCTGTCCTTCTCGCTTACGGGTCAGATTTGGATACCCTTACTTCATAAGTAGTGTAGGCCAGTGGGGTGACACAAGTGACTGCTCACCAGTGAGAGTAAGGGGGTCTGGCTCTGGATGATCTGAGCAGCCCTTTTGTCTATTTAATTCGCTAGCTCATCCCCTGCCTGTGTCTGGGGAGGTGGGGTGTTATTGTGTCTATCCCTCTAGCCGTTGTATCTGAGCCCCTCCCAGCTAGTTAAACATTGAAGTAACCGGTTTCAGAGTAACAGCCGTGTTAGTCTGTATTCGCAAAAAGAAAAGGAGGACTTGGGGCACCTTAGAGACTAAATAAAATTGGTTAGTCTCATTGAAGTAACCATCTCTCTCCTTTCTCAGCCTGCAGGAGCAATCCCTTGATTAGTTGTTTTTCCCTGCCCACACAATGAAGCCTGTATGGGACACAGCACTCCTGGGGTTAAGTGTGGGGAAAATAAAACAATCCAGCTCTTGTGTATGGATGTTTCCATGGCCCCAGGTGGGAAGTGACTGACAGTTCCTGCCCTTTGGCTGCTTAGCAGCCTGAGCGAAATGACTTTTTTTCTATCAAAGTGCCCACCCATCACCCCGGGGTTTCTGAGTATTTGAACCACACACACAACCCAAACCCAGCTTGTGCAACTTGGACATTAAGCTGCCGTTGTAACTTCAGACAGCTTCTCCCTGTCGCAGCTGTGACAAGCACTTACCTCTCAGCAGAGATCCTCCTCCGATATGCCTCTGCCAGCATCTCTGGAAGGGTAACAAATCTGGGCCCTGGGTAGGGTTGCCATCTGAACTGAGTAGGGAGTGTCCTCCAAAAAATACAGGAGACTGTCCTGCCTTCCAGAGCTTTGGCACAGCCCAAACCCTGCTTTTCAGTGGTGGGGAAGGTACCCTTCCCTACAAAATACCCTTTAGCTTAGAGGAAGATGCACTGAGCTGCAAGCTCTAATCCAGTGTTTCTCAAATGCAGCCACTTTGGTTGCATGCAGCCACCAGTGGCTTTTCTTGTGGCCACAGCCTCCTGGGTGATGACTGGGGGGAGGGGTGGGAAGCAGCAGCCCCTCCCTCGGGGCCTACAGAAGGGGTTGTGGAGACACAAACACTGGAGGAGCAAGCAGGCAGTGAGTTCCCCACCTTCCCAACTGTGGAGGGGCCAGGCTTCAGCCCTAGGATGGTGGGTGGCAGGCTCCAGCCGCAGGGCTTCAGGCTCCATCTCCAGGCTCTGGGGTCTGTCTCCGGGGTCAGGGCTTTGAGCTCTATCCCCTAGCTGCACAGCAGTGGGCTCCAGCCGCAGCCTCTGTCCATATGGCAGTAGGCTCTGGCCCCCGCTGCCTCCCCCAGGCCTCCTTCCATTCCTCCTGTCACCCCTGGACCCACTGGCTCCCTACCCACCTCACTGTTCCGGGCTTAATTTGTATCCTGGCATGCCAGGGCTGAGTAAGTCTGCTGTGAAAAGTGATATTTGTATGTTTGTTAATATGTCTACGCTAGCACTTTTGTCAGTCGGGGTGTGAACAAAAGTTTTACAGACAGAAGCGCCGGCGTGGACAGCGGTATGTCGGTGGGAGATGCTCTCCTGCCAGCATAGCCACTGCTGCTCGTTAGGGATGGGTTAATTATGCCGACAGGAGAGCTCTCTCTTGTCGGCATGGAGCAGCTACATGAGCGACCTTACAGGGGTGCAGCGATGCTGCTGTAAGGTCTGTAGTATGGACATAGCCTTAGTAGCTAGCTGGAGGCTGTGAAAAGTGATATTAACATACAAGTATCACGTTTCCCAGCAGCAGACTTACTAGCCAGCAAGTCTTTAAAAAAAAAGGCAAAAGAAAAACAAAAAATACAAGAACGTGCAAAGCACTTTATTTGTGTTTCTAGTCTGTTTAGGTCTAGTAAAGAATAGAAACAACTGTACATTATTTTTATTATTGCAAAAAACCCTACATAAATACATTACAATGATTTGGACATGTGCATTTTTATTTGTTTTTCCTTAAGTTTAAGTATTTTATGAAAAAGTGTCAGAGCGGCCACCAGCAAGAGTTGGTGGCCGCACTCTGAGGCCACCAAAAATGTGTTGTGAGAACCCCTTCTCTAATCACATCTCTCCCACTAACTGAGGTTAATATTCCTCTGCATTTCACAACTCCTTTGCAGCCTTTCAGGAAAAAATGCACCCAGTCTATGTGCTCGACTATTCTGTTTGTAGCTTCTGCTCTAACTTCTAGATTACACTCCTTTCTCGGAGCCGGGAGCAGAACCCCAAAATCTTGATACCCAACATTCTCCTGCTGTCTTGCAAAGTGTGTCTTTCACACCCCTCTGTGGCTGTTCTACATACAGGATAACAGCCTGATTCCAGTACCAGTTATGGCTGTAACTCTGACAGAAGAGATCCGTGCTGAAGGATTTAAGTTCAAACTCTGCTGATGATCCATGCAGGGAAAAATAGCATGTGATTGATTGTGTAATTTTAAAGACTGCATGGTAATGCATGCTCACGTGGGGATAGAATTATGGTTGTACAGTCCATCTTAATTCTAGAATTTTCTAACAAATATCTTTCACCAGCACAAAATCCGCATGTTTTTTTTTAAAGATGAAATTGATGGCTCTGTGCAAATCATTTTGAAAATAGGCAAGTTAGTTTATTCACGTAAAATCTTCTGCATCAGAAAGTAGGTGTCCTGAATGTTTGGTTCTGAAAGGCAGTATTGTTAACCCATAGCATTTAATATTCATGAGCCTGGCCCCCCAAAATCATGAGATTTTAAAAAAGTAATAAGCTTTGTGCTCTTTTTATTTGTCTTAGGGAGCATTCACTTCACGTTCTCCACAACCCTGAAGGCTAGAAACTTATTTTTAAATGTAAATTGAGATTCTCTTGCCATCTCTTGACTCCAGCAGCTGGGGCTTTAAGAAAAGCACCAAATATTGCCAGACTTGTGATAAAATCTTGAGTATTCACAACACCAATGTGTCAGCACCTTTGGAGGAGAGAGTTTCACATTTAGGGATACCCCGGGGTGAGAACACCCTGCTAGCAGCCTCTTCCTGTTTGAACTGAGGTCTAGCTAGCATGTGTGACGAAGTGGGACAGTTCTTAATGTTTCCTCTGAATTGTGTGGAGGTGCCTCAGTTTCCCCTATGCAGTTCTTAAGTATCTAGGGGGTGGGATAAGGGTGTATGATCATTGCAGAGCCCTAGAGGGCAGGTGTGTGCAGGGGTCTGGACACAGAGAGTGGCCGACACCCTGTTTCCTGGCCACTGATGGCCTGGGCCCTTCCCCCCTGCAAGGTGAGAGCTAAAGAGTTGGAGAACAAAGGAATCCGGTGACCTCCTGGCCCGGGAAAGGGACAAAGCTCAGAGGAGGAGGGGCTGGAGGGAGTTTCAGTTTGGGGCTGGCTGGAGACATGGAGTGAAGGGCAGACGTGGTTGTCTGGCTCACGGCCCCCCAAAATGGACCCAGCTGAGGGGTCCTGTTCTCTGCACCTGCAAGCTCTGTGTTAGACCATGTTCCTGTTGTCTAATAAACCTCTGTTTTACTGGCTGTCTGAGAGTCACGTCTGACTGTGGAGTTTTGGGGCAGGACCCTCTGGCTTCCCCAGGACCCCGCCTGGGCGGACTCGCTGTGGGAAGCGCACGGAGGGGCAGAGGATGCTGAATGCTCCGAGGTCAGACCCAGGAAGGTGGAAGCTGTGTGTCCTGAAGACAGGCTGCTTACAGAAAGGTGACTGCCCCAGAGTCCTGCCTGGCTTCATGGGGAGCAGTTCCAGAGCATCGCCCTGGGATGTCTCTGCTGATTGTAGCTGCAGAGTATTGCACGGGGTATGGGAGGGAGTATCTCTTGGGCAGAATGGCCCCAAACTTTAGGGCTTTATACAGCAGGCTAAACCTAACACCTTGCACTCCGCCTGGAAACCCACAAGCGGAGAGCGCAAGTCCCAGAACACTGGAGCCGTGGAGGGCTGCCTGTGCTGGGCATTGGGCATGGGGCACTCACACCAAGTGGCCCCCTGGTGCCGGCCGGCAGTCTGGCTGGGGTCTGTGGGGCAGATCAGGGAATCGGCTACATGGACCCCTCCTGGTCCTGGGGCTGCAGTTGTGCCTGCACGGGTGGCAGGGTGACTGGCCTAGTCTTAATGCTGCCGTGCTGGGCCCGGGGAGGAAGGAGCTTCTGGCTGCCTCGCTGGCAAGAGGGGTCATACTGGTGAAGCGGGGCAAGGGCAGGCAGGAAAGGGCAGGCGACAGGCTCAGGGGAAGGAGGCTGGGGCAGGAGGAGTCGTGCTAGGAGGGGTGACTGCTGAGGGTGTGGGACAAAAGTGGAATGGGTGTAGGGGACTGGGCAGGTGTGAGATGGCTGATGGAACAGAAGGGGGTAATGGAAAGCAGAGACAGAATGGCGGAGGCTGTTCCATGTCTCCTGCCCCCTGAGTCAGCAATCCCAGGCTGTCTTGGGTCTTCTGGAGATAAACAGGGGCTCCAGTTGCTGGGAACATCAAGCTCGCACTGATAGTTAAGTTTGAAAAAGCTCCTGCTCCCCTTGCAGAGATTCTGATGAATTCTCCTGGGGGTTTGTGCCACTGCAGAGGCAGCAGGATGGTCAGCCCCTCAGCGACTGTGGATCTCCTGAGGCCTTCATGGTTCTCTGGGATCTGCTGGAGGCCAGGAACTGTCAGGGGAGGCTCGGTGCCTTGGCATTAACTCTGCAGCACCCTTTTCCTTTCTTGTTCCCAGTGAGTGTGGCTGTGCTAGCCGACACGCCACATGGCCTGGGGAGAAGAGAGGGCGGTGCTGCTTTGCGGTGTGGATAGGAGAGAGCCGTGTGTGTGAAGAATCTCCCCACATGGTTCCTCAGGGTGTGAGGTGGGCCCTAGACGTTGGAGATGGGAAAGACCCATTAGGTCCCATGGAGACTATGTGCCAGGGCCAGAGCACAAATGACCCCCATAATGTAATTTTGACTTGGTTCCGAGTTCTATTTGAAATGTCCTGAGCAATTTTGTTCATTAGCAAATTTTGTTTCACTTGCTTTTGCCACCATCTGTCTAATGGGAGGTGGGGATGGTGCTGTTTACATACAGGGCGTTAATCAAGGTAAGGATGGACTCCTCCTATTTCTTATCTCTAGTTTCTTCAGTTAGAAAGCTGTCTCATTATCAATATCAGTGGAAATTGCTCTGTGACCAGAAAGAATGGTACATCCTGGTTTGTTAGTTATTTACTGATTGATGAGTGAGACAGCAGAATTTTCTGTGGATGTATTTGACTGATGCTAGTGTATACTCTAAAATTTTCTTAGAAAAATTTACTTTTTTACGTGTTGTATACATCCTTCTGTGTAGAAGAGCCTCATCTTCTGCTCAGAGAGTCAAACAAATAAGCACACAACACACACAAACTAAAATCTAAATCCATCCAAGTAACACTTGCCTCATGCTGGTAGCCAGCATAAACTACTTGTGATCCTAATTTTATACCAGTGTGTAGACAGTACAGTCACTGAGCACTTTATAAAATCCTGGACAGATAGATTAGAGAAATTGTTTAAACATTTTTAACTGTGGTGAGCTTTTTAAAAACTAGATATTTTATATAGTTTACAACTTGCAGTTTACTCGTATGTTTCTCTGGTGACCAGTCAAACATAAGTTTGATCCCTGAAGGGTGTTTTACTTTCCAGTGCCCCATCTTACTAATTTCCATAAACAGGGATGTTCATTTCTAACTAATGCGTTTGTGATGTTCCCCTCTCATGTTATCCAGACCGTTGATCTGCTAGGTCACTCCAATCCTTGACTCTGGGAGCCAACCTTACCCTGCTCTGCTGTGAGAACCCCCACTCCTGGGCTGTTCACGCACAGCCTCTGGCATGTAAGCTGCTCCCAGCTACGTGAGTGAGCACTTTTGGCCAGCCGCTGCTTGGATTGTGTAACCAAATGACACTAGCCAATCTCTCTGGTCCCAGACACAACCCTAGGAACCCCCGTCTTGCAGTGTCCAGTTATACCCGCTGGACGCTGCAAGCTTATATGAGTTTGTCAATTTAACAAAGAAATTGATATGCACCAAGCTTGTTATCCCATGGGGAATTTCTGACATGCTTCAAACCAAACGCACTGCTTCAGGTAGAATAAACAGATTTTAAGTGATTATAAATCAAAGCACAACAAGTCAGATTTGGTCAAATGAAATAAAAGCAAAATGCATTCTAAGCTGATCTTAACACTTTCAATGTCCTTACAAACTTAGATGCTTCTCACCACAGGCTGGATGGTTGCCCTTCAGCCAGGCTCTCCCCTTTGATCAGCGCTTTAGTCACTTGGTGGTGGTGTCTGTAGGTGTAGGTGGAAGAGAGAGGAAGAACACGGCAAATGTCTCTCCCTTTTATCATGTCGTTTCTTCCCTCTTGGCTTTGCCCCCCCTTTCAGAATCAGGTGAGCATTACCTCATCACAGTTCCAAACTGACCAAAGGAAGCGGGGTGTCTCCCTCAAGAGTCTAACAGGTTCTTTTGTTGCTGCCTAGGCCAGTGTCCTTTGTTCCTGTGAGGCTGGGCTGGGTTTGTCCCATACCTGCCTGATGAGGTGTGGACTGCCTCTGTGCTCTTGGAGAGTTTTTGCCTGCACTTATTTTAAGCCAGGAGGGTACATTTTCAACCTCATAACTACATACATGAAATTATAACCTATAACATTACTATAACGTTGCTGTAACAACACTGCTCAGGGCATCACGAGCCTTCCGAAGATGCCTGACATGACAAACTTTGCACTGGATACCACGCAATCATATTATAAGGATGAACATGGGGGTGCTGTGTGTTGCCTCGAGGTACAGAGCATCACAACGTTATACAGTTTTCTTTAAAAAATCACATGGTAAGACTGAAAGTGTATAGCAAGTGTATTGTGGATAATGGTTAATGCAGACACTTGTTAACTGTGAATGTTCTAGTCTTGTAGAGATGTATTGGCCCGGATCCCCAGGGACAGCCAAGGAATACACAGAACAATTCAAAAACAGCCTTTGTACAAGGGTTTCTTTCAGCTTCCTTCATGGTCCCTGGTCTGGGGCTGCTTGTGTGCTGGTCTGGCTCCCTTGAGGAAATTAGAGGAGCCTGAAGGATGTTCTAATTTACAGCAGCTACCAATGACCCCAAGAGGCTGTTCCATCAGGTGGGATGTGGGGCCCTCCTGGCCATGCCCCTTTGCTCCTATGCAGGCTGCAGGGAGGATGGAGCAGTAGAAGCCTCTAGCCTGCTCTACACCACCAGCATCCTGTGGTCTGTTAGGCTGGCTGTAGGGCAGAGTGGCTGAGGAGCTGTGTCATTATTTGGTCTGGTTTGGTTTTCTGTTGCAGTGTGTAGGGTGGTCACTCTCTGCTTTTGATCGTTAATCAGTGATAACAAATACCTCCCTCACAGGTTCCTGGTCATCTCCTTAGCCCCCCAGCATGGTGTAGTCACAGTCTATATGTTGGTAGCTGCATGGTGCTAGAATTCCTACCGGAGAAGTAACTCTCCGTGAGGTGTGCTTGGGTGCAAAGGCCCTGCCAAGGGGCTAGGGAGCAGGGAGGCTATTTGCCGAGAGTGATACTGCATCACCTGTTGCCCTCAGTGCAGGGAGTGCAGCATAGACCAGGCATATGGGGAATATGGCCGGGATCAGCTAGCAGGAGTTACCTTCTCATGAGGGAGATGATTCAATCTTGGTGGAACTGAGCTAGGAACCAGGACCACGTTGGGGCGAGAGGACATACTGCCTGTGAGGAGCCCCTCTTGCTTTATTTGGCACTCTGGCCACAGTATGCCTTTGGATTTTGCCTTCATTTGTAAAAAGAAAAGGAGGACTTGTGGCACCTTAGAGTCCAACCAATTTATTTGAGCATGAGCTTTCGTGAGCTACAGCTCACTTCATCGGATGCATGAATCATTTGTGTGACCCCCCAATCGCATGGATAGTTTTGTCCTGTAATCAGCCGCAGATCACCTGACCTGCCACACGGGTGTGCTCCCTTCATACTGCATTTGCGCGGCTGTTACATGAGTGATTCTACTGTACAGAGTGCACGTAGCACCGCACGAGCTGTGCGATCAAACGTCCCAGGGCTGGGGACTGCCCATGGGTACTGGTGAAAGAGAGCCAGCTTCAAAGTGAATTGTTTTGTTTGATATAAAAAGTCTAAGGCACTTCAAATGACTTTCTTTGCAGGGAGGCAGGGTAAGTGAGATAATATCTTTTATTGGCCCAACTTCTGCTGGTGAGAGAGACAAGCTTTCAAGCCACACTGGGGCAAGCTGGGTTTTTTAACTGAAGCAAAGTGACTGTCTAGCACAGGCTGTCCATTGAATGGGCAGTGAGCATGCCAGCCCCCTCCCTCTTCCCCCACCCACCCGAGCCTGCCCATCTCCAGGAGGCTGCTTCCCAGTGGGCTCCTATAATCTGTGTCTGATTTCGCTAACTTTTATGCAGTTGGTCTAATATAAATCAAGTCCATTAATGTGTGTTAAATGCAAAACCCCCATGTTTGTGCAGGTTCAATGCAGCCTTTTTATCATAAAAAAGGGACAGAAACGTTAACTGCCCTGCATTTCATGTAGGGTATGTTAGTACCTTGAACAGCCTCCCTAATCCTTCAAACCCCTAAATTACTGATGTACTCATTTAGATTTGAACCTGTTTGAAGTGGGCACTGTCAGTCTGAGTTTGTGCAGCGCCTAGCACAATGGGGTCCAACCCTGAGCGAGGTCTTTAGGTGCTGCTGTCCTAGAAATAATAAAAAGAACAGGAGTACTTGTGGCACCTTAGAGACTAACACATTTATTTGACCATAAGCTTTCGTGGGCTACAGATCACTTCAAATAAATGTGTTAGTCTCTAAGGTGCCACAAGTCCTCCTGTTCTTTTTGTGGATACAGACTGACACGGCTGCTACTCTGAAACTAGAAATAATAAGTAACTCCTCTGCAAAGAGCTACACCCACTAGGGCACTGTACTGGTAAGAGTGAGACGTGCAGGCAATATGGTGAGATTCTGGTGGTCACAGAACTTTAACTTTTCATTCTCTGGCCATTTGGGCTGACCAACTCTTCCTCCAGATCGTGACCTAGCCCGGAGACTTTGTCCCTGGGAGATGTCATTCCTGGGAAACTCCCAGAAGCACCTGGAAGAGGAAAAAAAGCAACTTCTTTGAAAAGCAAGGTGTAGACACACTAGTGGGACATGGCAGCCACCTGCTGATCAGAAGAGTCAAGGAGAGCACCCCAGGAGGACCCCTTTGCCCACAGTCTCTGCAGGCCGTTGCGGGTTTTAGAGCTGTGCCACCAGCAGAAAGGAGGTGGATGACTGGTGCCTACCGTGCAATGGACACTGGTCTCAGCCCTGCCTGTGCAAAGCGCTGCCCGCCAAAACCAAAGAGGGGCTCACCGAGGCAGAGGAGTCCACCCCAGCCCTGGAAGGACATGCTCTCGCCTGCGCTGGCAGAGTGCGGGCAGGCGCCCGGGTGGCTTGGGCGAGCGGCCAGCAGCGGCCAGCATGGTGAAAGTGCAGTGGCTCTTCCGGCGCCGGACGGGAGGGGGAAGGTTCCGTGGCAGCTGGGGCAGAAGGCAGTTGTGGGGCCACAGTGCTCTGGGTTGGGTCCGGGTGGGGGCTGGGGTCAGGTGGGAGGGCTACAGGGGAAAGCGTTGGGCCCTAGGGTGTGGGTGGAGGTGGAAGGCATTGGGGGAATGGGGCTCACAGGTAGGGAATGGGGGTTTCTGAGTGGAGGGAGGGGATGGGGCAGTTGAGGGTGGGGATGACAAGCAGGGAGTGGGGGATCCCTGTAAGGAGTTTAGGGGTAGGAGACGCTTGAGGATCGGGAGTCACGGGCAGGGGTGGGGTCCCTGGGGGGAGTTTAGGGGTAGGACACAGTTGCGGGTAGGGGTCACAGGCAGGGGATGGGGTCCCAGGGGATCATGGGGTTCCTGTGAAGAGTTAGGGAGCAGGAGACAGTTGCGGGGGGGTCACAGCAGCAGGGGTCTGGGGCCCTTGGGGAAGGGTGCAGGCTGGTAATGGAGGAGTCTTTGTGCCTGGCAGCTAAAGTGCCTGCAGTGCTTGCCTGGCCATGGCCCGCAGCCCGTGACCAGGGCCTACATCAGGACCAGAGACTGCTACTTGGCTCTCCAGAGTTTCCTCCATGGGGCCACAGCTCAGGAGCCCTGGAGGAGCAATTCCAATCCAACATCTCCAGAACTGATCCCTGCCCCCTGGCAGACAAAGTCTCACAAGGGGCGCCTGACCCTGTGAAAATGGAGATCCTCCGTGTCTCCTTCAAGCAAGAAAAGCTGCCAGGGACCCGGGAGCGTGCAGGCATCCTGCCAGCCCTGAGGAAGCTCTGCATCCTCCCAGTGCCCAGGAAGCTTAGAGGGCAGGTGGCACAAGAGGAAGTGGAGACACATCTCCACTGACCAAAAGTGAACTAGAGCTCTGTCGAGAGATGGCACCTCCTAGCGCCCTGCCACCGCTGGGGACTCGGTGCTGATTTGGAGGGAAGATGGCCCCTTTCATGAGTAACCAGCACCACTTCCTTCAGCACCCCTGTGTCCCTTGTAGCTCTCCATCCAAGCACTAATGTGAGCCCCATCTTGCTTAGCTTGTGAGCCTGGGTGGTCAGAGGACAAGATGGCTTGGGTGCACAGCATGGCAGGCCTGGGGCCCCAGAGAGGTCTCTGCACAGCTGGGTTTGCCTCCTGATATTGGTGGTGGCCTGAGATCTGCACAGTGCTGGGCTCACAGTTGAACTCTAGCTGGAAAACATCAACATGAAGAGTAACAGGTTCAATTGGTTCTTCTGAATAGGGATTGAGGAGCAATAGGCTCCTGCAGGAAGGGACTACAGGGGGAGCAGAGGGTGGGGGTAAAACTCTGAGGTTCCCCACATTGTGCAAACTTTGCCCCAGTTAAACTTCTGTGGAGTGAGCCACAGGAAACCTGATAGATCCGCAAACCGTCAGGACCCTCCCCCCCCTTCCCACCTTAATTCCTGGCAGAGAGGTGGGGCACTGAAGGGCCAAGGTGTGCCCCCAGCCAGTCCATCCCTTGCACTCTGATCCCAACCCCTGGATGGCTTGCCACAGGGTCCTGGAACAGGATGGAATGAGGCTGCAAAGGCAGCCATCCCCTATCCTTGCTCTTCTGCAGTTGGACAGGGAAGATCACAGCAGCTCTCAGGGGCACAACTCTGCCAAATGTCAATAAGCTGGATCTCAAAGCTGCATGGTTACCTGTCCAAGGCCTGCAGTCACGCCCAGTACAAAATGGGATGGCTACAGGCTGGGCAGAGTCTGCATGTAATGACCCTACCGGAAACACTAGGGCACTAAGCAAACAATGGTATCTAGCACTGCAAGATAAAGGCAGGGGTACAGGGAAGGCTCTCCGCTCTGACCACCTGGTGCTTCTGATATGCAATCTGTAACGCTGTACAGGAATTGCAGAGTAAATAGTAGTAGGGGACACATTCTGCTAGACCAACAAGTGGATCAGAACACAAGCTCCTTGGGATCCAAAGGTGCCACCCTACAGGGCTTTATTTTTGGAAAGGACTGTGCGTTTGATAAGATAAAAAATAGACCGAGTAAAACACAGCCGTCTGTAACACTGCAAGAATCTCCAGCTTTCCTGGCTTATTGTAATGGCCAGCGAGCTAGGTGGGCTGAACCTGTGGTATCCGAGTGCATTATGAGGTAACTCAGCTCGGCAAGTGGTCCACACAGAGACCTGCATTTTCACTTTCTCCCCCTGTCCGGAAGCACGTAGGAGAAGCTATATAGCTTATTTTTCTCTTCTTCTTTTTCCTTTCCCTTTGCTTCCAAGTCTCCACAGCAGGCAAGTCGTTTTGTGGGTGTGTGTGATGGGAAGACTATGTCATGATCAACAATATGACCCATACAGTATTGATATGGAGGGAAACAAAGGGCTAACGAAGCGTCAGCTCTGCATTCTTGATGTGCGGGGAGCAAGGATGGGAAGGTGCCAAGGGAGCTGTTCCCAGGGTTATACTCTGTACAGGTTTAATCCAAGGTTTGAAAGTTGCAATAAGGATGAATAGTGCTGGAGCAGAGACGTTGAGCCTAATCCCTCCCTGGTGTATCTGGTGGTAAGGGAAAGCAGTGGCCTTACACCAAGGAGGCATTTAGCTCACTGTAGTTATCGCTGGCAAAGAAACCAGAAACAAGGAGACATGATATAAACATTGGGAGACTTTAGACAAAACTTTCCAGTGAAGGAAGGGTAATAATTATGAGTTAGAGTGATAAACTGCCAGGGGGCCAGCCACTCCAAGGGGGGTGGGATAGGCTGCTGTGTTAGAGAGAGTGGCTTGACATTCTAGCGGGAGATAAGAAGTGAGGTCTGCAGATGATCTAGGGCTTGAGCTAAGAAGGTAAATGGGGTGGATGGGCCCCAGAAAGGCTGCCCCTTGGCTTGCATTTTGTATGATCGGGTAATGTTTATTGGTTGTAGTGTTGGCTGGTTCAGAGTCAAGCATCTGGCTCCTTTGGGTGGAACTGAAAGCTGAGTTTTGTCCGTCTCCCTTTTTCTCTCTTTCCTCTCCCTCTAGACATTGTCCGCAGCGACATTGCCCTGGATAAGCAGAAAGGCTGTAAGATTGCCCAGCACCCAGACATTATGTTGGAACTGCAGCGAGAAAAGGCAGCTCAGATGCATTTGGTTTTGTTGAAGGAGCAGTTCTCAAACACCTACAGCAACCTCACGGTAACAGGTAAGGCTGCAAGGTCAGCTCTGGCCCCAGGAACCATGGCTAGCTAGTAGGTATTCAAAAGCCAGCTGACACTCCAGTACTGTGCCAACAAACATCTACCTGGCTTAGGAAAGGAAAGTCTGAGAAGTGTCTCCTCCCTTTGATTAAAGAAACCCTGTCAGGTCACAGTGGGCTGATACAGAAGTTTTCCAAAAAACAGGGTTTGCAAAACCAAAAGCCAACACAAAAGTTTCCTTTAAATGTAAGCATTTCAGTGGGAACAACTCAAGAAAAAGGCAAACGAACAGCATCAATAGTGACACTCAAATTCAATTTTTCAAATTCTTTTTTGCTTTGTGTTACAAATAGCACATAGGAGCTGCAGCCTTCACTGTGGAGTGGCTCGGAAACCAAACTGAGTCAACATGCCTGGCTCTGTAGCCTGAGCGTGTCTCCTCAGTTGTTCTACCAGCAATGCTGAGTGTCTGGGTATATGGGATTTGCTGATAGAGGGGCTGTGAAGACTCTTGTAGGTGGCAGCTCCAGGGTGCCTGGTACACGGGGGGCCAGGTCGCTATGCCGAATGCAGTGGAAAGTGAAGTGTTGTAGAGATCTCCCTGTTAACCATCCGTGTCAGATGGGGCTGCAGCAATTACTAAATTTGGATCTAAGCTGCGGCTCTTCTTTTTCCCCGCTCAGAGCATGCACTTTGCATGAACCCAGTAAATATTAAAGAGCAAATATAAAATGATAATGGCCCAGACGGAGCTGAGACAATGCTCTATTCCTGGTAATGTTTGCATTAGCTTGGGAGTAGTACCTCGAGAGACAGAAGGGGTTGCCATGTTATGGACACACATTAAAAGTCTTATGAAGGGCTCAGGTCTCCAGGCAATGAGGGGTAGAGAAGAGGGACCCCAGCAGCCCACAGTGATCTCTCTATCACCACAGGAGAATAAACCAAAGACACTTCAAGAAGGAATTAATTAAATCAAGCCAGGGCTGCAGAGCCCTTCCTCCCACCCCCGTTATTGGGGAGGGTGAAGGAGGCCCTCAGCTGTTGGGACGCTGCAGGCCCCAATGGGGTGGCTGAGGATGGCCCCTGGCTGTGGTGGGTCTGGTAGACTCTCCGGGGTGGAAGGCAGAGAGAAGGCAGCGGAGACTGGTGCAGTCGGTGCCCCCTGGTGTATTCCCAGCCTGAACGCCCCCTCCCCCTCAAAAAATAAAATTCCTCCAGAAAAGGTGGGGGGCTGTAAAGAGGCCCAGGCCCCTCTCTGTTGCCATCTTGCTGTCAGTTCCCAGCCCTGTAACTCAGACCGCTGGAGGGGCTGGAGCTGGCAGTGAGCTCGGGGCCCCCGGACGCACTGGCTGTCCTGGGTCTGGTAGTGCCCCTGGGACCCCACGCAAAGGGGCAGCGGGCACTGGCAGTGAGATTTGCCCCCAGGGCCTGTGGCGCCAAGGCTGCAAATGTGGCTGAAGCACACATTGTCCCTGAAAGCCCGGCATTTACGTGGGCTTGTCAGAGCCATTTCTCGTTCTCGGTAACCTAATCCGCTTGGTGGTTTGTTCCCAGTACAACTGCTGGAATCAGCATTG
Organism: Lepidochelys olivacea; assembly: GCF_965140295.1. Classification (NCBI taxonomy): domain Eukaryota; kingdom Metazoa; phylum Chordata; order Testudines; family Cheloniidae; genus Lepidochelys; species Lepidochelys olivacea. Next base: position 125,960,232 of record NC_140417.1, on the reverse strand, counting down.
TCCGCTTTTCTCCTGACAAGTTGCTTACTTTCCACTAAACACATTTTCCTGAGAGAAGAGGCTCCCCCTCCTTCCCAGGCTGCTTCAAAGCGCTCTCAGGCTTTGCTCACAGAGGTGCTGCCTTAGTGATCAGTTCTGCTCGTAGCCTTTCCGTGTGAGTTGATAGGAAAGTTCAGAAGGTTTCGGCTCCAGGTGTCCTGGAGGAGACGGAGTAATTTCACTTTAATACCAGCAGTAAAACTATTTTAATGGCCTTTAACTCCCTTTGAATTTGAGCAGCGTAGCTTCATAATTGTTATGAAGTTTAATCTTTGATTTCATAGACATAGCCTGAGAACACAGACTCCAGACAGCTAAGCATAATATTTAACTGGAGCTAGACTAACGTGTGTAAATATTTCCCTTCTCTGTGATAGATTTTGTCTTTTTGGAGTGGGCTGCGAGGGTCGGACATCTGTGGTAGAGGGACCTTCCTTATCTTCAGAATCCAAACACATAGAATGTATTTGAGGGGGTTCTTTGCTCTGCACAGCTCTTTGTTAGGGGCTTGGTCACCAAGCAAGATCGAATTGGACACAGATTTACTCTGGTAGGGATGGTTAAATGGGCTAGCCCCTAGGTATGGAATATCCAGTGGGCGCTCTGCCCACATAGGTTCAATTCCTGGGTGATCTGACTTTGCCTGCCATCTGTCCGTAAACTGAGTTCCATGCAGTCTGCTGTGGCTGAAGGTGCCACAGTGGTCCCTTCATTTTCTCCCTCCCTCCAAGAACACTTATCAAGGATGCCTCTCTATTGGGAGAGGGAGTGCATCTACATGACCAGATAGCCCAAGGCTCCTGGTCCCTGCAGGAATCCAGGATGCACATCAACCTGCTTGAGCTTTGTGCAGTCCACAAGGCATGCAAGATATTTCTACACATTGCCTGGTCCATGCGTGTTCAGGTCAGATCAGGCGACATGATCTCTGCCTAGTGTATAAACAAGCAGGGAGGAGCGAGATCCATTCCATTCTGCAGGAAGATGGGCCAGCTCTGGAACTGGTGCATCCAGCATCAGAACACGCTTTCGCAGTTCCCGTTCCGGGGTAATGAACTCCCTAGCAGCCAGCTGCTGCGGGTGCTTGTACAGGGATTACAAGGGGGAACTCCACCTGTTGACAGTGCAGCAAATCTTTCACCAAAGGGGTGGCCCATTGTAAGATCTCTTTGGAACCCAGTGGAACAAAAAGTGCCTGCTTTATTGCTCCCAAGCTGGCCAGGTCTCAAGTCCAGAGGGGGTGTCTTCCTGATGCAGTGAGCAGCTCAGCTCCCTTCCCCTCCTGCCCTGCGTCCTTAGGAAAATCAAGCTTGGCAGGGCCACAGTGATCCTCAGACCTTCCTTGTGGCTAAGGCAGTTCTGGTTCACCATCATTCTGCAGCTGGCATCCTGCCCATGCATCTACCTACAGCTGTTCCCAGGCCTACTATCTGAATAAGGGCGAGACAAACCACCCCAGTCCAGCTTCCCAACCTGGCAGCATGGCTGTTGGATGGATATCCCAATAGAGATAGAGCCTACTCCCAGTGTGTTCAACTCAACCATAACAGCAGGAGACCCTCTACATGCTAATGCTTAATGCCAGTCTGCCAAGTGGAACCATCTGCCATGATGGTTGCCTTACTCGTGGTGATTACTCCCCTGGGAGGGTGGGGCCCTCATGGCAGACCTGCTGTACACCATTTTTCACAAGGAAGAAGTGTCTTTGTGACTGCATCCCAGATTCATCCCTAAGGTAGCTTCAGAATTTCACCTTAACCAGGCTGTTCACCTTCCAGTATTGTATGTGAAGCCTCAGCAGAGCATGCAGGGTAAGAGCTCCTCTCTTTGGAGGTACACAGGGTTCCGGCTTCCTATGTACAGAGGAAGAAGCCCTTTCAAAGATGCCCAAGATCAGTCATTTCCAGGCTGAAAGGGGGAAGCCAACCTCGTGAGGAGGGTGTTAAATTAGGGCTTCAGGGGTCACGTGACAAAAGCCCATGGGTAAGCAGAAAAAAGACAGCCTTAACCGAGGGCTAGATGGCCGGGTGGGACGTTCCAATAGGATCGTAAGAGCAATAAGAGGGAAGTCGATGGGTAATCTGCCCAAGTCAATACACAACTGGAAGAAGTATGGGGAACAACCAGGAAGAACTGGAAGTATTAGTGTGTAAGTTAAATGACTTAACTAGATAAATCTGCTGACTGGAATATTGTTACAGAGGGGTACAGCTTGTTCAGAAAGGACAGCTGGGGAAAAGGGAGGAGGCGTTGTATTATGCATCAAGCATATATACACCTGTTCTGAGGGCCAGACGGAGGTAGGAGGCAGACCAGTTGAAAGTCTCCAGGTAAAGATAAAAGGGGGGAAAATAGGGGTGAGGGTCTGCTATAGACCAGCAAATCAGAAAGAGGCTGGCAAGGCATTTCTCGAACAAATAACAGAACGGGGAGCTAGGAGCCTGTCTGCCCTGGGCTCTCCATCCCCACTCTGGGCCCAGGCAGCATCACAGCAGAGCGGCTGCCCAGCCATTGCCCCGTGTGTTCTAGGTCATGGGGGCAGAGGTGACGAGGCTGCTGGGAAGCGCAGCGTGAGGAGAGGGCAGCAGGATTTCTTTTCTCAAAGCACGTTGTGCTGCTCTCGGCCTGGGGGCCTGGGTTCCCAAAAGGGAGATGAATGAGGAGAAGGTAGGGCCATAGCAGCCATCCTGTGGATCCGTGACCTGCTGTCCTGGGGCAAGGGCAGGACGTGGCCTTCCCTATCCCAGGCCCTTCAAGGGGCGAGCTTGTGTCTCAGGAAGGGGAAAGTCCTTTGCTGATTGTACTGGTGGTAGTGGGGGGCTTCTTGTGAAAGGTGTGGTGCCTGCCTTGGGGAACCGGAGGCTGGTGGGATTCCTTGTCTGGCCCTCCCTCAGGAAGGGAGAGGTTAGCATCTTCCCTTCCTCACGCTGTCGTCCCTCCACCCCTTCGTGCTCCTCTCCTAGGAACAAATGAGAGCCTGGTGCTGCAGCCACGGCTGGGCAATAGGAGAGTCAGTGGCTTTGCCTTGGGTCCGTGTCCCGCTCCCAGATGGGGGAATCTGCTCCCTGTTTGGATCCTTCATGCTGTGTTCACTAATTGGTTCCTTTAAAAAATGAAATGAAAACTTCTCTGCTCACCTTGAAGGTGACAGATCAGGGGACCTGATGGACCCTGTGGTGCTACTTTTGGGGCTGCCAGGACTAGGAACTTACGGCTTGAAAGGACATGGCCGGTATACAAGCTTATTAATGACAGCCAGACGTATGGGAGCCACAGTCTGGAAAAAAGAAGAACCTGCTTTTGAGGGTTATGGATAGAGCGGACCACAGAAATGTTACGTACGTGTCTCTGTGGTGTGTGTGAGCTGCTGATGGTGTGCTGCACAGGGTTGCCTAGAAACTAAATTCGAGAGAGAGAGCAAACGGGACACACTGAGACACACAGGGAGCTGGGAAAGGCTGGGACTTAAAAAATATGGTGATTAATATTGATGTCTAGCTTCTTGTGGGCATCACATAAAATACATCTTTCTACAATAACAGTTCTCTGCTGTTTTCTGGCCCAGGATGGATGGCTTTCAGCACCAGGATCTACTAACAGAAATAACAGTAGCCTTTCTCTTTCTTCCCAGCTTGCAGGAGAAATAACTTGATCAGCTTCTGGGGTATTTTTGGGTTGTGTGTGTATGAGAGAGGGGGTATCGGGTGGTGTGTGTATGGGGAGAGGGTGGCCTAAGGGCTGTGTGTGGAGTGGGGCAGTGGTGTGTAGGTTTGGGGGTCTATGGGGGCATTGGTATAGGCGGGGCATATGGGGTGAGGCGGTGGGGTGGTGTATATGGGGGCAGTGGTATGTATGTGGGGTGAGGCTGTGGGGTGTATGTGGGGGTGGGGTACATGGAGGCAGTGGTATGTGTGTGGGGGTGGAGCATATGGGGGTAGTGGTATCAGGGTGAGGCTGTGGGGTGCATGAGGGCAGTGGTGCGTGTGTGGGATGTACGGGTATGTGTGTGGGGGCGAGGCTGTGGGGTGCGGGGCGGTAGTGGGGGGTGCGGTATATGGGAGCAGTGGTGTGTGGGGGCGAGGCTGTGGGGTGCGGGACGGTAGTGGGGTGCGCGTGGGGGGGTGCGGTATATGGGAGCAGTGGTGTGTGGGGGCGAGGCTGTGGGGTGCGGGACGGTAGTGGGGTGCACGTGGGGGGGTGCGGTATATGGGAGCAGTGGTGTGTGGGGGCGAGGCTGTGGGGTGCGGGGCGGTAGTGGGGGGTACATGGGGGGTGTGGTATATGGGAGCAGTGGTGTGTGGGGGCGAGGCTGTGGGGTGCGGGGCGGTAGTGGGGGGTGCGGTATATGGGAGCAGTGGTGTGTGGGGGCGAGGCTGTGGGGTGCGGGACGGTAGTGGGGTGCGCGTGGGGGGGTGCGGTATATGGGAGCAGTGGTGTGTGGGGGCGAGGCTGTGGGGTGCGGGGCGGTAGTGGGGGGTACATGGGGGGTGTGGTATATGGGAGCAGTGGTGTGTGGGGGCGAGGCTGTGGGGTGCGGGACGGTAGTGGGGTGCGCGTGGGGGGGTGCGGTATATGGGAGCAGTGGTGTGTGGGGGCGAGGCTGTGGGGTGCGGGGCGGTAGTGGGGGGTACATGAGGGGTGCGGTATATGGGAGCAGTGGTGTGTGGGGGCGAGGCTGTGGGGTGCGGGGCGGTAGTGGGGGGTACATGGGGGGTGTGGTATATGGGAGCAGTGGTGTGTGGGGGCGAGGCTGTGGGGTGCGGGGCGGTAGTGGGGGGTACATGGGGGGTGTGGTATATGGGAGCAGTGGTGTGTGGGGGCGAGGCTGTGGGGTGCGGGGCGGTAGTGGGGGGTGCGGTATATGGGAGCAGTGGTGTGTGGGGGCGAGGCTGTGGGGTGCGGGGCGGTAGTGGGGGGTACATGGGGGGTGCGGTATATGGGAGCAGTGGTGTGTGGGGGCGAGGCTGTGGGGTGCGGGGCGGTAGTGGGGGGTACATGGGGGGTGTGGTATATGGGAGCAGTGGTGTGTGGGGGCGAGGCTGTGGGGTGCGGGACGGTAGTGGGGTGCGCGTGGGGGGGTGCGGTATATGGGAGCAGTGGTGTGTGGGGGCGAGGCTGTGGGGTGCGGGGCGGTAGTGGGGGGTACATGGGGGGTGTGGTATATGGGAGCAGTGGTGTGTGGGGGCGAGGCTGTGGGGTGCGGGGCGGTAGTGGGGGGTGCGGTATATGGGAGCAGTGGTGTGTGGGGGCGAGGCTGTGGGGTGCGGGACGGTAGTGGGGGGTACATGGGGGGTGTGGTATATGGGAGCAGTGGTGTGTGGGGGCGAGGCTGTGGGGTGCGGGGCGGTAGTGGGGGGTACATGGGGGGTGCGGTATATGGGAGCAGTGGTGTGTGGGGGCGAGGCTGTGGGGTGCGGGACGGTAGTGGGGTGCGCGTGGGGGGGTGCGGTATATGGGAGCAGTGGTGTGTGGGGGCGAGGCTGTGGGGTGCGGGGTGGTAGTGGGGTGTGCGTGGGGTGGGTGCGGTATATGGAAGAGGTAATATGTGTGTGTCACGGAGTCCCCGGGCGATGCTCTGGAACTGCTCCTCATGAAGCCAGGCAGGACTCTGGGGCAGTCGCCTTTCTGGGAGCAGCCTGTCTTCAGGACACACAGCTCACACAGCTTCCACCTTCCTGGGTCTGACCTCGGAGCATTCAGCATCCTCTGCCCCCCATGCGCTTCCCACAGCGAGTCCGCCCAGGCGGGGTCCTGGGGAAGCCAGAGGGTCCGGCCCCCCAACTTCGCAGTCAGACGGGACTCTCAGCCAGCCAGTAAAACAGAAGGTTTATTAGACGACAGGAACATGGTCTAACACAGAGCTTGTAGGTGCAGAGAACAGGACCCCTCAGCTGGGTCCATTTTTGGGGGCAGCGAGCCAGACAACCACGTCTGCCCTTCACTCCATGTCCCAGCCAGCCCCAAACTGAAACTCCCTCCAGCCCCTCCTCCTCTGGGCTTTGTTCCTTTCCCGGGCCAGGAGGTCACCGGATTCCTTTGTTCTCCAACCCTTTAGCTCTCGCCTTGCAGGGGGGAAGGGCCCAGGCCATCAGTGGCCAGGAGACAGAGTGTCGGCCATTTATGTACCCTGGCCCTTTGCTCTGCAGCCATTACACCCCCTTATCCCACCACCTAGAGACTTAAGAAATGCCTAGGGGAAACTGAGACACCCCTACAGTATTCAGAGGAAACATTAAGAACAATCCCACTTCGTCAAAGTGTGTGGGGACGCGGCTGTGGGACGGTAGTGGGGTGTGTGGTACGTGGAAGCAGTGGGATGTATGGAAGCAGTGGGCAGCGGAGCCTTTCCCCAGTCCCTGAGGCCCCCGCCCTCCTCTTTCCCTGGAGGCCCCGCCCCAGACCAAGCTGGAAGCTGGAGCAGATCTGGGGAACCTGCCCTCCAACCCAGGGTGGGGGTGGGGCTGAAAGCAGACCCCTGCCTGTGTCCCCACCCCTCAGGCCTCCCGCTCAGGGTAGGTGGAGGGACCTGCTCCCCACAGCTGCCTGTGTGGGTCTCCTGCCACAACCCGGCCATGATAACAGCCGCGCGGGCAGTTGTGGGGAGCAGGCCCCCATTCTTTGGGTATGTCCCGCACTCCTTGTTCCTAGACGTGTGACCTTGCATTTGGCTGTATTAAACACATTTGCTTTGAATGGGCAGATCACCAAGTGATCCAGATCGCTCCAGATGTCTGCCCTGTCCTCATCACTATTTATCACTACGTCAATCTTTGTATCATCTACAGATTTTATCAACAGTGATTTTATGTTTGTTTCCAAGTCATTGGTGAAAATGATGAATAGAGTCAGTTGTAGTACTGATCCATGAGGAACTGCACTTGAAACACCCCCTTTGATGATTCCTCATTGATGGCTACTTTGAGATCTGCCAGACAGTTGTTAGTCCATTGAGTGTGCGCTCTACTGATCTTGTATAGTCCAAATTTTAAAACCAGAAGGTCGTTAGGTATTCTATCAAGTGCCTCACTAAAGTAGAAAGTAAAGTAAATCTAAGACTTACGCAGTGACCTTTGTCAACCAAACTCTTAATCCCGTTAAAGAATGAAGTCAGGTTTGTTTGATAAGAGCTATTTTCCATAAGCCCATGTTGACAGACATTAATTATACTCCCATCCTTTATCAGTAGGGCCCTACCAAATTCACGGCCATAGGATTTTAAAAATCATAAATTTCATGATTTCAGGTATTTAAATCTGAAATTTCACAGTGTTGTAATGGTCGGCAGCCTGACCCAAAAAGGAGTGGTGGGGGATTTGCAAGGTTATTGCAGGGGGCGTTGCGTCCCCTACTCTTAACCCTGTGCGGCGGCGGCGGCGGCGGCGGCGGCGGCTGCGGGCGGCGCTGCCTTCCAAGCTGGCGGCTGGAGGGCGGCGGCTGCGGGCCGGGAGCCCGGCTCTGAAGGCAGCGCCGCTGCCAGCAGCCGCGCAGAAGTCAGGAAGGCCTGGTCTGGGATCGCCACCCTCCCTTCCGCGCTGCTGCCTTTGGAGCTGGGCCCTCGGCCAGCAGCCGCCGCTGCCCGGCCGCCCACTCCGATGGCAGCAGCGCGGGGGGGGGCGACGCGGTAGGGTGTTGCCCCCCTTACCTCAGTCCTGCTCTTGGGGGGCGCTGCCTTCCGAGCTGGGCGCCTGGCCAACAGCTGCTGTTCTGCGGCCGCCCAGCTCTGACGGCAACATTGCAGAAGTAAGGGTGGCAATACCGTGACGCCCCCTAAAATAACCTTGCGGACCCCCCCCACTCCCTTTTGGGTCAGGCCCCCCAGTTTGAGAAACGCTGGCCTCCCTCATGAAATCTGTGTAGTACAGGGTAAAGGCACACAAAAGACCTGATTTAATGGGGGAAGACCAGATTCCGCGGTCCATGACACGTTTTTCATGGCCACGAATTTAGTAGGGCCCTATTTATCAATTAGGTGGGGACGGGTCCTGCTGTGAGCAGGGGGTTGGACTAGACGACCTCCTGAGGTCCCTTCCAGCCCTGAGATTCTATGAATCCCATCACATCTTCACCATTATTTCGCTCCGCACTGATGTCAGGCTAAGTGGCCTATAATTACCAGGTCATCATGCCTGCTCTTCTTGCATATTGGCCATGCCGTTAGCAGCCTGCTCTAATTTCCCTGGCATTCCAACTTATCAAAAATTATCAGTGGACCAGAGATCGCCTCAGCCACCTCTGCTGGGACTCTTAGGTACAAATTGTCAGGGCTTGCTGATTTAAAAACGTTTATCCCTAATAGATGCTGTCTGACATCCTCCTCAGTATTTCATCATCCTACTGTAACATACGTACATCGCCCTACTTCTTTCCAAATATAGAATAGAGATATTATTGAACCCTTTTACCATCTCAATCTGGTAAGAAGCCTATACCATTTCTAGGGTTCCTTTTGTTCCCAGCATATTTTTTAAAAACCCTCTTATTAACCCTACCAGGTATGGCTTTTTCTCTGATTTCCTTGGCTTCCCTTATCAATTTTCTGCACTTATAACTTCTGGTTTATATTAATTGCTATCCACTTATCCCTTTTTCCATTTGTTATATATGTCATTTTTATTTGTAATTACTACCTTCACTTTGCCCCTGACTCAGGATGGACTTTTTGCCAAAGCTGTCTTTCTCCCCACCCCCTTGATTATGGAATCATGTTTTTTGGTCATGTAATAAATTCTTCTTAAAGAACTCCCAGTTTTCATTCACATTATCTAAAAATTTACTCCCAATCAATTTCCTCATAAATTTCCTCATCTTTGGGCAATTAGCCTTTTTGAAGCACCAAGTACATATATAAACTAGTTGGGACTGTCCTCTGTTTGCCCATATTGAGTAATTGGATTATGATCACCGCTCCCTAGGCAACCACCAACTTCCAGTCCAGTGGTTCGTTCACCTTTATCCATTATAATGAGGTGTAGAATAGAGTTCCATTGGGTTGGGAGCAATCCCTTGTGTGTTGTACGTCATAGGCTGCTTCTTCAGCTACTTGCGAGCAGTGCTGCCTTGCCGGTCAGTCACAAACACGCAGGCTGTTGTTTCTCCACCACGTGCCCTCTGGTTTTGCACAGGGCAGGACCTAGCACAGGTATACAGCAGGAGGAGACTTCCACCCAGCTCACCCTCTGAGCCTCCCCTGGCTTCCTGTTCCTCCCAGTTACTGAACAAATTGTGTAATTAGCCCAGTAATTAGCACCAAGCGTAGGCACCGACTCCATGGGTGCTCCGGGCCTGGAGCACCCATGAGGAAAAATCAGTGGGTGCTCTGCACCCACTGGCAGCCAAGCTCCCCTCCCCGCCCCACCTCACCTCACCTCCTCCTCTTCCCCTGAGCACACCGCGTCCCTGCTCTTCTGCCTACCTCCCAGCGCTTCCACCACCAAACAGCTGTAGCCGGCTCCGGGAGGGAGGGGGGAGGAGCGGGAACGTGGGGCGCTCAGGGGAGGAGGTGGGGGCAGGGATTTGGGAAGGGGGTTGGAATGCGGGTGGGAGGGGGCAGAGCGGGATCGAGCACCCACCAGCGCCAGAAGACTTTGGTGCCTATGCCACCACGTGTTAGTAATCCCCACGAGAAGTAAGTTGATTGGCTCCAATTAACCCTGCAGCCTTCATGGTGGTGCAGCAACTTCAGTGCTCAGGGTGCTGCAACTAGCCTCTGTCACACATACACTTACTGTCTAAAGCTGTGAGACACTCTCAGGGAGATTTACCGCTTGTTTCATGAAATCCCCAGCATGTCTACCAAACAAGTTCCTCCCGGCAACATAGCCAGCTCCATACTCCGCCCTTCCCTGGTTCAACTGGGGCTAAGAGGGCTGAGCTAGACCACACGCCTGACATCCAAGGGCCCATTTACAGTCTGTCCGGGTTTCCGTAGGAGTGATGGTTAGTCTGCTGGATGTGGTGACATTCTTTTGACTCCATTATCATTTGTTACATATTTTAAATGATCACTAGAAAGGGTTATACAGTCCCATGAACTCACGCAGCACGTGACAGGAGCCGAGAAACTATGTTCCTTGCCCTGTGCTGTGGTCCACACCACCATTACATTTCTCAAGAGTTGCACTCAGGGGCCTGTCTGGTGAAGTTGGGCCATTCCAAAGGATTCCTTTAATCCTGTGAAGGGGATGAGCCTTTTCAGCTGAATGCCCAAACCTCTCGCATGCAGCTAGTTAAGAATCTCTCCCATACCAGTAACGCTTTGATACGTCTTCAGAGGATATCCAATCCCTACTGGGGTCTGAGCAAACCAGCTTGATTGTCATGCACATTGTGTAAAGAGTTGTCACTTTGGATGGGCTATCACCAGCAGGAGAGTGAATTTGTGTGGGGGGGTGGAGGGTGAGAAAACCTGGATTTGTGCTGGAAATCACTTTAGATAAGCTATTACCAGCAGGACAGTGGGGTGGGAATAGGTATTGTTTCATATTCTCTGTGTATATATAAAGCCTGCTGCAGTTTCCACGATATGCATCTGAGGAAGTGAGCTGTAGCTCACGAAAGCTTATGCTCTAATAAATTGGTTAGTCTCTAAGGTGCCACAAGTCCTCCTTTTCTTTTTGCGAATACAGACTAACACGGCTGCTACTCTGAAACCTGTCAGAGTAAATTCACTATCACTTATACAGCAAATATAGTTCAGAGGAGATAGCCTGCTGGGGCCAAACACATTAACTCACTGACATTAGCATTTAAAAGAAATGTTTTTAATGCTTGTCCTATTAATATTGTGTGAAGGTAGTGAATATAAATAAATTTGCTGCCTAGATGTAGAATATTACTTAGTTTGGTATTCTTAGTTATCTCTGAGCAGGAGAAGTCTAGAAGAGCAGAGCCTGCTGCAGGTCAGGATTGAGGTGCATTCATAACGCTGGGTGTGCACGCAGTGTTTCACAGCTCTTGGCTGCATCCTTGTGCTTTTATGCGGTGCTTAATTTGTGCCAGGGCTTGCCAGGGCCGAGCCCCAACACCTCTAGGCTTGGCAGTTCAGAGCCCTGGCATCTTTGAACTTGCTCATCAGTTATGAATGTAAAAAAATTGCTTGAGCCCCAGTACTTAATTGCTGGAGTCCCGGCATCTCTTTCATTACACATTAAGCCCTGCTTTCATGTATTATGCAGAGGATGGTTCATTGTTTTTAGTGGCAGTCAGAATAAAATGTTATCTTTTTATTAGGTTTATATGTCAGAATCTTGGAGTATGGAATGCACCTACCATGCAAGGGCAAGTACTTATCCAGGAGGTGATGATGTTCTGAGCTGTTCCATTTAGGGAGAGTTTATGGAATGCTGGGTACACCGATCTCAGTGATGTATTTGCAGAGCTCAGCTCTGCACTGAGGCCAGGACTGAAGGTGCCTATGCTGGGCTTGCAGATTTTACTTTTCTTTTGGGATTCCGAGGTGTGAATGCCTGCTGCTGGTTTGGATGTTGCACAGTCACTTCCAGAATACACAAGCCTTTAGTAGCTGTTACTTGCTCCAAGAGTGGTGACAGTTGTTCCAAACCCATATACCAGCCTGTTCTAAAGTGGTAGAAACCAACCTCACTATGGAAAAATAACAAGAACAATTTTCATCTGCTGCTTGAAACCTCCTGGGAGCCCAGTGAGTCTGTGTATGTGGGGCTCATTCTCTCATCTGTGGCCTGAGGGTTACATGTCTGATGACAGCCATGCTTTATGGCTGGGCTTGCTGCATAGTAAAAACAGAAGAAAGGGAAGAAGCAACAGTTGGTGAGTTTGGTTTGGCAGGAGTGATCTGGATAATCTTTCAGTTTGGATGATGGGGCTTCCTTCTAAGCTCTGCTGCTCTGTGGGGGCACTGCCTGCTGGTGGGAATGCAGTTTGGTTCCAAGGATTTGTTCTCCTTCTACTGACTCTAAACCATTTTTCCATCTGTACATTTATTATTTGCAGCTTTCAGTTGGTCCTCTCTTCATTGGCATGATTCTGATCCGACTAATTCAGTCAGAAGAACAATCTCATTGGTAAGCTCTGAACCACGATGCCTGCCTTTGCACTAGTAACATGGCAATGTTCTCTGTCTCCAGCACAAGACTGTTGGTGTGTCTGGAGCAATTAACCTGGAGAGCTTGAAAGAACTTCATCAAAAAAAGGATAATAATCCTGGAAAATAGATTCCTGATCAAAGACTCGCATGTATTCCCCACTCTGCTCTTTCAGAAGCTCTCAGATCTTACATGCCAGTTTCAGACTGGATCTCAGTCATAATAACCAGACAGTTATCGACTTGTCTGCATTGTGACAAACTAGCTGGGACCGAGGAATAGGATCTCTGTGGAAAATATACAGGAGGCTGTGGCTGAAAGTGGCCTTGGAAAGACACAAGTGGGGTGACAATCAAAGGGAAGTTGGCTTTGAAGTTTGGGACATTTTTGACCTGTCAGCGCTGTTGGGCCACTGTGCTAAGAGGCACAGGTTTCAGAGGGGCAGCCGTGTTAGTCTGTATCAGCAAAGACAACGAGGAGTCTTTGTGGCACCTTAGAGATGAACACATTTACTTTTATTATCAAACCTGATGAAGTGGGTTCTAGCCCACAAAAGCTTATGCCCAAATAAATTTGTTACTCTCTAAGGTGCAAAAGGACGCCTGGTTGTTTTTGCTAAAAGGCACAGTTATTGAATTACTTAGAACACACAAACAAAAAAACGTTAGGAATTAAGTCGACAGTTTTCTGTTGAAAAGGCAGCGAGAGCAGTGGATTCAGAGGAGAAACTGAAACTGATTCAAACAAGATTCCATTAACTAATTAGGGGAACGTTGGAAATAAGGCCCAGTCTCACAGTCCCTCTATTTCTTCTCTCTGCTGGGGCATTCCAAGAATCAGATCACCTGGGGAAAGCACATTTAAGAAATACCAGATGGTCTTTGTGCGATGCTCCAGCTGCGGACAATCACTCCCAGCCAGGCAATCTGCCTTTCTGTTGGAGCCCTTTAAAACCGTGCTGCCCATTCGTCATGCTTCTCCAGTTGCAGCCCTCTGGATAGCTTCTCTTAGCCTTGTCTGGCTCTTCCTTTCCAGTTTTTATCATCCACCCCCTCCATGAGTTAATGTAGTAACATCCCTTCATTGGCTATAAATCCATTGAAGAGCTATATATAATATATAACTTTGTTAAGGAAGATTGGGAAACATCTGGTTTTTACCCATAAGATTCAGTCTTCACTTGTCTCATATGACGATGTGACTGTTTATGCACGTGTACAATAGACACAGAGAAAGAGAGACGAGAATCCTGGAAGTGCTCTGACTAGAATCTCTGGGTGGAGGAAATGTATTCAGCTCTGGGATAACTTTTTAAAATGCAAAAGTGGGGAAGAATCCAATAAGCTGTGTAGATGCCTTCTCCTGACAAAGGAGCAGTCATACCATCTGCAGAGGGTTCTCCTCTCTGGATAGGAAACTCTTTAATCTCCCATAACTGATTCTATATGGCCCATCCCCTTGACATACCTTCTCTTGGAAGGGGCTGTGGGTTCATGCAGATATATTTAAGGGTAAGCAGATCAGATACTTGGAAAACAATGGCAGTCCTGAGGTTTGATAGGTGACATCAAATAGGGGTATGTACTTGCAATGCATTATGGGCAGCAAAAAAACAGTGATATTTTAGGCTGTGTCTGCAGAGGTCTCACAGCCGGCATCAGGGAAAGGGCTGTGGTGAGGTCACACTCACGCCGTCATGTATAGTTTTGAGCATCTCATTACCGGAAATGTCAACTGCAGAGATCAGATTGAGAAGAAGCTGCCGACATGTCAAGGACTCCGTGGCTCTGGGATTCACTCCCATTCATCCTTGGTCCAAAGGACCCTGAACCTGCTAGCCTTTGCAGCATGCCCAGCAGGTCGTCTGTCTGCTCAGGCTGCGGGGACAGCTGTGGCATATTTTTAATTTTACTCACTAGGTGACATTTTGTTGTGTGGGGATAGAGTGGTAGGTGGCTATTTTCATATGTACAGATTATATTAAACTACTGTCAGGGCACGCAGGGCTGGGATGGGGCTCTGTACAGGCACCTTTCTCACATTCTCTAGGGTTAAAACCTCACCCCCTTCCTGAGCTTTAGCCCTTTTTAATGAGGAAATTAACAATAAGACAAAATTCAGGCTGCACTGCCCGGGGCGTTCTTCTGTCTGAATGGCTCAGCCCCAGCTGCAACAGGATCCAAGGCTTGGAAGCTGAAGCTGCTGTGACAGGGTCGGGCCGGATGGCTATAGGAGCATGATAGAAGGCAGATATATTAGCCCCAGGCTAAGTAGGTCCCTTTTCCCTGGGTAAGGTAACAGGGAAGGTTCCAGAACAATCAGGAACCTTCTAATCAGCTGGTCTTAATTGTCTCCAGAACACCCGCAGCCAATCAAGAAGCTGCTAGAATCAATTAAGGCAGGCTAATCAGGGCACCTGGGTTTTAAAAAGGAGCTCACTTCAGTTTTGGGGTGCGTGTGAGGAGCTGGGAGCAAGAGGCGCTAGGAGCTGAGAGTGAGAACTCGGACTGTTGGAGGACTGAGGTGGACAAGCATTATCAGACACCAGGAGGAAGGTCCTATGGTGAGAATAAAGAAGGTGTTGGGAGGAGGCCATGGGGATGTAGCCCAGGGAGTTGTAGCTGTCCCCCAGCTGTTCCAGGAGGCACTCTAGACAGCTGCATTCCACAGCGCCCTGGGCTGGAACCCGGAATAGAGGGCAGGCCCAGGTTCCCCCCAAATCCTCCCAACTCCTGGTCAGACACAGGAGGAGTTGACCTGGACTGTGAATTCAGAAAAACGGCCAAGCTGAGGGCTGCCATGAAGCTCCAAGGTGAGCAAATCCACCAATAAGTGCAAGACTCACCAAGGTAGAGCAGGAACTTTGTCACACTACACAAATTCAGACTGAAATAAGGTGTAAATTTTAATGGTGAGAATAATTAACAACTGGAACAATTTACCAATGGTCGTGGTGGATTTTCCATCGCTGACCGTTTTTAAATCAAGATGGGATGTGTTCCAAAAAGCTCTGCTCTAGGAATTATTTTGGGGGTGTTCTCTGGCCTATGTTGGGGTCAGAGATGATCACAATGATCTCTTCTGGCCTTGGAATCATTTAAAATCTAGAAGAATGAGGAGCTGGTGGCTGTGTTCAGGTCACTTGCCTGGGATGTGGGCAGATTCAATTACCTCCTCCCTGCCAGAGGGAGGGAAAGGCTTTGAGCAGGGGTCTCCTATCCCCAAGGTGAGAGCTCTAACCACTGGGCTATGAGCTAGTCTGGAGTGAGGCTCCCCCAGTCTCTCCCACTGAAGCTGTACCATTGTGGCTGCATAATCAGAGTGGAGCAGGGGGACTGGACCCGGGGTCTGCACCTCCCAAGTGGGTGCCCTAACCACTGACTAGGTGTGCTCTCGCTTGCTTTGTCTCACAGTAGCTGTTCCACTGGGCCAGAGAGAGTAGAAATGCCACTATAGCCCACTGGTTTGGGCACGATGTAGGAGCAGGGGTACCCTGGGTCCAGCTCCCTGAGTCCAGCACCAATGACACTTTCATTATGCAGCCACAGGGGAGCAGCTTCAACATGGCAGTGAGGGAGGCCCATAGCTCAGTGGTTAGAGCGCTCACCTGGGGTGTGGGAGACCTAGATTCACTCTCCCCCTTTGGTAGAGAAGGAGACTATTCAAATTAGGGCTGTCAATTAATTGCAGTTAACTCACACGATTAACTCAAAAAAATTAATTGCGATTAATCACACTTATAACAATAGAATACCAATTGAAATGTATTAAATATTTTTGGATGTTTTTCTACATTTGCAATATTGATTTCAATTACAACACAGAACACAAAGTGCACAGGGCTCACTGTATATTCTTATTTTTGATTACAAATATATGCACTGTATATGATAAAAATGATAAAAGAAATAGTAGTTTTCAGTTCACCTCATACAAGAACTGTGGTGCAATCACTTTATTGTGAAAGTGCAACTTACAAATGCAGATTTTTTTTTGGTTACATAACTGCACTCAAAAACAAAACAGTGTAAAACTTTAGAGCCTACAAGTCCACTCAGTCCTACTTCTTATTCTGCCAATCGGGGTAAGACAACCAAGTTTGTTTACATTGATGGGAGATACTGCTGCTTGCTTTTATTTACGTCACCTGAAAGTGAGAACAAGTGTTCACATGGCACTTTTGTAGCTGGCGTTGCAAGGTATTTACATGCCAGATATGCTAAACATTCGTATGCCCCTTCATGCTTCGGCCACCATTCCAGAGGACATGCTTCCATGCTGATGATGCTCGTTAAAAAAATAATGCATCAATTAAATTTGTGACTATACTCCTTGGGGGGAGAAATGTGTGTCTCCTGCTCTGTTTGACCCGCATTCTGCATATATTTCATGTTACAGCCGCCTCGGATGATGACCCAGCACATGTTCGTTTTAAGAACACTTTCACAGCAGATTTGACAAGACACAAAGAAGGCACCAATGTGAGATTTCTAAAAATAGCTACAGCACTCGACCCAAGGTTTAAGAATCTGAAGTGCCATCCAAAATCTGAGAGGGACAAGGTGTGGAGCAAGCTTTCAGAAGTCTTAAAAGTGCAACGCTCTGATGCAGAAACTACAGAGCCTGAACCACCAGAAAAGAAAATCAACCTTCTGCTGGTGGCATCTGACTCAGATGATGAAAATGAACATGCATCAGTCCGCACTGCTTTGGATCGTTATCGAGCAGAACCCATCATCAGCATGGACACATGTCCCCTGGAACGGTGGTTGAAGCATGAAGGGACATATGAATCTTTAGCGCATCTGGCACGTAAATGTCTTGCAACGTCAGCTACAGTAGTGTCATGTGAACGCCTGTTCTCACTTTCAGGTGACATTGTAAACAAGAAGTGGGCCACATTATCTCCTGCAAATTGTAACCAAACTTGTTTGTCTGAGTGATTGGCTGACCAAGAAGTAGGACTGAGTGGACTTGTAGCTCTCTCTAAAGTTTTACATTGTTTTATTTTTGAATGTAGTTTTTTTTGTACATATATCTACATTTGTAAGTTCAACTTTAATGATAAAGAAATTGCACTACAGTGCTTGTATTAGGTGAATTGAAAAATACTTTTTTTCATTTTTTACAGAGCAAATATTTGTAATAAAAATAAATATAAAGTGAGCACTGTACGCTTTGTATTTGTGTTGTAATTGAAATTAATATATTTCAAAATGTGGAAAAAAATCAAAAAATATTTAAAATAAATGGTATTCTATTGTTGTTTAATCGCGCGATTAATTTTTTTAATCACTTGACAGCCCTAGTTCAAATCCTTTCTCCTCCCAGGCAATTGCTCTAACCAAGGAGCTAGAAGTTATAAGGTGGGTGGTAGCATCACCACCTCCTCCAGCCGTTTTGTGTGGAGCAAGTCAGGCATCTAACTCATTCCTGCAAGAAACTCCGGAGCCACCTAAGCCGCCTGACTTCAGGCAGCAGGTTCCTATTTGCTAGCAGAGCTAAGTACTACCCTGCCACCCGGACATAGGTGCCTATCTCAGCCTATCGTTGGCTTTTGTGGATCGCATTGTTAGGCACTGTCTCTCCCCATACGTTATGTAAGGAGCCTAGATGCCACAGTGCCGTTCCGGGATTTTCTAGGTGGCTAACAGTTAGGTGCTGTGGTGTTCAGCACTGCAGCTAGTCCCTGGCTCTTAAAGGAATAATGGTCTGGGATGGCCCTATACCTTCTCTCTCCCTGATGCTGGCTGCTCCCTGGGACCAATGACTGCTTAAATTATTTTTCCAGACTTTATCTGCTTTCCCTGGACACATGGAATGGAATAATGGGCCTCCTAAACTACCTGCTCTGGCTTTACAGATCCCCTGTTGCAGGTCCAATTCTCAAGACACTAGATAAAATGCCTTAAAACCTCAGGGGGAGAGGATGAATCATTTCCCCCAGATGTGATTTGGTTTTCATTTAACACGGCCGACTCAGCTGGAATCCGACTGGTGAAGGAGAACTCCTCCCAGCTTGAAAAGTCTGTCTGTTTCTGAGCCAAGGCAGCCAGCGTTTACTGAGCTGTGAGCCCCCTGCTGCTGGATGAATGCAGTGATGGAAGGAATAGGATGCATCTCCCCTATCACAGCCATGGCCTACGACATGCAGAATTATCTGTGCCCTAATTGATTGGACTCAAACGCAACTTCCAGCAATGATGCACTAACCTACTTCCCAAATGTTTCATTAGTCATAGGTCATCTGTTAACTACGGTGATCTGTGGGACGGCATGCAGGATGTTAGTAGTCATAAGAAGAGCAATTCTGGGTCAGACCATGGCCCATCTAGCCCAGTATCTTGTCTTCTGACAGTGGCTGGTGCCAGATGCTTCAGAGAAAATGAGCCAGACAGGGAAATTTCTCGAGTGATCCAGGTTGACTGTGTGTTGTCTGAAGAAGTACTTCCTTATGTTTGTTCTAACCCTCTTGCCTATTAATTTCATTGTGTGACCCCTGGTTTTGTGTTAGATGAAGAGGTAAATACCACTTACTTTCTCAACACCATTCATGATTTTACAGACCTCTGTCCAGCGGCAGCAGGTTTGTAAAATTTTTGGTGGTGCCCAGAACGGGTCCAAGTCCCGCCCTTCCCCCTCACCTGCCTAAGGCTCTGGGAGGGAGTTTGGGGTGTTGCAGGCAGGCTGCCCTAGGACTTCGGTGGGGGGCCATAGAGGAGGACTCCCCCCAGCTCTCTTCCCACTGGCAGCAGCGAGTTCCGGGGAGCCCCTCCCCGGCCCTCCGACACGACACTCACCCAAGCGCTCCCCCGTCCCCCAACTGCTGCTCAGGAGGTCCAGCCAGGATAAGCCTCCCCAGCCTTCGGAGTCTACTTGGAGTGGCCTGCTGGGGAGGGCAGGGCTTGGGGCTGCCATGCACCTCCTTCCTCCACGGGCACAGCAGCTGCCTCAGCCTGCTCATGGCACCGATCCCTTGCAACTGGCAGCGGCTGGCGAGGGAGTGCAGTGCAGAGCTGCAGGGGGAAGCCGCCCACTGCCCAGGGCAGGCAGGGACGTTCGGGGGAGGCGCACAGGGGCAGCATGCAGGGCCAGGGGAGAGATCTGGCCCCAAATATTGGTGGAGCCAGGCCACCTGGGCCCTGAATTTGCTGAAGCCCGGCCACCATGGGCCCATACAACTCGCCGCCCCTGCCTCTATCATATCCTCCCCTTAGCCATCTCTTTTCGAGGCTGAAAAGTCCCGGTCATTTTACTCTCTCCTCATATGGAAACTGTTCCATACTCTGGTCGTTTTTGTTGCCCTTCTCTGTACTTTTTCCAGTTCTAATTTTTTTTTGAGATGGGGTGATCAGAACCATGGATTTATATAGTGGCATTATGACATTTTCTTACTATCTGTCCCTTTCCTAATGATTCCCAACATTCTGTTCGCTTTTTTGTCTGCCTCTGCACATTGAGCATATATTTTCAGAGAACTCTCCACAGTGACTCCAAGATCTTTCTTGAGTGGTAACAGCTAATTTAGACCCCATCATTTTGTATGTATAGTTGGGATTATGTTTTCCAATGTGCATTACTTTGCACTTATCAACATTGAATTTCACCTGCCATTTTGTTTCCCGGTCACTCAGTTTTGTGAGATCCCTTTGTAACTCTTCACAGTCTGCTCTGGGCTTACTATCATGAATAGTTTTGTAACATTTGCAAATTTTGCCACTTCATGGTTTTACCCCTTTTTCCATATCATTTATGAATATTTGAACAGCATCGGTCCCAGTATGGGTCCTTGGGGGACCCCCCTGTTCACCTCTCTGCACTGCTTCCTCTTCCTCCTCCTCCTTCCTGGCAACCCCTATGCCTGGCATGGAATCACTTCACAGGCCTCATACTCCTGGCCTCCACCTCTCCTCATTCTAAACCTCCCAGAGACTCCTCTCCTCTCTGTGACTGACAACACTGGCCCATATCACTTTGTGCCTCTCCCTGCCAGCCCGGTTCAGCTATGAGAGAAATGATGGGGATTTAAACTGTGTAATGCCGCAAACTGACATCCCTGCTGGTCTCCCAATACATCTTATCCTTTCTGGGCCAGATTCTTCACAGTTACTCTAATGACAATCCAAAGAGATTCTATTGGCTTCAGCAGCATCTTTCAGGTTCACACCACTGCCACTGAGAAAAGAATCTGCTGTTTGTGTCTCCTTGGGGAAGGCTCCTGCATGGCTTGGAGTGCACCATTGGCACTTAATCCCTTAGGAAGGTGGGCTCACTTGAATATCATGCACTTTAATCCTGTGAAGTGCAAGGTCACACATCTTGGAGCAAAGACTGTGGGTTACACTGATAGGATGAGAGATTGTATCCCGAAAGCAGTGACTCTGAAAAGGGTGGTCATGGGAGAGAACCAGCTGAACAGGAGTTCTCAGCGTGTTACTGAAACTGTGAGCGTTAATGTGATCCTTGGAGGTATGAAGAGAGAGGTAATATTACCTCTAAAGTCGGCATCTGTGAGGCTACCATTGGAGACTGTGTCCAGTTCTGGTGTTCACACTGCAAAAAGGGTGTTGACAAATTGAAAGGGTTGAGAAAATAGCTGTAACAATGATCTGAGATCTGGAAAAGATGCCTCAGAGTAACAGTCCTAAGAAGGTTTCAGAGTAACAGCCGTGTTAGTCTGTATTCACAAAAAGAAAAGGAGTACTTGTGGCACCTTAGAGACTAACCAATTTATTTGAGCATGAGCTTTCGTGAGCTACAGCTCACTTCATCGGATGCATACTGTGGAAAGTGTAGAAGATCTTTTTATATACACACAAAGCATGAAAAAATACCTCCCCCCACCCCACTCTCCTGCTGGCAATAGCTTATCTAAAGCGACCACTCTCCTTACAATGTGTATGATAATCAAGGTGGGCCATTTCCAGCACAAATCCAGGGTTTAACAAGAACGTCTGGCGGGGGGGGGGTAGGAAAAAACAAGGGGAAATAGGTTACCTTGCATAATGACTTAGCCACTCCCAGTCTCTATTCAAGCCTAAGTTAATTGTATCCAATTTGCAAATGAATTCCAATTCAACAGTCTCTTGCTGGAGTCTGGATTTGAAGTTTTTTTGTTGTAATATCGCAACTTTCATGTCTGTAATTGCGTGACCAGAGAGATTGAAGTGTTCTCCGACTGGTTTATGAATGTTATAATTCTTGACATCTGACGTCCTAAGAAGCTTGATCTAATTTAGCCACAAGAAGGTTAAGAGGTGACTTGATCGCAGCCTAAAAGTACCTATATGGAAACGAGACTTCTGATAGTAGACAGCCCTTTGATCTAACAGAAAAAGGCAGAATGAGATCCAGTAGCTCATTGGATGCAAGACAAATTCTGACTAAGAATAAGATGCAAATTATAACAGAGGGGGTAATTAACCACTGGAACAACTTATCAAGGGACACGGTAAATTCACCATCATTGGCAGACTTTAAGTCAAGACTCAATATCTTTCTAAAAGGTATGATTAAGCTAAACAGAAACCATGGGCTTGATGCAGGCATTGTGGGTTGAGGTTCTTTGGCCTGTCTTATGCAGGAGGTCAGATTGGATAGTCATAAGAACAGCAATGGTTGGTCCTGCCAAAGGTCCATCTAGCCCAGTATCGTGTCCTCTGACAGTGCCAGGTGCTTCAGAGGGAATGAACCAAACAGGACAATTATCAAGTGATCCATCCCCTGTTGTCCAGTCGCAGCTTCTGTCATGTGGAGGTTTAGGGACACGTGGAGCATGGGGTTGCAACTCTGACTATCTTGGTTAATTGCCATTCATGGACCTATTCTCCATGAACTTATCTAAATCTCTTTTTAACCCAGTTATACTTTTGGCCTTTGCAACATCCTCTGGCAGTTGTCAGAAACTGAGACATGGAGGGTCAGGTCTAGTGGAGCAGTGGCAGTCGGGCCTAGCGGTGAGTATGGTGGCAGCCGGGCCAAGAACTGGAGCCAAAGGTCGGAGCTGGACTTAGGAGTCAAGAGCAGATTTGGAACAAAGCAGGAGTAACACTGCCATCCTGCCCATCATTCAGGCACTTAATCTGGGCATCATTTTTGATTCAGATCTCCTTTTATGTCCTCAAACCCAGGTTTTGTCTAAATCTTGCTGATTCTTTCTGCAGAACATCTCTAAGATACAGCCTTCCCCATCTACCCACACAGCTAAAACTCTCGTCCAAGCTCTCAATATCTCATGGCTCCATTACTTCAATACCCTTCTCTCTGGCCTTGGCAAAGGCCGTCTTGCCCTGCTCGTATCCATTCAGAATGCTGCTGCAAAGATCATTCTCCTAGCCCGTCACTTGACCATGTCACCCCTCTATTGGCTTCCCCTTCTCTTTACATTAAACGTAACTGCTTGTCTTCGCTTTCCAGGCCCTTCATAGCCCATCTCCCCCCTGCACCATCTCTCTTTCAGTACTGAGCTGTTGTTGCTTGCATCTGATTGGCTCAGAGGGCAGCCTCTATTGCGCCCACTTGTTGCATTTTCAAACAGGCACCTCTGTGCGTTCTCCCACACTCCCGCTCAGACTTGGGAGGTGATCCACATGTACTACCACAAGCTACCTTAGTATCCACCTTTCAAATCCTTCCTCAAAACCCTTCTCTGCTGCATTGCTGACACAAATCTTGACAGCAGTTAGGCTGCTAGCATGCAGAGACCACCGCCTATCATGCTGACTCCTTGTGCTTCCCCATCTTTACAGTGGACGAGAAGCTGGATATGAGTCAGCAGTGGGCCCCTGTTGCCAAGAAGGCTAACGGCATATTGGGCTGCATTAGTAGGAGCGTTGCCAGCAGATCGAGGGACGTGATCGTCCCCCTCTATTCGGCACTGGTGAGGCCACACCTGGAGTACTGTGTCCAGTTTTGGGCCCCCCACTACAAGAAGGATGTGGACAAATTGGAGAGAGTCCAGCGAAGGGCAACAAAAATGATTAGGGGACTGGAACACATGACTTATGAGGAGAGGCTGAGGAAACTGGGGTTGTTTAGTCTGTGGAAGAGAAGAGTGAGGGGGGGTGGGGATTTGATAGCTGCTTTCAACTACCTGAAGGGGGGTTCCAAAGAGGATGGAGCTCGGCTGTTCTCAGTGGTGGCAGATGACAGAACAAGGAGCAGTGATACCAAGTTGCAGTGGGGGAGGTCTAGGTTGGATATTAGGAAACACTATTTCACTGGGAGGGTGGTGAAGCACTGGAATGGGTTACCTAGGGAGGGGGTGGAATCTCCTTCCTTAGAGGTTTTTAAGGCCCATCTTGACAAAGCCCTGGCTGGGATAATTTAGTTGGGGTTGGTCCTGCTTTGAGCAGGGGGTTGGACTAGATGACCTCCTGAGGTCCCTTCCAACCCTGATATTCTATGATTCTATGATCTGTTCGTAGCCATCTGTTGTCTCTTGTCTCACACTTAGATTGTAAGATCTTTGGGACAGGGAGCATCTTTTTGTTCTGTGTTTGTATGGCACCTAGCCCGGTGTGGCCTTAGTCTGTGACCAGGGCTTCCAGGCACTAGAATAAGATAAATAATAATGAATTCAATACAGGTACTTATGAAACCAGTGTCCAAAAGTTCATTTTATGATCATGCTGTTTGCAAATTCCCAGATCTAGGGTTTTTATGCAGAAAGAGTTTTCATTTGATAGAATGCTATGAATTTGAGTTTTGGAAATTAGCCTCTTGAGCCATCTCTGAGGTGTCTGGCACAAAGACAAGTCATTAGTCAATCCTGAAATAGTCATCAAGCCGAGAAACAGCTTATTTTATATACTGTTTCTTAGAGAGTTAAATATTTCCACATATCCGAGCGCTGATTGGAGTCTTGAGTCCTTTCCAAATGTTCAACCTGTAAAGATATTTGAGAACCCCAGGACTTAGACTCTTTCCAAAAAATGATAGATTTCACTTGAACGTTCACAAATGGAAAACCACAACTCCCCATAGCTGCAAAGCAGCAGCTGTCAGACCAGGTATGGAGTATGAGAAAACACTTTCTAAAAGCTTCAGGGACTTCCCATTATCTGGAAGTTTTTAGTGCTCTTAAAATTTGTGAAGAAAATAACGTTTTTTCAGGCACCGAGTTGCCTCAGATAATCGGCTGCACCTGTTTGGAAGCAACTCTTCACGTTTTTCTCTTGTACAGATTGTTGTTGCATGTGTTTTTGTTAATTTTTCCTAGAAACCTGAGTGTCAACTAACTAGAAACCTACATTGCAATTCTGTGCAAAATCGATAATAGCTAATTGGAGTCTTTCTAGGGTGCTATTTCCATGAAAGCTCTGACGTTCGGGCCAACAAAACCTAGGCAGAATTGCTGAGCAACAGGTTTCAGTACACAGGAAAAGGCTGCTCTCAGAGAGATTGACTCTGACCTCCATGACTGTCCAATAGAAAGCAGAGGGTTCACAGTACAGAAATAGTGATTGGTTCAGGGAACAGAAAACAGCTGGTTTCAGGGATGTTTGTTTTCAGTCAGACATAGTGCAGCCCTATGAAACAAGAGTTTAGGAGCTGAGGGGTTAAATTCCAGTACAATGGAATTCACTGTTCTGTACTGAAAATTATAGTAATAGGATAATCCTCAAGTTGGACTGCCTGCTTTTATTGGCCAATGTGTTGCCAAAGTATATGTGTGGTATTCTGAATTGGTAAGTGGTTCCTATTTATAGGAGAGGAGCCTTCTAATGTCCTGAGTTCAGTATGTTCTATAATCCCAGATCTTGTTTCTGATCTGTGTTTAATAGGGTGTGACAGAGAAAGATAGGAACGTTATGAACCCACAGCAGGCTGGGAGCCCTTTGATTTTAACTCTGCTACCTAGCTGGGGGCTGCAGCCACTAATTGCACAGAATACGGACTGTACTGTAAAGACCCACCTTGTTCCTTTTTGAGTTTACCTTTTCTTTTCAAATGCTTTGTCCCTCAGCCATTTACGTGCAGCCTGTCCTAGCTCTGCTGAATGTGTCTGCCTCCCTCCTTTGTACTAACCCTAATGGAAAAATATTTCCCATATATAGAATGTTTTGTGTAATATCTTTAATATACACTGGGAATCCCAGAATTGGATAGTATCATTGTCTACATTAATTGATGGTATAAGAGAGAAACTAAGAGCTGTGGGCATGGGAGAAAATGATATGTTTGCATTAGTTATGTAATGAAAGTGAGAAGTCCATGGAAGCTGCTCTCGACAGCAGGAGCTGCAGAGGCAGCAGGACTGTGTGGACAAAAAGAGAAGCAGGTCTGTGCTGGAAAAGTGGAGGGAGAGGGAGCGGAGCAGAGCTAAAGTCCAGGAGGCCAGCTGAAGCATGTCAATAGAGGGAGTTTCATTTATAACAGTACCTTGCATTTCGATAATGTGTTTCGTGTAAGGGTCTCAAAGCACTTTCCAGACATTGAATAACCCTCACAGCGTCTGTGAGAGAGCATGCTGACCAGTTATGGTTGGGTAACATGAGACACAGAGCATTGAAATGACCAGGCCAGGGTCACAGAGTGAGCTGGTCACAGAGCAGAGAGGAGAACTTGAGTCCTGACCATAGAATCATAGAATATCAGGGTTGGAAGGGACCTCAGGAGGTCATCTAGTCCAACCCCCTGCTCAAAGCAGGACCAATCCCCAACTAAATCATCCCAGCCAGGGCTTTCTCAAGCCTGACCTTAAAAACTTCAAAGGAAGGAGATTCCACCACCTCCCTAGCTAACGCATTCCAGCACTTCACTAACCTCCTAGTGAAAGTTTTTCCTCGTATACAACCTAAACCTCCCCCACTGCAACTTGAGACCATTACTCCTCGTTCTGTCATTTGCTACCACTGAGAACAGTCTAGATCCATCCTCTTTGGAACCCCCTTTCAGGTAGTTGAAAGCAGCTACCAAATCCCCCTTCATTCTTCTCTTCCACAGACTAAACAATCCCTGTTCCTTCAGCCTCTCCTCATAAGTCATGTGTTCCAGTCTCCTAATCATTTTTGTTGCCCTCCGCTGGACTCTTTCCAATTTTTCCACATCCTTTTTGTGGTGTGGGGCCCAAAACTGGACACAGTACTCCAGAGGAGGCCTCACCAGTGTCGAATAGAGGGGAACGATCACTGCCCCTACTTATACATCCCAAAATGCCATTGGCCTTCTTGGCAACAAGGGCACACTGTTGACTCATATCCAGCTTCTCATCCGCTTTAATCCCTAGGTCCCTTTCTGCAGAACTGCTGCCGAGCCATTCGGTCCCTAGTCTGTTGCGGTGAATGGGATTCTTCTGTCCTAAGTGCAGGACTCTGCACTTGTCCTTGTTGAACCTCATCAGATTTCTTTTGGCCCAATCCTTTAATTTGTCTAGGGCCCACTGTATCCTCTCCCTACCCTCCAACGTATCTACCTCTCCTCCCAGTTTAGTGTCATCTGCAAACTTGCTAAGGGTGCAATCCACACCGTCCTCCAGATCATTTATGAAGATATTGAACAAACCCGGCCCGAGGACCGACCTTTGGAGCACTCCAGCTGGCTGTCAACTAGACATGGAGCCATTGATCACTACCCATTGAGCCCGACAATCTAGCCAGCTTTCTATCCACCTTCTAGTCCATTCATCCAGCCCATAATTCTTTAACTTACTGGCAAGAATATTGTGGGAGATCGTGTCAAAAGCTTTGCTAAAGTCAAGGAACAACATGTCCACCACTTTCCCCTCATCCATAAAGCGAGTTATCTCGTCCTAGAAGGCAATTAGATTAGTCAGGTAGGACTTGCCCTTGGTTAATCCATGCTGACTGTTCCTGATCACTTTCCTCTCCTCTAAGTGCTTCAGAATTAATTCCTTGAGGACTTGCTTCATGATTTTTCCAAGGACTGAGGTGAGGCTGACTGGCCTGTAGTTCCCCGGATCCTCCTCCTTCCCTTTTTTAAAGATAGGCACTACATTAGCCTTTTTTCAGTCATCCGGGACCTACCCCAATCACCATGAGTTTTCAAAGATAATGGCAAATGGCTCTGCAATCACATCCGCCAACTCCTTTCGCACTCTTGGATGCAGCGCATCCGGCCCCATGGACTTGTGCTCTTCCAGCTTTTCTAAATAGTTCTGAACCACTTCTTTCTCCACAGAGGGCTGGTCACCTCCTCCCCATGTTATGCTGCCCAGTGAAGCAGTCTGGGAGCTGACCTTGTTCATGAAGACAGAGGGAAAAAAAGCATTGAGTACATTAGCTTTATCCATTAGCTTTATCCGTTTAGCCTCCTTCATTCAGTAAGGGGCCCACACTTTCCTTGACTTTCTTCTTGTTGCTAACATACCTGAAGAAACCCTTCTTGTTACTCTTAACATCTCTTGCTAGCTGCACCTCCAGGTGTGATTTAGCCTTCCAGATTTCACTCCTGCATGCCCAAGCAATATTTTTATACTCTTCCTGGTCATTTGTCCAATCTTCCACTTCTTGTAAGCTTCTTTTTTGTGATTAAGATCAGCAAGGATTTCACTGTTAAGCCAAGCTGGTCACCTGCCATAATTACTATTCTTTCTACACATCGGGATGGTTTGTCCCTGTAACCTCAATAAGGATTCTTTAAAATACAGCCAGCTCTCCTGGACTCCTTTCCCCCTCATGTTATTCTCCCAGGGGGTCTTGCCCATCAGTTTCCTGAGGGAGTCAAAGTCTGCTTCTCTGAAGTCCAGGGTCCGTATTCTGCTGCTCTCCTTTCTTCCCTGTGTCAGGATCCTGAACTCAACCATCTCATGGTCACTGCCTCCCAGGTTCCCATCCACTTTTGCTTCCCCTACTAATTCTTCCCTGTTTGTGAGAGTTTGAGAGCTCTGCCCCTAGTTGGTTCCTCCAGCACTTGCACCAGGAAATTGTCCCCTACACTTTCCAAAAACTTCTTGGGTTGTCTGTGCACTGCTGTATTGCTCTCCCAGCAGATATCAGGATGATTGAAGTCTCCCATGAGAACCAGGGCATGCGATCTAGTAACTTCTGCGAGTTGCCGGAAGAAAGCCTCGTCCAACTCATCCTCCTGTTCTTGTGGTCTATAGCAGACTCCCACCACGCCATAACCCTTGTTGCTCACACTTCTAAACTGAATCCAGAGACACTCAGGTTTTTCTGCAGTTTCATACCGGAGCTCTGAGCAGTCATACTGCTCTCTTACATACAATGCAACTTCCCCACCTTTTCTGCCCTGCCTGTCCTTCCTGAACAGTTTATACCCATTCATGATGGTGCTCCAGTCATGTGAGTTATCCCACCAAGTCTCTGTTATTCCAATCACATCCTAATTCCTTGACTGTGCCGGGACTTCCAGTTCTCCCTGCTTGTTTCCCAGGCTTCTTGCATTTGTGTATAGGCGCTTGAGATAACTTGCTGTTTGTCCTGTTTTCTTAGGACAGGAGCCCTCCCGTTTCGCATTCTCCTGCTCATGCTTCCTCCTGGTATCCCACATCCCTGCTTACCTCAGGGCTTTGGTCTCCTTCCCCAGGTGAACCTAGTTTAAAGCCCTCCTCACTAGGTTAGCCAGCCTGCTTGCGAAGATGCTCTTCCCTTTCTTCGTTAGGTGGAGCCCGTCTCTGCCTAGCACTCCTCCTTCTTGGTCAAAGAATCCAAAGCCTTCTCTCCGACACCACCTGCGTAGCCATTCGTTGACTTCCACGATTCGACAGTCTCTACCCAGGCCTTTTCCTTCCACGGGGAGGATGGACGAGAAGACCACTTGCGCCTCAAACTCCTTTATCCTTCTTCCCAGAGCCACGTAGTCCGCAGTGATCTGCTCAAGGTCATTCTTGGCAGTATCATTGGTGCCCACATGGAGAAGCAGGAAGGGGTAGCGATCCAAGGGCTTGATGAGTCTCGGCAGTCTCTCCGTCACATCATGAATCCTAGCTCCTGGCAAGCAGCAGACTTCTCGGTTTTCTCGGTCGGGGCGGCAGATGGATGACTCAGTCCCCCTGAGGAGAGAGTGCCCGACCACCACCACCTGCCTCCTTCTCTTGGGAGCGGTGGTCTTAGAACCCCCATCCCTAGGATAGTGCATCTCATGCCTTCCAATCGGCGGAGTCTCCTTCTGCTCCCTTCCTCAGATTCATCATCTAGTCCACTCTCCGCAATGGTACTTGTGAAGGCAACATGAAAACAGTTACTTACCTGTATCTGTACTGCTGGTACATGGACGCCCTTTCTTCTTCTGGAGGTCACATGCTGCCAAATTTCTTTCCCGTCCTCCTGTCCCCGCTGCGCAGCCTGCTCTGAATCTTCAGAACATTGTGTCCGTAGAAGCATATCCTGATGTTTGTCCAGGAAATCTTCAGTTTCTCTCAGGCACGCAGGGTCGATACTTGTTTTTCCAGACCTTGAACTTTCTCTTCCAATATGGAGACCAGCTTGCACTTTGTACAGACAAAGTCGCTTCTGTCCTGTGGAAGAAAGACAAACATGGCACATCCAGTGCAGGTCACAACAGCTGAACGCTCCCCATCCATATTACCTTCCTTCTACGAGCTTCCTCAGGAGTTGTAGTAACTACTCAGAGAAGCCAGCAAGATGTAAGCCTCAGTGGGCTCTCCCCGGGCGAACTCTCAGGCAAACTCCCTCTGTTAGCCTCTCTGCTGTTCGCCGCTCAGCTGGTTCGCGGCTGACTGGCTTTTTATAACAGTCAGGCCCACTCAAGGCTCACCTGGAACAAAGCACTCCCAATTCACACTTTTCAAACAACCAATCAAGCACATGACCAGCTTATTGCTCTAACCCAATGGTTCTCAAACTTTAACAACCCGCGAAACCCTTTTACGAAAATATCAAATCTCGCAAACCCCCTCCTAAAAACGAATATTTCCAGGGATTTTCTCCCTTACCTGAGCATAAATTATAGAATCAGTGATCTTGGAAATAATTTGTTTTTTTTCTGACACGCTTATTACACACTATTATTACATTATTTATCATTACATTATTAATTTTATTACATTATGAAAATGGTGACACTCTTCCAAGATTTCACTTTTGTAGCTCATATCACTTCGATTAAGCCCTTTATAGGACAAGGCTCCTACATGTTTCACCAAGGAGTACCAGACGTGAACCAGCATAAAGGTATTTAAGAAGCCAACTCAAATAAAGAGTTCCTCCTACAAGCATTTGGGTCATGAGCAGTGCAGGCAAACAACACACAACTACAACAAAGCTTAAACTTGTTCTTCATAATAATTTTAAAAACAACACCAGCAGCCTACTTAATTTTAGAAACAGCAAAATATATCCACCCCTCCTTTCCATTTCTCATAAGGAGTTTTGACGTTTAAATTTCCTCAGTGTGATGGATGTGCTTGCTTTGATCTGCATAGCTCTTAAAAGTCCGGAACTATTGGAGAAAGATAAAGTCTCCGGTCTGGTTCGGCACTGAGTCTATTTCTGTATTTGGTTTTCAGATGTCCATATGAGGAAAAGGCTTTCTTGCATAAGTATGTTGTTGAAAATGGTAACAGAACTATAGTAGGTTTCAGAGTAGCAGCCGTGTTAGTCTGTATTCACAAAAAGAAAAGGAGTGCTTGTGGCACCTTAGAGACTAACAAATTTATTTGAGCATAAGCTTTTGTGAGCTACAGCTCACTTCATCGGATGCATGCAGTGGAAAATACAGTGGGGAGATTTTATATACACAGAGAACATGAAACAATGGGTGTTACCATACACACTGTAACCAGAGTGATCAGGTAAGGTGAGTTATTATCAGCAGGAGAGAAAAAAAACCTTTTGTAGTGATGATCAAGGTGGGCTATTTCCAGCAGTTGACAAGAACGTCTGAGGAAGAGTGGTGGGAGGGGGGGAAATAAACATGGGTAAATAGTTTTACTTTGTGTAATGACCCATCCACTGCCCGTCTTTATTTGAGCCTAATTTAATGGTATCCAGTTTGCAAATTAATTCCCATTCAGCAATCTCTCATTGGAGTCTGTTTTTGAAGTTTGTTTGTTGAAGAACTGCGACTTTTAGGTCTGTAATCGAGTGACCAGAGAGATTGAAGTGTTCTCCGACTGGTTTTTGAATGTTACAATTCCTGATGTCTTATTTGTGTCCATTTATTCTTTTACCTAGAGACTGTCCAGTTTGGCCAATGTACATGGCAGAGGGGCATTGCTGGCACATGATGGCATATATCACATGGGTAGATGTGCAGGTGAAAGAGCCTCTGATTGTGTGGCTGATGTGATTAGGCCCTACGATGGTGTCCCCTGAATAGATATGTGGACACAGTTGGCAACGGGCTTTGTTTCAAGGATAGGTTCCTGGGTTAGTGGTTCTGTTGTGTGGTGTGTGGTTGCTGGTGAGTATTGGCTTCAGGTTGGGGGGCTGTCTGTAGGCAAGGACTGGCCTGTCTCCCAAGATTTGTGAGAGTGATGGGTCGTCCTTCAGGATAGGTTGTAGATCCTTGATGATGCGTTGGAGAAGTTTTAGTTGGGGGCTGAAGGTGACGGCTGGTGGCGTTTCTTTGTTGGCCTGTCCTGTAGTAGGTGACTTCTGAGTACTCTTCTGGCTCTGTCAATCTGTTTCTTCACTTCAGCAGGTGCTTGATAGAGATCTTGTAGGTGTTTGTCTCTGTCTGAGGGGTTGGAGCAAATGCGGTTGTATCGCAGAGCTTGGCTGTAGACAATGGATCGTGTGGTGTGGTTAGGGTGAAAGCTGGAGGCATGTAGGTAGGAATAGTGGTCAGTAGGTTTCCGGTATAGGGTGGTGTTTATGTGACCATTGCTTATTAGCACCGTAGTGTCCAGGAAGTGGATTTCTTGTGAAACTGGACCAGGCTGAGGTTGATGGTGGGATGGAAATTGTTGAAATCATGGTGGAATTCCTCAAGGGCTTCTTTTCCATGGGTCCAGATGATGAAGATGTCATCAATATAGCGCAAATAGAGTAGGGGCGTTAGGGGACGAGAGCTGAGGAAGCGTTGTTCTAAGTCAGCCATAAAAATGTTGGCATCCTGTGGGGCCATGCGGGTACCCATAGCAGTGCCACTATATTTCTCTTCGAAAAAGGATAAATGGACACAGATCAGATATTAGGAACGGCAATATACAAAACCCTGTAGGAGAACACTTCAATCTCCCTGGACACACAATAGCAGATTTAAAGGCAGCCATCCTGCAGCAAAAAACTTCAGGACCAGACTTCAACGGGAAACTGCTGAGGTTCAGATCATTTGCAAATTTGACACCATCAGCTCAGGATTAAACACAGACTGTGAATGGCTCGCCAACTACAAAAGCAGTTTCTCCTCCCTTGGGGTTCACACCTCAACTTCTAGAAGAGGGCCTCATCCTCCCTGATTGAACTAACCTCGTCATCCCTAGCCTGATTCTTGCTTGCATATTTATGCCTGCCTCTGGAAATTTGCACTGCGTGCATCTGAAGAAGTGAGTATTCACCCACCAAGGCTCATGCTCCAATACTTCTAATAGTTTCTGAGAAGAAGGTAAATTGTCTGGAGCTGAAGGCTGAGGGTAGCATTGTGTAACAGAAGGAACTGTATATTCCAGGAGACAGTTTCTGTAGCTGGGTTTGTCTTTGAAGCCAGCTGGCACTAGGTATGTTCTGTTTTATTTCCATGGTGCTGCAGTAGGAGTGGGGGCAGTTCTGTGTCCTTCCTTCCCCTTAGCAGGAGGAGTGGGCCAGGCCTGACTTGCAGAAGGTTTGCAAGGAAGCTACTGGGCTCACTTTTCTTCCTTCCCTCCCCTGCCCTGATGTAGGGATTGTCCTCAGAAGACATGGGGGCTGGTTCCGCCCTGGGACACAGCACAGGAATGCCGGCACACCTTACAGTCTCTGACTTTCAGCTTGGACAGCACCAGTTTCTCCTGTTCATGTCCACCTGTGATGAGGTCCCATGCGATACGTTTCCTTCTGACCTGTGGTACTGTCCAGGAGAACCAGTTGGCAGGCAGCAGCATAGGTTAGCTTCAGTCCCATGGCCTGGCTCTGACCCGGCCTTTTGTATATCCGCTGCCTGGAAGGCTGCCCCCCACCTAGATTCATAGATATTAAGGTCAGAAGGGACCATTATGATCATCTAGTCAGACCTCCTGCACGACGTAGGCCACAGAATCTCACCCACCCACTCCTGCGATAAACCTCTCAGCTATGTCTGAGCTATTGAAGTCCTCAAATTGTGGTTTAAAGACTTCAAGGAGCAGAGAATCCTCCAGCAAGTGACCTGTGCCCCATGCTACAGAGGAAGGCAAAAAACCTCCAGGAAGGCAAAAAACCTCTGCCAATCTGCCCTGGAGGAAAATTCCCTCCCGACCCCAAATATGGTGACAGCTAAACCCTGAGCATATGGACAAGATTCACCAGCCAGATATCCAGGAAAGAATTCTCTGTAGTAACTCAGATCCCACCCCATCTAACATCCATCACAAGCCATTGGGCCTATTTAACCTGTCCACTGAGCTCCCGCACTGTCCTCACTGACACACACTCCTCCCGCCTCAAAACACACTTCTCCCCACAGAGCCTAAACACTCAAATCATCCTCGCAGTGGAGGACAGTAAACCACCTGAGACTTGTAGGGTTGCCAACTCTGACTGAAGCTATTCTGAGAGATTGTTTTTCCCAACATGACATAATGTTATTTTCTTAAAATATCCTATTAAAATCTCCCGGATTGCTTTCAGTAGTCACTGTGAGATTGATGCTGATTCTAGTAGACTCCTGGCCAATCCGGGAGGGCTGGCAACCCTAGAGACAGAGAGCATGGCACTGACAGGCCATGTGCCTGATGCTGCTGCTCACTCGCCGGCTTTTGTCACCATCCGTCCCTTCCCCTTGACTGTAGGTCACGCTACTCAAAATGGAGTTCCCTGGCTCTTAGGGTGGGTTGGAGTGGGATGGCTGATCGCACTGTCTTTGAGCCAGGTAAAATGCAGGCAGACTCAGTGTAAACTTCCTTCACAGCACTTCTCACTCCCCAGCTACAGCACCACACTATTTGGTCCTCACTGCTGAAGCAAAGCTGTTTCCCCTTGGCTTCCTTTTGATAAATGTGTGCAGCCCCTGGCAGGTTCCTCACCTGTCCTCTGGGAGCCAGTCAGTTGTGCTGCTGGAAGTTCCTTTCCTTCCTTTGCTGCTTCCTCTAGAAGCAGGCTGCCCATTCAGGCATTGCGAGTGCTCAGAAGTCTTATTCCTTTGCCCCTGCTCCTCGGGGGTGACTGGGCTCCTGGGATATTCCCTTTTATTCTTCTGGAAAACATATTTGCCTTGGACATTAGTTCCTGTCCACATGCACTCCCCGGTGAAGTCCAAGGTTAAAAAAAACATGTACGTTTTCTGTAACAACTGCTTTGCTTGTGATTTGCGAGTCTTTCTTTGTAACGGGGACCCTGCTGGCTTCTCCAGCAACTGCCTTGAAAATGTCTTTTGTCTTTATTTCTTTTATTTAGCTTTTTTCTTACATTTTTTCCACATTCTGTAAATTCTCCTGCAGTCCCAGTGTCTTAAACCTTTGTGCCTCCTTTTCTCTCTCTCTCTCTCTCTCTCTCTCTCTCTCTCTCTCTCTCTCTCCATCTCTCCCAATATAGACAACAGAAATCTAAATCCTTATAATCTGTAGAAAGCATGAACTTGGTTGTTAGACGTTTTCCAAACATTACACTTCATGGAAAAATTTTCTGTAAGATGTAGAAATGAAACAGCTGTCTCCCACTCTCTCCTGGGCTGTTCCTGTGCAGCCTCTCTCCTGCTCTCTAAATTTACAGCACTCTCCATTGGGCAAGTGACCAATGGTCACCTTCAAACTCTTGTATTTATGATGTGCCAAGCAGTGGTTAAGATGATGGTGTTTATATGCTAGTCAGATCTATGTGGTGTGATTAACATAGCTCTACAGCAAGAAACCGAGGGCTAACAGTTCCAGTGCGGGGAGCGTTCCACCAGCAGAGTCCTTGCTTAGAAACTCAGTGCGAGTCGTGGGTAACTGCTTTCGGCAGACAATTCACTTGCTTTGAACTTACAAAGATTCCCCCCCTCCCACGAGGTTCAAAGTAAGCCAGTGGTGATTTTCATTCACACAGTCTCCTGCCTCCAGGTCATCACTCACCCCATCTAGGATCAGGACCTGTGATGACCTGCCCCGGCTCAGGTTAGACAAGGGCCACCCCATTCTTACAGAACTTGAACACTTGCATGAGGAACAAATTGAGCAAGTCCCTCAATATCATCACTAGTCCTTAGTACAGGTTTTTGCTGCCACCTGACTCCCCAGCCAGACTTCATGTGTCTTCCCTCTCTGGCTTGACTGGTGCTCCAGCCTCTGGGTATTGGCTGGTGTAGGTAATGGATAATTATTCCTTCTGGGGGAGGTTATTCTCCAGCTGGAATCTCTTCTGTGTGATGCGTGAAATGCTCTTTCAGTGAACTCAAAGTTTAAAAAAAGAACAATTTACCAAGGGCTGTGGTGGAGTCCCCATCACTGACAAGTTTTAAATCAAGAATGTATGTTTTTCTAAAAGCTCTGTTGGGGACATTTTCTGGTCTGTGCTATACAGGAGATCAGACTGGATGATCACAGTGGTCTCTTCCAACCTTGGACTCTATAAAGGTAATTGTGATGGGGTGTACTAGGTGTTTGCTGCCCCCAGCCAGAGACCTTACTGCCTTGGTACACCCCACCCTAGGAAGAGAAAAGCAGTGAGTTTAGACCTCCAGGGGTTGCTTAGAGAGGTCTCCCATGATCAGCTGCAGACAGAACCAATGGGCGTTGGTCCTCTGATGCCTAGAAGGGCCAGGAGCAAGCATAGACCAATCAAGGCCCAGCAGGCCAGGTGAAAAGGGCTGGCTGCTTCAATTAGAGCCCATTTCTGGGTGATACCAGGTTCTCCCTACTCATCCCAATGCACTGGCCTGGTCAGCGCCTAGCCTTTGACAGCATTTGCCTTGAACCTCTATGAAGTACTCTTGTTTATGTTATGGACTTTAATGCCCAGGTGGCTCTACTGAATTCAGCATTAATTAGTGTTCTGTAAACCTGATGGGAGCCGACTCTGCCCGGCACCTAGTTTAGGCGAGCCCTTCTCAGTAATGCTTTTTAAAAAAATTTTTTTATTTCTGCAGCGTCAGGGCCAGGTAATGTCTGCCCCTGTTGGCACATTGGCAGTGCAGACAGGCAGCCCTTCTTTCCAGCAGCAGAGTCATTTAGGAAGCAGCCACAGGATGCAGCTATCACTGTGTGGCTGACTCTTGACCGCTTATTGCCAGGAATGTGATTTTTGGTCTCTGCGCAGGCAAGCTCATGATGATGAGAAAACCTTTGGCTGTCATGCAATTTTGGGAGTGCAAAATCTCAAACGAGCAGCTCCTCCCCACAGCCTAGGGGAAGGTGCACTAAATGGTGAGCTCCGATACCATGGGTTCTCGTCTGTCAGCCTGCTGCTAATGTGTGTCCTTCACAACCCTTATTACTAACTGGGCTTCACGCTGCTACCTTGGAGGATATTCACCCCTTTTCCTAGATAAGGTGGTACTTGCACAAGGTTGCTTCAAGTAGAGCTAGGAATAGAAACCAGGTTGCTAATGTCACAGAGCCAAATCTCATCCACTTTGCCACCATCTTTCTGAAGGAACATGTTGTATTAGGTGCTTTTAACTGTCTGGCTCTGTCGCCTGCTAGCAGCTAGGCCTATAGAGGGGTTTATGATTCTGCTACTGGTCCATGCTAGGAGAAGTTCACCGATGGCCCTGTCAGACCTTTGTAGTAACACTACGGGCATTTAATACTTATAAATTAGAATTGCATTAGCTTGAAACATGCTGGGGGCAAGTAAGAGAAAATAGATGGCTGAGTTGTTAGGCTTGCTGTGCTATAAAGGCCCTATTTGATTGGTGTGAGGCCTGGTGTGACAAGCTTATGTTAAGGGCCGTTTGATTCACCTAAAAATCAAGGCTAAGGGCTTAATCTTAGGTCAAGAACATTGTTCCTTCTCCTATGTGATAAACCAGTGACCCCAGAGAAATGGGTATCCCACAAGCGTGCAAAAGTTATTTTGAAACAGGGAGACAGCTTGGGCTTTTGGAATATTTTGCAGTTTAGTTGCTGGGTAGAGGGACCGCACTGACAGATGATGTGGAAAAAGCTGAAGTACGTAATGCTTTTTTTGTTTTTTTTGCCTCGGTCTTCACAGACAAGGTCAGCACTGCTGCACTGGGCAACACAGTATGGGGAGGAGTGAGCAGCCCTCAGTGGTGAAAGAACAAATTAAGGACTATTTAGAAAAGCTGGACATGCACAAGTCCATGGGTCCAGATCCAATGCATCCGAGGGTGCTGAGGGAATTGGCTGATGTCATTGCAGAGCCATTGGCTATTATTTTTGAAAACTCATAGCGATCAGGGGAGGTCCTGGATGATTGGAAAAAGGCAAATATAGTGCCCATCTTTAAAAAATGGAAGGAGGAGGATCCGGGGAACTATAGGCCAGTCAGCCTCACCTCAGTCCCTGGAAAAATCATGGAGCAGGTCCTCAAGGAATCCAACTTGAAGCACTTGGAGGAGAGGAAGGTGATCAGAAAGAGTCAGCATGGATTCACCAAGGGCAAGTCATGCCTGACCAACCTGATTGCTTTCTGTGATGAAATAACTGGCTCTGTGGATATGGGGAAAGCAGTGGGCGTGATATACCTTGACTTTAGCAAAGCTTTTGATATGGTCTCCCACAGTATTCTTGCCAGCAAGTTAAAAAAGTATGGATTGGATGAATGGACTACAAGGTGGATAGAAAGCTGGCTAGATTGTCGGGCTCAATGGGTATTGATTAACGTCTAGATGTCTAGTTGGCAGCCGGTATTAAGCAGAGTGCCCCAGAGGTTGGTCCTAGGGCCGGTTTTCTTCAACATCTTTATTAATGATCTGGATGATGGGATGGATTGCACCCTTAGCAAGTTCGCAGATGATACTAAGCTGTGGGGAGAGGTAGATACGCTGGAGGGTAGGGATAGGGTCTAGAGTGACCTAGACAAATTGGAGGATTGGGCCAAAAAAATCTGAAGAGATTCAAGAAGGACAAATGCAA
The DNA here is from genome assembly GCF_965140295.1 of Lepidochelys olivacea. Lineage (NCBI taxonomy): Eukaryota > Metazoa > Chordata > Testudines > Cheloniidae > Lepidochelys > Lepidochelys olivacea. The sequence continues at coordinate 125,922,051 of NC_140417.1, read as the reverse complement.
AGCCCTGCACTTAGGATGGAAGAATCCCATGCACCGCTACAGACTAGGGACCGACTGGCTAAGCAGCAGTTCTGCAGAAAAGGGCCTGGGGATTACAGTGGATGAGAAGCTGGATATGAGTCAGCAGTGTGCCCTTGTTGCCGAGAAGGCCAACGGCATATTGAGCTGTATTAGTAGGAGCATTGCCAGCAGATCGAGGGAAGTGATTATTCCCCTCTATTTGGCACTGGTGAGGCCTCAATCTGGAGTATTGTGTCCAGATTTGGGCCCCCCACTACAGAAAGGATGTGGACAAATTGGAGAGAGTCCAGCAGAGGGCAACGAAAATGATTAGGGGGCTGGGGCACATGGCTTATGAGGAGAGGCTGAGGGAACTGGGGTTATTTAGTCAGCAGAAGAGAGGAGTGAGGGGGGATTTGATAGCAGCCTTCAACCACCTGAAAGGGGGTTCCAAAGAGGATGGCTCTAGACTGTTCTCAGTAGTAGCAGATGACAGAACAAGGAGCAATGGTCTCAAGTTGCAGTGGGGGAGGTTTAGGTTGGATATTAGGAAAAACTTTTTCTCTAGGAGGGTGGTGGAGCAGTGGAACGGGTTACCGAGGGAGGTGGTGGAATCTCCATCCTTAGAGGTTTTTAAGGCCCAGCTTGACAAAGCCCTGGCCGGGATGATTTAGTTGGTGTTGGTCCTGTTTTGGGCAGGGGTTTGGACTAGATGACCTCCTGAGGTCTCTTCCAACCCTGATATTCTATGATTCTATGTCCCACTGCAAAACGACAATGTCTAAGGGAGGGTGTCATGACAGAAATATTTGCCTCTAGGCTGCAGTCAGCAGAAAGAGCTTAGGAAAAGTCATTGTACTTGCTTCTATATAGGCCCTGTGCCATGGCCAGGTGGTAGTGGCTTTGGGAAGGGAAGAATCAGGGGTGGCAGAGGAGGGTACAGAACATGTGTGAAGTGAGGCTGCAGTGAAGAGACCGAGCAGGTGTGATGCTTATGGGATACCCACAGGGTACAGCGTGAATTGCTAACACCTGCTTACAATTCAGAGGCACATTGTCTGTGCCCACCAGGGGAGACGTGCCCAAAACTACTAGCTGCTGGCAGTACAGACCCACTTCAGGCTTCTCAAGCGCCACTGTTCCCTTAGGCAATTTGCACACCTCCGTCCTGGCTCCCTAGGTGAGTTCTTGGGGCAGAGCAGAGAGAACCTGTAGCTAAATCTCTGGAGATAGTTAGGCCCCAGAGTCCTGCTCTGGCCCTGGGACAGAGATCTGTCCAACCTATCCATACAGCCTGGCCCTTAACTTCTGGACACCTGCAGTGCACACACATTCGCTGCCTGCATGGAAGCAGAGCTCCCCCGTTCACTCACTTCACCTCAGTTCAACCCTCTCCTCAGCACACAGCACTTGGTCGTATCTATTGTAAAACCAATAGAAATGTATTGACAAAGTTTGAGATAAAGATTCAAATAGAAGCAAGTATAAGGATTGGGAACATAAGGTTACAGAGGAAAGAAAAATATTAAATGCAGGGTAGAGCCTGTACTTATTAACAAGTTACTTGCCTGACTAATAAGGTATTTCTCACCCATTGGGCAGTCCGTACAGCACTTGTCCTGCCCAGAGAGCTTGGAGCTATTTTTCAGGAGACACTCACACTGGCAGCATGTCAACTCTGTAATGGATGCCATCGTGTGCCCTTCTTTCCCTATTATACAGTCTCAGGCCATGTCTACCCTACAAAATCATGTCGACCTAACTTGCGTTGGCATACGGCCACTGCAATAATCAAATTGCTTGTGTGTGCACACACTTGGCTTCTTGTGTTGGCGGTGCGTGTCCTCACCAGGAGCGCTTGTATCGATTGTACTGTCCGTGTGGGGCATTGTGGGATGGCTTCTGAAAGGCAGCAACAGTCGATATAAGCAACATAGTGTCTGATGCTGCGTTGACCTAATTACATCAACCGTGACACTCTATGCCATTCGGGGAGTTGTGTTACTAAATAAATGTAGAGAGACACTTACGTTGGTGGGAGCCAAATTTAAGTGAAGATGCTTCCACAGCTAGGTCAACACAAGGCAGCTTATGTCAACCTAACCCTGTAATGTAGGCCAGGCCCCAGACCTTTGTCTTTTTTCATAACCAGGGTGTGTTTTAATTTCAGTTCACTCCTAATTGTCCCCCTATGCAAGGTCTTCTTAAGAGGAAGGGCTCTTTTGTGCTTTGTAAAGGTCCAAGCTCAGCTTAGCTCACACCTTTTCTAGACCAGTGTTGCTCAATGACTGGTCCGTGGACTGGTGCCGGTCCCTGAGATGTCCCTGATGAAGATTAGGAAGGCAACAAGCCAGTCACTGGTATCAGAAAGATTGAGAAACACTGGTCCAGATGGTAAGCACTTGGCTGGGCTGGGTTGAAAGATGGCAGTTGTTCTCCCTCTTGACTGAGGTAGCTGTAAGAACTATCCTCAGATGACCCATTGTGACATTCCCCTCTGGTGTTATATGGACCAGTGATCACCCTAGGTCACTCCAATCCTTGACTCTGGGAGCCAGCCTTACCCTGCTCTGCTCTGAGAACCCCCACGCCTGGGCTGGTCACGCACAGCCTCTGGCATGTCAGCTGCTCCTTGGATTGTGTAACCAAATGACACTAGCCAATATCTCCGGTCCTAGACTCAACCCTAGGAACCTCCGTCTTGCAGTGTCCAGTTATGCCCACTGGATGCTGCAAGCTTATATGAGTTTGTCAATTTAACAAAGAAATAGATATGTACCAGGCTTGATATCCCAAGGGGAGTCTCTGACATGCTTCAAACCAAACACACTTCTTCAGATAGATTAAACAAACAGATTTATTAACTATAAAGATAGATTTTAAGTGATTATAAGTCAAAACATAAGTCAGACTTGGTCAAATGAAATAAAAGCAAAATGCATTCTAAGCTGATCTTAACACTTTCAGTGCCCTTACAAACTTAGATGCTTCTCACCACAGGCTGGCTGGTTGCTCTTCAGCCAGGCTCTCCCCTTTGATCAGCGCTTCAGTCACTTGGTGGTGGTGTCTGTAGATGTGAGAGGAAGAGCATGGCAAATGTCTTCCTTTTATCATGTCCTTTCTTCCCTCTTGGCTTTGCCCCGCCCCCTTCAGACTCAGGTGAGCATTACCTTATCTCAGTTTCAAACTGACCAAAGGAAGCAGGGTGTCTCCCTCGAGAGTCTAACAGGCTCTTTTGTTGCTGCCTAGGCCAGTGTCCTTTGTTCCTGTGAGGCTGGGCTGGGTTTGTCCCATACCTGCCTTGATGAGGTGTGAACGGACCCTCTGCTCTTGGAGAGTTTTTGCCTGGGCTTGTTTTAAGCCATGAGGACACATTTTCAGCCTCATAACCTATAAGATTACTGTAACAATTATTATAACATCACTATAACAACCATGCTCAGTGCATCATGAGCCTTCCGAAGACACCCAACATGACAAACTTTGCACTGGATACATGTGCATTCCGCGGGTAGTACACATGCACCTCATGAGCAAGAGATTGGCCTGCAGGGATGCATGCAGTCTTCAAATCCTTGTGCTCCACAGCAAGAGCATATAAGGAGTGAGGTGTGCCAGCTGCTATTCGCTTCCTCTCCCTGCCCCACAGCTTAGAAACAGAGCCTTGACTTTGTCTTTCAACTATAGGTGATAGCTTAATAGTTCATCGATAACCAGTAACTAGAGTTGCCTGGCTGCTGGTTGCAACCTTTAGTTCTTAGAGTTTTATTCATCACCAGTATGGGGTTGTCCTGTTCTCCTGAATTCAAATGCTGCCCTTTTTGCAAGGAGGCTATCCCAGTCATAGGAGCCGACTCCGTGGGTGCTCCAGGTCTCAAGCACCCATGAAAAACAAAATAGGGGGTGCTCAGCACCCAGGAGCCAGAGCTTCAGTGTGGAATGTGATGAGTTCTGTGCTGCTCACAACATCTGCCCTCGGGACAGGGAGTTTGTTTATAAAGAGAGGCAGGGTGATTAAGATAACAAAAGGCTTGTCATTAAATTAAGGATTGTTAGATGACCCTGAAAGCATTGTCAGGCACTCCAGTTAAAAGATAGGAAAGAAAGGGTAGGAATAAATAGCTCATTTTCAGAATGGAGAGAGGTAAATAGCTCAGTCCCCCAGGGGTCTGTGCTGGGCCCAGTCCTATTCAACATATTCATAAATGATCTGGAAAAAGGCGTAAACAGTGAGGCAGTAAAGTCCAAAGCAGACTGTGAAGAGTAACAAAGGGATCTCACAAAACTGGGTGACTTGGGAACAAAATGGCAGATGAAATTCAATGTTAAATGCAAAGTAATGCATATGGCAAAATATAGTACCAAGTATACATACAAAATGATGGTTCCTAAATTAGCGGTTACCCATCAAGAAAGAGATCTTACTATCATTTGCAGTACTCTGGAATTTATCAGAATCCTTCTCACTATGCTTGTATCATTCTGAACTCATTTTCCAGCTTCAGAAGACTTAAAAATTATCTCCAGTCATCAATGGGACAGACACAACTGAATAATGTAGCTGTCCTTAACATTCATCAAGACATCACCAGAGAGCTAGACATAAATACGATTGCTGACAGTTTCATCCAGAAAGCTACAGTGAGACATAACGTCTTTAAACTGGCTGTTAGTGAAGAGAGCTTGTAGGTGACTGCAATGATTTTAATATACTGTAGTTCATGATAATGTAATTATCATGTCATGTAGTTCATAACAATTTAATCATGAAAATAAGATAATGATAGACACATTCAGTAACTAGATTATGAAAGAAGTGTATAAATAGGCTGAAAACCAGGGAGCAGGTCCTCAAGTAATCCATTTTGAAGCATTTGGAGAAGAGGAAGGAAAAGTCAACATGGATTCACCAAGGGCAAGTCAAGCCTGACCAACCTGATTGCCTTCTATATGAGATAACTGGCTCTGTGGATATGGGGAAAGTGGTGAATGTGAGATACCTTGACTTTAGCAAAGCTTTTGATACGGTCTCCCACAGTATTCTTGCCGGCAAGTTAAAGAAGTATGGGCTGGATGAAAGGACTATAAGGTGGATAGAAACCTGGTTAGATCATCGGGCTCAATGGATAGTGATCAATGGCTCAATCCCCAAAACCGTTACCCTTGGCCTAACTCATGACTTCCATGTTCTGCGGTGTGCCCTGCTGTTACTGGTCTGCTCCAGACCTAAGGTAAAGAGATTCAGTTCTTTGTTCAGTTCCCCATAGTTAAGAGGGGCAACCGCTAGGCCATTTATCTATGCCAAAGGTTACAAACACTCATACTGACTTGCTCTAGCTAATCATGCAAGATACAGGCCTGTATGTTACTTGCGTTACATCCAACTATTATGAAAAGCCATGAATAACTCTTATGAATACCATAAACTGGAATTCAACATAAACAAAACCAAAGAAGGCACTGTGATTCACTAATAATAGGCTATGATAAAACAATATGAATCAAACCAAAAAAGAAAACACATTATGCAATATAGCAAGCTAGCAAACTGGCCTTGTGGGCTACAAAGTCTAGGTTGGATATTAGGAAAAAGTATTTCACTAGGAGGGTGGTGAAGCACTGGGATGGGTTCCCTAGGGAGGTGGTGGAATCTCCTTCCTTAGAGGTTTTTAAGGCCTGGCTTGACCAAGCCCTGGCTGGGATGATTTAGTTGGGGATGGGTCCTGCTTTGAGCAGGGGTTTGGACTAGATGACCTCCTGAGGTCTCTTCCAACCCTAATCTTCTTTGATTCTATGAAAATGCAGATGTGGAGGAAAATGTTTAATATATCAGAAACCAAACAGATTTCCGACCCTTAGAACTACCCTGTAAGAGCTAGGTATGCTGAGCTGAGTAACTGAGATTTACTGACTGTAAAATCCATTCCTCCCCTGAGAGCTGCAGCTGCTACTGAATGTAAGCAAGAAACTGACAGCATAACCAGAACCACAGTGAGAGCTGAGCAAGGGGATGGTGATTTCCCAGGCAATGTGGGAGTTAAGCATCACTTGGAGGGGGTTTAGTTGCTGTTAGGTAATGTGTGTGGGATGTACAGACAAAGCAGCCATCCCCATACTGGTATCCAAATGTATAAAAGGGAAAAGTATGTACGTTTGTCATAGGCGTACTCCAATCTGCTTGCTTGCTTCTTCTGCCTCTTTAAGAGAAGGCATGGCAGGGAAAGGACACTAGTCCTATGTGCGTCTGTGCAGATTGGTGGCATCTATTAAAGCCAGCATGGATTCTACAAGTTCCAGTAGGTGAAGCAGACTCCCATATGAGAGACACTTGAAGTTATATGCAGCTCTTGATGACACCTCTTCAACACTGAGTAAATCTGACCTCGTCTCTCATTATACTAGATCACATGGCTGTGCAAGCACCGAACATGCTGCACCCACATTTTACAGTTTCAGGCAAGGAACATTCTCTTTCAAATTGATTGCCGGTGTGTTAAGTCTGTTTCCTGTCACCTGGGGTTAGCAATTGTGACGGTTCTTAGTTTTACCCAAGGTGTCCAGCATGAATTACTACCAGCTGCTTACAGCATGGAAGAGCCTTGCCTTTGCCCACCAGGAGAAATCCTCCCAACTCCGCTGGACACTGGCAGCTCAAAGGCTCTGCTCTGGGCTCTGAACCCCGCTCTTTCTCTCTGCAGGCTAGCAAAGTACACACCCCACTTTGTTACACTCGAGTGCCCAGTCCTTTGTCTGTGGGACACCCATGGTGTACATGGATCTGCTGCATTCATGGAAGCAGTGCACCCCCGTTTCCAGCTTCACCTCAGCTCAACACTCTTTAGCACGAGGGGTTTAGACACGTCTATAGTAAAGCCAAATTGAAGTTTACTTAAAGCTTGAATTAAAGATTCAAATAAAAGCAAGTAAAAGGATTGGAAACTTGAGGTTATAGGAAATATAAAGAACATAACATGCAATCTACAGCCTATACGTATTAACGACTGACTTCCTGTCTAATGAGGGTATTTCTCATCCAACGGTCAGTCCATACAGTGCTTGTGCAGGCCAGAGAGCTGGGATCCACTTCTCCTGAGACACGCCCACTGGCAGAATGTCACCTCCACAATGGATGCCATTTGTACCCTCTTTCTTCCTCTTATACAGTCCCAAACCTTTTTCTTTGCAGATTTGAGCATCTGCCCCAAACTGTAAACACAGGGCTGGGCTGGGTCAACAGATCCTCCACCTAGCCCAACCCTGTTGATTTGTTCTCAGTGTTGATTGTGTGAATTCAGAGACTGTTAGGGCTAGGACATAGACGACTGGGGCTAATGGTTAGCATAGTGTGGGGGGCTAGGTGCCCTCACCAGCTGTGGTTCAGAACCAGCAAGTCAGGAGCTGAGGTCAGGGACCAAGAGTCAGATACCAGGAATCAGGCTGAGTTAGGAAACTAGGAGGTCACGATCAGGAGACAGAAACAGATAGCACTGGATGAGCAGTCCAAAGCAGGGTGGAGCCTTAGTTTTATGGACAACTTCCTGTTCCTCTTTCTGGCTTAAGTAGGGGGAGTGGGCCAGTCAGGCACCAGGGGTGACGTTTTATTTGAGTTGGTCTTCAAGGAGCCCCAGTTCTACCTGACTGCAGTAAGCCATCGGGTAGAACTCCATGTTGGAGTGTGATTATGCCCAGGAACCCTGTGGATCCAGGATTAAGATCCCTGGGTCATGACATCACCCTCTCCCATGGAGGTGCCCTCTGGGTGATGTTGATTGGCGCTTCTCTGCATGGCTGTCATGGAAGGTTTGTGCAAGGGTGTGAACATTTTCCACCAACTTCCAGTTGTGCTTCTCATGCCCGTAGCCCTCCCAGTCAATTAGATACCAGACTCGGTCTCATTTAAGTTTGGAACGTAAGACTTTGTGAATGATGTATTCTTTGTGGTTCTGTACATGCACTGGCAGGGGAGCAGTTGGGCCCTGTGGGGAAATGAGTTCTCCAAGAATGGTTTTAGGAGGCATACATAGAACAGTAGGTGGATTTGAAGGAATTGGGGAGGTGGAGCTCGAATGTAACTGCATTACTTAGTCACTGGATTTGATAGAGACTGAGGAATTGCTAGTCAAGTTTACTAGATGATGTGTCAGTGTAAAGGTACTCTGTCAAGAGCCATACTTCTTGTCCCACTGAATAGGTGGGGTCCTGCTGATTGTTCTGATCCTCATAGGATCTGTGGTCTGTTTTCTCCTTTTGTACAAGTTTCCTCGTGTCCTCATGGGTTTGACTGATCCATTCTACCCAGTCTGACGCAGTCAGGTTAGAGGAGCTCTTGGGTAGTTTCAGATTAAATTGGGAGTGGTACCTATAGTTGGCAAAAGAAGGGCTTTGACCCATGGTCTGCATTACTATATGCAAACTCTGTGCAGGATAGAAGTGAGGACCAGTCATCCTGGTGATAATGGATATAGCATTACAGGTATAGTTCAAGTATCTGATTCACCTTTTCTGTCTGGCCATTCGACTGGGGATGGTAGGTGGAGGAGACGTGTGTGTGTGTGTGGACCCCCAGTAAGTGTTGAGTCTCATGCCAGAACCAGGAAATGAATTGTGGCCCTCAGTTGGAGGTAATATAGTCTGGGAAGACATGGAGACAGTTTATCCATAGCTGGGCAGCTTCCTCAGCGGAGGGTAGACCAATGCAGGGAATGAAGTTGGTGAAATGGTCTATCACACTCAAAATTATTGTGAATCTGTTGGATTCTGGTAGTTCCACAGCAAACTCCATGGCAATAGCCACCCACACTTGGGAGAGGGTTTCCAGAGGTCGGAGGAGAGCTCAGAATTTCTGGGATGGTGTCTTGACATGAGCGCACACATTGGAGGAAGTAACAAATAACTGCCTTGTGGGTTGCATTCAGGGATACCTGCAGAAACAGGATGCAGCTGTTGGGTCTTAGAGTGCTGTAACACACTGCTGGGGATACCTAGAGCTGTGAGCCAATGTGTTACGTCTCTGCTTCAGCAAGAGTGAGTTTTGCTGGCAATGATGTGATGTGTCAGCTCCTTGCCACCCGAACCTGTCTGTCTCACCAGCAAAGTCCTCAAGCCTCACCCATCAGGTAACTGTCTGTGGACTCCAGCCCTCAAACTCCTCAGAGATGTTTCCCTACAATGCACAGCCCCTACCATGGTTCATTCATAGAAGATACTAAGCTCACTGCTCTGTTGGAATCAGTACATCACAGCTTATTAATGTAACTCGGTAAATACACACTTCCCTTCAAACCCAGCACTGAATTGAGTTATAGGAAAAGTAAAACAAGTTTATTAACAAAAGAGCATAGGTTAAGTGATACCAAGTAAAAACAATAAATATATAGATAATTACCTGCAAATGAAAGTGAAAACACACATCTAAAAGTCTAAAACTTAATTTAGCAAGATAGTCTTTTACCCAAAGTCTCCTTTCCAGCTTTTACTGGCTGGCTTGTCCAGGACCCATCAGAGATCAGATTGCTTGATTTCTTTGTCTCTTGTTCTCCTTAAGATGAAGGCTAAAGATGGAGTCTCCCTTTATATTCCCAAAGGTATATCTTTGTCTTACAAGTCAGGAAGGCCTCCTGGAGATTCAGTCTCCTGTTACTCCTTGGGATGCAGGAGTCATGTTAATTCTCTCTCTCGAGTTCAGGCACAGGATGACTCCCACTGGTTTAGCTGGATGGCTTTGTGTACTGCTAATATGTAAATTGAGGTAAATCTGTATTCCTTTGTCTAGGACAGGCCTGTTTATCACCTTTACCTAGACTAGATTTTCTTGTTTTAAACATGTTCTAGAAGCATCATACAGAGGGAATTCATAACTTAATGTATAACATGAACATGTGCATTGTACAATTATATTAATAACCAGTGAGTTATTAGCTTTCATAGGAAATCTCACAAGGCATATTTTACATAAATAATATTGCAGTAGTGTGTAGGGTATGAAAACAGGGATGCGTAGGGTCACAAGCACCCAAAGCATCCTGCCAGAGGAGTACCATGATGGTAGGGCTGCCACTCTTGCAGGATCTGGGGAAAAAATAAGATAATTCATTAATATGATTCTATCGCAGGTGTTATGTGGTTCTTTGTTTATGAAGGACAGTTCATGGGGCAGAATCCCCAAGGCAAAGACAGAATGGATCAATGTGCATAGATCCAATAGAAAGAGGGACGATCAGCGAGTTATCTCAAGTGGCTATATACAAATGCAAGAAGCCTGGGAAACAAGTAGGGAGAACTGGAAGTCCTGGCACAGTCAAGGAATTATTATGTGATTGGAATAACAGAGACTTGGTGGGATAACTCACATGACTGGAGCACTATCATGGATGGATATAAACTGTTCAGGAAGGACAGGCAGGGCAGAAAAGGGCGGGGAGTTGCACTGTATGTAAGAGAGCAGTATGACTGCTCAGAGCTCCGGTATGAAACTGCAGAAAAACCTGAGTGTCTCTGGATTAAGTTTAGAAGTGTGAGCAACAAGGATGATGTCGTGGTGGGAGTCTGCTATAGACCACCAGACCAGGGGGATGAGGTGGATGAGGCTTTCTTCCAGCAACTAACGGAAGTTACTAGATCGCAGGCCCTGGTTCTCATGGGAGACTTCAATCACTCTGATATCTGCTGGGAGAGCAATACAGCCGTGCACAGACAATCCAGGAAGTTTTTGAAAACTGCAGGGGACAATTTCCTGGTGCAAGTGCTGGAGGAACCAACTAGGGGCAGAGCTCTTCTTGACCTGCTGCTCACAAACCGGGAAGAATTAGTAGGGGAAGCAAAAGTGGATTGGAACCTGGGAGGCAGTGACCATGAGATGGTCAAGTTCAGGATCCTGACACAAGGAAGAAAGGAGAGCAGCAGAATACGGACCCTGGAGTTCAAAAAAGCAGACTTTGACAACCTCAGGGAACTAATGGGCAGGATCCCCTGGGAGAATAACATGAGGGGGAAAGGAGTCCAGGAGAGCTGGCTGTATTTTAAAGAATCCTTATTGAGGTTACAGGGACAAACCATCCCGATGTGTCGAAATAATAGTAAATATGGCAGGCAACCAGCTTGGCTTAACAGTGAAATCCTTGCTGATCTTAAACACAAAAAAGAAGCTTACAAGAAGTGGAAGATTGGACAAATGACCAGGAAGAGTATAAAAATATTGCTCGGGCATGCAGGAGTGAAATCTGGAAGGCCACATCACACCTGGAGTTGCAGCTAGCAAGAGATGTTAAGAGTAACAAGAAGGGTTTCTTCAGGTATGTTAGCAACAAGAAGAAAGTCAAGGAAAGTGTGGGCCCCTTACTGAAAGATGGAGGCAACCTAGTGACAGAGGATGTGGAAAAAGCTAATGTACTCAATGCTTTTTTTGCCTCTGTCTTCATGAACAAAGTCAGCTCCCAGACTTCTGCATTGGGCAGCACAGCATGGGGAGGAGGTGACCAGCCCTCTGTGAAGAAAGAAGTGGTTCGGGACTATTTAGAAAAGCTGGACTAGCACAAGTCCATGGGGCTGGATGCGCTGCATCCGAGAGTGCTGAAGGAGTTGGCGGATGTGATTGTAGAGCCATTGGCCATTATCTTTGAAAACTCATGGCGATCGGGGGAAGTCCCGGACGACTGGAAAAAGGCTAATGTAGTGCCCATCTTTAAAAAAGGGAAGGAGGAGGAGCCGGGGAATTGCAGGCCAGTCAGCCTCACCTCAGTCCCTGGAAAAATCATGGAGCAGGTCCTCAATGAATCAATTCCGAAGCACTTAGAGGAGAGGAAAGTGATCAGGAACAATCATCATGGATTCACCAAGAGCAAGTCATGCCTGACCAACCTGATTGCTTTCTATGATGAGAACTGGCTCTGTGGATGAGGGGAAAGTGGTGGACATGTTATTCCTTGATTTTATCAAAGCTTTTGATATGGTCTCCCACAGTATTCTTGCCAGCAAGTTAAAGAAGTATGGGCTGGATGAATAGACTAGAAGTTGGATAGAAAGCTGGCTAGATTGTCTGGCTCAACGGGTAGTGATCAATGGCTCCGTGTCTAGTTGGCAGCCGGTATCAAGTGGAGTGCCCCAAGGGTCGGTCCTCGGGCCGGTTTTGTTCAATATCTTCATTAATGATCTGGAGGATGACGTGGAGGATGGCCTCAGCAGTTTGCAGATGACACTAAACTGGGAGGAGAGGTAGATACGCTGGAGGGTTGAGATAGGATACAGAATGACCTAGACAAATTGGGACAAAAGAAATCTGATGAGGTTCAACAAGGAGAAGTGCAGAGTCCTGCACTTAGGACGGAAGAATCCCATGCACCGCTACAGACTAGAGACTGAATGGCTAGGCAGCAGTTCTGCAGAAAAGGACCTAGGGGTTACAGTGGACAAGAAGCTGGATATGAGTCAACAGTGTGCCCTTGTTGCCAAGAAGGCTAACGGCATTTTGGGATGTATAAGTAGGAGCATTGCCAGCAGATTGAGGGACGTGATCATTCCCCTCTATTCGGCATTGGTGAGGCCTCATCTGGAGTACTGTGTCCAGGTTTGGGCCCCACACTACAAGAAGAATGTGGAAAAATTGGAAAGCGTCCAGCGGAGAGCAACAAAAATGATTAGGGGACTGGAACACATGACTTATGAGGAGAGGCTGAGGGAACTGGGATTGTTTAGTCTGTGGAAGAGAAGAACGAGGGGGATTTGATAGCAGCTTTCAACTACCTGAAAGGAGGTTCCAAAGAGGATGGATCTAGTCTGTTCTCAGTGCTAGCACATGACAGAACGAGGAGTAATGCTCTCAAGTGGCAGTGGGGGAGATTTAGGTTGGATACTGGGAAAAACTTTCACTAGGAGGGTGGTGAAACACTGGAATGCGTTACCTAGGGAGGTGGTAGGATCTCCTTCCTTAGAAGTTTTTAAGGTCAGGCTTGAGAAAGCCCTGGCTGGGATGATTTAGTTGGTGATTGGTCCTGCTTTGAACATGGGGTTGGACTAGATGACCTCCTGAGGTCCCTTCCAACCCTGATATTCTATGATTCTATGATCCGGGAAAGCTGCATTAAGACTGTTTTGAGTCTTAAGAATGTGGCCTGGTTCCTGGCTGAGGCTTGCAGATTAGTACCAGGTTCTCCCTTTCAGGACAGGATCACAGCCTTGCCATTTTTGGTCCCAGGGCTGTATGTAATGTTAAAATTATACCATGATAAAAAAAAAAAAAAAGGCCCACCAAAGCTGTTGTTGGTTCAGGACCTTGCCCCTGTGCAAGTACTCTTGGCTTTTATGGTTGGTAAACACTTGGACCAGGTGATGAGCTTCTTCTAAGTAACTTCTTCACTCCTCAAAAGCAATATTAATTGCCAGAAGCTCTTTACAAGATCTTTGATAGACTTGCTCCATGCGGGTAAGTTTTCTAGAGTAATAGGTGGAGAGGTGTAATATTTGCTTGGGCTGGTATTCTGGGGAGAGAACTGACCTGATCACCATGCTGCAGGTATCGGCTTCCATGACAAGCTTGCATTATGTTTGGGTGAGCCAATCTGGGAGAGATGGTTTAGGCAAGCTTCAACTGTTCCAATGCATGCTTGGCCTCAGGGGACTGGATGTTTTCCTGAAGTAGAGTGGTGAGGTGTGGATTTGTTTCAAAAAATTTGGAATGAGCCATCAATAGAAATTTGCAATCCCCCCAGAAATGCTGTTGATCTTGTATCTTGTGGGGAGCTGCCAAGTCACAGACAGGCTGGACCTTGCAGGGGTCCATCTTGAGTCCCTCTAGGGACAGGATAAAGCCGAAAAACTTTGTTGAGGTCTGGTCACACACACACACACACACACACTTCTCAAACTCGGCATAGAGCCCAGACTGCCATAGCCTCTCCAGTACAGTTCGGACATGAATGGTGTGTTGTGCAGGGTCATCCAAAATGAGACATTATCCAGATAGACCATGACCTGCTGATCCAATGTGTCACTTAACTTATCATTAAAAAAAATGTTCGAAGGTCGCCGGGGCGTTTGTGAGCCCAAACAGCATCTCTAAATAGTCAGAATGACCATAACGGGTTCAGAAGGGAGCCTTCCATTCATCCCCGGCTCCTTGGAGGTCCAGCTTGGCGAATATACATGCAGCTTCTACACAGTCCAATAATTCTGGAATCAGGGATTGTTATCTGGCTTAAGGCATGGTAATCGTCACAGATTTTGAGAGTGCTGGATTTTTCCTTGAAGAAGAGGACCAGCGCGCTGTCCGGCGAGGCTGGCTTGTGAATGAATGCCCTGGCCGGGTTCTCTTCAAGGTCGTGCATGTCGCGTAGCCAGCTCAGATTCTCACATGGCATAAATCACCCAAATGGTATTTTTGCTCCTGCTGTGATTGTATGGGGCAGTCGTGGTCCCAGCGTGGAAGAAGGTTTTCCATGTTTTTCTTTTCAAACATGTTGCTGTAGTGGTAATATTTAAGGGGCGCTCCGATGTGGGTTTAGTGAGCGTTCCTGCCTGGGTGATCATCTTCGTCTGAGCCCTCCGACTCCTGGCCTCTGCGGCAATGTTGGTTTGCTCTGAGCAATACTGCTGGCAGAATCCTGAAAGAAAACTGACCTCTTGTTCTTGCCAGTGAATGAGGGGATTATGAAGGGTCAGCCAGGAAATACCAGGAATCACAGAGAAGTGCAGGGATTAAATTATGCTGAATTGCAATATTTCTTGGTGCCCGTGGATAACGGCTTCCAGGGGGACTGTGACCTCAATTGTTGGCCTCAAAGACAGAGGGAAACCATCAATAGTTTGTTAGATTTGGCATGGCCTTGTGTCGTAAAGGAATCTGCAGAGCCCAGGTTGCTGTTGTTGCATATGTGAAGTTCTCAGGTGCTCCAGAATTGCTGATGGCCTATTGGGTGGGAATCCATTGGGGCTCTCCAAGACTGAGGTGTGGGGGAACTCTTTTCTCACAGAGCCTACGCTGGTCCCCCTTACTGAAGCTGAGCCAACTCGTTGTGCGGGTTCCTAGGGACTTGGATGGGCCAGGCAGAAATCATGTGGCCAGATTCACTGCAATCTGGGCACAGGTGGTGCTGGTGGCATCATTCCCTTTCTTTGCAGGTGAGCTGGTGACAAGCCAGATCCATCTGCATCAGTTCAGCAAGTGGAACAGGCACCCAGGTAACGGTATGTGAACAGGGGGCTGTAGGAATCCTCTTTGTTCCTCCCCCTCCATTCCCATAACTGATTCTCTATGCAGATAGCGAAGTGGATGAAGGTGTCTAAAGCAGTGGCTCTCAACCTTTCCAACTACTGTACTCCTTTCAGGAGTCTGGTTTGCCTTACGTACTCCCATGTTACACCTCACTTAAAAATTACTTGCTTACAAAATCAGACATAAAAATACAACAGTGTCATAGCTCACTATTGCTGAAAAATTGCTTACTTTCTCATTTTTACCATATAATTCTAAAATCAATCAATTGTACTTACATTTCAGCTTCTAGTATATAGAGCAGTACAAACAAGTCATTGTCTGTATGAAATTTTAGTTTGTACTGACTCGATTTGTGCTTTTTATGTAGCCTGTTGTAAAACTAGGCACATCTGTAGATGAGTTGATGTACCCCTTTGTAATGGGGTGCAACTGACCACTGTGACGCTTCCTGTTGGCCGTCCTGGGAATTAGCTCTTGGCCCTTCCAGTCCACCTTCAGCTAGTGAGGTCACGCCTGACATCACTGCTGTCTCCATTCTTTAGACCCACTTCACTCCCCAGTCCGCAGCCTCCTCTTCTGGGCACGGCCCTCCGGCTGTGCCCCGCTCTGCTTTCTCCCCCGCTTCCAGGGGGGGCCGACAGTCCTTAGTCCCGCCAATTCCTCAATGGCCAACTGCAGTCCAAGGTCGAACCCCCTGCCTCAGGGGCAAACTGCAGTCTGGATACCAGACACTCTCCTCATTGGCAAGTGGGGGAGGCAAAGAGGGGGAGCCAGGCCACCCTGCTACTCTGGGTCCCAACCCAGGGACCCTACAGCTGGCAGCCTCCTACTGCCCTCCTCCAACCTGCTGCCTCTTTTCCCTGGGCCACTTCCCCGTAGCCCTAGCACCCTCTCAGCCCTTTTAGCAAGGCCCCAGCCTGGCAGTGGTCAGCCAGCAGCTCACCCTCGCACTCTGCTGCCCCTGCCCAGCACTGCTCCATCTACGGCGCTTCCCCAGGCAGCCAGTCCTC
The DNA here is from genome assembly GCF_965140295.1 of Lepidochelys olivacea. Classification (NCBI taxonomy): domain Eukaryota; kingdom Metazoa; phylum Chordata; order Testudines; family Cheloniidae; genus Lepidochelys; species Lepidochelys olivacea. The sequence goes on along the minus strand of NC_140417.1, from coordinate 125,905,833 downwards.
CTCCCTCACCTTCCAGGGAGAGACTGCCCTCTGCGCCACTGAGCAGCCCTTTATATATGGTCCTCTCCAGCCCTGATTGGCTGCTCCAGCCAGCCTTCCCTCCCTGTTGGTGGGCTCAATAAGCCCTTTCCTGATTAGTGGGTTCTGGGCAGCCTCCCTGCTTTTAACCTCATCTCTCCCTTTGTGGGGCAGCCGCCGCACCACACCCCTGGAAGACCTCTGTTTAACCCCAGGGTACACATACCCCTGGTTGAGAACCACTGATCTAGACCTATGGTCATCTCCACATAGGCCAGTTCATCTTTGATCTCTACCTGCAGACCCCACCAGAATCGGCATTGCTGTGCAGCCTCATTTCACAATGTGTCCACAGTGGGATGGTGGAAGTGTGCCACGAAGGAAACAATGGGACCCTGCCCCTGCCGGAGTTTCCTTAGCGCAGCCTTGGCCAAATGTACATGACACAGGTCATTGAACAGCACTGATACAGGTTGGAGGAAGGCATTGGAATTTGACAGCACTGAGGTGTTACGCTCAAGCAAGGGGGAGGCCCAGTCCAACATCTTCCCTGTCAGCAGACTGATTTACCAAGCCCACCTTGGCTGGGTTAGAGGTGTAGGTCTGGGGACACAACAGGAACTGAAGGAGGAATAGGTTCACAAAGCTCCTAACCACTGGCAACTCCCATTGAATCGTTCTGGTCGGAGTATTATGGCAGGACTCTATGGGCCATGTCCAAAGCATGGTGGTCTCTGCAGGAAACTGGCTTGCTTGATCCCACAGCAGCCAATTCTCTCAGGTGAGCTGCACAACTTGAATCTGTAGTGCTTGGTTATCTTCCTGGAGGTGGGCAGCCCATTTGGTTGAGTCCGGTGCCCCTGGAGACAGCAGTTGGGTTGCTGGTTCCTTACCTCTTACCTATACAAACTGTGAGGGTCAGGACATAGGCAGTCAGGACGTAGGCAGCCAGGCCAAGGGGTTAGCACAGGGTGAGGTCCAGGTCCTCGTGGCAGCTGGGGTTCAGAACTACGAAGTCAAGAACTGAGAGTCAGATACCAGGAATCAGGCTGAATCAGGAAACCAGGAGGTCAGGAGCAGGTAGTGTTGGGTGAGCAGTCCAAAGGAGGATGGACCCCGATTGTACGAATGACTTCCTGTTACTCCTTCTGGCTTAAGAAGGGGGAGTGGGTCAATCAGGAGATCTGGTTTTCCGCTAATTGGGGCCCAGAGGTGTCATTGTCTGAGCTGGGCTTCAAGAAGTCCCAGTTCTAGCTAATGCCGGTTAGGTGGAGGGTTGGAGTGTGGTGATGCCCAGGAACCCACCCACCTTCCTCACGTGACAAGTTTCACCTCCACACAGATTTGGAAATCAATATTTTAAGTCACATATTTCTAAACATGTTTCCCCTACAAACATCGCACAATAACTGGCTAGGCTTGGACTTTGGTAGGGATCCCACATGGCCCCTTTTGGTGAAATATTGAGAAGATGGTGAGAATAGATCAGTTCATGGAGGACAGGTCTATCAATGGCTATTAGCCAGGATGGGCAGGGATGGTGTCCCTAGCCTCTGTTTGCCAGAAGCTGGGAATGGGTGACAGGGGATGGATCACTTGAGGATTCCCTGTTCTGTTCATTCCCTCTGATGCATGTGGCATTGGTCACTGTCGGAAGACAAGATACTGGGCTCGATGGACCTTGGTCTGACCCAGTCTGGCTGTTCGTATGTTCTTCTGACACAGAGGTCATGTATCTGCCAGGACATGTCTGTCACAGAGGTCAGCGGACAGGAAGTCAATGGCAGCCCAGGAGTTGTCATCTCACTGGGCTGCCATTGCAATGGCTTGCATGTGTTTGTGAAAACAGGGAGTTGGTTTTCTCCGAAGTCCTTATGCACCCTGAGTAGCACAGGCAATGACCAAGTCAGGAAGCAACTTCTTGGATTACAAAAGAGCTGCTTTCTCTTTTCCACAGGATCTCTGCTTCTTAATCCCTGTGTGTAAAGCCTTCTGGGAAGAATTGGTTTTTGAGCTGTATTAAGGCTGGAAGTCGTACAATGAAACAAATTTCCTTTAATAAATTCTAACAACTTTTTCTTAGCATTTTAGCAGAATTATTTGTCCTACCTTTCCCTTGTCACGCTGAGCATTCCCAGACCATCATTTAAAAGAGATTGGTAATTTGGCCCTTAATTTTGGCACCTGTATTTATTTTAAAGCTATGAGCTGTGTTCTGTGGTTTTACTGCTGTGTAACTCAATTCCCTTTTAGGACCTAAATGTCACCATTAATGGCAAATTGGCCTCTATTCTGAATAAAGCTATTTATCACGTTTATTTGTTTAATCTTTATTAGGGAAGCTTTGTAAGGTTGTCGAAAAGCCATAGGGAATGAATTTCCCCAGAGGTTCAGAGGCAGCGTTGAAAAGCCCTCCCCTGTCATTGGTGGTGTGAGTGGGAGGGTTTGGGTTAGCATAGCATGCTGCAGGTTCTAGATGGCTACAGCTTTAGATTGTAGGCAATCAGGCCAATATAGTCTTCTCATCCTCCCATCCCCACCTACAGAGACCAGCACCACAGACCTGAAAATAAAGTGCTCCCTCTTCCTAACTTCTGTGGCACCAAGGCCTCTGAGATTTCAGCAGTCCAACTGATGACTTCACGGAAACGTCTCCTTTTAGACCCCTTCCTTCTGGGGCTGCATTTCACTTCTCATTTACAACTTTTGTGGCTGAACATTTACCCATTGATCTCCACTGAATTCCCTTCTCCACTTTGTTGACCCCTTTCATCATTGACATAAATCATCCATTTCTGCTTTCAGAGTAGCAGCCGTGTTAGTCTGTATTCGCAAAAAGAAAAGGAGGACTTGCGGCACCTTAGAGACTAGGTGCCACAAGTACTCCTTTTCATTTCTGCTTTGTTTGCTAATGTTTGTTTTTATTGGGTCGGTAGGGCAAGGGATTGATGAGAGGAGGGAAGGGATAGAGGAAATCACAGATGAGGCTTAGAGTCATGAGCATGTATGGTTCAGGTAGCTCCTATTTGCAGGGCAAAGTACGTGTATGTGTTGGAATAAAATTGTACTACCTGATCAGATCTCGCAAGCTAATCAAAGGTGAATCAGCTCTTGGATGAGGGAGGGATCTCTTGGGGATAACCCAAGTGCTGCTTGTGGTTCTTTTTCATCCAACTCGGTACTGACCCCAGTGTAGTGTCAATGGGCTCTATGATACTAGGGGGCTGTCTTTCAGATGAGTTGTAAAATTTGAGGCCCTGATTACCTGTGGTCACTGAAGATCTCATAGAACTTTTTGTAAGCGTTCAGGTGGTAATATCTGTATTCTAACCAAGGTCTAATTTGGCTAATTACACTCGGCCTGGCTAAATCTTCCTCCAACATGTGAGCGCACACGCATTCCAGGTCTGAGAAAATCGCCACTTGTCCATGCACAGTAGAGCTTGCTGCTAAAATCTCTGAACATTCCACCTGCTTTGAGCATGCTCTGGTTCTGTACAGCCTCCTCTGTGCCAGCCCCATTCAGCGTGCTCCCGGGCCCCGCTGCCTTTCCCACATGGTAGGGCCAGAACTACAGTTCAGAACATGGGGTGCCAGTCTCCTGTGGCTTAGGGGAGGGTGTGCTCAGCTGGGAGCCAAGGGGAGGCAGGAAAGAATTATTTCCCCCTATTTTACAGGTTTCTAATATGGCAGACGCAAGTCTCAAACACTTAGACACTCTTCCTGTGAGAGTAAATGTGCCAAGTCTATGCCACTGGTTGTGGTGTCTTTCATTTCCCAGCGCAGACTAGAACTCAGGATTCCTGAGTCCCAACATTCCCCATCAGTCTACCAAATAGTTGTGTACGTCATGGGCAAAATGTGTGTCATGCATAGGTGCCGACTTCTAGTTTTCCCTGGGAGTGCTCCACCCCCGCTCCACCCAAGGCCCTGCCAGCACTCCACCCCTTCCCCTAAGGACCTTGCTCCGCCTCTTCCTATCCTGCTCCGTCTCCTTCCCTGAGGTCCTGCTCTCTCTCCGCCTCTTCCTACCCCTGCTCTGTCACCTTTCCCAAGGCACCGCCCTTGCTCCGCCCCTTCCTGTCCCTGCTCCACCCCCTCCCCAAAGTCCCCACCCACTCGCTGCTCTCCGCCCTCCCCCAAACCTCTCCCTGAGCTGCCAAACTACTGTTTGGCAGCAGCCGCCGATCAGCTGTTTGGAGGCTTCGCTGAACAGCTGTTTGGCAGCGCCCCTGATTAGCTGATCAGTGGCACCCCCAAACAGCTGTGGCTGCATGCTGAGCATCCACTGTTTTTTTTCAATGGGGGCTCCAGCCCCAGAGCACCCACAGAGCACCCTATGGTGTCCCATGCCCGTGTAATGACTGTTCCACATAAAGTTGAGCAGCCTCTAATTGCTACCAGTTTCTCTGTTAGCTCATGTGAGAAAGCTCTGTGCTGCAGTTCTAAAGGTCCTGAGTTCATGCTCTGCTAATGACCTGCACGAGTGGTTGGATGGTTCCACCAGAGAGTATTTCTATTTCTACAGTTTTCTGTGCTGAAAAAGAAAAAGAAAAGAGAAGAGAAGAAAAAACCTTAGAAATTGCACACAAAAACCTACGTTCAAAGAACATTAAGGTTGCAAAGTCAATCAAGCAAAAGTTAGAAAATACCAGGACTCCCGTGCAACCTTAATTCTGTCCCTTGTGCACATGCAGTGCGATACTCTTTAATTACATGATCACATGCCATTTGCTCTGCAGGACCCTGCGCAATTCCTTGCATGGAATGAGACAGGGTAGCAAGAATGTTTTGGTGTGTTTGAGGCTCTGGACTGGTACCTGGGAGAGCTGGGTTCTAAACATGGTTCTGTCACAGACTTCCTGTGTGATGCTGGGCAAGGCTATCACCGTGCCTCTGTAGGAGGAGGTTGGATTTAGCTTGCATGGGCAACCTATATTCTGGCTTTTCCTAACTGGAGTGATAGGCTTTTCAACCTAAAGGGTCTTTAACATAGTTTATTTGTATGTAAAGTATATATACACAAACTCACCTGCATACACACTAATGTAGGGAAAGGATAAAAACCTCTTATTTCCCCCAGATTGTTTCCTTCTGTGTCTGTTCCAGAATCCATGAATGAGACTGCCTGTTTTAATGTTCAAACATTCTAGCTTTAAGGGCTCTCTGTGTCCAATTAAACAGTAGCGTATCTCTGGAATATTAACACATTAAAAGCAATATACTTCCAGCAAAGAAATCTGATCCTAATTGGCCCCGGAATATTTTATTTTCAAAACTGAACTGTGAACTGTTAAGTTTCTTTTTTTAAGACAAAAGAAAACATTAC